>NC_133759.1:55590000-56215000 GCF_036562045.2 Rhinolophus sinicus | reverse complement strand
TTCAAAATTACAGACAGAATCAAGTGTTCCTAAACCTGATACACACAGAATTATTCTAGGAATTATTTTTCTCATTGCAACAGTTTATTACGTGTATTTTCTGTTCTTGCTCAAACATCTGCATCATTGGAATGAATCCATCGCTATGCCATTTTTTATCTTGGTGTTTTTGAACTTGATGAATAGGGCTGAGTGGCTGGACCACATTTACTGTTTTGTCCTAAAAAAATGAATTAATTTGACTCACCTTTTCCATGAGTTAGAAAAAAATACAATAATATAAAAGTTATATCCCCTCTCCCAAGAATAATGATTGTCCCTTAATTAAAAGAGAATTGTAAGAAATGTAAAGTGAGATTCTTCTTGGGATAGGAATAGTTAAGGCATTTAGCATTATATTCTAGACTCACACCTAAGTCTGATTAAGGGCTTCATGTCAAGAGAAATTAGGACAAAGAGTATATGCAGGTAATTCACAAAAGGAAAAAATACAAATGACTTCTAAATACATGGTTATTTTTACATTCCATGTCTTTAGTAATCTGAGTTATATAAGTATATTGGCAAACAGTAAAAGTATTTTAAAAGAAAACAAACAATGGTAATAATAATACATTGTGAGTGTTATAGGAATGGATATTCTCATAACTGACCGTTGGAATAATTTATTATGGTAAACTTTCTATAATCTGTTAATTTTCAGCAAAACACCTTTATAATGGATAAACCTACTGAACTAGCAGCTTTCCCTCTAGGAATTTGTGATAAGTAAATATTCAGAGATATGTACAAGAGTGTTAAGTTCCAAAGATGGTCATTGAATATGGCAGTGAAAAAGTGGAGACAATTTTAATTCCCAACAGAAGGAGATTAATTAGACTTTGATTTAATCACCCTGAGAGAATACTATTCAGCCAATAAAGTCGTTGTTGAAGAAGAAAGCTTACCACATGGGAAAAATGTTCACTAGCTATTGTTAAATGGAAAACACTTAACAATAAAGGCTGTCAAACAGAGTATGAAGGCATAATTCCATTTTTATGGGAAAAGTGCTGGATGGGTGAAAAAGAAAATCTTAACTGTGCTTATCTTTGGTGCTAGCATTATGGTTGATTTTTATTTTTTTCATTTGTGCTTTTCTGGGTCCCCAAATTTTCTGCCTTAAGCATATAGATATTTTGTAAATGGAAACAAATAGCAAAAATCTCAACCAAGAAACTATCAAAACAATGGGAGAAGAAGAACATTATCTTCTGCACTGTTTTCTAGGCTTCAGCCATTAGCATACCATCTTAATGAGTTTTGTCATTTCCAACTACCATCTGTATGATTACTTATTTAATATTTCTAATTAAACCAAGTCCTAATTCACTTTTTAAACCTATCTTTATCTTTAGAAGTAAAGTATGTGAAATCATAGCTTTGAAGTATCCCGTTGTTTTAAAAAACAATATGAGTTAAGGTGATACATAACCATCTAAACAGAAGCTCTTCATCAGTCTGCCCTCTTATCTAACCACAGCACCAGTGATGTGGGACACATGGCTCGGGTGACTAGTCCTGACATCCTGAGGTTGGTGAGCCCTCTGACGCTATCCTTGAAAATAGCCCCAGACTGACCAGAACAGCTTTCACATACGTCTGCATTTCTCACACCCTGCAGTCAGGTTTCAGAAATTATATTAATAGATTCGCTCACTGGCTTTCTCATAGACCACACTGAGTGCTTCTGAACTCTATTAACTCATGGAGCAAAGATACAGAAGTGAAAATCATATGGCTTTCATTCTCACCCTGCTTAAAGAGAATGTTTCTTATTTTGTTTTGGATTTTCTGGACTTTCTCTGGACTTTCTCCTTGAGACAAAGCAATTCCTAGGTGCTTCCCAAACCAGAAATATGCACAGTATTTTCTTCTTATGCATATTGCATTCTTGGGAAAGCTGTAATCTGATTTCTGGTACTGCTTTGTGAAGGTTCACGTGATCTCTTTTTAGAAGCTTCTTCCAGTAACTGCAGTTTTTATCTCAAACAAGAAATGATGTTTATCAAAGAGTGATTATATCAGTCACATACCAGTTCTCTGTTAACATCAACGTGTCTATCAAAATATTTAAAAAAACAAGGAAGCTTAACAAATGTCTTCCGATTTGCACATGGAATTTTTTAAGATCTATTATTTTTTATTTGAGGATGCGTGGTCCTGTCTCATAGAAGTTTACTTATACTCAACATAATAGTCAATGTAAAATAACTGGAAACTTTTATGAAATCATGGTTGTTTTTATTTTCTTAGACTCTTGGGAGGGAGCCATCAATTATGTAGCTATTTGAGTATTTGACTTGAATACTAAACCTAACTCAAAAGAAGTAGGATAACCTCTTTCGCAATGGGTGGAATCATCTGGAAAATGAGACTAAGACAGACCTGCCCTCCACAAAAGGCAAAGGTGGTGATGATGATGATGATGTGTTTAAAAGGTTTTAAAACTGCAGTGCTCCATTTCTATCCTTTCCCTTTAGTGGCCTCCACATCTGGAGTTGATTTGATACCCAGTTGTACCAGCTACTGCTGCTTCCTAACCCTCTGCTTAACCGTATGAGTTATCTTTAATCGCTTCATTTGGAAAAGGGTGGACCTCTCCCATGAAAAACACCTCTGCGGTGTGTGTTAGAAGGAGGCAGGTCTACATCTTAATACATTTTAAATGTAAATAAACTATACTTTGGGAAGCAGCCCAGCTAATTTCCAAGGGGTTATAGATGAGTATGAGCTAAGGAAATCAACTCATTTCCTTCCTCATGTTTTGATTCTGCGCTTGCAGAAGGCCACTTGTGGTCGTGCTGTTCCTGCCCTCGGCCCACCTCCTCAGCACATCCGCAGGATGACGCTGACCTTCTGCTGAGCCAGCATCTGTGCCTCAGCAGCAGCAGGGAAAACGTGTACGTTCCACCTGACAGAAGCTCAAAATATTCCCTTCATTTATCTTCTCTGAATTCCTAGAGACTCTTCACATAGAAGACTTGACTAGAGACACCTGGGATATAATCTCCCAATCTACAAACACCTTTGCATTTTCAAAATTGAATTCCCCACTATTATTGAACTACGTATTTTCTTGCCTCCCAACCCTCATCGATGTGGTCATCTTATTACAGTGCTATCTTCCTTGGACTTGATTAGCACTTGCCACCTTTTCCGATAGTTTATTAGACTCTGAAGAGAAACCTCCAATTATCAGCTTTTTGGCTGTGACCCAGATATTAGGTTTGTTCCATACCTCATTATAGAGTCTTTAGTCCAGAAGTTTCCCATAGATCAGTTAGCTGAGAATTTGCTTCTTGGACAAGGCTCTATTTCTCAATCCCTTTTCTTGGCCCTCTAAAATCAATACAGTTCTTTGCACATAATGGTCTTTAAATGAATATCTTATTGAAGAAATGTTTTAAAATCTGAAGGGGGTGGCAATGATAGTCTGGTCTTAAATACTTTAACTACATCTTTTCATTATCCACAAATTCTTTCATTCTTTCAGCAGATATTTTAAGCACCTACTATGCCCGAGGCACTGCCTATCAGATGCTGGGGAGAAAGCTTGCACTTTCCTACTTTGTCATAGAATGGCGTGATCTGGCTCCTTGCTAACCACTATGCACCTCCCAGCGACTTCATAGCTTTGTCCAGCTTACAGTGTTGTATTTGTTCTTGTTGTATTGCTGGGTAGCAAAGCACCACAACTGAGAGGCTTAAGCAGAGACCCATGTATCACCTCACAGTTCTCCTAGGGCAGAAATCCAGGCAACACTTAGCTGGGTTCTCCACTCAGGGCCTGAGAAGCCTAGAATGATGGTTCTGCCTGGGCTGTGTTCTCATCTACAGGCTCAAAAGGGAAGGATATACTTCCAGCTCCCTTATGGTGTTGGTACGACTCACATCCTTGCAGCTGTAGAATTCTTCAAAGCCAGCAAGAGAGAGAGGGTGTCTCTGGTACTTCAAGTCTCTGATTTCTAGACCCTCTTTTAAAAGGATCAACTGATTGAGTCAGATCCACCAAGAATAATTTCTCTTTTCTATTAAAGTCAATTGATTCAGGTCTTTAATTACATCTGCAAAATCCCCTCACTCTTGTCATATACTATTGATTAGAAGCAAGACACAGGTTCTGCCCACATTCAAGGAGAAGAGACTATAATAGAGTATGACTCACTGAGTGACATCCTAGGGTTTCTACCACAAGTGTTCTTTCTCCATCCTGGTGTTATTTATGTAGCTGGCTTCTTCAAGTATCAATTTAAATGTGTTCTTTTTAGATGAGCTCTCGCTCATCATTCTGCCTAAAATAGGCTTCTCCTGTTTGCTTATTTATAACAGTACCTTGTTTATTACCATCATAAAATTTCATATCATCTGAAATTACCTTGCATACTTCTTCATTCTCTTATTGTCTCTCTGCTCCTCTAGACTATCTCTTTCAGAGCAAGGCCGTGTCTGGTGCATTCGCCACTAGATGCCAACACTTAGCACAGTAAATACTTGGCACAACAATAGATGCCCACATTCCACAAAGGTGTGTCTTTGGTCGTTTTTTCTGGTTAGGCCACGTGCAGCAGTGGAATAGGCTCGTCACCCCGAGACCTGAATCCACGTGCTGAAAGTCTTATTCCATAGTGTGGATTTCACCTGAATTTCACAGTATGTCTTAAGCCGTAAACTTTCCCTCTGTTCACACGTGACTTGTCTCTCCCATCACAGGGTGAGACAGGAAGAGGCATAGAAATTAAATCTCATCTTTCCAAAGTCATCCACAGTTTCTAAAAGTCATTAAATATTTTATGGACAGCTGGCTTTCGGTGGCTCTGCTTGCCAGATACACTTCAGTTTCAGTGTTCTTAGGATGCTGTGAGAGGTCAAGATGCATATACCACATGAACATGTTCTATTCTGTTAAAGACAAAATCGGAAGGCATTAGAGATGTGGAGGACACAGGGCCAGATAGCAATATTTAATTTCCCAGGGCAACGATTCTTTGAGACGCCATCATGATTTTCCATGATGGGGTCATCAGAAAATTCTTCCCTAGCAGTTCCTCCTAGAACACGTGACCAGATATTTCTGTCCCACTGCACCTGTGTTATTGAGAGAGCAACTGCAATGGAAAGATGAAATTCAAAGACAGTGGGTATCCTGCATCTGAGGAACAGGGAATTGGGTTTTCTATGTAGTCTTCTAAACCTTTATAGATATTTTATCCATCTCTTCCCTTTGTTGCCAAAATAGAATCATACATATGCTCTTTTATTCAAAGTCCGTTCATAAGCATTGAACCACAAAATTGTAATCTGAAGTGTTAAAGAGGTATGCATTCGGAAAGAGGCATTCAGAAATAGTATTTTCTACTTTTGCCATCTTTCATCAAATGATGGAAGTTATTATCAACCGTCTAACACAGCTTTGCAAATAGAGAGATTTTACAAACCTCTCCCATGTTTTACCCGCCCAGATTCCCCATGATAATGATTTGAATTTACCTTCTTCCAAAATGTAGCCTCCTTGCTTCTTCAATGATTCAAACCTAAAATTTGCAGGAATTTGGGTAATGGAGTGTAGAGTGATGACTACATTTTGTTGTTAACCATTTTTGCCTTAAATCTTTCTGAAAATATGCATAAAATATCTTAATTATCTTTCCTGCCTGGCTAGTGAATAATTCCACATGGACTTTCAGTCACGGGGGGGGGGGGGGGGGGCTTTATGATCTTTGTACTGATCTCCTGTTTGAACAGTAATAATGCCCGCCAAATGTGAAGCATTTATTATGTGCCAGACGCTAAGCCTAGTGCTTTACTTATATTTAATTCTTATAATAAATTTGTAAGCTAGATATTTTACCCACATTTTAATAAGGAACCTGAAAAAAAAAAGGAAAGAGAAAAGGTTAACAGATTTTCTGAGGTCAAACAGCCAGTCAGCAGCAAAATCAGAACTTGAATTCAAGTTTGTGTAACTTCAAAATAAGTTCTTTAATTCAATTGCTGAAAATAGTAGTGATTTTTCATTGATGTAGAAAGTTCTGGAGATGCAGTAGAAATTTGATTGGTCCTGCCTATACTCTAGGAAGATGTGTGTATTTTGCTAAATCTTCAAGGAGTTCTTTGAATAGCCTACTTCTTTTTTTCCTAAAATTTGTTGGGGGAGAAGAGAGGTCAGCTGAAGACTCAGTTCTGTGTATTAGCTGACTGTGATTTTCATGAGTATTTCCTCACTCAGTGGAAACTGATTAGGTTTATGTTTGCTTGACTCATTTGGGTTCTACCATATCAACACACTATTTCCTGGTTTAAGTTTTGAAAATATATATAAAGCCCCACAATATTCAGAGGACGATTAAGGATAGGAAATGCTCATCTTTCTTGTTTTGTCCTTGCTAGTGTGTGATGGAGCCAGTCGGATGACTTGAAAAAAGTGGTTACTTCGTGTTTCACATGGGTACCTTCTGGCAGGGTCTAGTGACTCCAGAATTAACACAAAGTTGCTCTTTGGAGAACTGCATGCAAATACAAATTACAAAGATTTTAAATAAAGAATCCAGTGTGGTAAATATTTTAGGCTGTGTGGGCCATACAGTCTTTGTAGCAACTACTTAATTGTGTCATTGTAGCAAAAGCAGCCATAGACAATATCTAAAGGAATCAGCATGAAGGTGTTTCACTAAAACTATTTACAAAAACAGTCAGCAGGTGGATTTGACTCAAGGGCTACAGTATGAACCCCCTAATTAAATAAGTATCACATTGTAGCAGAAAGAGTATTTTCACTTTCCAAAAACTTACCTTGTGGATATGAGGTGTTACTTTTTTGACTCAGAAAGTTGTAAAGTAAAACTTAGCCCATCCATTCTGTGCAGGGTGGGAAGTGATGGTTGTTTACAATGTTGGAACTGAGCAGTCATGAGGTAACACAGAAGCCAACTATGTGCTGTGAGACTAGTACACTAGACTCATACAGGCTCTCGCCCTAACACTGTAAATCTTGGGCAAATCACTTAACTCCCCTTAGCGTCAGTGTGCTTGTCTGTAAAATGGGAATAGTAACAGATTGTACCTTACTGCATTTATTATAAGTTAATGAATAAATCACTTAGCACCGTGCTTGGCATATACACATTTTTTAAAAATATAAACAATCCTCATCATTTATATTATTGCCACTTGAGCCAAGACTTGGTCCGTAATTAGGGGGTTAGCAAGAGTTGGTCTTTATAGAATTGCACAGCTAAAATCTTCAGCACAGTTAGAACTTAACTCTAGTATTGTATAGAAATTAAATATTGAACACCAGTGTTAGAAAAATAGAACTCTGAAGTTACAGAGATTTACATTTGCATTCTGACCCTACTAGTTACTCTGTGTTCATGACACAGTTGGTTAACCTCTCTGAACCTCACTTTTTGCATATATAATATCAGAATATTGATAGTTCCTGCCTAATAAGATAGTTGGTACAAGTTATTATTAGTCACCACTAAGTAATTAATCGAATTCCTGTGTCTTGGGAAATTCCATTCTGTTGAATAATGATGTTTGGGATTGGGCTGCTTCTCTGCAATCAGTTCTTGAAATCAAGCAATCAAATCGTGCTAAGGAAGAATCCGAAGACGTGTAATACAAGATACTTGCCTTCAAGCAGGATATAATGTAATTTAAAGGAACAAAATGCATATGCAAGCAACATGCATCCATAATACCAAGTCAATATATAAAACAGTAGACAGTTGTAATGTGTGTGTGTAACATAATATAGTAGAGATAGTGTGTTTATAGATACATCTGGGTATGAATCCAGATACTCAGTTACTTATTATCTATTAGCAAGTTCATTAACTTCTCTATAAAGCAGGGATATCAGTGCTACCAGGTAGAAATTAAGAGCCTGTCACATACTAGAGATTCAGTGAACAGTAACCTGAGTTGGTCATGGCAGTTAGTAGCAATGGTGACAGGGGCAGGAGGGATGGTAGCAAAGCAATGTAAGCTTCAACAGTTGGAGGATTTTGGAGACATCAGATAGCAATGGGGTTGGGTTGGTCAGTAGCTACTCCACAGAGGAGATACTAGTTGAGCTGGGTTTAAATGATGAGGAGGCAGTTTAGGCTGAATGAAGAGAGATGATCTGAGATGCCTGCTATCCTCTTTTGCCCACTGATGGACCAGAGTAAAGAAGAAATTGTATTATAAAGATAATGTTGATTAAACAATTGGCCCTAATTCTTCACTTACCTGTATAGCATTAAATATCCTGCCATGGCTTATGGTGCATTGAGTAAACTTATCCACCATTTGACTTTGGGCCTGGCCCTCACACTTGCTTTGTCATTGGGCAGTTACCAGAATTAAAGAGTGGACAACTTGAAATGTGCTTGTGCGTGTGGTCTTGTTCCCATTGCACTTTGGTGGTCTTCCAACATAACGTGCCTCTGGTAGTTGTTACTCTTCCAGTCTGGGCCTCAGTGTAATATTTATGGAAAGGCCTGAACTGAACCCATAGCCTGGAACCAAGCCCAGACAGCCTTCAGTCTAAAGCAACCCATGCTCTAAAGCCTACAGCCAAGCCCAGTCTAGATCCGCAGAATCCAGCCGACTCACAGACCCATGAACAGGACAACCGATGTTTGTTAAAGTGAGTCACTGAGTTTAGGAGTGGTTTGTTGTGCAGCATTATTGTGGCAATAGCTCCCTAAACATATGATGTTTAGCATAGTACACATTATAAGGACAGAACTCTAGTAAGACTCAGGTACAACTGTGTCTTACAGAACCTCAGGTATAGTGGGGATCTAGGGCTAATTACCAACCTCTCTTTACTATTACAACTGTCTTAATCGACAATTCCCATGTTTGCCTCTCTCATTTTCTGTGTCAAAGCTGAATTGTCCACTTTTCCAGACCATACTCATATGCTGGCATCCTGGCATCGATGCCAACATGCTAACGTTAAAGGGCTTCTATGAGATTGGAAAGAAGGAGAAAATAGGTGGGCTGGGTGAATATCTGAGAACTGAAACTAGACGGTTTTACTCATTATCCAAGTGTGAGGGGAGAATCGGAATAGTTTTGGCAACTGGACAAGAGATCAGGAAATCCAAATCCCCGTTTGTTAGGGAGGCCAAAGACACTAACAAGGACTGTTAGAAATCTACAAAGCCCTTGCCCTTTAAGGGCATTTATTTTACTTTTGCCCTAATGCCTGTATCAACTAGCGATCGCTACATAACAAACACAGTCAAACTCAATAGATTAAACCAGTAAGCATTTATTATTGATCACAAGTCTACCTGGGTGCTTGGTCTGGCCGTGGCTGGGCTCACTGGTGTGTTTGTTGTCAGCTGTAGGTCTGGTAGGAAGTTCTGTTCTCTTTGGTGGCTATAGATTCATTGGATGACAGCTGGGATGATGCAGGGATCCTCCATGGGGTCTCACAAGCTGGATTTCTTCACATGGCTGCTAGACAGGGTACTAAGTAAGAGAAGGGAAGGATGCCGAGTCTCTGGAAGTCGTGGTTCAGAACGGTCACCCTGTCACTTCTCTTGGCCAGAAGAGCTCACAAAGTCAGTCAAGATTCCAAAGGAGGAGAAACAAACTCTTTTTCTTGGTGGGAGGACCTGCAGAGTTGCATTGCAAATGGTGTGGCCATGATGGCAGAGAAGACCTTGGCCACCTTTGGGTCTACCACAGTTTGGGTTATGCTTATTGTTGACATGTCCTATGTTCAACTGTATAAAGCTAATATATGTCCAACACATTTTACCAATTTCTTTTAATGAATAGGCAATGTTTCATTAGAAAATAATATTGTTATTGCTGTAGTAAAAGCAAACACCATATATAACAAGAAATTGGGACCTTATGGTCATTGATTTATCCTAATGAAAAGTGCAGCAAAATTTTAAGTGTGGAAGTATTTTTGTTCTCAGGAAACTATTAGAAAATGTAGAAAGATGAATCTGGTAATATTTTCAATTAGAAGTTTGGAAAATCATTAGCTTTTTTCCTTTTTTATGTTATACATTTTTTTTTAATTTTTATCAAATTTATTGGGGTCACATTGGTTAGTAAAATTATATAGGTTTCAAGTGTACAATTCTGTACTACATCATCTGTATATTACATTGTGTGTTATCATTTCAAATGCTTTCCAGAGGGAAAGAAAACATTCTATCTGTTCCTTTCGTCATTGAGAAGCATTAGCCACTTCATTATGTCCCTCTGAGATGTACAGGCATTGCTTTTTCATCTAAAAATACTGTCTTGATAACAATAAAATTAGCAAAAAACTCATAAAAAAGTAAGGTGACAGTGAAATTCGGTGCGTAAGGCTCGATGCACCATTAGTGATGAAACAATTTCGCATTTATTCAACATGAATTGAGTGTCTGTCATGTGCTAGATGTTGTTCTATGACCTGAGGACACAGCAGTGAGTATGACAGTCAAGATCCCGCCCTCATGAAGCGGACGTGTAATGGGCAAGACAGGGAACTCATTGCCTGTGTGCACATGATTTAAGCTGTCTCACCACCAACACATTCATCTTCATCCCACAAGAAGAGAGAAAATGGAAATGGTAGGCAAGTTGCTGCATTTTAAAGACATAACTGAAAAGTTGTACTCACTCCAGTAAGATTCCAAGGCAAGAACTTAGTCATATGACCACATCTCTTCACAAAGAAACTCGACAAGTGTAGTCTCTAGTTGGGCAGCCATGTGCCCAGGTAAAACTTTGTGGGGGTGCAGAGATTCGTGCACTGATAAATGAAGCTTAAATACCAGGGCATGCTTAGCCATCTCCACCGGTTTGACAGATTCTTTTGTTATTACTATACACTTTTTAAAACAGGAAAAATGATAGAAAATGTAATAGCACCAACACCTCCATGCCCATTACCCAGGCTAATAAATAAAAATGATTGATGCAGTGGAAGTCTCAATGTCTCACCCTGCCCCAAATATGGAGTAACCATTTTCTTCTGTTGCTGTTTATCTTTTCTATGCATTTCTTAATACTTTCGTTACCAGCATATCCTTAACAGGTCTAGTACTGTTGTGACTGTATTAAATCTTTATATAAGTCATACTGAACTGGGATATTTTTTTTTGCCACTATTTTTGTTTTGGTTCATTATATTGAGAGATTCATTCATATTGATACAACTAGCTCTGTTTATTTTCATGATGATATCCCATTATGGATATGTTGTCATTTATTTACGTAGAAATTCCATTTTTTTTACTATTATAAAAAAATGCTGTTATGAATATTCCTATACATGTTTCCTTGTGCACATGTTCAAGAATTTCTCCAGGGAACATACCTAGAAGTCTAATTACTGGGACATGAGTTAATTGTATCTTCACGTTATTAGATATTACCAAATAATGCTTTAATTAGTTGTTGTATATTCCCTTGTACTCTTTACAAATATTCACTGTTCAAAAGTAACATTTTATTTTGATGAAGCAAATGGACTTCTCCTACATTGCTGTGGGAAGGATAAGACTCCGCAATACCCCCCTCCCTGGTACGTACCCAAGAAATTAGTATATTTGTCTACCAAAATATATGCACAAGAATATGTATAATAGCTTCATTGCCAATAACCACAAATTGGAAACAACTCAAATATCTAACAGTAGACTGTATAAATAAACTATGGCATATTCATACATTGTAACACTCAAGCAATTAAAAAAAGAAGTGGCACATTCAACAAAAAGGATAAATCTCACAGACGTCTACTGAGAGAGTATATCCCAACCCAAAGAGTGTATATTCTATGAGTTCGTTTATGTGAAATTCAAGATCAGGAAAAACTGATCTATGGTGATAAAAATCGGAATAGTGATTGCATCAGCAGAAGGAGGAGGGAAGACTAGGTTGGTATTAATTTGAAGGTAGTATTAGAAATGTTCTATATCTGCGATGTCCAAAGTGGTAACCACTAGTCCAATTAAATACAATTTAAAATTTAACCCCTCAGTCACACTAGCCACATTTCAAGTGCTCAATAGTCATGTATGGCTTGTGGCTGTCACAGTGGACAGACACATGTGCAGACAATGTCCACCACCACACTCAGTCCTTTGGGACAGGACTGTTCTATATCTTGAGCTGCGTGGTGTTTGCATGGTGCACATATGTAAAAATTGATCAAGCTATGCCCTTAAATATTTCACTTTACAATATGTATGCCTCGTACATAAAACATCCTTCAAAATAAATACATTATGCCTCAGAAAATAAGAAGAAAGAGAGCAATAAAGGAAATAGAAAAGACAAAGAATAAACAACAAAAATTCTTACAAATAAGGGCTTTTCAAATTTGAATTTTGAATGTAATGTGTCGTGAACTCAGGAGCTAAAAGCGCAAAGACTCTGTACAAAAATAACAAATTAAGACTTTTGAAATGGAGATTATTCCTCATTAACTTTAATTAGGCTCCTTCTAGTTTTGCAGGTTTAGCAAATGATTCAAACCAAAAATAAAAACCTTAGGCTCATCTCTCAGGCAAGTTTCCTCAAATTCCAAAGTGTCCGTGGATGCCCTTCTGGCATCATTGCCTTTGTTACATATCTACCTCACTAATCTATGTTGCTAATTAGATTCCACCATGAAGAATGCTTTCAGTCATTTTCTGTTCAACACCAGTGTCTTTGTATAGAGATATGTGACCACCACCCCAACCATGTGCAAATGTATGCAGAGTAATGAGTTAGATTAGATTGGTTGCTTTCTGTTTTATGAAAGTTAATTGGAAATGTAATGTTAATCTTTGTCACAGAAACCTGATTAACCTATTGCCTAGCTTACATTTGCAGTAAAGAATTCATTTCAATATATATCTGGTTTTAGATTACCAAGAAGCATATGGGAGAAGCAGTCTGATCCTGTAGGTTGAAAGAGAGAGTCTTACACTGGAGATAAACACATGTCCTCCACCATGTTTGAGCAGAGCAGAATGAATCAGAAGAGCTGTGTGACCTTGGGCAACTTCTTGCCCTCCCTGAGCCTCAGTTTCCTCACTTCCTGCCTTCGCTGACTCTGCCAGGAAGAGTTGTTGTCTCCCTTCTATCTGTTCGCCACACAAAGCATTGCAATCAGTAGAACAGCACAGAGCACAGCTGTCTCATAAGTTAGTACCAGGCACATCGTCTCCTTCTATAAGACTGTGAGTACCTGAGGACTGTTTCCTTAGCACCTAGATCACTGCCTGGCCTGCAGGATATCTCAAAAAAGATTTCTTGAATAAGTGAGTCAGTGAGTGAATGAATGAATGAATCAATCAATCAATCAATCCATCAATGTTAGATTATCTGTTGCTGTGCAACATATTACCCCAAAACTTATGCACATTTATTATCTCATAATTCCTGAGAGCCGGGAAGCTGGGCATAGCTCAGCTGGGTCGTCTGTTCCAGAGTCTCTCACAGGCTACAATTAAGATATTGGCTGGAGCCACAATCTTCCCAACTAGGGTTGGATCTGCTTCCAAATCCTCTCTGTGGTTGTTGGAAGGACTCAGTTCCTTGCAGGCTGTTGGACTGAGCCTTCAGTTTCTTGACGTGTGGGACTTGCCAATGTGGCAGTTTGTACCCGCAAGAGAGAGTCTGCTAAGAAGATGGGGGTCATGATCTTTTATAACCTAATCATGGATGTGACATACCATGGCTTTGGCTGTGTTTGATTTGTTAGAACCAAGTCACTAGGTCCAGACCTCACTCCAGAGGGAGAGATTCCTCCAGAGTGTGACCCCCAGGTGGGGATCCTCACGGCCCATTCAGAAGTGCCTGCCACAGGTGCCTGCTTCACAAGACTGTGAGGAAATCCAAAATGAGACAATGTCCGTATGCTTGCCGATTACGCCTCCTACATTGTTCTTTCCCCTACTGTGTACTTGCACCACCTCCTTCTCATCGTTCATGTTTCAGCTTAAATGCCACCACCGCCAACGGGCTTGCACTGAGTATCGCAGTATGGTGCCCAGTCGTTCTTTTAACCCAGCGCCCTACTTATTTCATTTCAAGCACAAATTACCATTCATAATTATTTCATTTGCGTATTGTTGGTCTTCTCCATTAGAAAGTAAGCTCCATGAGGCCAGGAACCCAGCCTGTCTATGCTACTTTCTCCTCTTTTACCAGGGCCTCACATACGGGAGGACTCGATAAATATGTGTTGAAAAAACTGTACTACTATCCCACTGTAATTTATTTGCTTTGTAAAATTAGTGCCGTTGGGAGTCATTGTACTTGTAATAGTTTTCAGAGGGTTAGAATCAGACCAGTGCGTCCTCGGGCAGGGTCTCCTCATTGTGCTGAGATTTCATAGTGTGCATTCCAACAAAGACAATCAGCTTTAGGGTGCAAGTTATTAATAAACTGCAACGACAAATGGCTTCCCTAAGTTCAGCAGGTTCGAGCATATTAAGGCCTGTCATGCAAATGAAAGTGACATTTGTGTTTGGTTTCTCTCCACTCCCTTCCCCACCCTCCCCTCCAGGCTTCTTTGGACCGCTACAGCTCCCACAGCCTTACGCCTCTCTGCGCCATCCCTCTCAGTTCCCACCCCCTGTCCCAGCATTAGGGCTGCATTTTCCAATGCTGTCATTGCCACTTACTGAGTAATAACTACATGCCAGGCATTGCACTAAACAATTTACATATGTTCTTCCCCATTCACACTACAACTTTTACACAGGAGACTGAAGTGCAAATAAGTTAAAAAAAAAAAAAAAAAAAGACAACCCTCAGGGCAACCAGACTTTGAAGGCCAAGCTAGTTCTGCCATGCGTATGTCTACCACCCACTCACCAACCCCTCTTCCCTCCCCAACATCTGTAAAAAAAAGATTTGGGGATGAGCAGGAGGTCTGCGTTCTGGTCTTGGTTATGCCACTGATCATATGACCATGGACGCACTGTTTTTAACCTTCTGTGAAGTTCGGTCATCAATCTCTTTGAAGGAAGCCTATTAGAATTCCAGCTCAGACCTTGCCCACAGGTATTCCACTGTGCGAAGTCCTAATCCAAATGGACGTCTCATACCTATGTCAAATTCCCTTTCCTTCCAAGTCTTTAAACTGAAACGTTTAATGAGCCAGAATATGGATTTTTCTGTGATTTTTCTAGACGACGTCAGGAAATTGTATAACTTGGTGGTAAAAGCGGAAGCTTGCAATGGAAGAAGAGAAAAAGGCCTCTTCAGGACAAAGACGCCTTGTTGCTTTTGTAGTATCTGCACTTCAGGTCAGGCTCACCTCCCAGGGTATCCCTTACAGGGGTGGTCTGCAGAATCCTCGTGACACAATGTTCGTTGTTCCTAAAGTACTCAGTGTGTCAGGTGACCGAGCATAGTGACGAGAGAGCATGGTCCCTGTGGGCATTTGGGGCATGTTCTCTGATGACAGGGAGTGGGGTCTAGGCGGAGAAACTGTAAGAAGGTAAGCAGTACGAGGGGCTGAGAGAAGCTCGGTATTGGGCACAGTGCTACTGACACTTGCAGCTAGATCATTTGTTCTTGTAGGAGTTTCCCTGTGGATTGTAGGATGTGTAGCAGCATCCCTGGCCTCTCCTCACTAGATGCCAGTAGCACACACATCACTCCATTTGTGAAAACCCCAAATGTCTCCAGACATCAAATGTGCCTGGGGTGGGCTGGTGGTGGGTCACCAGCAGCTGACAGTCACTGCACCGTGGGTAGAGATGTGGTATGATCAGGTTTGGCTAAATAAGTGACATTAACAAACAGCACCAACGTCTCAGTAGCCTAAAACCAGAGGTGTTTCTTGCTCATGCTCCCTGACCATCGTGGGGTGACAGAAAGATTCTAGACTTCACAGTTACTCAGAGGCTTAGGCTGATGGAGCAGCCAACATTTCCACTGTCATAAGCTGCCATGCCAGAGGGAATAGAATACTCTGGTGAATCTCAAATCCGCTATTAAACCTTCATCCCAGAAGCTTCACTTCACGTCACTTTCTCTCACCAAGCACTAGTCAGAACTAGACTCGCCCAACCACAGGGAGACTAGGAAGTGTAGCCTTACCATGGGCCCAACTGAGAGAAGAACAAAAATAGTTGTCAAGTAGCGTTAATGACTACCACAGATGCAGGGAGATCTCTCTTCCCTGTTGACCCAGAATGAGCAAGTGCTAAAGGCAGGATATACAAATATTACCAAAGAGCAAGAACAATACTGATGTAATCATAACTACAACTTGGATTGTGCTTATTACATCAGATAATTTAATTCTCACACAACAACCCAATGTGGAATGTACAGTTGACCGTTGAACAATGCGGGGGTTAGGGACATCGACCCTCTGTGCTGTCAAAAATCCACATGTAACTTTAGATTCCTCAAAAACTTAAATACCCATAGCTTACTGTTAACCAGAAACCTTACTAATAACAAAACCAGTCGCTTAACACATATTTTGTATGTTGCATGTATTATTACATACTGTACTCTTACCATGAAGTAAGTTAGAGAAAAGATGTTATTAAGACAATTGTAAGAAAGAGAAAATGCATTTATAGTACTGTACGTGTTTATTGGAAAAAATCCACATATAAGTGGACCCGTGCAATTCAAACCTGTGTTGTTCAAGGGTCAACTGTACATTCATTTTCATTGTACAGATTATGAAACGGAGACACAGAATGTTTAAGTAACTTGCTTAGAATCCTATAGCTGGTAAGTAGCAGGACTGAAATTTGATCCAAGCTCTCTCTCACATTAAAGACAATACTTAAACCTCACTTTCTAAGCCAGTTAGTTGTGCAAATCACTTCCCCTCACTATTGGGTTGAATAAGCAAATTCTCTCTCCTGTAACGTCCTCTGCACAGTTATGGTCTATTTAGAGGCATGACTGAAATGTTTTGGCAAACTTGTTCCGTCCTTTCACTCCCTAACTTTTTTCCTTAATGAATCCCACTGTACCTAGAGCATTTGGAAGAGTTCCTTCAGTACCTCCATCATGGGGCAGTCATGCTCAGAGAAACGAACAGAATGTTTCCAGACGTTTAGAGACAGCGCTGAGAGCCACGTCACTTTGGGTACTAAGAACACAGACTCCTACACTAAAAGCAGGTAGTGGACGCAGCCGCGTGAATACGGGAGGGTGCGGTGACCACTCCACGTGAAGCAGGCCCAGGTACACCTCGTGTTTCTAGACCCCAGACACTAAAGCCAGGGGCTTCATTACCAAAGCAAGCAATAATGAAAAATGCTTAACATTTATGCTAGGGACTGTTATAAGTATGCATTTTCTCATGCAGACAAATACTGTGAATATCACTATGTTAGAGATGTGAAAACTGAAGCTGAGAGAAGTTAACGAGCCAAGGTCACCGGAGGAGGTTTTGGAGGGATTATAAACTTGTCAAATTTCAAACATTTATCCACACTACTGGATACATGAAATCGCTTATGTTTTAAACACACACACACACACACACGCACACACACTCACATCTAGTATCTTCCCCACTCGTCAGTCAAACTTACAATATTTATTTCAGAGAGAAAGGAGAATAAAAGATGCAGGTTTATTTTACCTTTTCTTCCCTTGGTCCAAAGTGTTATCTGAGAATCATTCAATTTACCATGTCTCAATACAGCCAAGCTTTCCCAAGCAGGCATCAGAATGAGATAACTCAAGTTATTAGCACTGAAAGAAACTTTAGATTTAGATATGAACTGGCACTGCGTCCATTGTCTTCCTCAAGCTCAAATTCCAGTTTTATTTTTTTAAAGTATAGTTGACATGCAATATTATATTAGTTTCAGGTGTTCAACATAGTGATTCAACATTTATATACCATATGAAATGATCACCATGATAAGTCTGTCATTATAGAAAATTATTATGGTATTAGGACTGTATTCCCTATGCTGTACATTACATCCCCATGACTTTTTTATTTTATAACTGGAAGTTTGTACTTCTTAATCTCCTCCAACTTTTTCACCCATTCTCTCACCCCACCCCTCTCCTCTGGCAACCATCAGTTTGTTCTCTGTGTCTATGAATTTGCTTTGGTTTTGTTTTATTTATTTTTATGATTCCACATATAAGTGAGATCATATAGTATTTGTCTTTCTCAGTCTGACTTATTTCACTTAGTATAATACCCTCTAGGTCCATCCATATTGTCTCAAATGGTAAGATTCCATTCTATTTTATGGCAGAATAATACTCCATTTTGTGTGTGTGTGTGTGTGTGTGTGTGTGTGAGAGAGAGAGAGAGAGAGAGAGAGAGAGAGAGAGAGAGAGAGAAATTTCACATATTTGTTGTCCATTCATCTGTTGATGAACACTTAGACACTTTAGTTGCTTCCATGCATATGCATACACGTATCTATCTTTCAAATTAGTGTTCTCTAAATATCCAGAAGTAGAATTGCTGGGTCATAAGGTGGTTCTGTTTTTAACTTTTTGAGGAACCTCCATACTGTTTTCCATAGTGGCTGCATCAATTTGCAATCCCACCAACAGTGCACGAGGGTTCCCTTTTCTCTACATCCTCGCCAGCATTTATTTGTGGATTTATTGATGATAGCCATTCTGACAGGTGTGAGGTGGTATCTCATTGTGATTTTTATTTGCATTTCTCTGATGATTAGTGATGTTTAGCATGTTTTCATATGTCTATTGACCATCTGTATGTCCTCTTTGGAGAAATGTCAATTCAGGTCCTCTGCCAATTTTTTAATCAGATAGTTTTTTATGTTGAGTTCTTTATATATTTCAGATATTATCCCCTTATTGGATATAGCCTTTGGAAATATCTTCTCCCATTCAGTAGATTGCCTTTTCATTTTGTTGGTGGTTCCCTTTGCTGTGTCAAACTCCAATTTTCAATGTCATATTGGAGGAGGCTGTTAAGATCTTTGGTAATAATTCTTGCTAAAGGAATGAGGACATAGTAGGAAAAGAGAAGCTGAGATGTGGCTCTTAGTATCTTCCAAAGAATTTAATTAAATCTATTTAAGGAAAAAGTGAGATGGGTGTTAGATTTAAGAAAGACTTCCCTAATTAAGTTGGAAACAGATTGTTGATGGTAACAAGGAGCCTGTACCATCTCCCTCCCTGTGGAAGTCTGAGGAGCAGACGATCCACCCCAGATGGAAACAGCCAGTGTGGGAAAAAGAACATGGACTTTGTACACAGACCCTTCTGGATTTGAATTCCAGCCCTGTCATCTACTAGTTTTGTGACCTTGTGCAGTGACTTCACCTTGCTAAGCCTCAATTTCTCCACCAGCCAGATAAAAATAGTAAAATGTTAAGATGGTAAGATAGTCCTTCACAATCAGATGGCCATTTATACATTGATAAGAGCCATGCATGCACAGTTGAACCAAAATTGCATTTGTGCCACTTCTTATAACCTACCCCTGTTCCTGGACATCTAGAAAAAGAACAAGACCAGCAGTCAGAATGATCTCATTTTAGTTTCACTCCAGGTATGAGCAAACTAAGTATTTGTGGGGAAGCTTCATCAGGATTTCCATTTTCTGTATCCATTTTGCACCAGGTGAATCACAGTCTCCCAGGACTGAACCGTTTGCTTCTAAATGAGTTAGTGGTGTCTGTCAAGACGGTGGTTCTAAGGCCTCCACATGGTGTTCACGTTCAAACTCGCCCGAGTACTATCATTTGCAAAACCTTTCTCTAATGGGAAAAAGTGTAGGAAGCCCCGCGTCTATGCACCTGCCACTTTAACTGGGCATTGGCGACTTTCCCAGGCAGCTGCCGAGAATGACAATCTCTTTTGTGTTTAAGAGACTACCCATTTCAGAGTGTGCAACTATTGCTATGGAGACAACTGTGAACACAGAGAAAAACTAGGTATTGGGTTTTTAAAATCAACATTTTTCTCAGACTTCCCACCCACTGCAGCTGTTCTGATGGATTAGCTTTGCTGTTTCGAGCTTCCTGTAAATGAAAGTATAAAGTACATACATACCCTCTTGTGTCTGCCTTCTTTTTCTCAACTTCCAGTCTATGAGATTTATCTCAGTTGTTGCAGGTAGCAGTAGTGCATTCTCTGTCATTGCTCTGTAGTATTCCAGTGTGTGAATATACCAAAACGATCAGTCTACTGTTCATGAAGATTTGGGTTGTTTCCATTTTGGAGCTATTCGGAATAAAGCTATTCTGAACACTCTTAGACATGCTATGTGATGAGTGTTAGGACTCATTTCTGTTGGAAGATACCCAGGAGTGGAATGCTGGATCATGAAACAGGGGTAGACAGATAGATGTTCATCTTCAGTAGGCATTGCCAAACCATTTTCCAAAGTGGTTTTACCAACGAACACTGCTACCAGCTGTGTAAGAGAATCTGGGCGCTTCACATTTTCACCCACAAGTAGCCTTGCTTATGCTCTTAAAGCAATGACTTTTTTTAAAGAGTTGCCTTTAAACCCTGTACAGGTTTACATAACATTCCCAAATGTCTACCATACCAGATAGATAGTGAACAAAGCGAGGACTTGACTCTTTTATGGATGATTTTTCTGATCTTACTGTGCCATTAAGAAAGAAAGAGAATTTTTATTTGAGGGTTGGTTGGTTGGTCAGTCGGTATGAAAAACATAAAGGAAGTAGAACGGTTAATACTTTGGGCTAAGCTAAATATTGCTTTTACTTTCTTTTGCCAGAATCCAGTATTATTTATCATTAGCCATTGATCAATACACTTAACGGGTCACTTGAAGGTATTGCACATCCCCTGCATAACTAAAAACTGAGCGATCTAGGATCCTGTAGTTAATAATAAAGCAAATTAGCCTTTCTAGCAGGGTCTATCTGATGTCATGGACGGGGTCGATGGTTCCTGCCAGCAGCAGGTGATACTCGGTCCCCTGATATTTGTGGCTAAGGCCTGGTCTACTGAAAACCTCAGGGTGCTTTCGTTGAGTCCGAAGAATATGACTCCTTCATTTCATCTGGAACCAGAGTTTTATTTCAAATTTGAATATAGAAAAGTCGAGTTTCAGTTTGAGGAAAGTATAAATGCATTACTTATGCCGTGGCACACTATGACAGAAATTGGTGTAATTACTCTTCCAATAGAATGAACTCAAAAGCCCCTCCATGGACCCTAAGTGGCCATTTCTTTCCTTGTCCCCTCACCTCATCACAGTGGAAATATGCGAGGCCAGAGCTGCTAACAACAGCTGCAGACACTGACTGCCCAGCAGCAACTCGCTGCTCCATCCGTCACTTATCCGAGGAGAGAGCTATAAAAATATCTGCACTGCCCCTGTCGCAGCCTGCTCCTTCTCTCCCTGTTCATTCCTCATTCGATGCCTTTTGTCAGAGCAGTGTTCTTCATGAGCGATGTATCACACTTCCTTCTCAGTGGGCAGAGAGTAGGCAGTTTGGCACCGTGTTGAGAGCCTGGTGTTCAAATCCAGACTCTGACATGTTCTAGCAGCATGACATTGGGAAAACTGCTTATGTCTCTATGCTTCACTTACCTTCTCTTTGAAGTGGGCAGTGGTGACAAAATCTCCTAGTAGGGCAGTGAGTATCAAATGAGATATTCCAGACTGCCTCTGCCACTGCTGCTGAGGTTCCGATGTCTGTCTTTGTGAGAGTGACACCTCCGAAGCATGGATTTCGGAGCAGGGTCTAGTGTCTTGTCTTTAGCTGCTAATCCAAACTTAATCATGGGGCTTCACACATAGTATGAATTAAGTAATAATAATGGCCAACATGCCAGTGCTTCCTGTATGCCAGGCAGTGTCTAAGCATTTTAGTGTATTATTAACTACGTAATTATCATCCAGCCTATGCGCTGGGTCCTCCTATCAGCCCTGTTTTACAGTGGAGAAAACGGAGGCACAGAGTTGTTAAAACTTATTCAAGGTCACATAGCTAATTAGTGCTAGAGTTACGGTTCAAACCGAGAGTCTGGCTCCACTTCACTATACTTTGCTTTTGAACATTTATAGAGTAATTTATCTGAGCTCCAGGTTAAGAATGAAATTCATGGAGGAAGGTCTAGATCCACTCTGTCCCGAACAGTAGCCGCTAGTCACATGTGGCTATTTAGGTTTAAATTAGTTAGAATTTACGAAAAATAAAAACTCAGTTCTTTGGTCGAACTAGCCCCATTTCAGGGGTCTGTTAAGCTACCATCTTGGAAGCAGAGATACAGAAAATTTCCATCATCACAGACAGTTCTGTTAGACTTGAGATTTGAAATAAAGGAAACAAGATATAGAAGTCCATGTTGGGTTCTGAGGACAGGTTGGGAACCCACATATCGGTAACCCATGAAATAGGAAGGGAGTAAAGGCAGACAAATGGAATTTCCCAGTGGGCTGACAGGGTGGCTGGTTACCTATGCAGCAGGTAGCTTCCTGGCTAACAGGAGGGTCTGCAGTCATGTGTGCCTGGGGTTCAACAGCCCAGGCTCGGGGGAGAACGAGTTATGTGCCCAGGCAAGTCATTTAGCTTCTCTGCATTTTCCAAGTATGTTTCACCTTATCCCGAGGATAGTTCAGAAGCGTTTGGAGGGTTTTCAGCTGTGGAGGGGTGTGGTAAGATTTGCATTTTAGGAAGATATCTTTTGGAGGTTTCATGGAGGAGACTGATGAAAGAGAGAAATCAGAGTTAGGGAAGTACATTAAGATGCTGCTTCTCACAAGTGGCCCCTTGCAGTAGTGACAGCTCTTGGCAGAGTTTTCACTGATCCATCGAGAAATGAGGAAGGTAAAGGTGTGTGTGTGTGTGTGTGTGTGTGTGGTGCATGTGACTGTATATGTGAGAAGGCCTTGTTATTTGGAGATGCCTGCTTCCTACTTTTTTGGTGCAAAAGGCCCTTTTTTATGGAAATACTGTTCATGGCATCAGAGTAGATGATAGGAATTCTTTTTTACATCTTTAGCAGACAAAATGTATGTCTACGCTTATTTCATTGTTTTTAAGTTATTATTTTTTAGTCCATGAAGTTCCCAAGTCTAGAAACTGCTGAGTGAGACACCATTGCAGTGGTGCCTGGTGAAAGCTAAGTTGTTAAGGGTAAGGAGGACGTAGGTTTGAGAGTGAAAGGTAAACCAGCAGACATGTGGATGGGGAAAAACATCAAGGAGAGGGAGAAAAAGAAAGAGAGTGGTCTCCAAAGAGTATGGTCTCTCCTGGCCCTGAATGAAGCAAGGGTGGTGGGGGTTGACCTAACGCCCCGCTACAGGTCTGCTTCACCCCTGACCCATGGGAGCTCCTGAGCGCCAGTCCTGAGCACTCATACTTCAAGGTTAAGTGCATGCAGGGAGAGAGTTGGTTCCCATCTCACACCAGAAAACCACAGGCACAGCTCCCTGGGACAATGCAGGACCCAAGTGAGGCCACCGTACCTGTGATACCCTCCACCCCAGGCCCTTCCCCTGCCCTGTCCTGGACAAATAGACCTCTGGAGACGGCTCTCCAAAGCCCCTCTCTGAGACAGTGGCATGGCTGCCACGGTGCCTCTCAGACAGAGACTGCAGAGGTGGGAAAGGGCGCTGCCAGACCCAGAGAGCTGTCAGGCTCCTAGCAGCAGGCTTCTGGAATTTTAAGCAGAATATGCAAATTAAATTAGCAAGGGTTCCACTTCATCTCCTGAGCCGCTCAGCCGCATTCCCCAATAATTCCCAAGCCAAACTGACCCAGTTTGAAATTAAAATCAGGTTTATTTTTAGAGAGAGACAGTTTTCCCTAGTCTCAGTCTCAGTGGATGCTTTTTCCGTTTGGCCTGATAAACATCTGAGTGCATTATCCCCAAACCTGCTGAGCCCTTCTGAGAGCCACTTGATGGATAAAAAGCCTAGTAGTGCCCAGCTCATGTATATTCAGATGGCAGAGGCAGGCCCCACACCATTCCGGTGCCTGCATTGCCAAAGGAGGTCTCTATAACTGTGTCCCTTTTCCTTCTCTCTGATGATTTTCAGGCTGGTGTCAAGGTCCCTAGAACTGGAAAGACCTTAGAGTTAAGGTGATTTAGAGCCTGGTTGCACTCGGGTTCAGCAGAACCTACTGGCATTCATTGGAGACCTATAACATCTTCCCTTGATAAAAATTTAGTCAATATGAATTGCCTCTTTGCAGCTAGTTCCAAGGACATTTTTCATCCTAGCTGAAGGCTCTGTAATTTTCCTTTGTAGCACTTTCCACAAGGAATTATTCACAGGATTGTGTGGTTCACATCAGGCTCTTTTCTCAAAAGCGGAAGCTTCCGGAAGGCCCCCCGCTGCCTCTGACTTGCCTGTTATCATCCCAGAATCTGGTACTGTAAGTCCTCAGCAAGTGACTTAAATCTGCTACTAGACCAATGGTTCTCAGCGGGGGGAAGTGTTGGCACCTATTCCCCTCACCTCCCGGACAATAAAGAATTACCCAACCCCAAATGTCATCAGTGCTGAGGTTGAGAAACCTGTGCTGGATAAAGTCATTAACATGTGCTGATGCCCGGACTGGGCAGGCCTGCTCTCTGCGTGGTTAACATTACACGGGCTTAGGAGTCAGGCAAGATCAGGGTCCACCTCTCACAAACAAGCTGACTTGGCACAATTTACTTAACCTCCCCGAGCCTCATGTCTGCGTCTGTAAACTGAGAATAAAACTATTATCCCCTTAGACTGTCCTTGTGAAGTTGATATGGGCTCATTCCCATGAAGCTTATAGAGCCACGTGTGACACGTGGTTCTTAGTGCTGTTGTCATTATGATTATTGCTCCTGTTACTGTTTGATTAAGGAAGCTTGGATGTAGCTTTTATATCAGTTCAGTTACGCTACATACGTAGTAACCAACAGCCCCAAATTCAGGGGCTTAAAAGACAAGGGCTATTTTCTCTCTTGTGTTATGTGTCTACCTTAGGTTGGCAAGGGGTCTCTGTTCCTAATACTTACTCAGTAATCCAGGCTGATGGTGCAGCCCCCACTTCAATGATGTCCCCTCTCTGCCTGAGCAGAAGGAAGCTCTGGAGGGTCTTGGACTGGAGAACAAACACTCTAGCCTGGAAGAGACACGCAGCAGACGTGCTCACAGCTCATTGGCCAGAAGGAGTCACACATTCCCACCCAATCACTAAGGTTGTAGGAAGTTGAATGCTACCATGTCAGCAGAAGGGAGAGACCTGGAAATGTTTACTGACGGAACAAATGACAACTACAGACCTTTTGGTTGGATAAACTTTTTCTTTGGACAATGGCTGCATTTTTCAGGACGTATGTTTTCCAAGAATATGTCCTCCTTATTTACAGATTACCCAGTTATGTGTATTTGTATTTTATTTAACAACTACATGCTGATGGCAGGCCCTGTGCTAAGGCCCTGGGGATATAATGGTAAGCAAAAACATAAAATCCCGGCACTCATGTACCTTACAGACCTTTGGGGGAGACCAAAATTAATTGAAAGCTTTTACCAATGAGTTCATAGTTATACATTGAGATTAAAAATTCTGAAGGAAAGAAACAGCTCTGTGGAGGGATAGAATACAGATTACCGTATTTCCCCAAAAATAAGACCTAACCGGAAAATAAGCCCTAGCATGATTTTTCAGGATGACATCCCCTGAACATAAGCCTTAATGCATCTTTTGGAGCAAAAACAAATATAAAACCCGGTCTTATTTTGGGGGAAACACAGTAGGAGTCAGGGCTAACTTGTCTGAGCTAACATCTGAGTAGGCATTCACTAGGTGAAGTAGGGAGAGGGCAAGGAACTCTTAGGACAGAGGACACAGTACATGCAAAGGCCCTGGCCAGGAGGGGGCTGAAAGTGTGAAGAGTTGAAAGCAGGTGTGTGTGGCCAGAGCAGGGCCGAGCAGGAGCATAGTGACAGATGGGACTGGAAGGGCAGGCAGTTCCCAGGTAAGGTCTGGTCTAGATCTGATTCTTTATCTCCACTATAAACTGAAGCTTTGAAAGGATTTAGTGCAAGGGATTAGCACGTGAATCTGGATGGCATGCCCATGATCTCTGAGCTTTCAAAGGAGTCCTTGTGTTGGGAAGGCTCCTGATTCCTTTCTTTCACCAGAACTGTTCTAAAGGCACAGATCCGCACCTTTACCTGCAGCATTTTAAAGCAAGTACTCTGCATCTCTCCCGAAACCTGAATCCCAAAGCCGCCTTCTGTATAACAAACGTGTCCCTTTCTGTAGCACTTCTCACTCTCAAGGAGGCATCCCACAGACTCAGAGAAGGAAATGACATAGTCACTCAGAGCAGTGCAACTGCCTGCAGGGAGCAAAACACTCCTACTGTGACTGACAATATGTTGTTCCCTCCTGGGAATGTGGGCTGCACTGTCTGTCAGATGTGTAGGGTTGGAATGTGTCACCTTCTTAACCCTGGAGGATTAGAGTTTCCAGATCTGCTGCCAAAACGGATTCAAGTCACTGAGCCCACCCAGTCTCACATCTGCACCTTTACATGGGTGAGGAGATTTGAGCTGTAGTCACTCAAGTGGGAAGCAACCAGGATTCTCAGAGCGGAATTTCACCTGGTCATGCCTCTCCTGGAGGAGAGGAGAGGAGAGAAATAGCCTGAATGTTGCCCTTCAGACTTGCACAGAAAATCAGCAAGCTCTCTAGTCATTTCCCTTCGGGTTGAAAAATATAGTTTGGAAACTCTATAATGGTGGAAGTTGTTTAACATTTGCACCCTCAGAAAAAAGTTTCTGGTTTACAATGGGCCCTCAAACCTTTAAATGGACAGATTTTTTAAAAATGCACGACTTCATTTATTAGCATAGCCATACAAAGAGCCCATACAAAGAGCCCATACAAAGAGCCAGACACTGCTGGCCCTGGGAATGTGACAGGTGTGAAGAGGGAAGATGTGTTGTGTTTTATGGAGCTTTCATGCTGGTGAGAAAAGATGAACAATAAACATGTAAATAATTAAATAGTGTCAATGAGGGGAGGAGCAATTTCTTTAGCTGGAGTGGCCAGGAAGAAAGTCACTCTATGAGGTGACATTTGGCCCAAGAACTGAATAATGAGCAGGAGTCAGCCATGAGCTGGATGGAGACAAGTTACCGGGCAGAGGGAATAGTCAGGAGAAGAGAGTGTGGGGTGTTGTAGGAGCATGGGGATGAGGGAGGAAGGAGGTAAGAAATGAAGTCAGAGAGGTGGGCAGAATCCAGATGATGAGTTTGGATTTTATTCTGTCAGCAACAGGACACCACGGGTGCATCTTAAGCAAGGTGGTAGTAAGATTTCATTGTTGCCTTGAGAAGGTCACTCTGGCTGTTTTGTGGAAACAGCTGAAGAGTGAACAAACATGGACGTAGGGAGATCAGGTGGAAATCTGAGCAGTGGTCACAGGAGAGATGATGGTGGTTTGGAAATATTGAGAAGCTGTGAGATTCAGCAGAAAGTACAAAGATAGGAACAATAAGAATCACTGATTGACTGAATGTGGAACATGAGAGAAAAAGGAAGTAAGGATGATCCCCAGACTTTTAAGTATGAGCAATGGGATAGAGATATGTGTTATTTTCAAAGATGAGAAAAGAGCAGATTTGGGGTAGATGGAGCCAACATTTCTGTGCAAGTTGTCTTTGATCCTTCTACCAGATACCTAAGTGGGCATTTTTAGGAGGCATACAAATATGTACGGAGCTCAGGGCTGGAGACACACTTAGGGTATTCAGTTGTGTAATAAATGCCAAATACCATCGTACTAATTTGCATTGTTCCAGAACATTTGGCATTTCTCTATTTTTTCATTCAACAAATAATGTGTTTACTATAATGTGATATTCTGTCCTTAACACTAGCAGAGCCAATCTCATCTTGGTTTTTGATGGGCAAGTAACACAATTCTTCAATGGCTGTTTGATCTGTCTGGTTTTGAGTGTAATGTGTCTGTTGAAAGAGAGATGAATGAATTGGAGATATTGGCATGTAGAAGAAGAAAAACACAAAATTGATCAGTTCCAATGTACTGATTTTCTATGGCTATTGCTGCAAGAGTGAATTGCCCTGCTACTGAGAAGTTCTGAAACAACCTAGGATTGAAGAACTGGCTGAGATGCCCACACTGTGGATGGCACTACTCTGTAAATGATCTCTGCCTGCCTGGAGTTGCTTGTATGAACCATTAACATTTCTAGAATCTGCATTTATACCACCAGGAGGTTAGCAAAATAATGTCATTTGGGACATAAGCACTAGATTTTCAAGACTTTGTGATGCTTTGACTCTCTCCAAAATATCCATTAATTCAGCTTAAAAGTTAAGCCACACGACAGAATTTAGATAGTCAAAGCAAGCAGGTTTTGAGGGATGAATCTACTGTTTAGCTACTTATTGTGAGAACCCATGAATCTGATGTAAAAGATAAGGATCGTGTCATCTCTCTGCCCCAGTTCTGTCATTTCTAAATGTTTGGTTTTTGTTATAGACAAGTGGTAGAAAATAGCAGTAAAGTCTTCCCATTTGGGTGACAGTATTTAATGTAATGCCACTTTCAGAAAATGGCAAAGTGCTTTGATCTGTCAGACTATATAGCAAGCAAATGATATAGAATGTTTCAAGTTTGCATAAAGGTCTGGCTTCACAATTTAAAAACTATTATTCAGAAAACTGAACCCTGAGCTTTCTGGATTTTTCCATAAATTCTCCTACCATTTTCTACTAGATCTATAGTTATAATAATATAAGTTGAAATGTTGTACCACACATTGCAATCTATTGTTTTATTATCTATAAACGAGATAAATGTAAATATGCGTAGTCGGATAATATTCTAAATGTTACACTGAATTTCAAATTTCTAAGCAGAATGTATTAATGTTTCATTTTGAAAGACCTTGTATAGCTAGCTACAAGTAGCATTTATGATATTTAATATGTGGCAATGATGATACCTAAGGTTCAGGTAAACTGTCTTTTACTGGCATGCAGCAATAATGTGGGGTCTTTTGTGACTCAAACAAATGTAATATCATTCTTAAGTGCTATATTTATTGAATTATTTCTGTTTACAGTGTTGTAATGAGGAAAACAGCTCTCAAGCACATAATGAAATCACAATAGACATTCAATGACTGTTGAATGAATAAATACCTCAAAATACTTTTATGTATTATTAATGATTATAATAGTAGTAGTTAACACTTGCCAAATTTTTATATCTCAGGCACTAGGCTTAGTACTTTAGAGGTATTGTCAATTTAATATTCACAAAAATCCTATAAGAAATGCTTTATCATGATTTTAAAGATAAGAAAACTGAGATACAGAGAACTAAAGTAACTTGTTCAAGGCCTGACAGCTGAGAAGAAATGAGATTCATGCCAAGAACATTCAGAGCCTAATAAATAATGCAGACATAGGCTAACTCAAAAAAATTAATTTCATGTCATGGATCTATCATATATACAAAACAATATATGTATCGTATATAGAGTTTCAAGAATTATAATAAAATGAACACCTACATCTAGCTTAACAGATACATTGTACCTTTTTTATTTAACTTTTTACTAAGGAAAATCTCTCACGGGTGCTAAAGTAAAAAGAATAGTATAATGAGCCCCCAGGTAGCTATCATCCAGCTTTTATCACCTGTCACCTGCGTCATTCTTGTTTTGTCTTTGTCCCTACCCACACCCTCTATTCTCAGATTATTTTGAAACAAGTTTCAAACATCTTATTATCTGTATTTATTTCAGTATGTATCTTTACAAGATAGAAACTCTAAAAAGTAATTATCATTGACAAAAAACCATTATTACACCTTAAACAAATTTATAAATGTTCCTTTATCATTAGTAGCAAATGTGGTCACATGTCCCTGTTATGTGTGTGCGTATATCTATAGAAATGTTTTTACAGTTTGGTATGCAAATGAGGTCCATCCATGTGATTGGGTACACCATCTCTCAAGTGTCTTTTTAATCTATAAGTAGAAACGTTATTTTTTTTAAGTAAAAGTTTTGCTGACTCCAGGAAAAATCAGTGTCCTACATAGCAAGATATTTTGCATCAGCAAAAATTTAAAATGACAAGAAAATTGTGCTCTTAGGCATCTTCTTTTTAGGACTCTAGCCTAACCACAGTTTGAATATATCTGTGAATTTTGTAAAATACTGTTTTGTTTTGGTTTTCTACCCATCTCATTGGTTTACTTAAACCACCTGATATTTTGCAGGCAGGCTTCTCCTTTGTCTCAAAAGTCTCCTTCTTTGCACAAGACGACCCTCCCTCTTTTTCCTTTCATTTCTTCCCTTTGCCATTGAAATCACAGCCCTATAGTGGTTGGTGTTGCCATGATTTCTTCTGGCCTCCATTCACCACAGCTAAACAGCAGTTCCAAAAAGAGCAACTGGGAGGACAAAGGCTTCCCACGTTAGAAATCCCAAATTGGCTTAATGGGGGTTCTTGTTCCCCAAGTGATCTCTCCAAAATAGGAAATTGTACAATGTCAGGTAGCAAAACTGAGCAATTTTAATTAACCAGGATGTAAAGCTTTTTAATGTTGTATATGCAATTCCTTTATTAAGAAAAAGACTTTTAATTCAACTACGTTGTAGCTGAGAAATTAAAAAGAAACTTCCAAGGTTTGTTTATTTGCTGCTTGCTTTTCCTTTATACCAACTAACTGGGACTTGGCTACATACATACCCATACCAGTGTTTAGCAGCTTTTGGTATAAAACGGGTTTTTGGTACTTCCCAGCTCCTCAACTTACTAGTTGCACAGCCTCAATTATCTCATCTGTACAATGGGACTAATAATATATAAATTCTCTAGTTGATTTAACCAAAGGTGAAAGTATTGGGAGCATATGGAATTCAGGGAATCAAAGAAATGGCTGGAAACTGTTTCAGAAAATGCAGAAAGCTGGGTGGCTATAAGGATCTAAATATCAAGAACTAATGAAAAGGACCCCAGGTTGACAACCCCTGAGAAGAATCAGCTCTAACAGGAAAGATTCCAAGTCCCCAGAAAGGGATAGTGGCTGGTGTTGGGTCACAATATCCCTCTTGACAAGGCTCCTTATTTGACAGGTTCTGTCACAATTAAACACAGTGAAGAATAGGTCATCCGATAAAGGAAACTGTCGTCCTTTACCAAGAGAAAGAGGGTTAGAGTGAGCAACAAAAAACAAACAAATAAAACCGAGCAAGACAACAAAACAAATGCCCATTACATTATTCACAGTTTTAATAAGGATTAAAGAAGATAACACATAAAATTCAGAGTGCCTGGCATTTAGTAAAAGCTCAATAAATGGTGGCCAGTATCATTATTACAGTATAAAAGAGAAAACAGGCAAAATTCAGCCATAGTACAAGGCTATATAATCATTACCAATCCCTCACTATGAGAGAAGGTCCTGACATTGTAACTCTAGAATTCTCAGAATTGGCCAGGTTTGATGTTGGCTCATTTGCGTCCATTAACTTTATGACCTTGAGTCATAGCATTTCTGGCCCAGTTCCTCCTTGTACAAAATGGTGGTATAATACCGCATTACCTCAGAGAACAGCTGTAGAACACAATTTCTGCCCACTGTCAAGGACTCAGGGAAAGAGGGATTTCAGTGCCAAACATCTCCGGTTGACTCCAAAAGAAGAACTGAGGCAAGTTGCATACAACCCTAGTTTGCACATTTTAAGAAGTGTCTTTTATTTATAACCTTACCTCATTCCAAAAGGATTTTTGGCTGCTTGTATTTTGTATAAGTAGCAATGATTCAACTTTCAACTCATCAAGTTAAAGATGCAAGCAGGTGAAAGGAAATTCAGAGGGGGAGCAACAGGGCTTTGTTTTAATTCATCTAGGAAACATGTTTGTAACCCAAACAGGAAAATGAGCAAAGGGTATAAACCCTGAATAAATGCAAATATACAGTAAGTATAGGAACAAAATTTCAATATCGCTAATAATTGATAGAATGTATGTCTGACAATACTGGCAGATTTTTCACCTATCGTATTGGCAACAACTGAAAATAAAGACTACCAATACGTAGTGTTGGCAATAATGCAGGGCACCTTGCTGGTGGGAATATAAATTGGCACAAACTTTCTGGAGGACAAATAAGATGATACCTTTCAAAATTAAGTCATAAAATACCATTTGATCCAATAATTCTACTTCTAGTAATCTGCCTTACAAAAGTATTCATGTATGTGATTAAAGAAATATACACATGAATATGTCTTGTTTTTAAGAGCTAAAAATTAGAAACAATCAAAGTTCCATCATTTGAGGAATTGTTTACAATTTTAATACAATCATGCAATTGAAACTTTTGACAGATGTTAAAGAATGAAGTATATCTATCTCTAAAATAGAAAGATATCCAAAATATATTTTAAAGTACAAATTCTAGTTGCAGAAAATTGATAGTGTGATCTCATTTTATAAATATGTGTTTCTAGTTATTTAATTTTATTGTTATTTTCTTTCTGCATTACTTAATGTTATCATAAAACAGAGTTCATTGGCAGTATTTAAATATTCTAGTTTTGAAAGTCCATGGACACTCTTTTGGATAACAGATTTGTTTTATATTGACATATAAAATTAGTTATATGTTATATGGAGACATAATTAGACATAACATTTGTTAATTTCAGGTGTACAATATAATGATTTGATATTTGTACATATTGTGAAATGATTACCATAATAAATCTAATCACATTTGTCACCACACATAGTTACAAATTTTTTTGTGTGATGAGAATTTTTAAGATCTACTCTCTTGTCAACTTTCAAATATGCAATACAGTATTATTATAATCACCATGCTGTACATTACATCCCCATGACTTACTTATTTTGTAATTGGAAATTTGTATCTTTTGAATCCCTTCACCCATTTTGCCCATCATACCCCGTACTCTGGCAACCACCAATCTGTTCTCTTTCTCTATGAGCTTGGGTTTGCTTTTGCTTTTTTCAGTTTCCACATATCATATATAAGTGAGATCATACAGGTTTTTTTTAAATTACAGTTTATCGGGGGGGGCCAATTGTTAGCAAAGTTACATAGATTTCAGATGTATACGGTATTTGTCTGTCTCTGTCTGACTTACTATACTTAGCATAGTGTCCTCCAGGACCATTTATGTTGTTGCAAACAGCAAGACTTCATTCTTTTTATGGCTGAATAATATTCTATAGTGTCTATATACCAATTTGCTTTGTCCATTCATCCATCGATGGACACTAAGGTCGTTTCCATATCTTGGCCGTTGTAAATAATGCTGCAGTGATCATGGCAGAGCATAGATCTCTTCAAGTTAGTGTTTTTCTTTTCTTCAAACAAATACCAAGACGTAGAATTGCTGGATCATATGGTACTTCTATTCTTAATTTTGGGGGCAATCTCTATACTGTTTTCCATAGTGGCTGCAACCAATTTACATTCCCACCAGGAGTGCACAAGAGTTCCCTTTTCTCCACATCCTCACCAAAACTTCTTATTTCTGGTCTTTTTTATAATAACCATTCTAACAGGTATGAGGTGGTAACTCATTGTGTTTTTTATTTGCGTTTCCTTAATGATTAATGATGTTGAGCACCTTTTAATGTACCTGTTGGCCATCTGTATGTCTTATTTATAAAAATGTCTGTTCAGATCTTCTACCCATTTTTCAATCAGATTGTTTGGTTTTTTGCTCTTGAGTTGTATGAGTTCTTTGTATATTTTGGATATTAACCCCTTATCAGATATATGATTTGTAAATATCCTCTCCCATTCAGTTGGTTGCCTTTTCATTTTATTGATGGTTTCCTTTGCTGAGCCGAAGCTTTTCAGTTTGATGTAATTTCACTTTTTTATTTTGCTTTTGTTGCGTTTGCAATTGGTGTCAAATCTGAAAAATCCTCACCAAGACCAATATCAAGGAACTTATAGCTTACATTTTCTTCTAGGAGTTTTATTGTTTCAGGTCTTGCATTCAAGTCTTTCATTCATTTTGAGTAAATTTTGTGTATGGTGTAAGATAGTGGTCCATTTTCTTTTTTTTTTTTCTTTTTCTTTTGCCTGTGGCTGTCCAGTTTTCCTAACACCATTTATTGAAGACAGTGTCCATTCCCCATTGTATATTCTTGGCTCCTTTGTCATAAATTAATTGATCATATATGCATGCATTTATTTCTGGTCACAAAAGAAAATAAGACTTAACTGCTTGGTCTTGGACTTTACATCATAATAGGAGAGAAATAAAAGCATGCACGTAGCTATTAGAATATAAAGCAACACTATGAATAATTAAATAATTGAATAATAAATACTACCCAAACCTGATACAAACCAAGAAAATAATCATGTTATTCCAAGCTACGTGGAGTGTTGACATGGGGAAGAACTAGAATTCCGCTCCAGCGGCCAGCTGTGTGACCCTGGCCAGTCACTACAGCTCTCCATAGCTTATGTTCAATGTAGGTAACGTGACTAAGCTGGCCAAGCTACTCACCAACAATAGCTATGGCTTTGGATCCAGAAAGTCACAATAAGACAAGAATTTGAAACTCTCACACAGGGGATTTAGGGAGATTTTAGGGGGAGTCTATGAAATGCATTAGGATTTCCATGAACTCAATTGGAGGAAAAATTGCATCTTTATTTTTACTATCCTTTACCTGAAACAGCATTTTATTTAATTATGAATATAGGCAACAAACTATAATAATATTAATAGATACTTTCATATCATCTTAGTAGTTACTGCAGATACCTTGAAATATTGTTTATACTCATCACTGCATCAAAATTACTGTATTAGATTTGCTGCTAGACCTTGTTATTTAATGAGTTATTAAATAAGTACATATTATTAAAAAGGTGTTATTTTGATATCTGTATATCTAAAGAATTAGTTAACTTTGTAATCCTACATATCTTATTTTATGCATTTAAAAACATTGCGATGAGAGGGGTCTATAGGAGTCAACCTGTCTGTGCCAAGAAGTTCTTGGCACAAAAGAAATTAAGAACCTCCACCTTTTTTTGTTTGCTTTCCCGCGGCAGCTGGCATCCTGGGGAGATGCACAGAGCCCAGGGGGATTGTGATGGCATTAAGGAATAGGAACAGAGGCAATCGTAAGTCAGGAATTGAAAGAAGCCATAAGCATGGGTAGGCAGCGTTAAGCCAGGTTAGCCTGACAGATTCATTTCCTCTTTGCCCTGATAACTAACTTAATTAAGATTCACCCCATTATTTCCTGTTCTCTCTCACCTCAGGATGAAATTGCCCAAAGGCAAGTTCACAGATGTGGTGGGAGGGGTTAGAGATGGAAAGCCCCGTGTTCTAGGATCTAAATCAGTGATCCTCAAACCTATCTGTACATTAGAATCGTGGGAACCTTTGAAGAGTATCAGTGAGGGGAAAGGGGATAATATGTGTTACTGACTCGGAGAGGCCTGAGGGAGCCTTCTAGATAGACAAAAATGTTTCACACCTTGATCCGGGTGGCGGTTAAATGTGTGTATCTCTACATAAAAATTCATTGAGCTATACATTTAAGATTTGTGCAGTTATACCTCAATTAAAAAAAAAAAGGCCGTTCCCAGGCCCCACCACTGAAAAGCCTAATTCAGTTGATCTGGAGCAGTTCCAGGAATCAGTATTTCTTATAAAACTACCCCTTTCCCACTAAGCAACATTAGTTGATCCCAATGTGCAGCCAGGATTGAGAAACACCTCGACGTGTCAGAGGAGGAACCATTCACTCAGTCATTAAGTTCGGCAATATTGGAGTGCTAACAAGTAGTGGGGACAGGGAGGAAGACGATTTCTGTTCTCAAGACTTTGCATCAAGTGAAGTAAAGTACCGGGACTAGCTATCACTATGGAGATGTTGGCATGTAACCTAGGGGTTGTCCTTCTTCAGTGCCCATCCTGACTCTGATTTAGTACGTCTGGCCTGGGGCCTAAGGAATCTGCTTAAAGAACAGTAAATAACCCAAGGTCTAGCACATAGTAAGAGAACAATAAAGAGCTATTAAGTGTATGCGTTACTGGGCCAAGTGCTTCGTAAGCAGTATCTAATGTAATGCTAAGCAACAGCTCTCTGATGGTATGCACCAAGTCACACTCAGTTCTCCACAGAAGGAGACTGCAAACTGGAGATGTTTAACAATTCGTCCCAGGTCCAATAGCTAGGGAATGGGGATTCAAGCACACGCCTCTCATAATGACCTCAAGTCTGAATGTTCATGAAAAAATGTAGTTTTGTTTTGTTCCCACTCCCGCCAGGGGTGGGAAGGGAGTGGAGGGACGAGTGTTATGGGAAGAGAAGAGGCAGGAGTGACCTGATTCATCAGATTATTTCTCTGACACACCCTTCTGTTTGAGCAGTAGCTGAAGATACCTAATGAAAACTGGTGTTAACTGCAAGATGCTAGAAGACAGCATCTGGAAGCTCCGAGTTACTGCTTGCAAGTACTTTCCAACGCCCCTGCAATGAAAGAGAAGGTGTTTTGGCTTGGGAGCTCATTTCCCGCATTCCACAGAACTTTCTTCTGGGGCGGAGCCCTGGCCAAGAGAGAGGCCGTTAGCTAATTGTTCTGTCTGCGTTTGCTTTTTGCTCAACTTCCAGTCCCTTGGGCTTCCCTGAAAGTCAAAATGTGCTAACTACGCCTCTGCCCCTTTCTTTATCCTGTTCAGCTACTGCAGATGCCACAGAGGCTTGGCTTTCTGCTTCATCTGATCCAACAGTGGAGGCAATTATAGCAGGGTCACAAGTGACTCAACTGGGTTTCTTTGTTATGTCTGATTAGGCTCAGTTCTAATAAGGACTGGGAAGGAGGTAGGATTTGCCTGCAGGGTTCTGCATGTGCAGTGTTAGGCTCTGGCTCCTCTCAGTGATTTTGCTCTCTCCAAGCAGAGAGCTCTCTCATGAAAAGGAAGCAGTGAGCAAGGGAGTAGGCTCTGGGGACAGGGTGGCTGGGTTTAAATCACCAGCTGTGGTAACCTTGCCTGAGTTACGTGACTTCTGGGTAGTTCACTTTCCTCATCTGTGAAATGGAGATAATAATAATAATAATAATAATATACACCACATCAGATCATGAAGATTAATAAGATTTTGCATATAGAGTACTTAGCACATGGATGCATAATAATACACACAAATATACTATATATACCAGCAATATATATGCATGCAAACCAGTACACAAATATATACACAACAAATATTGTTATGTTCTAGCTACTTTTTTCTCTCCTCTCCCCCCTTCAACACTTTCTCTGTGCTCTAAACTCTACTTATACTAGTGCTGTTCAATACAAATATAATGCAAGATATATATGTTATTTGAAATTTCTAGCAGCCACATTAAGAAAGTAAAAAGCAGGTAAAATTAATTTTAATGATACATTTTATTTTACCCAGTATAGCCAAAATATTTCAACATATGATGAATATAAAAATTATTAAGAAGGTATCTTACATTTATTTTTTACTACGTTTTTGAAATCTGGAATGCATTTTTCAGTTAGAGCACAACTCAATTTGGACTAGCTATATACTAAGTACTCAAGAGCCACGTGGGGCTGGAGGCTAACGTAATGTACAGCAAAGCCTTACCCCATCACCATCCTTTATGAAACTTACTGATCCAGCTTTTCTCCTTTGGGGCCCATTACCAACCACTGATTCTTTCATTCATTCAAGAAGTGTTTATTAAGTGTTTACTACATGTCAGTCACTGTGTTGAATGTTATGGATGCAAAGTGACATAGTCCTTGTTATAGGGTGAATTGTGAACCCCAAAAACTTGTATGTTGAAGGTATACCCCCAGTGAATGTGACCTTATTGGAGACAGAAGCTTTCCAGAGGTAACCAAGTTAGAATGTGGTTGCTAGGGTCGCCCCTAATGCAGTATGACTGGTGTTTGTATAAGAAGGGGACATTGGCTGGGCACACAGGGAGAATACCATGTGAAGACAGACATTCTGCTGAAAGCAGGATGGATTGGAGGGGAGTCGGGGAAGCTCCCCTTATGCCTCTCTGGTGGGAAATTAGAAGCAACCGAGGAAAGAAGAGTGAGCTAGGGAGGATGGGTATTTGTGGGCAAAGGAAAAGAAATCCCCTGTGTGCCTCTGTGGCGGCTGCCTGTAAGGATAAGGATGCTGCCTCGGAGAGGAGAGAGGAACCCCACATGACCTCACCCCAGCTATCCTTACCTTTTCTAGAATTACAGCATGTGACACAAATGTAAAGGAATCCTGCCAAGTCTATCATCAAATTAAGAAAGAAAACACAGCAAAGGTAGCTGATTTTCCCAGTTTTCTCCCAGAACAACTCTTCCGTCTTACTCACCGGAACATTTCTTTTGTCACAGGTAATTTTTAACACCAATCTGGAACCACCAAAATCATCAAAGCGCAGATGTGCTGCGATTGATTAACTTATGTGGGCATTTTTTTTCCTCGTGTTCTTGATCTTTCTCCTTGTACTGGGCTGATTCTATGAGGAGTATTCCCCCACCCCCACCCCCAATTTGGCTTTCAGCAATAGTGTAATGAAGAGAGGGAAGGGATCTTTCCATACTGTAGTTTGTTAATTGATTAAAAGGTTGTCAGTCTACAGAACACCTGCAAAAACAAACACCATCAAGTGCTGTTTTTATGCTGGATCCTCCTCTGTTTTTAAAATTTGATGGAACCTTTTTAGAAGTTCAAAAGTGCTATGTCTGGCCGGTATTAGCTTTGTACAAAAGGAAGAAAACGTCCTCAATGATCCACAGTACTTGTTAATGATGACAACTTTAATTTCCATGTACAAATCCATCATCATTAGCACTAAGCCCAATTCAGAGCGGGCAGATGAGAGAAAGCCTGCCAGATGAAAGGAAGACCAAATTCAGGATTGTCGTTGTGAGGAAAAAAAAGTAAAGACAGAAAACAGTAGTTGAAATAAATAGAAACCCAAAGGATACCAGCAAAACTCAGATATTATTAGATCATGTGAGAGTCAAATGAAAACTGGAATGAGTCAAGTGAAAGTCAAATGTATACTCCTGAGTATAGCACAGACAGGCTTCTCGCAGCTTCAATTTACCAGGAGTGTTGGGTAGAAGGGATTCAGAGAGCAGGGGAGGAATATTCCCTGAGAGTGAAAAATGAAGCTGTGCTTTATCACACAGACCAAGAGAAAGGTCTCTGGACAACGAGACCATGGTATCATAAACATCCTAATTTATGTTCTGCAGCACAGGTGTAATGATATGAAATGGTCTTCTTTGTTAACTTTCCCGTTTATTGACTTCTTTCCCCACTAGAATGTTAGCTCTAAGTAAGCAGAAACCTTGTTTGATTCATTCAATGCTGTGTCTCCAGTACCGAGAATCTTGCCTGACATGGAACAGCTGTCCAATACATGGCTGAAGTAATGAATGAAGGCAGAGTCAAGTCTTGCAACATGATGACCTAGTGTGAATTAGCCGAAAACTCCTTGTGTTGCCGGAATTCACTTATGGGTACCCTATTCTAGATAAGGGGACTTGCAAAGGAAGACGCTTTGCTCTACCAACTGGATTGAACATCGTGTTATATATACAACAGCTGGTTCATGGGGAGTCCTTACTCACCTTTCAAAACTGCACCTTTTGCAACTGAGGGAAAACACCACCTGGCGTTTGGTCTCAGTCTGATTTGCCTCCTTTTCATCTTTGAGTAACACATCATGTGACCTTTGCTGGTCTCCTATAGCTAGGCCACATTACTCTAGGGGCCATTGGTTCACATCTATTTTAAAGCCCCATCATTCATTCTGACTTCTCCTGGAGTCTGCAATTTCTAAGACTTTTCTCTTAAATTTACCATTAATCCCACTGAAGAAAAAATTGGCATCACTTTCAATTTCAGTCTCTTGGTGGACAGGCCAAACGTCAGCAATCTTTGAGGACTGTTGAAAGATATTCCCAGGAGATCGCTCACGTCCATACAACAGAGTCTCCAGTTGTGAGCTCTAACGCCAATTCGACACTGAAAGCCAAAACAATGCCCAGTGATTTCCCTTAGATTAACTACAAAGCCATTCTCCCACAAGGAGAGGTCCCTCCCTGGATTAAGTGACTTCTGGTAGAAAAGGGTTTGGAGTCCCTTAGCAGTTTATTACATTTTCAGAATTCATGAAGTAGGGTCACTTAGTTGGAGTTGTGAACTGTCTCAGCAAACTCTTATGGATTTACCAAAAAATTGAATCAGGGTGTTCACACATGAATTCATTTAAAGAACAAGCTCCCTTAATACCTTGTTAATAATTCTACTGTCAAAATGTCATAAGCTTTTAATGTGTTACATAAAGGGGCTTATCTCTACAAGAAGATTTGTGTGAACAGAGTGCTGACGTCATCTTGGAGTGATTGAAAGCATGGACTCTGGGGCCAGGATGTCTCAGCTCAAATCCCACTTCCTGCCTATGTCAAGTGACTTCCCCTTTCCGTGACTTGGTTTCTTCATCCATGAAATGGGGCTAAGGGTGGTACCTATTGCATTGAATTATTGTGAGAATTAAATGAAATAATTCATTTAAGTGCTTTAAATTTACATTAATTAAAATTCTATAGAAGTTTAATTGATCACTTGCACGAGCCATATCTCAGGTGTGCAGTAGTTATGTGAGACTAGGAGTTATGATATCGAACAATGTAGATTAAACATTTCCATCACCTCAGAAAGTTCTATTGGGTAGATAGAGATTGCCAGAAACAGACTTAAAATCATCTCAGTAATGCCTGCATTTCTTTTGCTTCCTTCCTGTCAGTCACCAGGTACTCTCGAGTCTGTGTTTTTCATGTTTGTTCCCCTTTCTCTGTTTTCATCATCCCCAGTCCATTTATGCCTGGATGATATAGCTCAGCTGGTGTCCCCGTGACTCTCCTCCTGTGTGACATCGTCCAGAGCTGCCTCCAGCTGAGCCCCACAGCTCTTTCTTCGTTCCTCTCTGTAGCTGTCAGCCCGTAGCATCGTGACTAGTCACTTGGACATTAGCCTTCATGATCCTCAAGGGCAGAGACCATATTTTATTTATAGTTGTGTCTCCCACAATCCTCGGCATATAATACGCATTCAAATGTTTGCGTGAATGAATGAGTCTATGAGTAAATGAACAAACCTTCCTCCGCCCACGAACAGGAGGCTATGTCTAGTGCATCGTCATTCTGTAAGGCACCTTTCTATGAACTGCTTCTGGGCCCCGAGGCAGTGCCTGCAGGCATGAGCCCGTAGTAGCTGCTGTGAAATCAGATGACAAGCAGGGCATGTCCTCCAAGCATCATTTTACCCTCAGGCTTTTCAGAGAGACTCCCCAGTGGTCTCATGCTCCCCTGAGAGAGGCCAGGAGTTATGTTCCTCTCTACATTCTATTCATACCTGGGCCTTTAAGTTGGGTAGCTCTGGGCACCTTTACTGGGATCTTTTTGTCCTAGACCCCTAACCCCCACAACCAACAACACTAATAATAATAACTTTCCCCAAAGTAGCTGCTCTCTCTCTTGTCCTACAAGAGTAATATGAGTGAAAAAGTAGTTTCTGGGATCCAATTAAGGGTTCCCATGCTGCCTCTACCACTTCCTAGCTGTATAGCCTTGAGAACATTACTTAAAAATTCTATGCTCTGTTTTTCGAACCATAAACTGAAGATAATAATGGTACATCCTTTATAGAATTACTGTGAAAATTAAGGGAGCCAAAGCATGTGAAATTCAAGTATATTGCCAGAGGCAAGGTAAAAGCTAAGTAGAGATTGTAGTGTTAGAGATTATAGTCCTAGAATTCCAGTTTAATAACACCAATGATTCATAGGATTAGCTCCAATTCTCTCCTTTAAAATGCAAAAATCATCCCTAATAGGAGTGAGCCACTAGCAGGGATTGAGTTATGATGATTATGATAATGAGACCTAAGGTTTATGTAAGGAGCATGTAGCATGTACCAGACACTGCACAAATACCTGACCTGCATCATCTAATTTAATCCTTGAAGGAATCCAAGAAAGAGAGCAACCAAGATGAAAACCACAGTGTTTTTTTATGACCTAGCCTCTGAAGTCACACATCATTACTTGTGCTGAATTCTATTCCTTGGAACCATGATATTAAGTCCAGCCCACACTCAAGAATTATGTGGAGAATTAGACTCCATCTCTTAATGGGAAGACTATCAATGACTTTGTAGACATAGTTTCAAAACCGCCACAGATATAAGATGTGTTTCTTACTCTAGGTTGCGGACTAAAATGTTTCAAAGCCACTTCTCTAGGTTGACTATATTATCTAATTTATCTGATGGGAATCATGGGTCCATAGTATGGCAGAGATAGAAGACCCATAGAGATCATACAGGCCTTTGGAATAGGGTTGGCAAACTTTTCTGCAAAGGGTCAATTAGTAAATATTTTAGGCTTTGCAGGCCATATGGTCTCTGTTGCAATGCTCAACTGTGCTGCAGTCGTGCAAAAGCAGCCATGGGCAATATGTAAACAACCAAGTGTATCTGTGTTTCAATAAAACTTTATTTACAAAAACAGACCATTGGCCAGATTTGGCCCATGGACTATAGTTTGTCAACCCCTGATCTAGACAGTGTTTATCAACCCTGTCTTTACAATAGACTCTAGAGGATTTTTTCTTAATGACTAATGTCTAGGCTACAGCTCAGTTCAATTAAATCACAATTTCTGGGAGTGAGAACCTAGATATCAGTATTTAAAAAAAAAAAAAAAATCTTCCCATGTGATGCTAAAGTGCAGCCTGTTAAGAAGAACCACTGATGTAGGAGGGATCACTCTACTTGAGGAAACTGAGGCTGAACAGGGTAAAAATGTCAAACTCTGAATCACACCCACACTGGATGGCAGTGCCAAGACTAGCTGATACCAGGGACAGTGGCCCAAGAGAGCTACATTTGAGCAGGTATTCACCATCGGAAACAGTGTGAGCTATTGCCTACACAGGACATACGTGGGAAGACCAAGGTCCAAGCCCCTTGGCAGACGGGCTTCCGGAAGAATTGTGCTGCTAATGAAAAAGTGTGAAGGAATTCAGGTGTGAGGCCTGAATTCACCACTTTGTGACTTTGGGCAAGTAAATTCACCTCTCCAGTTTCCTCTTTGCTCATCCATGAAATAACAGCAAGTATTTTTGAACATGTATTATATAAGGCAATAAGCTAAGTTCTTTGTGTACTTTCTCTCTCCTGACCGTTCAAATAGCTCTATGAGGTGGGCAGTGCTAGGGTGTTCATTTTTGAAGAAGAGGAAACTAAGCATCAAGCTATTTAAGTAACTTGCCCAAGATCCCATAGCCAGGAAGTGATCGAGCCAAGATTCAAACCTGTCTTTAAGTCTCCAAAGCTCATGCGCTTGACTGCCTTCTGTATCTCTCAAGGTTTGTGTGGATCGAGTCAGATCACCTATGAAAATGTATTGTAAGCTCTAAAGCATTGTGCAGATGTCAGGCATTATTCTAGAAGGTCAACATTCACATTCAAGGCCATCAGTGAGCCGTACTCTGGAAATGTTATCCATCAGAAGGTCCTCACATGTAATCCTGTTCTGAGCTGCAGGCTGGTCCGTGAGGCCATTGCCACGGCCCCTGATGGATGGAGAAGCCACTCTGGACCACGACACCAGCACATGGAGGTGCAGCCCCTGTCTTGACGGTGCGGTGCTGATGCGTACAGGCCTCTGCCTCCAGGCAGCCAGGCCTCTGTCTTCCTGCTCCTGCCACAGAGCACCTTCACTGTCATTAACAGGGCCTGCATCCACATCGCCATGTTGTGTTGGGTAACCCGTTAAGTAAATTAATTGGTTCCCTTTGCCAACAGGTCTTGCTCTTGCTATGTCATCTCCTTTCTAAGCAAGGTTAGGACCTGCTCTGTTAGGCTGTGGCAGCACCCACCACTGTCAGCCTGTCTGCCTGTCTTAGGGCCAGTCTGGAGAGTGAAACGAGTTACTTAAACAGAGAGGATTTAACATAAAGGGTTGTTCACTGTTTATACAGTTGTTAACTAAGTAACCGAGAAGGTAAAAAGAGAAATTTAAGGTATGTAGAGGCAACAATTGAGGAAGCAGCCACCACCCCGAGTTGAGGGAACAAAAAGAACAGGGTGACATGCTTTAATTCTTTACACTTAGAAGCTTAAGGCAGGGAGCACCCAGAGATGAAACTGAGACCTCTGAGGAGGGTGCTGGGCACTGACGCCAACGACTGAGCTGCAGGCCGGTCCGTGAGGCCTATGAGGACAGGACCCTGCTGTGCATTTCTCTGGGGAAGGCGCAGTGAGGTGGTTTCAGGGGGTGAAAACGTGGCCCACTGGATTCAGCTGTGCTGAGGGGAGACATAAGAAGTTTTGCTGGGGTGCAACTCATGGTAAAGGCAGCAAACAGGAAGGAGCAAGTACTGCTTCCTCCTCTACCTACAGCCTCCCGTAATGCCACCTATTGGCAAAGCCTAACAGGCAGCAGCTGGCAAAGCAGAAAAAGAAAAGAAAAAAAAAGAAAAAGTTTGCAGCATCCAGGCCCCAGCATAAAAGGATGGGTTTGGGGTGGAGAGGCAATAACTTAATTATTGACCCAATTCACCTCTGGCTATTGACCATCTAAGCACACTTTTCTGTGCATACTTGAACTTCCATACAACAACAAAACAATTCTGTATCTACCTCACACGATGTAACTAGCCTTCCTGCAATCATAAACATTCTCCCCCTCTCACCAAAATGAAGGGATGCAAAATCCTCACAGTCACCATATCCATTTCTGAGCTATGTTAATTCCTATAAAAATTCAATGACAGCTCCACCCAAGTTTTCTGTTACCTAAAGACAACATTATAAAATTAACCTCCAACAAATTTGTGTAAAACAAGGTGGGGCATGAAATACCACGATCTGGAAACCAGCAGAATTCAGCATTCTAAGACAGGAAGAAAACATGCTCTGAGTGGCTTCTTAGTTATAACAATGAGAAGAGACAGCCCCACTCTCACCTTTGATTCCCAGACCCATGAATTCTGCTGCTGGGTGAGACTGCCCCATATCACTCTCTGATTTAAAGCCTCTGTGGCTTCCTATAAGACAGAACCCCATTATTTTCAGGTGTTGTCTCCTGCCCAGCAACATGACCAAGTCCTCAGCAAACCATTCCAACTTTAAGTTGGACCAGTTCCTTTCAGGTGATGGGTAAGGACAGTGTAGTAAATGTGTTAATTCCATTGTCAAAACTCACGGCTGCTCTCGTTTTGCTGTGAAATGAGTTCCTTGGGCAAAGGCAGTGCTATGCAGATGCCCTAATGGTGCTTCAGGCGTCCTGTGAGCCCACAGAGGATGGTGCTGGCAGGATCATATGGGCACAGAAGGCAAATTCATATCCACAATATGTGTGTATTCCAGTGAGGGCAAATTTCTGTCCCTCCCTTGATGAAAAGGGTCTCATGTAGTCAACCTGCTGCCACATGACTGGCTGGTGCCCCCCCACCCCCGGATGTGGTGCAGTATTAGGGACTCAGTGCTGGTTGGCAGCTTAGGCACTCAGCAGTAGCACTGACCAGGTTAGCCTGGGTGAGGGGAAGTCCATGTTGCTGAGCCCATGGGCAGCGTCCATCTCTGCCATCGTGGCCATTTTACCCACAGCCTCATTGAGTAAGCACTGGTGGCCAGGGACGAGGCTGGCTGACATGGGCAGATGTGTCCCTTTGTCCACATGGGCAATGAGAGCCTCTTCCTGTGGCTGCCCTCTGAAGGGCCCTCACATGGCACACAAATGAAATGAGGTGCATTTCAGGTTAGAGCTGATGAACATTAACTTTGCAGATACGGTCATAAAATGGCAAGTGAAGATAGTCAGGTATTCTATTGCTAGCTTATCTTGGTGGTACAAAGCAGGAAATGGAATTTTGAGTATTTTTTCCCATTTGTTTATTCCTCAAATCTGTATTGAGAATCTACTCTGTATCCAGTGTGATGCTGAGTGCTGGGATTACACCTGATGAGAATAACAGGTACTGCCCCCGCCCTTATACTGTGTAGCTTACACACTAGGGTGAGAAACAGGCTTTAAAAATTAACAAATGAATACAAAAAAATAATCATTGCTCGTCAGAATGATGTGAAGGAAATGAATAGACTGGTGTGATACAGAGTAATGGAGTGGGAAGTAACAAGTACTACTTTAGATAAAATCAGGAGGACCTCTCTAAGGAAGTGAAGGAGGCTGAGATGGATATTTACCATGAGAAGAATAGGGAGAAATTAGCATAGATATAGAAAGGGACTGAGTGTCTCTGACAGAAAGCAGAGAAAGAGTAGGGCTCTGGGATAGAGAAAAACTTGATATTCAAGAACGGGGGGAAAAACCAAAAAGGTCAGTGAGAGGGAAGAGTGACTCAAAGTGATATTAAGGAGGTTAGAAGAGATCAGATCTTCTACTGGGGAGCCATGATTATTCTAGAAAAAAATGAGAAGGGCCATTGATGGTTTTTGCGTATGAGCACGACGTGACCTTTATATTACAAAGATGTCAACTCTCCCTAAATTAATTTATACATGCAATAGGATCCTAATAAAAACACCAACAAACTTTGTTTTTAGGAGGAAGAAAACCCTCACTTCAGCTGTTTTTAGAGACAGGGAGCAAAAATCAACACGGGGAGACCAGGTAGAATGCTGACGAACTGTCCCGTGGAGCAAAAATGGCATCTTGGAACAGGATGATGACAGTGGGGGTTGAAAAGGGTGGCATACTCATTCATCTTATGACAGAGTTTGTACCCTTTTACCAGTCTCTCCCCACTGCCCCACCCTCCTGCCCCAGCAAGGAGCTAAGGTGAAATCTGGTGACTAGAGTTGATAATATTGTACTGTGTCATTGAAATGTACTAAGAGAGAACTTAAGTGTTCTCTCACACAAATCAAGGTAGCAACTATGGAGGTGATTGGATGTGTTAATTAACTAGATGGTGGGAATTCGTTCACAATGTATACACATATCGAATCATCACATTGTACACTTTAAATACATTACAATTTTATTTGTTAATTGTACCTCAATTTTAAAGAAAGAAAGAAAGAAAGAAAGAAAGAAAGAAAGAAAGAAAGAAAGAAAGAAAGAAAGAAAGAAAGAAAGAAAGAAAAGAATGGCCTTCTTCGAGAATATGATTAAAGGATCAGGTTTATGTTTGCAATAGGCCAATGGAATGTGGGCTAATTGTTTCCAACCTATTTCCAAAAGGCTGGAACAATATATAGGTTTTATCTCTGGAACAAAAAATAGGTTTATTTCCTGAGCCAAGTCTGATCAAGTGGTAGTTGTTGTGAGCAACTTTGCAGCTCAGTGGAAGAGTACGGAGGTGAATTAGTGATGTCTGCTGTGGCGCAGGAGAAAAATGGGGTAATAAATGGGCCAACTATTTTCCTTCTCTGGATCAGATGGTTCCTTTCTACTCAGTGGTTCTTATATTTTGTTGCACATAGGAATTTCTTTGGAAGTGGTACAAAAGTGCAGGCACTGGAGCCCCATCCCCTAGAAATTCCGATCCAAAGTTTTGGGGGGAAAAAACGTGGGGGGTGAGTTCTGAGCATCTATGTTTCTTTTGTTTTGTTTTTTTCAAACTCCTAGGCAATTCACACCAGATGCACACTAGAGTTTGAGGAGCTAGTCTAAAATACCATCATCCATATTCTAAAAGATACAGCTTTGGCAAGTTTTGTAAAGGCAGTGAGTTGAGAATTTCAGATCATGGATGTTAAGTGAAAATTTATACAACCAAATCCATATGCTTCTGGACTTATGTATACGTTTCGTAAAAGAAAACCACATTGTCAAAAGGATCATACTATTTAGTTATTCACTGTCTTAACTCAGGGACCTCTAGGAGAAGAGATACCTTTACTGGCTGCTGTTGGAAGAGTCGTTGTTGAAGTGTTTCTCTCTCTCTCTCTGTCTTTGTCTCTGTCTCTCTCTCTGTCTCATACTTCTTCAGCCTAACCATGAGTTTAGGTCCAGGGCCCACTGCGGTTGTCAGGTACAGAGCAGAATTTGCTGGGTGGAAGTCGGCTTACCACAATGCTGCAGTGAACAGAGAGACAGCCCAGGTGTTTCTTTTTAATTTATGCAGAAAAGAGGAGGATGGCCTCTGGAGTTGTTGCATTTTATTGCCAAGTCAGGCATTGACTTTCACTGTGGCCTTGGACACTTGTTTAGTGACTCAGTTTCAGTGTCCCAGTCGTAAAGAAAGGAGCCTGATATTCACCTTGGAGGAGTTTCATGAGGAAGAAAATGTAAAGTTCTGTATGACTGTCATGATGGCAGCGAGGGTCCACTCCTGTACAGTCATTCATTTAATGAGCACCTACTATGTGCCAGGTTCTGTTCCAAGCATTGTCTCTATAACAATGAAGAACAGACACAGTCCTGCTCCCATGGAGCAATAGAAGAGTATCTCAAGGAGGATTTGTGATGGCAGTTAGTGTTCAGGACGTGTTTCCAAATAATGTTCATAGTTAACCATGCAAATTCCCCGTTAACTCATCTTCATCTCCAGTATCATGTCATCAGTAAAATTCACCAATAGTGTCTCCGTAAACATATATGTAGCAGTGAGAATATTTGGGTAACACACAAGTTAAACTGATTCCACGTAACTTAAACAACAGCATTTTTTAAAGAAACAGTTGAGCAATCAGACTTGGAGAACAACAGGAGCAGAACCACTCTGAAAGTAACAGCAAAAGACACTGTTGGCAGTTTCTTCAAGGTGCCGCCATATGAATGGCTTGACTCCAACTAAATTTTGTTCTTGCATTCCTCTGCTCATGAGTAGGAGTCTCAGGAGGTCGGATTGACTTTTTTGGGTCTTACGCCCGGGTTTTGGCCTGGGTAGGGAGAGTAGTGACAGTGAGTGAGAAGGTCATACCTTGCTTGAGACGGCCATTCCAGCAGAACAAGATAGAATTAGGGAGTGGTAGTTTACTAAAAGCAAAGCAGTGGCCCATGGCCAGAAGAAAAGGGTACCACTATAGGACAAGCACAAACCATCAGATTTCCGCCCTAGATGTTGTTATAGTCTGTGTTGTGCAGAGGTGTGACAGTGGTTTGAGAAGTTCAAGTGGTTGACGCCAAAATGGTAGGGTGGGTTTATAAAACAAAAGCCACACATCCGTGCAAAGCCCCAAACACGTTTTCTTATTTGTAAACTATCTAGTGATGTATGCCTGATTTTAGAATGTCGCTGATGGCAGTGAGAAGGACTGGATACTCTCTATGAGCAAATTCAACCAAATGACTTGGAATGTTTAAAACAACTCTTTCTGATTCCTTAATTTCTATAACTCACCACTCTCTGTCCTCTGATACTCAGAGACCCTGGTGGTTAAGTCTTTATGTAATTTATTTAACAGGGTCATTAATGTACATGACTCCTCAACTGTTCCTTTACCCCTCTGAATCTGGCGTTACCCCACGGAGTCCTCTGGATTCAGTAGTCCCGCTTGAGACCACGGCGTTGACACTGCAGGCCACGTCCTTTCATCTCAAACTTCCCCTCTCCCATCCTCTCGTCATGCTTTGCTCTCTCGGTCGTCTGCCTTTTCTCTGGTTGCTCCTTTTCTGGCCATTTTGTGGTCTCCTTATGGCTCCTTGCCTTAGACTAAATGTTTGTGTCCCCCCCCAAATTCATACATTAAAACCCAATCCTCAGTGGTATTTGGTGGTGGTATCTGGATGCAGGGCTTTTAGGAGGTGACCAGGTCGTAAGGGTAGACATCTCATGAATGGGCTTAGTGCTCCTATAAAAGAGATGCCACAGAGCTACCTCCCTGGGCCTTCTGCACGTGAGGACACAGAAGACACCCATCGGTGAACCAGGAAGTGGACCCTCACTAGACACAGGATCTGCCAGAGCCTTGATTTTGGGCTGCCCTGCATCCAGAACTACTAGAAATAAATGTCTGGTTATTTTTCATAGCAGCTCAAACAGACTAAGATACTCCTAAATGTAGATTTTCCTGTGGTTCTGTCATGGACCTCTACTCAATCTCTCTCTCGAGTCTCTGAGCCTTGGTGACCTTCTTTCCAGTGATATCAACTGTCTTTTCCATTGAGGTGATTCCCAATTCTCTGCCCTTTGCTTCAGTCTCTTCATTATGCTCTAGAGCAGGGATGTCCAAACTTTTTTCAACAGTTTTCACCAAGGGCCATTTGCAGTAAAATACACAAACAGACGGGCCACTCATTCAAGGTGAAGTCCGTATTGCCTCACCTGGTTTATTTAAGTAAACTAAATATATTTTTGGAATTTGCTGTGGGCCAATAAAAAATGGATCGCAGGCCGCAGTTGGTCCGCAGGCCGCCGTTTGGACACCCCTGGTCTAATGTCATCTTTTCAACTAATCTGCCCAGTATCCTTAACATAACATATCCAAAATGAGCACCTCACTCACCTCAATACCCCAGTTCCTTCTTCCAGTTTTTTATGTCATACATTCAGGAAGCTGGAATGAAAACCTCAAAATGTCATCCCCTTCACCCCTGCATCTGAGTCACTGCCCCCTAAGCCGTGGCTACTGCTACTGGCCTGGAGCAGACCCTTCTGATCTTGAACCTCTAGTACTATAGTCACCTGCTGATTCTGCTCTCTGTTTTTGAGCACGCTTCCTTCTTTCCCATATAGTGTGGTTTCTCGTGGACAGACTGTGATACAATTTTTATCATGTCACTCCCTACCCCCAACCACTTTTAACGTCTTCTCATATCAGAAGGAGGGACTCATGCTCTCAAAGACTGACAGAGTTAGTAGAAATGAGTAAAGTGAATTTGGTGTAAGGAAATTAAACGTCCTTTTCCATGGCCCTCAGTATAGAACAAAACACAGTAAAACCATGCATTTTCTTCTCTTGGAGATTATGATTATCCACCATCAGAAAAATTTGACAGTAAATAGCAACTTTCCTTCTTCCTCAGTGTGTTGTAAACCAATAGGGAATGGTGGGGACTGTGGCCAACTAGAGAATGAACACCTCACCTAATTGGGACAGCTCCTCTTAGGGACCTGTTCTAGCACCATCATAGGCCCACTGTTGACAGGTCTCCTAGAATTTCAACAGAAGCTAAAAATCTCAGATAAATAAATAAATAAATGTGTGTGTGTGTGTGTGTGTGTGTGATAGGAGCCAAAGCTCATCTTCATTCCAAACGTGGCAAACGAGGTCCTGGTTTGGGACTCTAGCCTAAAGAAGAATCAGTGCTCTTCCCAGCTACGATGCTCATTACTGTTCTCCATCAGTTTTGTCCTTGGTCCAACCGGACTACTCATCATCTTTCTAAACTTGCTTTGAGCTTTCCTACCACCACACCTCACTTATGCTGTTTCCTCCACCCACAATACCCTCTCAGCTCCTCTCCCATTGCTACATTTTGAAATCTGACCCAATCTACCCATCTCAGGAGCTACTCCTTTCTAGAAGTTTTTCCAGTTATTCAAAGGGAGATGTATCTCCTGGGAAAGATGACACAAGAAGCTAGCACATTTACAGGAATTGATTTATTAACAAGAAGCAGAACTTAAGGCTTAAAAGTTTAGGAAATGGATTCGATAAGTTTTGGCAGAAAGAAATTCTGTAATGACAAGTGCTCTTGTGTCCAAAGGATTATACAAACACATGATCCAAATACAAATGAATATGTTGCTTTTTACTTCATGACTTAAAATTCTCCTCCTGAGAATGATGGAGAATCACCTACTGTTTCTAAAGCAGCGATTCAGTTACCACTCAGGGAGCCCTGGGGCACTGACATTGAAATCCAGGTCTTGGCCAGTGCCCAACCTGTATTTCTGGGCATCGGTTTTCCTCTCCTTCCACACTTTTACAGCAGTTGGAGGTCATTATCTCAAGGTGACATTCTATCCTCTTGGCATTATCTCTTAATTGTGTTTACATTATGGTTTTAAAGTTCATTGTATATAGTCTCTTTAGACTCAGGTTTCATATTATAGGGAAAGTGCTTATAAGCCATCTAAGGTAATAAACAGAAAAAAAACTGGAATAGAGGAATGCATTTTTTTCAGCTCAGGTGCCGCATGGAAAAATTAATTGCACTCTTTCGCCTAGAGAAACATGTTACTGCTTGGATGAAATCAAACATCAACCCTTTCTTACTCATTCTTAGGACAAGAAAAATTTTCTACAAATAAATACCACTAAAACTCTTGAAAACTGTCAAATCACAGCCTAGTAACAAAGGAAGTTAAAAGAAACATTATTTGTCATACAGAGTCTGAAAAAAAACTGTTTTTTCTGAGACTCATTTAGAGAAAATTGCTGACAATTCTCCTCTTCCTCTTTTCTCACATCAACTCTCAATGGTGCAATGGACCCCTTGGGGACAGTAGGTTACAGTACCCCCAGTTCCTTCTGATGCTAGACATTCGGAGGGCCTTGTGATCCGGTATGTGGGTTGTTCATGAGAAGGGGCAGCAAGATGACGTGGAGCCCTCTGAGCATGGCAAGTCTTTTCTAAAATGTCAGCCTGAAAAAACCTTGTCAACACCTGAAAGCTTCCCTACAACTTAAGTGACAAGAAATGATGACAAACTAGGACAGGAACATGTCTACAGATAGCAAGAGCAAGAATAAAATGAGACTTTGGGCTAGATAGGAAGCTTAGAAGAGTTTCCCGCTGCTGGAACAAATGGAGCACCGTAAGTGGAAGGGAAGGCCCAGAGGTGAAGGCCAAGAGGTTAAGGCCTGAATCTGCCTCCACCTTCCTGTTTGCATGGCACAGAGTAGGCACCCCATAAATATTGGATGACCTGAATAATAATAATAATACAGCAACAACATCTCCCAGTTCCTGGTCACTTCCTGTCAATTCATAGCCACAACAGTGAGATAGAGACAGTTATACCCATTTTAGAGATGAGGGACTGAGGGCCACAAAATTTAGAGCTCAGTAGTCCTCAACTGAAGTAATTTTGCCCCTGAGGAGACATCTGCCAGTGTCTTAGAGATCTTTTTGGTTATCACAACTGGGAGACGTGTGCCCCTGGCTTCTGTTGAGTGGAGGTCAGGTGTGCTGCTAAACATCTACAATGGACAGCACAGGCCCTACAACAGAGAACTACCAATTCCAAAATATTACTAGTACTGAGATTGAGAACCCTTGATGAACTGATGGAAAATTTTGATTAAATCCTGATCTCTGCTCCCAATTAGAGGCTCCCAACCCCTGTACTTACCACCTCACCAATATAATGTAATTGTGCACCTGGCACTGGTGCGTGCTCACTAAAGAGCTGCTGAATGGATGGGTAACGGGCTTAGATGAATGATTTGCTTTGGGAGTTTTCCTTTACCTTCTGGGCTTCAGTTTCCTCAACTGTAAAGTGGATCTGACTTCAGTTTCACCTACTTCACAACTGTGCAGTTCAAGTGAGATAATGTCTTTGAAAGTTCTTTGTCAATAATTTTTCGAAAGTATAATAAGGGACTTTTGCCATACACATATTAAGGTGGAAGTGAAAAAAAATATGAAGAATAAGAGAAAAACAGCAATAAAAACTCTTAATGCACATGTTGAAATTTTAAGGACAAGATTTCAAAATACATAGTAGATAATATTAACAAAAGGTGAAGTAATACTGATACTCACCCTTGAACATTAAAAATGTGCAAGCCCATCCATCCTAGCCCTAAATTCCTGGTACGCTGGGGTCTTAAGCCTCCTTTCCTATTATTTGCCATCTTGTCATTTAATTTAAAAAAAAAAAGAAATTCCTTTTCTTGACAGCAGTTAAGTACTTTTTCTTAGAATTTATTAACAGTATCCCAATAAAATGTCCCTAACTGTTGAAAGAAATCATTTCTGATTGAATCAGATGGCTCTTTGCAGTATTTCCTGCCCCATTTGGGACTTTTTCACAAATTCCCTGTGGAGGTCAGTGTGAACTTACAAATCTATAAACTGATATTGATGGCAGTGAGTGGAGAATTTTAATCATTTTAAATTGGTCATTGACATCAGCCCTTTCGAAAAACAAGAACAGATGGGAGAGATTTGCTGCCCCCCTTTGGATCCCCTTTCAACCGTAGTCTACAACAAACAAGACTGTTGCTCCCTTTTCTCTGCCATAAACAAAGCTCCTCATGCTGTTTGAGCTGCAGGCCTCTGGCCATAAAGGAAGCAACCCATTCCTGATGGCAGTTCCCAAGCTGTGGTGACTGCTGCTGCAGCTGTGCTGCTTGGTAGAAGCCCACAGCTATCACCATCTCACAATTCTGTTATTAAGAATGAGATGAGGCCAACATCTTCTGGGAATTACTGTCTGGGGAGGAGCATGAGACCAAAAGGCATGTTTGGTGATGACAAATTCTCTAGTCCCTGATGGTTTCTAATACACTCCTGCCTCATTACCCAGGGTATTCTGGGACATTCCCTAAGTGACAGACATTATCAAAATGCATGATGTTAAGTAAAAGGCCATTTTGAAATACACTCTAAAATATAAATGAGTTAGACTACACTTATTATGAGCCACCAAGACAAGCTAGGCAAGATACCATCATGAAATAAACTCCGTAAACAGGACATTCAAAAAGGCAAAAACAGAAAGAATGGGAATGATAAATCCTAAAGCATATGCCATTATGAAACCTGGGGATTTTATTTGCTTCTACTTGTCTGTAGACAATCACTTTTTTTCTTACATCATGACTTATAATGTACATTAACCCCAATTGCCAAAAACATAAGCTTCAGAAATCCAAGGAAAATATCTCTCAGGTTCATAGACACATGTGTTTCTGTGGTTTGGGACCAAAGACACCTTCCTGCCCACTGATGTCAGCTGATTCATTGACTTCTGCTCCTGCATCACTTTCTAAAATAACTTTAAATAAAATTCTTTAATTTTTATTTTACCTCTATAGGAAAGTGAGGTAGTTTATGCTTCTGAAATGTTATGTCAAGAAAAGTAAAATGCTCTTCTGTTTGCTAAAAAAAGTAGGGTTTTAATTTTTTTATTCACTAGAATGCTGTCAACTTATTCTCTTAGCATCATTCTTCATTTTCAGTGTTTGTAGCTGTGTGAACAAGTCACTTCTCTACTTACACATTTTTATAGCTTGTTTTTAAAGGAGGCGTTAAATAATTTGCTTATTGCAAAATAATATTTTATAAAATCAGAAAACTTCATAGAAGGAGAAAACAGCCCTTGAAATTGTTCTGTTTTAGCTATCGATTGCTACATAACAAACTATCCCCAAATTTTGGCTTAAGGGAGCAACCATTTTATCAACTCTCATGATTGTATGCATTGGCTGGGCTTAGCTGGGAGGTTCTTCTGCTCTGTATGATAACAGCTGGCATTGCAATGACCTGCAGTGTCCACTGAGCAGGAACATCAAAGATGGCATACTCACATGGCTTGCAGTTAGTGCTGAAAGTCTTTACAGAGTGCTTCAGTTCTCTTCTCCAGGGCGTCTCCATGTGTACTGGGCTTTCACAGCTCAGCAGCTGGGCATCAAGAGGCAGGCAATAGAAACTTCCAGTCCACTTAAGGCTTGGGCCTCTCTTATGTTCCAGAACATAATTGAGTTATATCCTGTTAGCCAAGGCCAATCACAAACTAATCCAAATTCAAGAGGGGGGGAAATAGATTCCATCTCCCGATACCAGGAGTGATACATGCCTAGAGGGAGGAGGGGCTACAGGGGTTAGAGGCCATATTTGGAGACTGTTCACTACCATGAACATTTTGACATCTATATGTTCACTATTTCTTTGTCTTTATGCATGCACTGGGTTATATTTCAGTGTCAAATATAGTTATTAAGGGCCCTGCAGTTGTATTAGCAGCAGATGTTTTTCTCAAATGAAGTGTTTGTTAGATTAAAGTCTAGAGCTGCTCTGCCTGAAGTGAGGGTGGAAAATCTGAAGCCCTACCCTTGTCCTCTATGCAGCCCTCCTTTGTGGCCCCTGAGGGACCTACAGGGAACCCTAGGGCATAGTAGAACACAATTTGGAAAACACTGACTAAAGGATGGTTGACAGAACACACATAAATACCATCATTCCCTCCAACGACCTTTCCAAACTAATAATTAAGTGGGGGTGGAGGGTGGGTGCGAGGAGAGAAGATAACGGCAAAGTAATGTAAGTTGGATAATAGAGAAGCGGTAAATGATTTAGCAACCCCAAAGAAATATAATCCTAAACCAGCAATAAGGAAATCTGATATATACACACATACCTGTAAATGTCTTAGGACTTGGTGCCACTATGTAGCTCTGAAAATGGGGGTTATAGGAGGAACTACAAATAAGGATTGGTTGAAAGTCTAAGAAGCATTGCTATCCTCAGAGCTCCAACCACATCCTGTCTGGAAAAGTATTGAAGAGGACAAACACAGGGTCTCTGGATGGGTACATCAGGCACAGTTGATAGTGTAGAAAAATAGTGAATGAGTTGTAAGTAGAAAAATGCAAACTGGGTCTTGGGATCTTCAGCTTTCTTCTGCTGCATAGCAACCTCATACTGATAATTAGGCCTGTGTCATCCAAGCAGGAGATAGGCAGCATCTGCTCTGGGGAATCTGCAGCACTAAATAGGGCATATCTAGAGTTAGCGACATTGGAGATTGCCCCCAAATAAACCACCTAGATCATCCTAAGCAAAGCTCAGAGTTGAAAACTCCCTCAACTTCTCAATACTTTCAACTAGATTTTTAGTGCCCCACTCCCTTCTTGAAAATGACCAGAAACCAAAGATTATCAGACCAAGAGGAAAATCAAAGGCAACTTGGAGAAAACGTAGACCACAAGGAAGAATAAAATGTCAACAGATGTTAACATCCTTGGTTGTATCAGAGCAAATATTGCAACCATGAAACAAGAACAATGGATTACAGTAAAAGGAACATTTGAAGAACAATAAAGTACTCTTAGAAATAAAAACTTTGATAACAGCACTTAAAAACTCAATAGAAGGGTTCCAGATTATCTTCTAGAATATGAAGCAAACTCTTAAAAAGATTTTCAAAATAAGAAAGAAATCATAAAAAAATAAGATAATCAGTTCAGGAGGTTCAACATCAAAATGAGAGACACAAATAGAGACCAGAGAAAATGAAGGTGAGGAAATCATCAGTGAAGTAATTCAAGGAAGTTTCACACAACTAAAGGAAATATGGTTCCAGATCGAAAGGTATCACTTAGTGCCTAGCACAATGGATGAAAATGAAGCCACACCAATTGACTTTAGAGTGAAACTTCAGAAAATCAGGAGTAAAGAAGAATCTTCAAGTTTTAGGAGAGGTGGGTGGGGTATGGCAGAGGGAAATTGGTTTAAATAACAAAGAGTAATTTAAATGATATGGGGCTTTTTGACAATAATACTGGAAGCTAGAAAGCAAGGGAGTAATGCTTTCAAATTTCTAGATATTAATGATTTTCTTTTTCTTTTCTTTCTTTTTTTTTTTTTTTTTTTTTTTTGTAAGATTTTATTGGGGGAGGGGAACAGGACTTTATTGGGGAACAGTGTGTACTTCCAGGACTTTTTTCCAAGTCAAGTTGTCCTTTCAATCTTAGTTGTGGAGGATGCCATTCAGCTTCAAGTTGTTGCCCTTTCAGTCTTAGTTGTGGAGGGCGCAGCTCAGCTCCAGGTCCAGTTGCCATTCCTAATTGCAGGGGCACAGCCCAGCATCCCTTGCAGGAGTCCAACCGGCAACCTTATGGTTGTGAGGATGCGCCCCAATTATGATTATGAAAACAAAGTAATTTGTTTTCTTCTTCATTTTGCCTTTGGTGATTAGGAATTCAGGGTCTTGTTTTTGTTTAATTTCAGTAAGTTTCCTTAGCCTAACTTTTTTGGTGAAATTACCTAATTCTTTTCTGAAAGCAAAATAGGCATATTATAAATTATAAGTAATTGAATGGGTGGATCACTTATCATCTTTAATTGGTAGCAGAATTTTCAACTCTGTATGATTTTATACCTTAACTTTCATTGTAAACTACTGAGTTCAGGACACAATACACTGCACAGTCTTATTCTGCAATAGGTTCTTCTCACAGTTTCATTCACATCCAACAGGAAGAGAGAATGTTCCCCAGCATCTCTCTCAGAAGAGTGAGAAAGTCTCTTATCCAGAAACCATCTAGAAATGTCATCTTGTGTCTGATTGGTGCATATATTTTATACCGAAGTGTCATGTCGTCCATGATCCAGTCACTATGGCCAGGTGCATGGGATCTGCTCAATGGCTGAAGCCAGGGAGGACCCCCACCTGGCACTGAGGATAGGATCAGCTTCCCCCAAAGTGCATGGGCCAACTAGGGTAACTGTGGGTATGGAGTGAAATTGAAAGTGGTTTTTTGTTTTTTACAAAGGAGAATGGAGGAAAGGATGTTTGGTTGAATCTTGGCTATGCTCGTGTCTTTTACTTGGGCAAGTAAGTCACTTAACTTCTCTAATCAACAGTGTTCGCATCTGAATTGAGGATAAAAGTCCTTCTTTCCCCAGCAGCAATGAGCACATACAATGCCCATATCTTGGTTTCTAATACCGTTCTCCCATAGAAGGCACCAGGCCTCCTTGGAGAAATGGCTAATTCTAGGGCTGGTGTAGGCAATATACAAGATGAACCTGGAACACCATGGAGTACCAAAAAGTAAGGAAGGGCGTGAAAAGAAAACTCACAATAATGAGCATATGTGAAAGGGACACAGGAGCTAACAGAAAGTATTCCCAATAGCCAAATGTGTGACAATTAAAGTGACAAATTAAATAACGCATTGGGTTATTATAATGTAAAGTATAAAATAAATATCCTTAAGTCCATACTGTAATAAACAAATGACTTGGTAAGTAAATAGAAGATAAGAGACAAATGGGAGACAAATCTCCCACACAGAAGAATGCCAAATAATTTATTTAGATATTATACTACTCAAGGAGATGGAGCATAGCTTGTCCAATAAGTTTGGTTGTACTAAGTGACTTGTTTTGGAAGAGAGCAATATGAAGTGGGGGTGGGGGTAGGAAGTAACTTTACAGTAAAGAAACCTGGAAAACATTACCTTAGCCACGTGATCAAGGTTGATATCAATGAAAAGTTACACTGGCTGCATGTACCCTCAATATGGTATGCTGAGAATGGCTCTTCATTTCTGTGGTCTGCATCCTCAAAACCCATAAACCCAGTCTATCCATGAGAAAAACTTGAATGTCCCACATCTAGGACATTCTAAAACAGACCAGGACTTCTCAAAACTGTCAAGGTCATCCATAAAAAGGGAAATCTTAGAAACAGTCCAAAGGAGTCTGAGGCATAATGGCAAAATGTAATGTGGTATCTTTTATGGTATCCTGGAAGCATGGAAATGACATTAGGGAGAAACTAAGGAAATCCACGAAAAGTATGGAGTTTAGTTAATAATAATGTATTGATATTGGTTCATTAGTTTTGAGAAATGGACCATGGTAAAGTAAGATATTTAGCATAGGGGGACCTGGGTGTGGGGTATATGGGAACATTCTGTACTATCTTTGCCCACTGTTCCGTAAATCTGAAACTATTCTAAAATAAGTTTATTTAAATATAAAAAAGACCTTTATGGGATTGTAGGCACAATCAAATGAGTGTATGTACACTATAAATCACCTGGCCCAATGTAGGCACTTGGTTTATATAGTTGACTGGCCACTATCAGCAGGATTCACCCTTAATTTTTCCAGTCCATTTTCCATACATGCTACATTAAATACTAATGTAAGATTCTAATTAAATCTTCCAGTGGTTTCCTACTGCTTCTAGGAAAAGATAAAGATGAATAATGTCCCCATAACCAACAAGACCCCATGCACAGGCTTTTCACAACCCCATGCATGGATTGACCCCTGTCTGTCTTCCCCAGCCTTATCTCATGTAACTCTCCCCATTGCCCTGTACTCTAGCCACACTGACCTGTTCCCACATTCCCTGCTGCCTCAGGCCCTTTTCACATACTAGTCCTGTCTGAAATGTGCTTCCCCACTCTTTGCCTAGTTCACTTAGTTAACCTTTGCTTATCTTTAGTTCTCAATTCAAGAGCCACTAGGCCAAGACTTCTTTGCAGAATCATGTTCTCATCCTTTGGAGCAATTATCTATTTGTAAGTTTACATTAATGTGCATGCTTATTTGATTAACCTTTGCGTCCCTCACTAGATTATAAATTTCATAGGGAAGGCCAGTTCATTTATGTTCATCATTGTATGCCTAGCACCTAGCACATTGCCTGGCGCAATCTGTGTTTAATGAGTATGTGTGGAAAGAAGGAAAGAATGAACTGCTTTTGTTACAATCACTTTTAGAAACATTTTTTCCATGAGAGCTACAGAGGTCTTAAATAAGAATTTTAAAACGTTAAACTAGTGTCCTGACCTCTCAGCTTACAACTCTGGTGAATAGCAAAGCACAGGTCTTAAAATGGACTAGTTTGAAAATGCTGTGACTTCCTGGACGTGAACAGTTCTGAAAGATGTGTTTTGAAGCCCTAACATTGACAGTGAAAAAATAGTGCTTGCAGAAGAAGAGTACAAGGCAGTCATGAGGAGCTAGCACCTCTGGTGCTTGGGGCTTCCTAGTAAGGATTCCCGATTAGGCTCCTTTAGGATTTAGTGTCTCACAACTGAGACCAAGCAGGTCCATTTCTGGTCATTTAGTGATTCCCAGGCTTCCTAGAGAGTATAGGTTCCCTATGCTAAAGCAGAATAAACAGTGAAAAAACTAGCTCCTGTATTTATCTTTAACGTCAAAAACAAAAACAAACAAAAAGCTGAGTTCTTTCCTTGATTCCAGAAATTCTTTTACTGTGGTCAAAGGCGCAGCCACAAAATCTGTGGACTGTGAAATAGGATTTCAATTATTAAAGAAGGAAGCCTCCACCTTTCAGAATTGCCTTCATCCTGTGTGCTGCTGAAAATAGTTCACTACCGTGACTTCTGATTATTTTCTTACTATCTTTGAATTCGTTAGTTAATAAGGCAGCCCTGAAATAAATACTTTTTAGTTCCTCTACAGGTGCAAACATGGTTTGTCTCCTTCAATCTGATTTTCCCCCAACTCGGTCCTCTGGAGAGCAAAAGGTCTGAAGTGTCATTCTTCCCTCTATTGCCACCCACATCCAGCACTTCTTGTGCCTCCTTACCTGTTACGTAAGTCAGGCTGGAACAGAATTTAGAATTAAGTGGAGGAATTTGGAAGATCATGTAGACATACGGAAGTCATTGACTGAAGAACCAGAATTCTTCCAAGCAAGATTTTGTAGCAGGGACTCTGAGGGTAAATGTTGACTGAGAAGAATCCAGTGCAGGTTTTTGTTCAGGTGGCTTTATCAAACAACGAAAATCTTGCCTGCTGTTTATTCTTTTTTCAAAGTTCTATCAGAAATAAGGGGAGAACCCAGATATAGTTCCCGCCCTCAGAAGTTTCTAGTCTTACAGGAGCATTAGACATGTGTACAAATAACAATAACACCAAGTTCTAAGGTGATAAATGCTGAGAGAAAGGGTCGTCAGGAGGGCTACACACAGAAGGTTCATTTCTTCCTTTCCTCCTACAAGAATTTATTAAACCCCCAATGGCTAGGTTCTGTGCCAGTCTCTAAGGTTATCATGTGGAGCAAAAACCATGGATCTTACAGTCTAATGGAGACACGGGCATCAACCAGCAATCACACTAACGCATGCACAGTTGCAAACTAACTGGGTTCTGTGATGTCAAGGGCATGGTTTTCTGAGAGCCTTTGAGAAAGGAGTCTGAAAGACAGGATGTGGTGGAAAGCCTGCCCTAGAGAGGAAAGATGGCAGGGACTGACTTAGGGTAGCTTGCTGTAGGAACAAACATTTTACACAGGGCAACAGCATGTCTGGTGCGGCTCTGCAGCCTGCGAGATCCAAGTCCTGCAGTGATACATCCTCGTGAGGGAGACCTTCAGCTTTCCATCTCCTGACCACACATCGGCTCCCGTCCCTGGAACTCCGTGGAGCACCTTCTGTTGCTGGGTTTCCCCGGACCACACCCACCCTGGAGGACGAGGTTCTAGCAAGATGGCTCTAGCTCAGCTATCTTCTTCAGTAGGCACTTAACCCATGAAAGACTCATGTATCTTTGCCACACCAAACAGTTGTAGTAAAAATAGTCCACAGGTGCACTCCACCATCACGCTATCTTCCTCTAGTTCCCGCTGTGTTGTAGATCTGCTGAACTCGATATAGCCTATCGGCTGCAAAGCAGACATCCAATAGGAAAAATGAGATGCCCAGCTTCTTGCAGGCATCCCACTCTCTACAAGCATTTTGTTGTTGTTGTTTGTTTTTTTGTTTGTTTGTTTGGGTGTTTTGTTTTGTTTTGAGGAGGAGAAGCAGCAGGTAGCCCCACAAGAAGCATAAAGAAAAGCCTCAGCAATCCCCCTAGGCCAATGCCCTGGGAGCCCTGCCGGTTTTCTTTCTTTCTAATAAATCCCTCTCCTCCCCTTTCCAAGTCTTCTGCTTCTATAGACCTGGGGACAAGGCTGGTGGGGAGGGTCATGGGGTTGAAGATTGGGGGTAGTAGGTAAGGCTGGACAGGTCTTAATAAGCCCTGGAACATATGGGTGTCCCCCTAAAGACTGGGTCTCCAATTCCTTAATAGGAAGAATCCCACTCAACACCCATTGCAGATGTTCCCTGGGGTCAACATGTTTCTCCTTTGTTCATGTAGAAATTATATGTAAAAATATGCATATATTTATGCTTTTTAAAAAAAAAGACTTTAACGGGAAGAGAGATATAAACCTTGGCCCCAGGAATCTCAATTTTTCACTCACTGTGAACCTTATCAGGGAAGAGAAACTGATTTAAAATGTTCTTTGGTAAAACAAATTCACTTCAAGATCTTTTTTCTCTGCAAGGTTAGTGTGGTTTCTCATTCCAGTGAAAGAATCCCCAGAAACACAGATGCTAGAATCAAGCATTGTTTTTCTTCCTTACGAAATAGTGACTTTGGAAAACCTAAAAAGATAACTGAAAATGGAATTTAGTGAGGAAGGAGGGCAAAATCTTTTGGCTGATTGGAAAAGGAGGAGGGTTTTCTACTTTAATCCTAACATTAATTAGATAAAGTGATCGAAGGACTTCCTGCCCAGACATCCTACTCCTTACCTCTGCTTCCATCCCACCCCATGTTTTCTGCCTCTTTGGTTCTGATTCATTTGTGGGATGCTTCTCAGGCTTTTAAATCAAGGAGAGGTGGTTATATGTTTGTGTCACCCTTTCCCTCTGAGCAACATGTTGGGGTCCTGGTTTGTGAGTATGATACAGTCAGTATACACCTGACAGGATGTTAGAGAAGAATGTGCTGCAGCTTTATTCTGGAAAAAGGCCACATGCTGCAGGAACACACATAGAACAGAGTGGGGCTGACACACACAGAATGTTCCCAGCAAGGTTCCATTTGAACCCCTGTGACTCATACACCTCAGCGAAATAACATCTAAAGCAGGGCTCCGTAAATACCTGCCCAGATCATTTTTGCAAAAGCAGGACCTTCTTGAACAGATTTCTTAACCACAGTATAGACTGCTCAAATTCCCATTTTTATCTCTTTCTTTGCTCAAATTATTTCAGATCTCAGCCCAGCTGGTAACATTGGGAAGAGTTTAATAGCTAGAGAATTACATGATAAAGTTAAGTCTCCATGTCAGTTTAGGAGTGTTCCCCTTGCCCTGCATAAACAAATGTTGTAGGGACAAACATTTTGCTTGCCCAAGGCCAGTGTCTACAGCAGTTTCTCAACCTCAGCACTACTGACATTTGGGGCTGGATAACACCTTGTTATGTATGGGTGGCTGTCCTGTGCATTGTAAGATGTTTGACAGTGTCCCTGGCCTCTTACCCACTAGATGCCAATCGCACTCTCTCCTTCAATTGTGACAACCAAAAATGTCTCCAGACTTTACCGAATGTCCCCTGGGGGACAAAATCACATGCTCCTCTTCACCTGGTTAAGAACCGCTGGTCTATACAGATTATAGAATTTTGTCAGAAAAATCTCGATCTGAGTCTCTTTCGAATTTAAACCTCAGGAGACTGTGCTTAAGGAAAGACCTCATGCTTCCATCTTATAAATTGGGTAATATCACAGTTTATGTTGAATATTGTCTCCTGCTTTTCTGATAAAAAATGGAAGATGACCATGACATTAATTGTTTCAAAGGGGTTTGCAGAGGGAGGTATAACTCCAATCCTTGGCTAGTGTAAATTGCTAGTGCTTATTGACTTAGAGATTAATTATTAATGATAGGAAAGCTTATGAATTTTTCTGATTTTTTTCCTTATTGGGTGCAGCAGACTGACTTCCTATCGGGAGCCTCAGATCGCTTCCAACTGTCCTACATCAAAGCCACAGGCTGTCACCCAGGGCATTATCGTGTTTTGTGCAGGCTGGATGCATATGTTTACTCTAAATTTTTTAATCAGCCATTTTCCATTTCAACTGCACATGTCAAACGGTAGAGACAGAATCCATTAAGCACTGTCTGAAACCAGCAGGGGCCTTATGGAATTCTGATTTGATATCTCTACGGCAAAATTTCACAATAAGAAATTTCAGAAATGTGTGTTTTGCTAAAATGTCTGTAAAATGCCTACAGGAATTAAAAAGAGGTAAAACACCATTAACAATAATAATATCTCTGCACAGTCATTTCAACTTTCTGAAGGATTTTGGTATCTACGTATCTCATTTTCGCTAATCCCTGTACTTTTAGATCGCTTCCTTATTTTTATCAAATAAAATTAATAGGTAGCTGATCTAATAATCTCTTAATCAGTAGAGTTGGTAATGAAGACCATATAGTTTGAATGATAAAAACGGAGGAAATTTTAAAAATTTTAAAAAACACGTAGATCAGCTTAGAATACCAATGGTTCTCTGTTAACATGAAGGATAAAATTTTTATAAGCAATTGCTCAATAAATATATATTTGACACCCATTTTGTGTCAGGAACTAGCCACATCATTAACCTGAAAATCATTTCAATTTTACTTCCTGTTAAAACCACTCCTCAAAAATGCATTTTTCCACTTACTCCCCTGCCTTAGATACAACAAACATCATCTTGCTGAAAGGAATCATTTTGCAAATCAAATGTGTGTCCAGGAATGCTAGTGTAAAAAGGTCAGGTTATTAACCTGATACATACAGTTGGTATTAATTTTTAAAAATACAATCCCCATTGTGAATTTACTTCTTTTGTGAAAATAAGTTCTTTTTTTAAAGGAGGTTAATTGAAATCTCTAGCTAAATTTTTGTTCCTTTTAAGATTTTACAGTAATTTACGAGGGGGTATATTTGCTATAATCCCTACAAAGTTTTTGCTCTGAAGGCCCTAAAAATCATCCCCTTTGCCAAAAAATTCAACTTAGGTGCTTTGGCAAATATGAAAGGGCAGCATCCGCAAATGAAATATCTAATCTTTAAAACAGTTTCACAGAGGATTAGTCTTGCATCTAAATTGCAAATAAAATTTAAAGAGAGGCGAAATCATCTGTCTTGATGGTGGTCTACCCCTTAAAGTGTTTCTTATTCTGGGCAATTGTAAGTAGATTAGAAATAAATTGGATTGCGAGAAGATCCTAGGGCCATCTTAATTTGAACCTCTCCAGAGCCAGAATTGTGTATTTCAGTCAATATTATTTTCATGTTCACTTGTGTAAATTTGAATTGATGTAGAATTGTTTACAAGGATCAGGTAAAATAGAGAATAGAGCAATTTTCAGATATTCAAGAAAGACTTTATATTATAAGCACTCTAACCAGAATTATAGTAGTTTTCTGTGGCAGAGATAGTAATGCTCATAAAACATTTTATGTGTTTTCTTACATTTTCTAGCTTCCTTTACAGTTAGGTTAGGGCTACATGACTGGTTCCAACAAATAGGCTATGAGTACTTTATGCTGTAAGTTCTACTGTCAAAGTGAACCTGGAAGCCACATGTTGAGATGGCAGAGTCACAAAATGGTGGTCCTTCCACCTTCCTGAGTCCCAGAGTGACAATGTGGAACAGAGTCCCCCATAATCCACATTGAACATGAAGGTTAAGTAAGAAATACACCATTGTTATCTTAAGACACTGAGATTTCAGATTTCATTTGTTACCATGGAATAAATTAGCCTATCCTGATGGATTTGTCCCCCTTTTTGAATTTACCTTTTAAATATTTACTTGTATTTTTAATAAAATTGGGGTCAATAATCCCATGTCAATCATAAGCAAGCAAGGTTATCCTTTTTTATGATTGACATTGGATTATTGAACCTAATTTCACTGAAAATACAAAATCTCCTACTTCTGAATCCCCCCCAACTATGCCTAACTTTCTGAGTATGGCAAAAGCAGGCCTGAATGTATCCCCACACATACATTCAGAACTGTTCCATGTGGTAGAGTAGCTGACATCCTGGTGCCTTTGCTCATCTGTAGCACATGAGAAGCGCAATGCAAGCAGGAAGCACTTAATAGATGCTAACAATGTAACAGGGGTGTGTTTTTGTCATTTCTTTCCCCCATCTGTTGGAAAATTTGGGACCTCACTCTTTTTAATACTACTTCTTCCTCTTACCCACAGGAACTTTTGAAATAACGAATCAAAAATATGTCTGCTTGGTTATGGACTGACACCAGGAATTAACTGTTCCTTTGACAGATCTTAATCAAGGCGAAACACACCCTTTATAAATATTTTTGGCTTTGAACAATGGGATCACCAATATAGACACACTCTTCAGGGCAGGAAAAATGAGATAATGATGTATGTGGTAGACTTATGAATGGACCCATTTCTACCAGACACTTGTGTAATGATCAGCCTGGGATAAGAAATTAAGCATGTCTTGTATTTGTGACATGCCGCTCAGAGGGAACAGAGGTACATGTGACAGTTCGCAAAGGAAATTATACTCCTTTGCCTCAGTTTTAATTGACATGGGCAGCTCTGTAATTTAGAGCTCTGCATGTTTTCTACTGCTTGAGATCTGTGTTACACCACACACAGGCACACACCTCTGCATGCACATATACGTTCACTAATTGTGGAGGCTGGAAAACTTGGTTTCATTTTGACCTTGTGATATAGCTCTGTCACTATTTGAAAATGAAGTTCGCTTCCTCTTAAAAAAGAACTGTCGTTTTCAGCAAAAGAATTTGATTTTATTAGCGTATAGAGGTATTTTAGATATCATTGGATGTTTTCTGGATTTCCTGTTGAGCACATTTATTTTTGCCAGTCACAAATTGCTTTTCACCATGACTCGATGCTGCTGAAATATCAAAATTATTCAATAGCGCAAAATGGCATTTTTATTTCCCATAAAATTCATGTCAAAATTGGCAGCCTGAACAGAATTTCAGAAATTAGTAATAACTAAATCAAAACTAATGACAATAAAAATAATAATTTACGTTTGTTCAATGCTTTCCTAATTTTGAAAAATCACCCTTCTTTTCTGTTTTTGAAAGAACGCTGAAAGTTATCCGACTGCGTGTTGTGACAGTGAGATGGTGGAAAGCACGCACTCTGCATTCAGGCAGAACTGAATTCATATCCCAGCTCTGCCACTTCTTTGAGATGTTACTTTAATCCCTCTGAGCCTCAGTTTCCTCATCTGTAAAGCAGTATTGATCATAATAGTAAAACCTACTTCAAGGATTAAAACAGACAATGAATGAAACACTTGGTACAATTCCTGGCCTTAGTAAATACTCAGTATTCAATATATGTTAACTCTCAAGTGGGCCATAAGTGCATGGAAGGTGTGTTCTGTGTTTATCCTGCTCTCACAGCTCCTAGTACCATGCCTGGTGCAAAGCAAGTGTTTAATGACTATTTGTTAAATGGTGAATTCAGTATTAATACTCCCAGTCTCCAGATGAGGAAACTGAGGTTCCCAGAGTTTTATTGGTTCACACCTCTTTTATTCACACCATGGCAGTCAGTTACTCTCTGTTTCTTCTGCACTTATACTCAGTTTTTCTTATACATTCCATGAGGATTTATTAAGTTTGAAACATTTGCATTCAGATTTCTATTTAGGTCATGATTTGGATACTTACTAAGTTTCAGATACCACAGTAAGTGTCTGGACAAACTTACCTCATTAACTCATAAAAACAACCCTGCCAAGCAAATATTATTATCTCCATCTCAAATTAATTCTGCAAATATTCTTGCTCACCTACCATGCATCAGTCACTGAAGATTTTACAATGAATAAAGCAGACAAGTTCCCTGTCCTCCAGGCATTTATAGTCTTACAGAGAAATGTCCTGGAGCAAATAATGCAAATATGACGGAGTGATAAAAGAGGGTCAGGATGTTATGGGGACCCAGAGAATGTGACCTTGGCTGGGGCCAAGAAGGTGCCTTAGGAAGCAATATTGAGGCTTGAAGTTGGGTTAATGAGTAAGTGTGTGCCGGACAACGATGGCAGAGGAGGGCAGAGTGTGTGCCTGAGCCTGGGGCCATGAAAAAATATGTCACATTTGAGAACCTAGAAGCAGCACAGAATGGCCTGAGCCTGGAGGGCAGGACAGAGTAGTGGCGGCTAAGGCTGGAAGGCTGTGCAAGAGCCAGATGGCAGCCGCTCCCTGCACTGTGATAGGATCCTCAGGATCCGGGACGCCTATTGCCAAGGAAAATGGAACGTTATCGAAGGGCCTTAAGCAGGAGAGTGACATGAGCAAATGCACGTTCCAAAAAGAAGAGCAGAGTGCAGTGCTGAGCATGGCTGTGACCCTTGCTCTCAGAGTGTGGTTCGCAGCATCAGAGTCACTCAGGAGCTTGTTAGAAGGGCCAGCTCTTGGGCCTCATCCCAGACCTACTGAATCAAAACTCTCAGGGCTGAGGCCAATGACTCCGTGCTTTATACAAAGTTCTCTGGGGATTCCTATGTGCACCATGTTTGAGAACCACTAGCTCTTGGTAGAGGTTCTCCTTCTCTGGTACATTGGAATCAACTGGGCAGTTCAAACAATACTGATGGCCGGGTCCCAACCCTAATGTCTGATTTAGTGGGGCTGGGTGCAGCCTGGATATCGGGATTGCCTTTCATCTCCCACAGATTGTTCTAATGTGCAACCAAGGTGGAGAACTACTACATCAGAGAGGATGCAGGTAAACACGTCAGTGGTTCAGGATGGAGACAATGGAAGCCTTCCTAGGGAAGTGGGTAGATGGATTCAAAAGATATTTAGGAGGCGACTACACAGTTAAGAAGGAAGAAATCAACCTAGTCTCCAGCATCCTCTGTTTATAAAACCACCTGCTTATTCCATAGCCTGGGCTTCTGTTGCCACACTCCCACCCAAAAAGACAATGTCCATTCCCTTCTTTGATCACCTTCAGTTCCCTGTGTCCTCAGGATAATGCAGGTGAATTGGACCCTCTCCCAGCCCCAGCTGCAAAGATCATGAAGTTGACTCAAAACCACAGCTGTGTCCTGCATGCTGGCTGGAAACCATATCCTCTGGCCTCAGCGGTACCCGATTATAGCCTTGGCTCTGTGGACCTGAGTCATGTTCGAGGCGTCACGCTAAGTGCTTTATGAGTATTGCCTTTCGTTCTTGTAACAAGCCCCTGCTCTTGTTATTGTTACTGTTAGGAATCCCACTTTGCAGAGGGGGCTGCAGACGTACAGAGTTCAGTATTTGGTCCAGTGTCCCAGATCTGGAAGGTGGCAGAGCAAAGGTTTGAGCTCAGATCTGTTTCCAGTTCCTGGGTCCCTGACCACTATGCCCTACAGCTATTCTGGCAGGGAAGGGAAATCGAAGACACGTGACACATAGAAGGGTTAGATGCTGGACTGGCTTGCGGCGCCAATCTAGTGGCTAAAGTCATTAAGGAGGGCTTCCCTAAAGGAGGTGGGTCTCAACCCAGACCCTGAATGAAATGTCAGATTTGAAAGGGCGGAAAGGAGAGAGGAGGTCACTCCAGGACTGGGGTGGGAATGGGGAAAGATTGGCTGAGCACAGCAGGATCATAAAGGAATGGATTGGTTTTCTGTTGGGGGTATTTTTCATGTATTTATTTGCTCCTTGCTCAGAGAATTACTGCATTTGGAGCCGTTGTGTTATATTTACTGCATAGCCAGAAGCCAGCAAAGACATAAATCCGGTGACTCAAATGCAGAGGACATTCTCATTGGCTGGCACACTCTGGGAGCATTTTGCAGCCAAAGAGAAGTACCTAGTTTAGACCGGAAACTTCGACCGACTCAAGGTCTTCTCCTGGCAAGGAGTTAAGGCATAGGAAAAACAGACAAATGATCTCCTTTTAACTCTTCCACAGTTGAGGTGGTATCTCCTTGGGGGATTTTTATAAAGGTGATTGAGTGTGAATGGGACACCAAACTCTACACTTTCACTACAAATAACCCTGGAACAGAGCTTTGGTAAAGTCTCAAAGGGGAGCCAAGGCTGCAGATTTAAGCAGATTGCCCCCAGTAATAATAAAAGTAATAATAAACCCACAAGGTGGTAAGCCCCTACAGGGTAAAAAGGTCTATTATTATCATCAGTACCATAGCCCTCTGAGGGTATTATTTTAGAGCTACAGGCACAAATGCTCAGAGAGGTTGAGCCCCTGGCCCTGGTCACACAGTGAGGAGGTAAAAGAGGTAGGGTTTGAGTTCAAAGTTTTCTGATTTTAAAACCCCCGCTCTTTGTCCTAAGGATTATGCCCTCAGTGCAGGGCCAACTATCTCTAGAACTAGTTAATGTTTTGAAGCTTGGTTTCTTACCAGAAAGTTGGACAAACCTGTTTGAATTTGCAAAAGGGAGAAGTATGCAGGCTGCAGGCTGCCAAGTGCTAATCACTGCTAAGCTTTACTGGAACTGACAGCATGCCAGGCCCCCTGCTAGGTGTCATACACATGCCACTGCATGTAACCTCTTATCAATCCTACGAGGTAGGTATTATCATTATTATTCCCATTTTAGAGTTAAGAGAGTTAAAAAATGAAAAGCTAAGACTCAGGAAAGTCTAGTAACTTACTCAATGCCACTCAGCTTCCAAGGGGAAAGGCAAGTATTTGAACCTGGATGGCAGAGAACAGGAACTGGCGCCTGCCAACCACGTTCTACAGCCTCCACATGAAAGGTGGACACGTGGGGGACAGGCTGTAAGAGAAGGGAGGAAGGCATGTGGACGTGGCAGACAGGCACTGAAGGCCTCAGACTGGCCTCAGTACTTTCTTGAGACAGGAGCTTGGGCAGCCATGTCCCCTGGTTGAGAACTGACATTGTTCTGGCTGTAACTTTCCAGACTGCAGTGCACCAAGAAGGCAGCACTCACTGGAGCAGTTTGTCTCTGAAGGAAGATGAAAAACATGGAGCTGTGGAGATAAAAAAGGGCTCAACCAGCTGAGGAGTGTGCTTTACAGGGAGGCTCCCCCGCCTCCTCCACAGTAGCTCTTGCAGCCTCCTTCTCAGACATGAATCCCAAGGAACCAAGGGGCCAGGCTGGGAAATGGAAAGGAAACGGGAACAGATGGAGCTAAAGCCAGGTCAGCAGGTGGCTTGCACTGCAGCTTTTTAAGGTACACCTGCCTCAGTCCCCTAAAGCCTAGAATAAGAAGGTTTTTATCAAGAATGTGGCTGCTTATCGTCCAGCAAGGTTTAATGTTTCCCTATTTCTGCAGAGAACAGCACTTCCAGGACATAACACTAAGCTGCAAGAGAGCCAATGGGAAGTTAGCAGCTTGGGAATCTGGTCCCAGTTCTCTCACTGATTACTGTGTGACTGTGGGCAGGTCACCTTCCCTCTCTCGGTCTCAATTAATTAACTCTGTTCCTCAGCCACTCAGGCAATCATCAGAGCCTGCTATGTATTTGGCACCAGGCTGGGTTCCAGGAATGCAGAGGTGAGCAAAGGCACACCCTTGCTGCCCTGGTGGAGCTGACAGCTAGCTAGAAAGTGAACGTCAAATGATCACCTGAGTACATGTGAAATTGCAATCGTGACAAATCCTAACAAAGGAGAGGTGCATAGTGCCTGGAAAGCCTGTGACAGGAGGACTCACCACGTCTAGGGGAGTCTGAGGAGTTTGCTGCAAAGCTGAAGGTGAAGGACGAGAAGCAGTTACCAGTAAGGGGGACGAGAGAGAGAGAGAGAGAGAGAGAGAGAGAGAGAGAGCGCTCCAGGTGTGAGGAACAGCACATGCAAAGGTCCAGCAGCAGGAGGGAGGTCCCCGTGAGGGACCCAGGGGAGCACCCTGAGGGGGGACTGGGTCACAGAGCCCAGCAGGGCCTACACCCCAGCCTGAGGTTACCGCCTCATCTCTGAAGCTCCTTCCCAGCACAGTTCTGAATCATTGTCATTTTAGTGGCTGAGGCTGAAGTGGGTCTATTTGCTCTGAGGCTGAGGACCACAGATTTTTCCAGAAAGTAGAACAATTATTCAAATAACACATAAAGTAATCCGCCTGTTTCTGTTTACATTTTCTGCATATTTGAATCACACCTTTTCTGTCCTTGACCGAGGGCTGACTCTGGCTGTAATACTGACGATTTTGGATGAGTCCAGAGCTGGCCTCACCTCCATAGTATCGTAACGTGTGAGCACTGCAGAATCCAGGCATCGCTAGGGAAAGCCGGGGCCCAAGGATGTTCCCCTGCCCCACTGTCAAGGTCAGTCCTCCAGGGCTTTGAGGCAAAGGAGGAGGCTCCACGTCTGGGCCCTGTGATGACTTCTCCATCACCCCAGAGATCAAACAAGGCGTGTGCATCCGGTGCCTTTTTACTGAGATATAGACCCATTTGCGTTGTGGGCTTGCTTCTTCCCTCCTCCCCCCCAAAAAAAAATTTCTGTCCATGGACACGAGAAAGTGAAGTACACAGGAGAATTGCATAGATGAGGGTATCGCCAAATGTGTTGTTGGGGTGTTTAAATGTACACACATTGTCAGATAAGTTTGGGCAATGTGGGGCCACACGAGGCTGCCTTGGCTTTGTCACAAATGGTCCTGTGGCTCTCCAGGAAGGGGTGAGAGCAAGCCAACTTGATCTGGCCACAGAACCCTTTCTCATCGAAGATCTGTAGGACTATTGCTCCCCAGAAAATAACTTTGAGAAATGCTCATCGAGGCTTGGAACATAGTCGCTTAGGGCTTGTCATTTCTCAGATGAAGGGAGTGCGGCAGATAGGTCATGACTTTGGCCGTGATCCTCCCGCTAAAGGCAAATCGCGGACCAGAATCCAGGCACCTCACGGCCGCTGCAGGGCTCCCTAGTCGCTCTGTCCGATTTCTTTCATAAATGACAAAGAGCAGGGAGGGAAGTTAACATCTGATGAGTGTTCACCCTAAAATAGGGATAATTCTAGAAACTATTTGCTAAACTAGAGGACCTACTGTGTTCCAGCACCATGCTAGGGGATCCACACACATCATCTCACTCTTTCTAACAACATGCTGAGGTAGATCTCTTATCCCAGTTTTACCAACAAGGAAACTGAGGCTTAGGAAGGTCCAGTGACTTGTGTGATCCCTTTGAGTAGGGAAACTGCAAAGCCAAGATGTGGACCCACGTCGGTCTGATGTCCCTTCAAGCACACCACACATTGTCTCATTTGGTTCTCTTAATAGCCATGCAAGATAAAAATCATCCCTACTTTATAACTGAGGAAATTGAGGCTCACAGAGGTGAAGAGACTTGACAAGGTCATGCAACCAGGGAGTGAAGTAAGGGCACAAACTGCCCTCTGCAGCTTCCCGGGCCTGTGTCCTCTGCCACACAGTATTCCTACGGCTGCGTGTCAGCCCCACAGCCAGCACTGCTGGTCTGGGTTTTTGTCTCTGCATTGACTGAGGGAACACAGCTGTGAGCCGGAGACAGTCACAAGCCTCGGATGGACTTGAACTGATGGCTTAGGAAATGCCTGTCTGCAGGTAGTCTGTGTGACCTCAGTGCCCCATCACTTTAAAAGAAAAGTGAGGGAGACTTCCCTTTGCAGGGCTGGCAAGTCAAACAATGACACTGCTTCTGCTTGACCTCTGCTAGTAGGAAATTATTTGTTGACCTTGTTTCCCCGAAAATAAGACCTAGCCAGACAATCAGCTCTAATGCGTCTTTTGGAGCAAACATTAATATAAGACTCAGTATTTTATTATAATATTATATTATATTATATTATATTATATTATATTATATACCCGGTCTTATAGTAAAATAAGACCGGGTCTTATATTAATTTTTGCACCAAAAGATACATTAATGCTGATTGTCTGGCTAGGTCTTCGTTTCGGGGAAACACGGTAATTAGGTAAAGAGCCTTAATGCACACGTCCATATTTTAACCCTAATGAGCTGTCAATAGGAAAGTTTTGTCCTTGGCCTGGTTCACCAGCTGATGTTTCCTTGACTCCGTGGAAAAGACCAGTGCAGTAAACAGAATCTCGTTTCCATGGAAGCTCATTCTCTGGCTTTTTCTTTCCAGCACTTGAAAAGGTAATTACTTGATTTCTCTTTATACTTTTGGATTTCCTACAGTGGGGCTGTCAAGCGCCTCGACTGAGGATGGCCTTCTCTATCATGCCAGGCTATTTTAGCAGCTTCCGATGCATTTCCATTTTCCTTTACATCATTAGCTATCAGGCAGCAGTGCCCGCCTTCCGCTCATTCCTACTAATTAAAGTCTAGCAGAGCAAAGGGACTTGACCCTGGAGAAAGTGGGAGACACCGAGAAGCCAGGCAAATTTGTCAAGAAATGGAAACCCCTGATCACCTTCCTTTCTGGTGCACAGACTATCAGACCAAGGCCACACATCGGCATCAGAGAGGGACTCGGGTCCACCTGGCGCACTCTCCTCTGAATCTTTGACGCCCCATTGTGGCCCATGTCAGAAATACAACCAACGTGGGCTGCCTGTTAACACCAAAGGCATCCACCATTTCCAGAGGGTTCGCTTCCTGCCAAGCATGGGGCTGAGCACTTTGTATACTCTGTCTCAGTGAATCCTCATGGCATCCGTAGGCAGTTATTATCCTGATCATTCGGATGAAGTACAGGGAGGTTAAGTGACTTGCTAAAGTCACACGGCAATTAAGTGGCAGAGCTAGGATAAGGACACACCCACTGCTATCATTTCGTAGGAAGGGCTCTGGCATTGCTAGAGCCTTCCCAGAAGAAATCAGCCACTCATGACAGATGACAGAGGGTAGATATTTCTCTGCTCCCCCCCAGTGAAGGGTCTGTGTGTGAAATCGATCCAGGCATACAAGGAACAAAGTAGGGCACTGAGTTCATTAATTGTCAAGACCAATTAGAAAACCAAACAAGGCATTTAAAAAGGAAGCCAACGTAACACACGTTAAAAGAGCTCCAGTTTGAGAAGGCAGACTCCATTTCAAATGGCTGGTACTTTCCTAACCATGGGACATGGGGCACATTCCTGAACCAGACTGAGACTCAGCTTCCTCATCTGTAAATGGGATAATAATGGTACCTACCTCATAAAGTTGTTTGACATGTGGAATGTCTCAAGCTGCTCTGTGGAATGTTTTCAGTGACATAATTGTGTAAAAGACAATGTTCAATGCAGTTAAGTAGGCTTACTTACTCTAGAATTTCTCAGAATCTTTATTAGGCTAATAGGTAATACAAATTTTTAGGAGGGAGCAGCATTTCCTGACCCCAGAGTCCTTTCCCTGGGAGAATACACATTAATATCTGTTTCTTGGACCCTTTATAAAAAGCTGAAATATAGGTCCTGAGGTACCCGGGCTGGATATAGGCATCAATAAGTACTAATCCTCTCAGTTTTGTGCCCCAAATGTTCAATAACTATACTTGTTCTTGCTAGATTTAAGCTTCATGGAGGGAGAGACTGGGGCCTGTCTTGTTCCTTTCTCTATTCCAGTGTCTTGACATATCAGGACATTCCATGGAACTTTGATGAGCGAATGCGTAAATGAGTGAACCAATGAATTAATGAACAAAGCTTCGTGTAAAGCGAGCCTGATCATCTTAATCGCTGGCCTTCTCTGCTCTTTCTGGTTGCATTCGATGAGGCCAGCAGCAGAATTCAGACATCTCCACAAAACTTAGTGATAGGGATGTTTCTATTGCACTGTTTTCCCTTTGCAGTTTTAACCTATGTGAGCGTCAGATCTTCTGACAGAATTCCCAAGTTTAGCCCCTGAACAAATCATTGTACTACTTCTCAGTGAAGTAGTCAGATGTTTCTTTTACATTGTTCCCAGTGGGTTTGCACCTGGATCTGAAGAAGTCTGGCACTTCCAACGGAATCAAATTGAAACAGCTTGTTGGAGCTTTAAAACAACACTGAGGATACCATGTTTCCCACATTCGCCTGTTGGCAAGTGGTGATGGATGGACCACTGGTCAGCGGTGTGACTGTTTTCAGGTGGTTTCCTTTATATTTATTTAGAATGGGATTTCCAACTCTGGACATCATGCAAAATAATAATAATAATAATAATAATAATAATAATAATAATAATATAATGATAATGATAATAATAAGTTTAAGTTAAAAAAAAGTCATGTTGGTCAAAGTCTAACTGGTACTCTTACTGCAGAACTTCTCAGAGACTTTGTGCATTTCAACATAGCATTTCCCAAACTTATCCGACCATTCTTCTGGACCCTTCCCGACACCCTTTCTTCTGCAACATCACATAAGATTGTTGTTCATCAGAACACCCTTTGGAAAATGCTACCTTAGAATGCATGGCCAAAAGTTGCAATCCAGGCTTCATAATCTAGGAAATAGTCCTGCGCTTCAAAACTGTGGAAAGGAGAAAATAAGGCAACTCCTGAATTGAACAGGGTGTTAAAGATACACAGCATAAAGCCAGATGGATTTCTGAGTTTTGTGTAACAAACCAAAGACAAGTCATGATGCTTCAAAAGTATGACCATAAATTGTGTAGTGGTTTTGTTTACATATTATAACTTATTTTCCACACCATTTTGTAGCAAAATGAGATTCTTTTTTTAAGCATGAAGCTGGGTTTTCATTTTCAAATTTCTGAGTGAAAATTTCATTTTGAAATTTCTGACCAAAAGTGGCTTTTTAAAGAAAGGAACTTAGAAAACTCACATACTTCTTTAGCTACTTTTCATTGTGAGTTAATTTGTACTAAAAAGAGGAATAAAGCCCATCCTATTTGAAGGCCACTTTTCCCTACATATCAACCTTTTCGGTGATTAAAATAAATCATAAATTACTGAACAAAACAGACTCAGTTACAGTATGAAGGATAACACTAGGCTTGCTTGGAAATGAAGTGAGAACTTCAATTCACAGAGCAGGGATCGGCAAATACGGCCCGCCACCTGCTGTTGTGTATAAAGTTTTATTGGAACACAGCAGTGCTCACTCATTTATGGATTGTCTATGGCCATTTTCACACTTCATTAGGAGAGTTGAGTTATTGCAACAGAGATCTAGCTTATGGCCGTGCAAGCCTACAGTACTAATAATATGGTCTTTATGGAAATGTTTGCCAATCTCTTTTAAAGATTTGCAGGAAAATGTGAAAAGGATGGAGATTATATAACTAATCCCTTTAGTCTATTGATGGGAAAGCTGAAACTAGAGATATTAGGGAATTGTCCAAGTTTATTTTTGCTTGGCTATTCTGATCCTTATATCCTAATAACTCTAATAATTATGGCAAACAAAGATAGATTGCCACTTAAATATCAACACCAAGTGGTAGTGACCATAAAGTGCTAGTTGAGAAGGTCTCAGGGCTCATTAAGAAGGAAAGCAATGATTGATTCATCTTCCAGGGCCCAGGCATGGGAGAGCAGCAGAGTATGTGCCATGTAGGCACTATGGACACACACTATGTCTGCTCCATATATTATTAATAGTTACATTACCATTTCCTTCCTTGTACGTCTGCCATGTAAGCACTTTGTTCATTGGACCAAATCAGAGGTGCTGCATTGGACCCTCATTAGAAGTACTTCATTAGAATTACTGCTGCTTAGCAGTTCAGAAGTGACTCTTGTACAAGCTCATTCAAATACCTGCCTTAGCAACTGCCTACATCCTCACACTCTGCCTAAAAGGATTTAACTTGGGATTTCATTCAAACTCAATTTTTCTGTTTACGAGAATCTTAACTTTGAGTGAAATGTATCCATGGGGGCACAGAGGGGGGGATGTAAAATGGAAAGCCGTCGGTTTATTGGCTTTTGTGACTCAAATTGAAAGTCTCCTTGTTTGTGCTTCTGTGCAGCTGGACAATCCAGATGAGCAAGCCGCGCAGATCCGACGAGAATTGGATGGACGACTCCAAATGGCAGACCAAATAGCCAGGGTAAGGAAACTCTGGGGACGTTTACTGGAGGATCAAAGTCCACACGGGAGGCACACAGATCACTAAGGGCCATCAAAAGATAAAACTGAGAAGCCGAGAGGAGGGACAATGAGGACAGTCCCTCTGATTGGGCCTTATCCCTCCTTTCTCAGGGCATCTCTCCCAGAGATAGTTCATGTATTTCCTCCATGACTCCAGTCAATACCCAAACCCAGCCTGACTTTTCTTCTGAGTCCCAGACTTACATTTCCAACTGTCTATGGAGCATTTCAACTTGGACATCCCCTGGCATTTCGAGTTGAATGTGTTCAAAATCTCACTCCTTCCTCTGACCATATTCAGATACCATGTTTCCCCCAAAATAAGACTGGGTCTTTTATTAATTTTTGCTCCAAAAGATGCATTAGGGCTTATGTTCAGGGGATGTCCTCCTGAAGAATCACTCTAGGGCTTATTTTCCGGTAAGGTCTTATTTTCGGGGAAACACGGTACCTATATTTACTCCTCTTCACTTACTCTCCATTCAGTTACTGTGGATGAAACCCTGTAGTGACTCTCAATTTTTCCTTCCTCCCCACAACACTCCATACTCGATCAACCAGCCAGTCATTGATCCCGTCTCCTAAATGTGGGTCAGATCTCTATTCTGCTTTCCAGCACCAATGCTAAGACTTTGATTCAGGCCCTCATCTGCAACTCCTGGATATTAAAATAGCCTCCTAACGGGCACCCCTGGCTCCAGTCCATCTTCCTCTCCTGTCCATCCTTCATGCAGTTGCCGTTCTAAAACTTATATACGAACATCTCAAAGCAGAGCCTGGGAATCCTTCAACAGAATCCCTCATTGTCCCCAGAACAAAATCTAAGCTCTTTAGAAAAATAGTCAAGGATTTTAGTCCACACATCCTATCTTCCCTCACCTCCCACAAATTTCCCACCAGAACTCCCCATTCCAGCTACAGAGAATGTGTCCCCCTGAATGTTCCAGGCTCTTTCCAACCTTAGTGCCTTTCTACCCACTGGTGTTTCAAGCTGGAATGACCTTTCTTCTCTCTTCCACTTAGCAAACTCTCCGACTCAGTCTTCAGTGCATAACTTAAAACCCCTTCTCCAAGAGCCTAGCAGTTAGTCCTCTCCACTTTTGTACTTTCTTCATGTCACATATAAACCTTTATTGTAACAATTCATTGCATGGTGATGATTCCTTTCCATGTCTGAGTCTCCCGGTAGATAGGATTTCTCTAGGACTGAGATTATGTGTTACTATTGATGACCGTTTGCCTAAGTAGTATTGCTGTTGTGCCATTTGTGTTATTATTAACGATAGTGATGCTAGTACTATATATGGAGTGCTGACCCTGTGTCAAGCATACTAGATGCTTCTTTACATGTACCATCATATTCAATCCTCAGAACCACTCTACAAGGACACTTCCATTATCATTCTTGTTTTAGGGATGGGGAAATCCGGACTGAGGCACCAGTTAAGAGGCTATACTGAACCCTTAACTCAAGTCTGTCTAAATATTAGGGCTGGGACAAGGGTTAGGCACTTACCTCAGGTGAAAAATTAAAAGTGAGGGGAGGGGCAAAAATGCAGTATAAAAATAAATAAAACTTAATGCAGTATTTTAAAATTACAATTAATACCAAAAAATCTGTGAAGAACAAAATACCAGGTTTTAAGTAACCGGATCCTACTTATTCCTACGGGAACCACAGGCCATGTGTGCATGTGAGGGTAGGGGCGGTGGGAGGTGGCAGGGAGGATGGATAGAGAGTAGAGCTTGGCATTCAACCTTTCTCTTTCTGGAAAGAGGTGTCTCAGGACTTGGACGCGTGGAAAAAAATTCTACTGGAAGAGAAACTGAAGAGAGATTCCAAGAAGCATGAAAATCCCCATTTGTGCTCAGGCAGTTTTACTGAAATGTTTTGCATCTTGTTTTTGGACACCTTCAAAGTTTACAGTAGAGTCAGTCTGGTGGTTAAAAATAGTATGCAGTTATGGATTTGGCTAAAGGTAGTGTAAAAGGCTCTTATGTTTGAAAACCCCGCTTAATGTGGGAGTAAACATCAATAAGGCTTTAGAATTTCCTTCTGTAAACTCAGTGTCTCCTCAGCAAGTTATCCAGAAAATGCAAGTCACTTGGGCCATTCCCTGCCTTTAGGCAACTGTTATATTCCCCACTAAGTAGTCATCCCATTTAAACAAAATCACACACACACACACACACACACACACACACACACACTTTCAAAACAAGATCATGGCACTTTTATTTTAGTTGTTTACTTTGAGGCTTAACATGATAAGTTAAGAAATTAATGTGGGCTAATTTTAATTTTTTAAAGATGATTGATGAACAACTATTGTGTAGTGAGCCAAGTTGCTCATCTCTGAACAGTAGATGAAGAAATCTCTCTTCCAGTCCACACCACTAGATATTCTGATAACAAGTAGGATATTATTAACAACCTAGAGCTAGACTTTCTTAGACGGTGAAGTAGGCAATTAAAGTGAATCTTGGTCATTATTTACAGAGAATGAAGAATAGTTTTAAAGTGTATGGAAGGCCCTCCAAACATTTGGGTTATTGAGGATTTCTATGAGAGAGTCTGCCCACTACTATCTCCTATTCTCCTAGAAATTGATTCTTTTCCCATAATGTTCATTCATACCAGTGACCAATTGCCACAGCTCGTTGGTCCTGGAAGTGAGGAACCAATCACATTTCTCAGCTTGCACGGGCCACAAGTGCTTGGGCCAGAAATGGATGTCTGAGGCATCTAAACCAGCGAATCCTTTCCCTGGTACCTGTGGACTACAGGCCAACAGGGCGGTGTCCTCTAGTGGTTGAAACATGTCTGAAGCCATTTTAAATTTATAGGGAAAAGAAGATGAAAGAACGAAGCCAACATACAGAGAGAAACAGAGACAGAGCATATACTGATGTCCTCAGGATGGTCAAGTCCCGAGATCGACTTATTCTTGAGCCTCAGCCGTGTAACTGTTTTTTCCCTCAGTTTAGTTAGATTCCAAAATAAATAAATTCTCTTTTTTGTGTGTAAACCAGCCTGGGTAGTACTGAGGAAAATTTAGACAGAGCTCATCTACTGAAAATTAAATAAAATATCAAGATCTCAGATATTGCCGAGTTCATGGAGAAACAAAGCACCTATGTTCATCTTCTTTGAGCATGCCCTGATATTTCTATTTCCGGCATCACAGTGAATTTTAGTGAGGATATGTAATTCAACCCATATGGCTGAACATCAGCTCCTGTAAACATCATAACCAGAAATTCCTGGATCTAGATGTCTTCTATCATACATAATTCACTCTGTTCTCTGAATTAAAAGATGAGTAGAGCATTTTGTTTGCAAATTAGAGGCACCAACTCAAGGAAGCTTATGGATCAGGATCAAAGCGTGTCTCACAGAGGAAAGGTGCAGCTGAAACCAGGAAGGACCTGGAACCAGGGACCCCCAGGTGGTCAGGTCTTCCATCTCTTAACTCTGTATATCCCATTCATTGTTCCTTTTTTCTTTGCAACCAACTTTCTTTGCTTATCAATGGGAAACATACTGCTCCACAGCTCTGCATGTCTCCAGTGTGGCCAAGTAGGAAATCGTTTAGCCAATCAACCTCTCTCTCAAATCTTTATCCCTGTCTTCCCTTTCCCCTTTTCTTACTATCCTCTTCAAATTCACAATTTGAAGAGTCAGGCCTCTCATTGGCCCAACTTTGTTCAAGGGCCAATCACTGGAACAATCAACTAATCTACCATGGAAAGGGGGTGAAGGCCTCACTGAACAGGCAGGTACTGGAAATACCTCACTGAGGGTGAGGGTGGTACCTGAGATCAGGCTGTGGGTGCTATGGTCGGTATGAATTGGGAGATGCCCCAAGATGTGCCCCAAATTAATAACTATCACTTATATGGCATTTACTATATGTCAGACTCTCTTTCTTCTAAGCATTTTGCATTTGATAACCTATCTAGCCCGCGAATAACTTTATAAAAAATGTGCTATCATTAAGATATTACAGGACTCGGCCAGGGTCACTCAGTGACGGGAATCTGCAGTCCTAGCCTGTCTGCATGACCATCATTATAACATGCCTACTCAAATACAGCCTCTCATTTTCCCCATCACCCCAATCTAAGTCTCCAACATGCCCCTCACGCAGGCCTTTACCTACCTCATCCTGACCGCTCCTCTCTGCTAATCAGACCTTTTGTTAAATGTGGCAGGCTGTGTGATTCCATCTAAACTGGAGAGTTCCTTTAGACCTATATGACAAACAATCCTGATAGTTACAGTAATTCTCCCCAATGTAGGCACATCAAAAAGTTTAAGTGATGTGCTCAAGTTCACTCAGCTGGTAAGTAGAAAGCTGGGTGCTCTAATTCTAAGTTTCATGCTCTTTTTTTTTTTTTTTTTTGAGTAGTCAGATGACAGATAGAAAGTTACGCTGGGAGAGGACTGCTCCAGGTCCTCTCTCCCTGATGGCTGCCCCTCAAGGGAGCTGCTTTCTTTCTTTGACTGAAATTTGTTCTGTAGTCTCTTCAGTTTATCCAGCAGGCCAAATGAAGCAACAGCATCAGGCAAAACTGGCTCCTGGAATTCTGAATCCTTTCTACTTTGATTCCCTTGAAATCCGGAAAAGAGGTTGTAACCCCTAGTGGTTCTGCCTGCAGCATTTTCATCATCACACACTTGTGAAAGGCCTGCGTTTGTCCTTTCTTCTTGGAGAGACGGAGGAAAGTACACAGTGGCTTTCCTCTACCCACAGTCCTAACACTGTAATCTGTTAATTCACACCAATATCCCACAAGCCATCAGACAGAGAGGGCTGCATGAGTCCCTGCTGTGGATATCAGACATGCTGTCTTAAAAGCTCCATGAGGAAATCTGAACGCGTTTTTTTTTTTTAATCTGGTAGACAAGACTTCTTAATCCCTGTTCAAACATTTTCTCAAATCCTCTCATGTTGATATTACTGTGTCCCCAAATTTCACCCATGAATTAAGTCTAAGTTATTTAAATTGTGTGATCAGAAGTTGACATTGGAGCTTAAACAGGCAGTTTGTCGCATTAGTGCTGCTGTGATAGTTGCCAGTTCTCTTGGCCACGTTTTAAGGTAAAATTCAAAAATTCTTGAGCTAATTAGATAAGACAAATAATATAGCTTTTGTAGTATTAGTGGCAGAGGTCTGGCAGTGAAACACCATTTGTTTTTCAAGCTATCATTTAAATGTGAAATTGCCATTTAGACCCCTGTTTTCTGCAGAGTGAAATTCCCATCTCATGCCACGGTCCTGTTGCAAACATGGATGAAACTATGCCCCCAGGAGCAAAATAATATCCAAATATTTCCCGGATAAAAAAGTTCTGCTTCATACATTGCCAAAAATAAAGTGGAAATGGATTCCCTTCCTACCAGAGAATGCTGCTCCCCCTCAGCCTGTAAATTAATTTTGTAGCACCTGGCGTCCACCCTGTGCCATGAAGTAGTACCGTGTCCCCACACACGGGAGGTGTTTAGTTCATTTTCTTTGCCTGAAAGAATGTGTGTGGAGAGCACCTCCCTGACTCAGGCCTTCCTCCGGTAGCTAAGAAACCAGGGAAATCTGAGTTCAAGGAAAAATCTAAATGCCAAAGAGGTTCTCTGAAGTTCATTCAAGTGAAGGAAAGTCCATCCAATTCATAAAAGCTGAGGAAGTAAGACCAAGACAATTAAAGACAGATTTGAGTAAAGAAGCCAATCCAGAAACTATACCTGCGCCCAAAATGCCTTCTAACTTTCTGTGATGCTGATTTTGACAAATTACTACCAAGACCTTCCTCTTGCCCAACTGCCCGGCCCTCGTCCATCATTTCCTATACTTTACCCGATGCCCGCCATCCTATTGACTGGTTACACCAGTCCACGTGGACTGGTGAGAGTGGAGCGGTCACTGCTGTGGAAGACTATCTGTCACCAGCCCTGTGAAATGACGTGATGCATAGAGGGTGCTGAGAAGCCTAATATGGTTTAACTCGGCTCTGTTACCATTTGGGGACAGATGGTTCTGCCCTATTATATGGTAGCTAAGGACATGGGTTCTGGGTTTCAAATGCAATTCTACTAATTATTGATTTAATTTCTATGCTTCATTTTCCTGCAGAAAATGGTAATAAATAATAGCACTAGCCTCAATGGGTTGTTGGAGAGATTAAATGAGGTACAGCGTGTAAACTGCTTAGACTAGTGCCCAGTGCACAGTTAAGACTCAGTAAATGCCAACTGGCATCATGGTCTTTACTATAGTCACCCTCATTGGTATCGGATTGTTAGCGGTGCGGGGGTAGTTGGTGCCTGATGTATATGGATATGGATGTGGACGTATGCATGCATATATATGCATATGTGTGTGTGTATATGAGTATGGATATGTGTATGTGTCTATATGTATATATGTGTATGCATATGTGTACATGTATTGGTATTAGTGCATGTGTATATGTATACATATAGGTATACATATACATTATACACACATACATGCACACAGTCAGTGGTCAAAAGTATTAATGTTGGTTATTATCTCTTACTCTAGAGGTTCATTATTCTCAGTTCAAATGTAGAAATACAATTTCAGACAGATTAAAAAACCTGTCTAAAGTCACACAGCTAGTAAGTGGCAGACCCAGGATTCAAAGTAGAGTCTATTTTGCTAACGTGGGCTGGATACGGTTCCTTGGTGCCCTTTGTACCCTGTACATGCTTCTGTTACTTCATGTGTCACATGGTGTCTAATTGGTTGCTTTCATCATGGTCCCCCATCCCATTACCAATCTGATGGCTCATTCATCCCCAGTAACAACCATACTACCTGACACATGATAGGAGCCACTTGAGAGATTGGACCAAATTATTGCAATGCTGTTGGTGAGCTCCAATGTCCAGGAAGTGTTCTGCCACCTCCTTCCTTCTGATTGTCCACTAGTATATGTCATTTGAGCCTTTCGAGTGTAAGGATCCTCTATCTGAGTAGGGGTACCCTTATAAGCTTTTACATGTACCCATTTCATCCTCTGTGGGTAAAAATGCAAAGACAGAAAAGCAAAGCAAATGGCTGACAGAGCTGTTAGCACTTTCAAATGCTATTTTTCAAGATGTTCCAAAAATCCTTCAGTGTGACCAAGCATAAACAACCCTGGTAGGAATTGTCCTTGGGAGGACATCCCCACTGAGGAATGTTATCAGCCCAAAACAAAAATAAACGGCCAGCAAAGATTTTCTTTGGAAGACTTTGCCCACCCGTATGCCGTGTCTTTCATAAAGCAGTATGAAAAAAACAATCTTTTTGTCAGGGCTAATTTGCTTTTATGCTTGGGAACGTAGCAATCGAGATGGACGACTATATTTTCCTTATTTTGGCACAACTTCAGCTTTAAAATGTGTTTGTAATGGGCCCGCTGCTAAAAACTCCCCTCAAGAACCTCAGCTTAGATTGACAGAATGCTATTTCTTCTCAAGGTTTAAGTACTCAGGGCAGAAAAATGGCCTTGTTTTCCCTTGCAGACTTCAGTTTTATGAGTCTCTTTTTATGATGTTGTTAGGAACTGTCCAACTTCTGGAAGGAGTGATAATTCTTTGAATTTTTCCAATATTCTGCTACATAAAGTTTGGTGGATGCTAATTCTGGGCCAGAGTGATATTGTCTGTAGCTACTGGGTATTCTTCCAGTGCTTGAAACTGGAGAGTTTAAATAGATACAGAGAATAAACTGATGGTTGCGAGGTGGGAGAGGGCTTCGGAGGGGTGAGTGGGAAAAGGGGAAGGGATTAAGAAATACAAATTGGTAATTATGAAATAGTCTATGGGATATAAAGTACAGCATAGGGAATATAGTCAATAATATTGTAATAACTACGTATAGTGCCAGGTGGGTATTAGTCAGAGGGATTACTTTGTAAATTATGTAAATGTCTAACCACTATGGTGTACACTTTAAACTAATATACAATAATATTGAATGTCAAACTAATTGAAAAAAATGTAAGAAAAAAAAAAAAAGAAAGACTGTAGAGGTAAAGGCTTTGAGTGATTCCTGAAGATGAGTAGGTATCTCAAGGATGATTAGCAGGAAAGAACCCACTTCATAGACATGATAGTTTTTCTCACTGTCTCCTTGGCAACTGCAAGGCCAGGAGCTTCCAGTGAAGATGAGAGATACCACTTACCCAGCTCCCCAAGAATCCCACGTAGTTATGAGGTTTGGGCTCCAATAAGAGGAGGAAAGCGATAGGTCAGTGTAACGACCTTTGCTGTGTGGTAGCCTTTATCATGGCCTTGGAGACCACTCTGCAATCATGAATTAACCTATCTCATTTTTCCCTTACTCTCAAGAAGTACCATGTTCAAAACGATATGGAGAAATATTCTGTGACCATGTACAGTTATGTAGATCTTCTTGGATGCATGGTTGCCTGTTATATTTTCCATAGAAAGAAGAAAATATCAGTGGCCCTGTCTCAGCCAGCTCATGTTGGTGGCAAACTTTTCATCCATCACATTCACAGCCCATGTTACCGCCTCTGAAAAGCCACCCTAATTCTCTCAGGAAGAGTTCACATCTCATAGACTTCCGTTACATCAACCTTGATGTTTCCTTGTAGGGCCTTCTCACCACTAGCTATAAGCTCCAGGAGAATAGTCCACATCCTGACATAATGATCCTCCTATACCTAGTACTGTACCAGGTATAGTATTGATGGCCATAAATGTTTCCAAGTGATGATGACCCATTAGCCAAGTTCTCACATTTCCATGACCCTTTACACAAGGGTACCCATAATTTTGAGGGACAGTTGTCCCCTGACTAAGTCTAAGAATAATTAAAAATCAAGCCCACTTGCAGAAGTTTTAGAGAACATGACTCTTGCATTGAATCATTCCTAGCTCCTGTCGAGCTCATCAGCCTATCATCTCATGTCAGAAGCATCCATCCTGCTTCTGCCCTCACATTCACCCGCAGTGTGTTTAGAAAGCACCACACAGTGGGCTGAGCCCAGCCGCAAAGCAGGACATGATTATACCAAGAGGTTGCAGAAGGAATTGGTACTCTAAGGCTGCTGGGTGGATTTCAGACTCCCATACTCATTTACATGAAAAAGAATCTCAGTGTTCTTCCAGAACTTAATTTATTAGCTCTTCACCTCCTGCTCACCAATGGCTTTTAGCGACATTGATATTTAACAAGGACCTTTTGTCAAGCCATCATTCATTCACTCAACTCCTACATATTGAATATTTACTATGTGGCAAACATTATTGCAGATATCAGGAATTCAGCACAAGTATCAAAATAGGTATGGTCCTGCCTCATGGCCCAACAGAAAAGACAGACATTAAACAAATACATTTTATCATTTATTAATTAATTATAATAAATGTTACCAAGAAGATGTGCTAAGAATTACAAGAAAGTACAATAAAGGACCCAACCTAGGGAAGTGAAGCTTTGAGGCTGAAATATGGAAGGTGACAAGATGGCTGAGGATTACATAGGGAGGCAGGAGGAACGGGAAGCACTTATGATGGTCTCTGAGTAGGAAAAAGACTGGCATAACACAGAGGCATTTCCAAGCTCTACATAGAAGACCCACTATGTGAATCTGAGTGAAGCTCTATGGTGGCAAAGAGGAGCTGCCCTTCTAGCTAAGTAGTTAGTAGGGAGAATTATTATATGAAAAATAAGACCTCAAGGATCCAGAATACGAAAGTAATAACTAGGCTTTGTGGGAATTAGAAAACCAATAAAAGTCAAAGCTCTTTTCCTGTGACTCTAGATAGTTTATTCCTTCCTCTTCTCTTCCCTCCTGCCCTCCTTCCCTCCCTTCCTCTCTCCTCTCAGTCTCTGCCTTCCTCCTTTTCTGTCTATCTCTCTACATCTTTTTTTCTCTTCTTTGTCAAGGGTCTTATTCTGCTTTCACTTGGTTCAGTATGGCAGCCACCCATGAGTCTACATGATCTTACTGTTTCAGCTCCACCACTGAATTCAATCTCAGTATCTCTTAGTTCAATTGTCTGAGAAAATAATTCTGGTTGATTGCTGGCCACTTAATAGAATTAGCTGGTTGACTTTGAGCCAGGTGCCCATGTACTATATACATTATTTTTTGCCACCCAGAATTGGCAAAGCAATTCATGTGCTCTAGGTAGAGTTCTACCCCCAGCCACAGGGATGGAGGATATGACTCATACCTAAGCAATTCAACACAACCTGTTCCTGGCCTTAGAAACTGGCTCAATATATGTACAGACGTTGGGTGAGAATTCTTTGATTAAGAATCTCTCCATTTTCCATGGTCATTACAAGAGGAGAAATTCTCTCTTCCTTTAGATAGTTTGATATGCTGTTTTGAGGTTCAGTTATTTAGCAACTTTTTGTGACATTGAGTGAAACAAGACTGAGAATGGAGCCACCCCAGAGGAACCCAAACCAAGATTTGGAGGCAAAACTCACTCAATTGTGGTGATATTATTTGAGTGCTGATTCCAGCCTTACCTGAAGCTGGGCTACCCCAGGACATTTTCAAGCCAATAAATTCTTTTCATTGTTTAATCTAGTTTAAATTAGATTTTTCTGTCATTCGCAAAAAAAAAAAAAAAAAAGAAAAGAAAAAGTCAAACTGATTTTGCTTGCCCCTTACCTGATCAGTTATGGAGTGGGCCTGGGGAGGACAAGCTCATGTTTCAATTAGGAAATGATTATTTGAGAAGGGGATCAATCCAAAGTATATTGAAGGATCCTAGACGACTTAGAGGCATGAAGAAACAAATAGCACAGCTAAAACATGTTGCCATTACAATGGAATTCATATGCAATGCAGTGAGAAAACAGGTCAGTTCTGATACTGAATTGATTTAACTTCTTTTCTAAAGAATTTTAATGAACTTTTTCATTAATTTATTTTTTTTTCAATTTTTCTTGAAAACAGTAGTTATTCTTTTTAGAAATAGCCACCAGCTATGTTTGAAACTTCTCAAATGAGCTCCTTTTGAATTATTCAAGTGAGAAAATCTCAATAGATATCCAGAAATAGGGTGTCTTTCTGTCTCCATAACTTAGAAACGACTGACTGCATTTTGCTAAAGAGAAACACTGTTTTAACTAAAATCAGATTTGAAAAATATCACCCCATTTTTCTTTCCATAAATCAGACTTGCTGGAGAAAACAAATAGAACTATAATAAAACAATTGACTCTTCCTTACTATATGTTTATGAATGCTTGTTACCCGGTAGGGACTATCAAGAACTGGAAGGCAGGCAGCTGTCCACTCCACTAGGCTGAACATTTTGCTAGCATGGTGCCACACAGTGTATGGGCCACGTTCCCAACTCTGGGTTCCAAGATGCAAACCTTCTATGTAAGTCAGGTCTCTATTTACTCCTCTGCTCATGTTTTTCTTTTGTTTTGCCAGGAACGCAAATTTCCCAAGTTCGTATCCAAAGAAATGGAAAACATGTACATTGAGGAGCTGAAGTCCTCTGTCAACCTGCTCATGGCCAACTTGGAGAGCATGCCAGTGTCCAAAGGTGGCGAGTTCAAGCTTCAGAAGCTCAAGCGCAGCCACAATGCTTCCATCATCGACATGGGCGAGGAGAGTGAGAACCAGCTCTCCAAGTCCGACGTCGTGCTGTCTTTCTCCTTGGAGGTAAAAAGCTCTAAACCCTTGAAAGTTTCCTGGCACAGCAAGCAGAACATTGGTGATTAGACGCATTAAAATCAGCTTGTTTTCCTCCTTACACCCCAGGGGCAGTTACTGAAATAACAGTTTGCTAAGCACAGGTCAGCTAATCAGCAAGTGATTCCCCATCTCCAGGAGCCCATGCTTTTCTCAAGAAAATGCAGTCTTAAGAACCACCTACTAAATTTAACCTTGCATTCCTTTTCCTGTTTTAAAACAGTGAGCAAGGATTTTTTTGTAAAGACCTATGCAATTTAGAAAGTTTAGATTTAGGGCAACCTATGTTGAAGTTATGAGAGGAGAAATCTAGCATCATTTCATGGTGAGTTGTAAATTTTCTTTCCTGTCATCTCTCCTGTTGGTTATAGCGTAGAGACACTCTTGTGGTGGAGCATTTTTTATTTATCTCATAACCCAAAGAAAAAACCCATTTGGTCTAGAATTGGGGTAGAATGCTCAATATGTCAATGCATTTCTCTAACTTCTACTCAGAAGTTTTTTTTCATAGGTAGAATTTAAGGAGTAGTTGCAATCTAGCTTCATTAGAATCACCTTGGGAAGCAGGTTCGATATGCGGAGCCCTGACACCACCCTGTCCTAGTCACCAAAATCTCTAGGGGGTGGAAATTTAAAACACAGCAGTCACTTTGGAAAATAGTTTGGTGTTTTCTCAGAAAGCTAAACATAAAATTACTGTGTGTTCCAGCAACGCCACTCTTTGATATCTACCCCAGAGAAATGAAAACTCATGTCTCACGAAGATTTGCTCACAAATGTTCATAGCAGCATCATTCACAATAGCCAAAAATGGAAACAATCTAAATGTGTATCAACTGGTGAATGGGCAAAATGTGGTACATCCACATAAGTCAGCAATGAAAAGAAAGAAACTACTGATATGTGCTTTGATTTATTGAACCTCAAAAACATTACCCTCAGTGAAAGAAACCAGACACAAGAGACCACATATTGTTTGATTCCATTGATATGAAATGTCCGGAAAAGGTGACTCTCCAGAAACAGAAAGTAGATTTGTGTTTACTGAGGCAAGGGGTGGACCTTTTGGAGGAAGATAAAAAATGTCCTAAAACTAATTTATGATGATGATTGCACAGCTTAGTACATTTACAAAAACCACTGTATTGTACACTTAAAACAGGTTAATTACATGACATGTAAAATATGCCTCAATAAAGTTATAGGAAAAAAGAATCTCTAGGAGAGTACAGGCCAGAAATGTGCATTTTCATGAGCTACCCAGGTACTTATGTATTCCTAAGTTAGAGAACCATTCATAACTTATTGAAGTTCAAAACTCCACACGGATTTTATGATGACCCTAGTTTTGGGAGAACAAGAGAATAGATCAAATTTCTGTAGATGTGATTAGAATTTGTAAAGGCAGACTTCGTTTTCTAGACCATCATTCAGGCTTGCTGTGAATGAGCTGCAGGTAATTTGTGCTCGCTCAGTTTCGGTTGAGATAGCCATATGACAGTATTTTCAACACATATTTTGCAGTCAAAAGAGGCAGTGTTCAATTAAATATAGAGCACTTGGAACGTGAAAAAAATGATCAGTGTAATTTCACAGAAACTTTCTTTCTTTTTTAATCCTGACACCTGAGGCACTGAACGCTTTTTCTTAGGTGTTTTTGAATTTGATTATTGCCAATTAGAGGTGGTAATTTATTCCCTACTGCCTCTTTTCTTTCTACAGAAGCAGGGGGAGAAGTGGTTTGTTTATTGATTTTCATGAAGCTTTTAAATCTGTAATTTTCTAATTCTGTATCAGTACTCAATATTATACAGCTGATTGTCTGAAATTTAGGTGTGGGCCAGACCCCAATCATACCCACATATGTACATGATTAAAACAGGCTTTAACTTGTAAGTACAAGTACAGAATGAAATGCCCCAGGGTTCCCAGATACTTTTTAATTAGAACACTAAATTGAACATTATACCAAAACTGCCAGCAAAAAACATTGTACATTTACTTGGGGACGTGTTTTGGGGGACGTGGAAAGGGGAAGCAAGAAGAGGGAGAGAGACTGTCATCTCATCAGCGCAGTGGGTTTGAATTTTCGGATTGGTAGGAGACATAGTCTGTGTAATTATAGAATTGCATGGCTGGAAGGGACACATGAGAGCAGTGAACTGCGGCCAGAGAACTAAGGTTCAGGATGCCAGCTGGGCATGGCTGTGGGCAGGGGGAGGTGCTCTGATGAAAACAATAGGTATTCGCAGAATGCTGCTGCGGCCCAGGTGCTCTGTCATCATTAACTAGGGAATCCTCACAGCACTCTTTGGAGGCATTTGCCGATGTGAAAAGAAGCCTCAGAGAGGTTAAGGAACTTGCAAATGATTACACAGGTAGTGAAGATACAGATTCGGGATTTGAACTCAGATCGTTTAAAGTCCAAAAAGTGTGTTCTTTCCTCTGTTCCTCCCATTGTTTTTCATTTCTATGGTTCCTTTCAGTTTAAAATTTTTCAATTATACACACACACACACACACACACACACACACACACACACACAGAGGGTACCAGAAAAACGTATACACATTTTAAGAAAGGAAAAAACTGTATTCAAATTGTGATACTAAATATATAACAATAACAAAAGATGAATACAAGTCACATTTGACTTCTGCAATTATAAGAGGTGCTCAAAGTGGTTTCCATCAGTATAATTTTAATACAGTTTTTTCCTTTCTTAAAACATGTACATTTTTTTGGCACCCTCTGTGTGTGTGTGTGTGTGTGTGTGTGTGTGTGTGTGGATCAAATGTCACACACACAGTGAGAAATAGGACACATATATCATTATCCACTTTACAGATGAGGAAACTGAGGCTCAGGAAGTTTGAAAGAAAAATAAAGTGATTTCAAGGCCAAGTCATTTGCTCAACGTCACATGAGACGTATAATGATTCTCAAAGTATGGCTCCTGGATCATCAGCATAGCATCAGCATCTTCAGGGAAATTGTTAAAAATTCAAACTCTAGGACCCCACCCCAGACCTACTTATCAGAAACTGGGGGTGGAGCCCAGCAAGCCCTCCAGGAGATTCCGAGTCACACTGTTTGAGAACCAATGGCTGTTAAGCAGCAAAACTGTGGCTTGTGAGTCCTGGTTCAGTGCAGCTCTATTGTACTTCCTTGAATCCCGCCCATTAAAGAAGTGTACCTTTTTGCCCACCCACATCCTTCTCCTTGTGTAATGCCACTCCCTAGCATGGGGTACCATTGAGTGATTTAAAAAAAAAAAATACATTATAGATCTCATTCTAGATCTCTGATATATGTCATTTGCTTCAGATTTTTAAATCAGTATCTCTGCCCTCCACTCATTTCCACCCCCCCCGCCCCCCAATAAATGACGGCATACCACTGAATATGAGAAAAGCAGGTGATGAAATGGAGTTTGAGGGTAGTGGTGGGAAGTACAGTCTTGGTCCATCAAGACACCAGCATTTTCCTTCGGTCTAAAACAGAATATGCAGATGCAGACATATTTTTGTTTTGACCCAATAATGTTGGCCTGCACAAAGTTTGAGTATTCTATGTCTCCCTTTTTGGACTATTGACAAAATTTTAAAATCAGATTTCTGACTTTGATTCTGATTCAGATTTCCATGTTCTGGTAGGAAAAATTAGAGTATCTGCCAACTATGAACTGGGAAAGACAAGGCAACAATGGGCTGTAACTAAGTAGCCACTGCTCCATTTCATTAGAGCCTGTGCTCTCAAGTTTGCCCCAGTCTTCACTACACCCTAGTGATCTCCGAGTCTAATGCTGAATGCTCCTTGCCCACCATCTTTGCACTTGCATCGTCACTTATCTTATTATAAAGGGAAAAGTAAATTCAGGGGCCTATGTTTTTGCCAAGTGCTGAATTAAAATCCAGACTATTTTTAAAGAAATAAGAGACAGCCCAAGTCTTTTTGGAAATGAAAACTGATCCTATATGTCTCACACAGAAAAGAGTAACTCATTTCATATTACTTGTCTGGCCCCCATGAGTTAGGGAACCTGTTTTCCATCTGTGAGGCTATAAGCTACACTGTAAAAAAATGACATCTTCATGCTAGACTGGTCCCAACACGGCTGGTAGAAACCCAGTAGACGCCATCAGGTACCTGTTGGTTTCTTCTGTAACTTCTCATGTAAGTATTTTCCTATGGATGATTCTGCCTATGGGTTTTGGCAATAACCTCCACTGTGTGTGATTCGGTTTCCAGGTCGTGATCATGGAAGTCCAAGGCCTCAAATCCTTGGCTCCAAATCGCATCGTATACTGTACGATGGAGGTGGAAGGAGGAGAGAAACTACAGACTGACCAGGCCGAGGCTTCGAAACCAACGTAAGTCACGTTTCTCCATAGTTCGTCTTCTGCAGGTTTGCTCTCATTGGCTCCACTTTGGCCAACTCCGAGTTAAAGGTCTGCCTTCCCAGAAGGTTCAAGAAGACGTATACTTGGTTTATTTTTCAAACAAGATAACTCGATTATGTTTTTCTTTGGTAATCATAACAAGGATTCTGATTCCTTTAAAGCCAAGAACAGAAGGAAGTTAAAGAAACAAGAGGTTTTATGTATTCACCTTAGAGTCACAGCTTCCATCTTATGGTGTGGTGTGCAGGAGAGTCTGATATAAATTGGTTTTATTATATTTTCTAAATAATATTTGGTTTATGGTATAAGCAATATTTTTTTCCAAACCTTTCTTTGTGTGCCACAGTTATAAATAAATCAGCAAGCAGTCTGTTACATTAGACATAATACATTATTCATTAGGTCAGTACGTGTTTGTCAAATGCTCACTGTGTGTACAAGCTACTGTTGCACAGTGGAAAGGAAAACAGTCAGTTATAGACCTGCACAGCTTACGGGTGACAGTTGGCATCAGAAAAATAGCCACACAAACATATAATTAGTCATATAATTATATAATTCATATAAACATATATATATATATATATATATATATATATATATGTCATATAAATATATAATTAGTCGTGACAATAGTCATAAATGCTGAAAACGAAAGTGTGCTTTGAGAGGAGATAGCAGGGGGACCTGAACCAGTTTGTGGGAACAGAGTCACACAGCAGGATTTCTGTAGGAGTTAAAAGACATTTGGACTAGTGTTATAAAAGTTGAGCAAGGACAGTAGGAGTGGAAAGAGCATTCCAGGCAGAGTCAGCTTGTGCAAAGGCCCTGTGGCAAGGCGGAATTGAAAGAAGGCCAGCAGGGCTAGAGATCAGAAACCAAGTTATGCCCTAAGCTGCCAGTGAGGCAGGAAAGGGCCTCACTACAAAGGGCCTCGTTAAGCCATGGAGAAGAAAGCATGGGGATCTATGATTAGATGTGTATTTTCAAAAGAGCACACTGGCTGCAGTGCCGGGAGCCAGAGTTTGATGCAGAAGAGCAGTTGGGATTCTATTGCAATGGTTCACAGGAGTGATGATGATTAATTCACTTGGGTCGATAGACTCTTGGGCCTCAAGGATTCCTGAGAGCACTGCTCTCTTCTTTCCCTAACCACTGCCTCTCATTCTTTCTCGCCTATCTCAATGAAGCTTAGACTAATGAGAATCTTTTTTTATTGTTGTTGATTCATAAGAAACTCATAAAAAGGGTCACTCCCGACAGCAGCTCACTGCCTCTCCTCCCCCACAGCATTATGAGCTATTTAGCAGAACATGAATAACTTACCAGGATGTTCAAATAAAATAGTTCAAAGAAAGCACTGAATGGTTCCCAGACTAGAGAAAACGTGCGGGCATTGTATGCCTTCGAGTGGTTCTTGGCATGACTTGGCAAGGTCTCAGATGCTCAGACGCTGGGTGAAATTAATGAATGTCTGCAGGAGAAAATGGAAACCAGTGCAGCTTGTCACACACCAGCCTTCCTCCCTTTTTTTAAACTTAGTTTCAAACTGAAAATAAATGCAGTTCCTTTTTTACTATCATGGATAAAATCCCACATTTTTCTCCAGCTGTCACCATGGCCTGATCATTATCAATGCTATTCTATGCTGCTGCATCACTTCTTTGTGCTTTAAAAAAAATGTGCCGTGTATGGGGGAAGAAAAACCTATTTGGTGTTCCTGCCAACCTTTTACGATGTTGAGCCCAATATGGTGTTACAAGGTAGATAAGAAAGGAAAAAGCTCTGATTATTCTAACAGGCTGCTGTTTTATATGTGTTAGTTTAACTCAGAATGCAATTTATATCATTTTATTGGGTTTAAAGGTTTCAGTTGCCAGGGTAAATGATGAGCTGAATTTCATGTGCTTGTGAATGTCTGAAAGCGTTTCAGATTACAAATATGGACTACTTGGGTCTACCTACTTTAAATACTCATATTCCACATACAGATTTATTCATATCCATATATGTGCATTATTATGTCCATATGAATAAACATTTCATACTGAAACATTTTGCTTTTCTGGCCAGAGTATAATTTTTTAATTCTTCTTTATTCAGTGAGTGGGTATTACCACGACCCCATAGAAGGCTGGTTCATTGGTTGGTTGGTTGGCTGGCTGGTTGTTTTTTCAATACACTAGGAATGCAAGTTTCATGACGAACATCAAGTCAGATAAGTTGGCAGTGCCTACCTAGAGTGTTGTGTTGAGAAGGGTTCTGAAGTCAAATCTGTATTCAGAGGAAAATAGTGTCATGATTAACTTATAATGTCTGACATGAGAGTGTAAGTGGTACGAGTTCCCCATACCGGGGGTGCCAAAAAACTGTACCTGTGTTCATCTTTTGTTATAAGTACATATGGGGTATTGCAATTTTAATAGTATTTTTTCCTTTTTTAAAATGTGTATACATTTTGTTGGCACCCTCTGTATTTACTATTTCTATAGTATCCCAAAAAGATATACCCAGAGTTTGAAATCTACCAATGCTCTTATTTCTTTCTGTCTCTTCCTTTATCCTTTGTATATAAATTCTCCCTATAACCTCTACTCATCTTCCTTTTAAACCCACAATTCTTTTCCTGATTCTCTTCTTTATCTGTTTCTTTGTTATAGTTCAGTGCTGGTAGTTTTCCTCTGCCACCAGTTTTATCTGGCAGGATACATGAGCTTGTTCGTGCACGTACATTTCCTTCCTCCCTCCATCATTTCTTTTCTTTGAAGCTTCTGTTTCTTCTCCTTTCCTCCCCTCTTCTACTTACAGTTTATCCCATGAGTAATCTCCAACTGTCTTCTCTGCTACTTGATTTTGATTATCCCAAAATGTGTCCTTTTGAGGGTTATCTTTCATCTGTCCTAATTACTTTGTTCATCTGACAAATTTAGCCTTTTTTCTGCCCTATTCACTTTCTGAATCTTGTCATTGGCTGTTCTTACAGCCAGCTGACACCCACACTTTATTTATACATTCTAAAACTAAAATTCCATTCAAACCTGTTCTATTTATTACTCATAAATTCTATTGTTGCTGCTCCCAAGTATTTTACCCAATAACGGGAACACTAACACCTTATCTTACCACGTCTCTGTAAGGCATTTGGCCTTTTCCTTTCAAGTACAGTCACAAATCCAGGAGTATGTTACACAACTCAGTTTGTCCAAGACTGTTTTTAGAACTTTAATGTGTAGAATACTCTAAGAAAAACAAGGGCAGGGAGAGTGATGCCTCGGTCAGGGAAGGTTGGGAAATACAAAACACTCCGTCTCCATCTCTTTATGAGTTCCTCACAGTGCACATCGGCATTTTAAAGGCTTTGAAGATTTCCAACAGTAAATAAATTTGTTTCCCCATGAGTTCCCCAAACTTAGTAGCTAACACCTATTAGCATCCATTGGAAATGCTGGTCTGTGTTGTTCAAACTTAGTAGTAGAGTTTCCACACTTTCCATCACCTCCTTTATCAGTGTCATCTCTTCACTTAGAACCAGGGTCCTGCCTGGCATGGTCGTTCTGGATCAGTTGCATATCAGAATGCTGTGTTCATCAGTTAACTATACATTTTGCTTGGAAAAAATGGTGTGTATATGTGTGTGTAGCCCCCACTCATTCTTTGTTTTATCAATCTCTTTGCTACATGTGGGTTATTTTCAAGCAGTGTATATATCTCCTGTCAATTCTATTGTCCTCCTCTTCGGGGTTTTGAATGTGGAAAGCCAGGAGAATATAGGATCATAAATTTTCAAGATTTATATTTATGTTTTCAAATATTGCCTCCATTTGCAATATATTGTTTCTGCCAATATATTGGTGCTGAGGCTGAAGTAAACTGAAATCGTGTTTTTAGGTGACCAACCTCAAGAAGGCATGGGAACGTAGAAGGGTAATATTTGTGGATTCAAGAACCCTAATATATGTGCCCAGCTCCTTTGAAATAGAGCCCAGGTCTTTTCTTGCCATGAGGCAGTGTTTTACAAAGGGTGTCACTAATACTCTGATGATAACAGAGATTATGTCAGCTATTACCAAGACATGGCATTGAGTAGCACCAAGTCATGTGACAAGGAAGTTGCTACTTTTCCTTTTATTTTTCCGGTTCTGCTGATCAAGTCAAGGGCAGTGTTTTGATTTGGCTCTAGTCAATCTTTATCACTCCACAGGCTTCGGGCTCAGAGCCTTCTGCAGGAAAGACCTGTTAGAATTTACTGGCATTGTTTAGATTGCGTTTAACCAAAAGTGTTCTCTGTGTGCTGGTCCTTGAAATAGTTTAAATGGAAACAGAATGTCTTTCCTGAAAGTCTCCTTTGGAATTGACATGTAAGAAATGATGGGAAGGGTAGGCACTTGCATTCCCTCAGCAGTAAGCGTACCTGGAATGTTCTACTTGTGTCCAACTAGTGCTGGGGCTACAGACGTGAACAACATTGGCCTCGTGAAGCCTACATCCTAGTAAAGGATATAGGCAATAAACAAACGAACAAATAAGTATAAAGGATAATAGCAGATTGTAGTTTGTGTTATTTTCCATTCATGGGTGGTGGTGCTGCTTTGTCTTTTGCAGCAGTGACATGTTCTCCTTTTTAAAGAAATATATTAACATTTAAAAAGTGAATTCATTTAAATAAAATATATTAAGTAAAGATTAGCACAGGTGGTACTCAGATATGATAAAAAAAAATCATCAAATTATCTTGTGCTGGTATGCGGAAGTGGCAAAAATTGGGAAGATGGTATGCAAATTACTTTGGGAAATTTGATGTAAGGAATCTTGACGTATTTCTTGAGAAGATATACTCCAAAATGATTGTCTCTCTCCGTACATTAGTACAGTGTAAGTTACCCCCTAAAGAAAGCATGCCCTGAGGGTTGAAGACTAGAGAAATGTAAGTAATTTTGCTGAAAAGAAAGGCAATTTGAGTTAACAGCCCAATATTGTGCTGACTTATCTGAAATTATGTTCTTCTGAATTAAAACCAAGGATGCCATTTGGCATTTGATTATGTAACAAGTTCATTATTCCCTGACAAGCTATGGGCTTCATGACATATTGATTTCATTATTGTCAGGAATTTAAAAAAATAATCAAACTGTTTCCTGCCACTTTCCAGGGGAATAAGAAAATAAAATACCTTAACTGGTAAATCTTGCTATAGCCCTAGTATTTTTCAATGACACCTTATCTGATGAGACCATATTAAAAGAAAAAATGAAAAAAAGCAAAACACAATGGCTCTCTATAACATTTTCTTTCTGTGAAATATATTATTTGTCCTAATGATACACTCAGAATGCGTCAGGCTTATTATACCCAAATTACTCATAGAAATGCAGTTCCAGTAAATCGCCCCCACATTGTAAGTCAGTTACAAAGTCAGAAAAAGGAAGTTGTGCCCTCTATTTCCATGCCTCATGTATCATCTTCTTAATGGTAATTCCTTTCTCAATATGACTGAAAAGGTTTTCTGTGTACTGGGCCTTGCAATGGTTTAAATAGAAATAGAATATCCTTCCTGAGGGGCCATTGTGTCTTTCTTTTTTTCTTTTTCTTTTTTTTTTTTAAATTGAGATGTAAATGAATGATTTGAAGGGTAGGCATTTGCTTCCCTCAGTAAGTATACATGGAATACTCTATTTGTGTCCAACTAGTGCTGGGGCCATAGACATGCATAACATAGATCAAGCCGTGGCCTCATGGAGCATACACTCTAATAAAGGACATAGGCAATAAACAAATGAACAAATAAATAGATAAGAAAATACCAAATTGTATTTCGTTCTGAGAGAAATGAAAGGCTGCTGCAGTAAAAAGTAATGAAGATGTAGGGTACTCTAGTGGCCAAGAAAGCCTGCTCAGGGTAGGTAATGTGTGAGTTGATACCTGGACGATGAGAAGGAACCGGCCATTAGAAGAGCTAGGAAAAGCATTTCAGGCATGGGGAACAGTAGGTGCAAAGGCTTTGAGGTAGGAGGGAGCTTGAGGTGTTCCTGGACCAGAGAGGAGAGCAATGTGACTAGAGATTAGTAAGTAAGGGGGAGTGTGCTACAGGAAGAGTCTAAAGAGCAAAGCAGGGTCAGACAACTCAGGACCTTATAGACCACATGTAGGGTTTGAACTTTACCCCAAGACCATGGAGAAGCCAGTGGACGATTTTAAGCCAGGGAAGGTATGACTGGATTTCCACCTGGAAACCTGAAGCATCTTTAAGGACCAGAGGAAACTTGGAACGACAGGCATATTGGTCAACAAATATGGAGCACATACTATTGGCCCAGCCATAGTGTGATAGTGGGGAATAATGCAGACGTGACACTTGACATTGCAGAGACATGGAAAAAAGCTGGCTGGAAATATCCAACTGCCTGGGCACAGAGTGACAAATTCAGGAGCCACTATAGCTTTTGAGAACTAGAAAAGCCACCACAGGACAAAGGGACCTCCTGAGAATCAGCTCCTTTCTTGTCTACTTTTCTTGAAAGTCCATGCTGAAGGTCACAGTCCAGGAGATTTTTATGTCTGAAGTACTGACTAGGAGCAAGTATACCATTTCTCTTGTTTTTCCTTTCTGAGAAAAAATCTTAGCTTCTTTCAGAGTTAATTAAATCATAAATGGTAAAGGGCAACACTGACCCAGAAATTCAATTTTGCTAGGCTCCCTGAAGATAGGTGGGTCGGGAGGAAGCTAAATAATGATCACAGTTTGGGAGGCTGCGAGGCTGTCCTGCCTCCCAGACCAGAAAGCTCGCTCGCTCCAAAAGCCTCAACTTTTGTTGAAAACCAGTTCGTATTTGCTTGTGAGCTGGAAGGTGAAAGTATGCCAGCTGGTAAAACAACACACAGTAGGGTAGACAGTGGAAGGAAACGGGGTGCTGGAGAGAAGGCTTTGGAGAAGGAGCTCCTAGTGCTGCACCGAGTCCTTCATGCCCCCCATCTTACACAGGCCACAAGTTTTCTAGCTTCACCTTGTCCTCATAAGTGGTATCCAAGACCCCTTCTCTCTCAACAATTCCATAATTGTTTTTCATCCAGCTGACTCCAAGTAGAGCCATAATGGCAAAATTTAAGGCAGCGTTGTCAGGAATTGCAAGTAATATTGAGTTGGAATTTCTAGTGTTGGGAAAAGTGAGTTCCAGAACTGGATGATTGAGTGGCGGCTGGAGTTTGGCAGCTAAACAGTGATGATCTACTCAAATGTCAGCAACCCATGAAAGTTCTGATTTCATGAGTAGTCCAAGACTGGGTAGGCATGAAGCAAAGACATGTTTTTAATATCCCTTTCAGGACTAAGTGAGGTCCATTTCCTTTCTAGTTCAGCTCCTAGAATACCTTGCCTGAACTTACTTGCCAAGTATATCTAGAAAGCTGATGTCATCTGAGAACATGACTAATTGCAAATCACTGTTCATTTGAAATCCAATTCAATACATTTCTCCCCAAGTGTGAAAAACCATTATACTTGTTATTTAGTGATCAGGGAGAATCTAGGAAGGAGTGTCACATAGGTACTTACCTGTAATAATGGGATACAGCCCAGAAACTCTACATTCTCACTAATAAGAAACGAGAGGTTTGGTTTAGATTCACTGATGCATAAAAGCAGCATGGCGATATGAACAAGAGCATAGAATCTGAAGCCATGTCTCAGCTATGTGACCTTGGGCAGGTTACCTAACTCTTTGCATCTCATTTCCCACATTTTTGTGGAAATTAAATGAATTAACATATATAAAATACATAAAACAGTGCCTGTCACATAGTAATTCTGTTAGCTATTTTTGTCATGGCTTCATTCTTATTTATAGGTAGAAGAAAGAGATGGGGGAAAAAGTGACCTGGGACTAAAACAGTAATCACTAATATTGATTCAGTGCTTTGGGCCAGGTGCTATACTAAGTGCTTCATAGTCAGTGACTTTTTTGACGCCTTACTGAAACCTGTAAAATAGGTACTATTGTTATTTCCATTTTACTGATGGAAATACTGAGATTCAGAGAAGTTAAATGACTTAGTCAGAGTTGCACAGATAATAAATAGCTCAGCCAGGAGTCAAACTTAAAGCGTTACCGTACCTTTCTGGAAAAAAAATAAATCATGCCACTAAAAGAAGGTGTATTAATTAGCATTAACTACTCAGCAAAACTATCTACTTGGGCTCATTTCCTTTCCATAAATTCAGTTTTTTTGTGTGAGTTAAATCACTGCCTCTATTTAAATGGTGACGAATGTGCTATCGCATAGTTAGTTCAATGCCAGACACTCAGCTGCCCAGGCCTTATTCAACCCATATGTACCAGCATTATTAGATGCTACATACCGTATTTTGCCATGTATAATGTGCACTCACGTTTTTGGTCCAAACTTCCAGGGAAAAAAACCTTTCGTTTTAATTTTTTAATTCAAATTTTTATTTGTTTACATTTAGGTACTTTTTTTTGTATTATAAAGGAATTTTAGCATTCATTTTTTAACATATTATGATACAAGAAATTTTATGTAACAAATAATTACAAAACAAAGGAACAGACAAAAGGTACAAGAAATTTTACATACCGGTAACAAATTTACGATATTTACGCATCATAGAAGGCCAAGAAGTCTACGTAGTTGCAAGTTCATTGTAATTTCAATAAAACCGATGATTGTATTCCAGGGTATTATTTTGCATATGGATATCGCTACTGATTTCTAGAGTTACGCTTTTAATTCATAAGCATAAATAAAAGAATTAAAAACATTTCTATAGATATGGAATTAGTACTACCCATGTATACTGCGCATTCTTATTTTTCCCTCACACATTTGGGCAAAAAAGTGTATGTTATACACAAAATATGGTATGTGAGTCTGCAAAGATGAGCCCATAGTGGCCCCTGCCCTCAGGTGCTTACAGAATTCCAGGAGAGCCACTAATGATAATGATCATCATCCTTCTGGAAACCATGATCAACAACAATAGCCCCTCCCATTTATTGCAATGAGCTCGCTGCTACCATATGGCTGAGTCCAACAGACCTGGGTTCAAATCCCAGCTCCACCACTCACCAGCTGGGTGACCTGGAGCAAGTGGATTCTGCTCATTGAGCTTCAGTTTCCTCAGGTTTGAAATGGAGACAATCATATAACCTGCCACATGGGGTTGGTATTGAAAAATGATATGATTATGCTAAGGGCTGAGTCCAATGAATAGCATATTGTGACGGCTCGAGAAATATTATTAATAACCAAAACCCACTATAATGCCCCTGAATCCTACATGATACTATTAAGAAGTAGATACCCACTATATTGATACCTCATTACCTGTAAAGAAAAAGAAGGTTGGAGAAGTTAGGAAGCCTGCCCTAAAATCCTTCAAGTCCTCAAACACAGGCCTTATGACTCCAAACACATGGGAAGCCAATAGCCAAGTCTGCCAAAGGACAGAGGGCACAAAAGCCAAAACGCTTCCCAGAGCCGGAAGACAGAGCCTCGGGGTGGGCAGCCATCAATTTGATGACATGAGAGCTGATTGCCAAAGACAAAAGAAATGGAAAAAGACAGTGTCCTCCCTGAGTCCTCATTCAGAGTCACAACACACTGGTCATCCAGCCCCCTGCAGTCTGGGTCTCCACACGCCCCTTCTTTCAGCTTCTTTCTGGGTCACAGCCTTTCTTCAAGAGAGGTTAGAATGCTCTAAGATAATACTTTCTGCATGTTCATACATGTCTTATTTGTTTTCTAGCAACCCCCTGAGCTGTGGGGATGCAGATGAGTATGGGGCCTCCAGGGAACACAGATGCTCGTCTTGGCATGAGGCCAGTCAGCAGGGTGTTTGGGAACTTCCGGGGCTCTGGGGCTTACATTCTAGAGTCATTCAAAGTCCCTTGGGTTTCTTGGTGAGGATGTAAACGCTCTTGCCCCCCACCCCCCATAGCTTCTGGTTCAGAGGGTTTGGAGGGTAGCAGCTATTCCAGGGAGCCTGTTATAGCTGGAATCTAGTTGGAAACATTTTAGTGATTATACGGAAAATAAGGTTGAGCATGGGCATTGGGGCAAAAGCTTTGGGTAAGACAGTCCCTCATTTGGATCCCAATTGTGCCATTTGCTTTGTTAAATAGTTACTAAATCCTTCTGAACCTCATCTATAAAATGAAACGAAGGATACTTATAGGATTGTTGATGAGGATTCAAATTTAGTAATATATGCAAAGCACTTGGCACAAATGTAAGAGCTGTTATTCTTATCTTTATAATTATTGCTGCCATCAGTGGAGCCAGGGTAAAAAGGAAAACAGCACAGGCCATCAAAGTCAGATGGTATGAACTAAAGATGCTTAAGGTACTTTATCTTTCAATTAGATGCCCCTTTATCATTTCCCTTGGCATGTGTTCATTTATACGTAGATTTCTTACTTGTGCTTGGAAAAATCTATATATCAAGCTAGTTTTTTGTTTTGTTTTGTTTACAATGCCTTACATGTAATAGATGGTCAATAATACTTGATTGTCTCAGAGCTAAGCCTTAACAGCTAATGGTGAAGGGCTCTGGAAAAAGCTAAAAACGGGGCCCATGTGATAGGCTTATAATTATGACAATTATGGTAAAGATTTCTCCATTCAAATGAGTGTTCAATATCCGAAAAAACAAAAATGGCTGCAAAATATCCAAAAGAACAGAAGAGTATAAAAAATAAAGTGAACCCATAGTATGAGCTCTTCTTGACACCACGCCACTGTCACTTTTCAAGTAATGAACAAAACATGCAAACACACACCAAGGAGTTGCTAAGTGTTTCACAAGTTAAACTAAATCTATATAAGTTTGGGGGTATCTTGATATTTTTAACAAATAGAGCTGTCATGCAATCTAATTAGGGCAGGGTTTTGTTGTTTGGGGTTTTTTTGTTTTAGTTTTGAGGGTTTTTTTGTGTGTAAATTTACTAGAGACACAGAAGAAATGAAAAGAGAGCTCTACTTATCAAGAAGTGCAATCAAGTTGCAATATCAGGACTATTAGGATAGAGGAATTGGAGGCAAGAATCTCAGCGTCTGAAGGCCCAGTTCTGCCCTTTCATGTGTTGTCACCGTGTTTTTCTCCCTGCTGTTCAAATCATGCAAAGTATTTCTACTTCAAGAACAGAACCAGGAGATTTTCTGTTGAGCCAAATGTATCAAGGCTTGGGACCAGGGAAATGCTTCTCTTTCTCACTTTCCTACGTTCGAGAAACCCCAAACAAAACAACTCTCAAAACGAGCCTGATCTCTAGAAATGCCAGCCTCTAGCAGAATTCATTGAGCACGTTTGGTCATTTGTCATCAGAGCTCATCCCATGGGCCCCGCTGTAGCTGATCCCACAAATAACTGTAAATTAGGGAGAGAATTAGATCACAGAGAGAGAGAGAAACACTAGATGCTATTACTCCGTTCAGTCCGTCAGCCCTTCCGTCCTTTGTCTCATGAAAGTGGCTACTTTCTGTAAATACTGGGCAAGGTGCTGGGGACACGGCAGTGAAAAAAAGAAACAAAAATGCTGCCACTGTGCGACACACAAACATTAGACAAGACCATTTTAAATCATTCCGTATAGGTACCCAAGTTTGGCTTTAGCCTTACAATTCAGACAAAATCTAGTCTACAGCTTGTTCTGCACGTGTGTGTGCTCAGTGATCATGTAATAATACATAGATGACCATCATAGTCAACCTGTGTGATAAATGTCTGTAATAACACCAACAACGTATGTCATTCTTCCTTACTGTTAATATCTGAATATTCATTTTGAAATATAAGTGAGCATTCTAAATGCATATTGGAATCAAAGTCTTTTTATGCTGAAATCCTATCAGTCAGTAGAACTATAAATATAAATATATATATATATTTATATATATTTATCAAAATATCAACATGTGTAATAATGCACCATTATAAAACTTCTGATTTTACATGGAAAAAACAATTAACATTTTCAAACAGTTAAATAAGTAGATGAATATTAAAAGAATGTAACTTGATATTTTGAGGATGGCTATTATTACCGTGTGTCCCCGAAAATGAGACCTAACTGGAAATTAAGCCCTAGCATGATTTTTCAGGAGGCCATCCCCTGAACATAAGCCCTAATGCGTCTTTTGGAGCAAAACTTAATATAAGACCCGTTCTTATTTTCGGGGAAACGTGGTATGTCCCTTTAAGCCAAGAAATCTTTATAAAACTTAAATAATAGTACAAGGCAGAAAAATAAAGATTAGGCTATCTTATAATTCTAGTCTTTGTAGATTCATTTGGTGTACTAGCATTCATCACATTAAACAAAATCAGATATAGCTTACCTTAATCCGTCCTATCCAGAAGGAAGGAAAGCAGGGCTGACCCAAAAATATTTCACTCCTCTACCAAATGTATCATATAAAGCCACCAGGGGAAATTGTTAGCTATTAGTGCTAAGAAATTGTCATTCCTATATCATAATAACAAAAGTTTAAATGTTGACTATTAAAATTGCAATGATAACTAAATTGTTAATAATTTCATTTGATTCTTGTGTTCCCAGAAGCTTGCTCTGTGATGTTGATCCTCAGCTTTGGCCACATATTTGCTTATAACCTAATTGTTACCCTCAGCCCAGTTGGCTTTCAGCCAAAATAGACGTTCAGGGCCCCTCTAGTGCTGCTGTGCAGTAAGACTCCAAGGGATTCAGTGGAGGTTAACCCAAATGGGGTGAAGAAACTGTTTTCATTAGGTTAGTCAGAAAGTGTCCCCAGGGAGTGACAAGTGAACAAGAAGCCAGCAGGACAAACAGCATGCTGGGCAGAGGAAATGGAGAGTTCGGTGACCCTGGGATAATGAGCAGCCTGACATGTTTGAGGGGCAGGCAGAGACCAGAGAGGCTGGGGCAGAGTGAGCAGAATGAGAGGGAAGGTTGGCTGAGGTCAGATCCCACAGGGGCTGGAGGTCAAGATATGAAGTGTGGATTTTAAATCCAAAAGTAATGTGATGGTACGTATGTATGTAAAAGATCACTCTGGCTCTATGAAAAATAATACGTGGGGCACGGGCAGGAATGGAAGCAGGGGTACCAGCTGGGAGGCGTTTGCAGTCCTGGGGGAGCTGATGGTGGCTGGCGTTAGCAGAGGAAGAGGAGTGAAATGGATAAATTCAAGGTCCGTTGGGACCTAGAGCCAAGACTCTCCTTCTTATTTCTATTTTCCACTCTTTTCCAAGGAGAGTATCATGCCCTCTGGAGGTTGCATTGTAGCCCCCGACAACATTTGGCTCTTCTCTCGTGAGTTTGCAGTAGCTTATTACCCCCAAACCTTGCTTTGCGCACACTGCTTGCCAGTGTGCAAGTTGGGTTCCTGGCATCTTGGTGAATGACCTTGAGTTGAAGCCAGCCAGCATCTCTTACATCCTTACGGGTAATGGATGTGCCGCTAGGAACTGGGGCAGTCAGTTCTCTGCGTCTTTTCTTCCCTGCAAGGATTACTTACTCTACAGCTGTACCAAATTGGTTCTTCCTCCATGTTAGCAAAGGCATGCCTTTCACAGAATATTACATGCTGACATTGGTGTGACATTGATACCAAACCAAAAAACAAAATGAACACATTCACTTCCCCCCTGAAGGTTTCATTTCCTGCTTGGTTTAAAAGTCAGATTGTACTGTGTTTATGGTAATTCCTGCCCTTCGTAGAGAGGTATTAATGTGAAAGGATTTCAAGAAATAATCTACAATGAGTCCAATCTCACTAAGTGCAGGCTCTCTGTAGATAAAATAAGTGGTGGGTACTTGAAGTCTTTCATAAGGAAATTGTTTAATAACATTTAAGTAAATCAGGCTTGACTCCGACTTTCCAGTGGCATCTTAGAGCCAGGACTCCCCTCCCAAATGCGGCTGTTGAAAAATCTCAGTGGGAAGTAGCTTTTTGTTGCCTATACTTCAAATAATACTTTCTACTATCAATTTTGTATCAAGCACTGTGCTTGGTCTTATTAGTGGCTTTGTTTTTAAAATTAGATTTGATGTTTCTGATCAAAAAAATAATATGTTGCCCAAAATAAGGGAAAGTGTAAGGAAAAATGAAATATTACTCATGATCACAATACCCCGCACTGATGACTGTATATGTTTTGGTGTTGTTTTCCAGTTTGCTTTTCTGTTTCTCTGAGTGTGTGTGCACACACCCACTGATATATACATGTGATAGATAAGCTTTTATGGAAATCTATATATACACTCATCTATGATTGTTTCTTTTGGAGAAATTCCTAGAAATGGTATCATTAGTTCACAGCTAGTTATTTCCTATGTGTTGGTGAGGTAGGTGACCGGCTCACCCTGGTTTGTCCAAGATTTTCTGGTCTTAACACTGAAGGTCCTGTGTCCTGGGGCAAACTGGGACAGTTGACCACCCTGTTTGAATGAAGGCTTATATTCAACCTCCATCGTCATATATTCTGGAGGAAAGTGTGTGACTGATAGTCACTCACTGAGTTTATTCGTTGGAAGTCCTCTGTCTTTTCAGCTTCCACCATCAGTATGCCATCTTTGTCTCTGGCAACCACAGAGAATTTGTTGCCACTTTTGAACTTGAGCCTGGGATTAAGATGCATTCGGTTGTTTGTATACAAACAGCAAGCAAGTCACTGTGCTCAGATGAAGGTCATTCTCCAGGCTCACTGAGCAGTCTCAGTTTGCTCCGTTTGTCTGGATACATAAAAAACTTCACAATTAGAATTATTGTGTAAACAGCAGAGGGATACTGGATACATAAAAAACTTCACAATTAGACTTATTGTGTAAACAGCAGAGGGATACTTCATGTAACTAAGCAAGCAGATTACATTGTGGTGTTTGTGCATCGAGGTGAACAATCAATGTCTTAGTTGTATTTGTGCAGGATCTTGGGTGTTTAAAGCATCAGGAGAAAACAAAGTCATGGATTAAAGTGGATAGAGAGAGACAATGCACATGAAAGAAACACAACTCACTGGAGGAATTTTCCAGGTCTTTTGCAATAACTGCTAACAATATAAATCCTTTTAAAAATTGTGAATTCCCTCCCAATTTTTTTTAACCTACTAGGGATCAAGGCACTATATCCATATTGTATATGTTACGTTCAAATGAAAATGAGTCTACCAAGCAAATCCTAGGACCAAGGTTAATATCACTCGCTTTAATTAAAGTAACCTAAGCTCAGCTACCAAATTCATTACCTGATACCTAAACGTTTCTAGGGTCTAGGAAATATTTTATATAGAAAAAAATATGGATGTATAAATATAAAAAAAACAAGTACAAATATAAAAATAATTTGAGTAAAACGAGAGAGGGAGGGAAGGAGGGAGGAGGAGACAGAGGGAAGAAGGATTCTTTCTCTTTGGCTTTTATTATCTCTTTTTAATAAGTAAACTAAGAAAAAGTTTGACCCGCATTTGAAATGGAAAATATTCAGGAACTTGAGAAATAAGATGAGAAACCTACATAACCTGGAGGACACTCTAAGCAGAAAGGCAGTTAATAGGGCTTAATTCTAAACCTAGATTGCCAGGGTGATGGAAACCACAAGTCTCTTGAAACTGACATCAAACACCTTGTTAAATAGTGGGGGGAAACCACACAGAACTCCAAACCAGCAATATCTGCACTGATATTTTAGACCCCAAGGGTTGTCAGAAGTACATACTTTCTCTGCATGAGGTTCAACCTAATCAAGGGACAAATGATTCAAATGTCTTCCTAGGAATACTTGTTTTAAAAAGAAAATGGGAAAGCACAGATCCAAAAATATCATCCATTCAACTAAAACAAAGGCTGTGGTTTGGTGTGGTCTTCTGCCTGCTTGTTTCAGAGCTCCACACCCACCTGGCATCCTGATTTAACCTGTTTATCCTGTGTTCTGATTCCACCCGCTTTCCTTATTCGTTCAGTAAACAGTCATTTACATCAAAATATGAATTAGGCACTGCACTATCACAGGGGTATAACAAAGAGCAAGACAGACGCAGTCCCTGCCCTCGGGGAACCTATATTCTGATGGGAGAAGATATAAAATAAGTATGTAAGCACAGAAGATCACTTAATTCAGCAGATCGCAGTGAGTAACATAAACAAGTTAAACAGGGTGGCATGAGGGCTAAGGAGAAATTCCCTTTAGATTGGCTGGTCAGGAAATCCCTCCCTGTGGAGGTGCCATTGGAAATGAAACTTCAGTGTCAAGGATCCAATCCCCTGAAGATCAATCAGAAGAGCATTTAAGGAGAAGAAAAAGCAAATTTAAAGTCCCTGAGATGGGACTAGCTTGTAATGTTCAAGGGACAGAAAGGAGAACACTGTTTAGCGTATGTGAGGAAGGAGAAAGTAATAAGTGGGAGCAGCAAGCATCATATCAGGGAGAGGTTTGTGGGCAATGAAAGGACTTAAAGGACTTTGGATTTGATATGAATGGCCACAGGAATTCATCAGAAAGTGGTAAACAAAGGACGGTCACCGTACCAGGTACTAGGTGGGTGACAGATTGCTAAATAGCTTTGTAATATTCTAATAATTCAAAGTTGAGCGATAGCTTCCTGGTGTTTGTTTAATTCTTATGCTTCAGAACTTACATATATGGGTGTATTATTTGGCAATAAAAAGGCATGAAGTATGATGCATGCTACAATACTGATAAGCCTCAAAAACATTCTATGTAAAAAAAGCCCAATGCCAGGGACCACCATGTTACATGATCCCATTTATGTGAATGTCCAGAAAAGGCAAATCTATGGAGACAGAAAGTAGACCAATGGTTGCCTAGGGTTGCAGGTGGGAGTGTGACTGGCTGCAAACTGGCACAAAGGCTCTTTGGAGGGTGATGGTTATATTCTAAAATTGTGTGATAGCTACTGTTTTGCAATGTTGTAAATTTACTAAAAATCATTGAATAGTAAGTACACTTAAAGGAAATGAATTTCATGGTATGAAAATTATACCTCAATAGAGCTGTTATTTTTAAAAAATTATCAGGAAAATAACTTCATCCATTTTTTTTTTTTAAAGAGCAGGGAGTCTAGTATGGAGCCTATTATAGCCCTCTAAGCAAGAGGTGATGTGGCTTAGACTTTATTGACAGGGAAGAAAAATAGGTGTGGAGAATGATGCAAAACAGACTCATGCTTGGATTAAGTGTGTGTGTGTGTGTGTGTGTGTGTGTGTGTGTGTGTGTGTGTAAGTAGTGGCCCTGAGAGAGGAATCCAGTGTAGCATCTAGGTTTGAGGTTCGAGCAGACAGTTGCTCTGCCGTTTCCTGAATTGGTACGAAGCATGTGGCTAGTAGTTAGTTACTAAATTTTTGTTTCATCTTACATCTTTAATTTTTATGTATCTGAGATTCTTTAATTTGCTTTATAACACAATTTAGTGCATATGTATAAAACATTAAAGGTGGGCGTAACGTTCTTTTTTTTCAATTATAGTTGACATTAAATACCGGGGGTGCCAAAAAATATGTATACAAGTAGACACTTTGGTCAGTGTTGCTCAAGCAGTAGTTCGCTGTCATCAGAAGTGTCTGGACGCTGATGGTAACCACTTTGAGCACCTCTTGTAGTTGCAGGAGTCAAACATGATTTGTATTCATCTTTTGTTATCAGTATATATTAGTACAATTTTAATACAGTTTTCCTTTCTTAAAATGTTTATACATTTTTTGGCACCTTCTGTATTTATTTTTGTATTAGGTTCAGGTGTACAGCATAGTGGTTAGACATTTAAATAATTAATGAAGTGATTCCCCCGATAAGTCTAGTACCCACCAGGCACCATGGAGAAAAAGAAACCCTTGTACACTGTTGGTGGGATTGCTAATTAGTTACTAAGCTTTGCACAGAAAAAATATAGAAGATTCAGAGATGTCCCTATATTAATATCTCCCTAATTCTCTTGAGCTTTTATAGGCTTTTTTTGAGTCTAGAAGAAAATGATTGCTTGATGGCTAACATGCTTGGGGAACTGGTCTAATCTGCAGCCTGCCATGTCTGCGTCACAGCGAGTGACTGCAGCTTAGGTGCGTTCTCTGTTGCAACAGGCACTGTTTGGTGCCTTAACCCTGGGCACATCAGGGAGAGTTTATCTCCAACCTAGTTATGCCCATGGGAGCGAGTCACACAGCTCAACACAGTCCCAATGGTTTCTTCCTAATTTGTAAATCTGAAGAGAGAAGGAAGAACATTCTACTTCACCTACAATAAAGACCTAAATATTTAGATATTATTAGCATGAGAGATTGTACCTGCAAAAACTTCCTCAGGGCAAAGAATGGATCAACTGATTTATGAACACATTTCTTACCTGGAGCTTCTCAATTAGAATTCCACATGACAGTTTGAGACTGCATATATTTGAAACCTCAAATAATAATTTTTTTTTAAGGACAGGGGGAATCCTATTTCTTCCCACTGGTGTTTAAAGCACTGATGGTGACAGTCTGAATGAGGGGAGAGAGGGATAAATAAATGCATGCCTGAGTGATCTTCAGCGATCAAAGCTAAATTACCAAAAAACACACAGATTAGAATCTCCTGACTCTACAGATTCCTTAAACAATAGCTTAAATGGTGAACATAAGTAATATGTATATATACATTTTTTTAAAATTCCATATCACCATATAATTTAAAAGAAAAACATCAGATAATGGTTTGTTTTAAAGATCCTTAGATTATCCTGATAGCATTGCTCTGTTTAATAATTTCTATAGTTATGACATCAATATAGTTGGCGTCTTTTAAATCCCTTGGTTGGGAATTTTCCGTTTAGTAAACAGGCCAGAAAGTAGGTCTTATTTGCTTTCTAACAAATAAAGTAGAACAGCTTGCCCATGGGGATTTAAATCATAATTTACATTTAGGTTTATTTTTATAGACAGGCCATAAGCACAATTTTCAAAGCTGGATAAAACTAAGGCACTAGAAAATTAAAAAGAGAGATTTATTATTTTCCTCTTAAAATTGAGCTCAGTTGTAATTTAAAACTAACTGCTTTAATTATATAGAATAATTGGATTAGGCAGAGGTTTACATAGTTTGTCACAATCAGAATGTGACAGCTAATGTTTGCTGTTCTGTTCTTATGAATGCACACACACAGAAAAGAAAGAAAACTGGAAGTAAAATGTAACATGGAAATGATTCAGAGGAATTAAGGACTTAACATTATATAAAAATAAATCCTTGTATATTACTGATGTCCTTACATATTAATGATGAATTTTCATAGAGAAATCTATTCCAAATATAGCTTTGAGAAGAATTAGGACATACATCTACTTGTAAAGCACGCTTCCTTTTTCAAATCCAAGGTATCTTTCACATTCACTGCAGTTACATGTACAGAGTATAGCACTAGCTACATCTTTCTAAAACTTCAGTCGTGTCTGAGCACCACCGCTCACACCATGCCTGCACACCACCGCTACTAGTGTTGGGTTTATATTTTTCTTTAAATCTACTTCCATTTTTAAACTTAGATTTTACAGGGATGTGTTTTCTTTTCTGTCTGTAAATAGAGATTAGCCATAAAAACAACTTCAGTGAAAATAAAACAATGTTAGTAAGTTCTAGGTGGATTCTGTTCCTTCGGAGACTCCAAATGTCAACGAAACTGCCCTCTCTCTTTAAACGAAAGAGGATGTGAGAATTTAAGACATTCCTATGTCACACTGAGACTTTGTCCTTGAAGTAATCAGAAGGAATGGAAGAGAATGGTTGTCTCACGTGGCCATTTGGTGCCCCATCTCTGTGCCACCCAAAAGCAGCTCCAGAATATAATATCTGCATTTTGTGAATCATAATGCTCAGTTCCTGTTTGTTAAATTGTTTAAGTATTCTCTGAATTTCTCTGGTTTCCATTCATCCTAGAACATTCCATGGCTTTTCTAGAACATTCCATGGTTTCTTTTCTGCTCAGTAAATCTTTCCATGCCAGCATGCAAAATGAAGTGAATGAGAAACACTTAATTAGTGATATTGTTGAATGTAGACAGTCATGACGAAAGAAAACATTTTCCTCCACAGCTGGCTTTGTCTCCTGAATTATCTGAATAAGACATCAAATGAAAGTGTCAATTCTTGATGGGAAAACCAAAGAAAGTTCCAAAGAGAAGGAAACATTTGAAATTGGTCCCACTTTTCTCTGAATTTTCTTTTTATATACATCAGCATTTTGTTACAGCCTTTAAGTAGATAAGATGACAGTTATTGAAGAAGTCCCCAGGCCACAAATAAATACAATGAATAATTCTTAATTTGATAAATTTCAATTGAGGATCTACAACGTGTAAAACATTACTAGACCAGATGCCAAAGATGAGAAGATGAAAAGCCGAGACCTTGCCCTCAGGATGCATCCACACTCATAGGGCAGTCACGTATATTAATAATGAATATGAAATAGAAAAGATTCCTTTCTGAGAAGAACTGCCTGCTCCTTCTTGTTGGGAAAATGAAAGACTGCTTCTGGGGGCAATGACTCTTGAAACAGCCCTTGAATTTGGCTATGAAGGGCTTGCAAGTGCAGGGTGGGTAGGAAGGGCATTCCAGCACAAGGAAGCTGTGTTCACCAACGCTGAAAGTCTCAGAGGTGCAGGACTGTGTGGGGAACGTAGGTTCTAAACAGGTATAAAAGGGGGAAGAGAAGAGAATGAAATCTATAAATATAGGCTGAGTCAAGGCAAAAACAGAGCTTTGAAAATTAAACAAAGGGGATATAACTTAAAAAAACAAGTACAACTTGTTTTCTTTAGAAGGGACAACACGAAAACTGGAGAACGAATGCTCATGAATGGCCATTAATATGACCCAGCTCCAGCAGTTACCCGGTTCTGGGCTTCTCCATTCTAAGTTTCAAATTCTGGAAGGAGCAAATTGGATGGACTTAGCCTGGTCACGTGCTCATTCCTGGACCAGTCAGCTATGGCCAAGAGGGCAAGTTCATGTGCCACAGACATGGCTACTGGAGGCCAAACGAGTGCATGGAGAGGGAGCCGGAGAGGGAGCTGGACACTAGTGTACACCTACCTTAGAACAATTCTGCGGAGTAGGTATTATCATCCCCATTTACGGATGAGAAAAACTGAGGCTCAGTGCAATAAGGTAACTTACCCTATGGAATGGGAACTTAAAAATATAAAGAAAAGGAGTTAAGCAAACCTGTCTGGGAATTCCAAGTTCTCAGTAAAGCAAGAACTAAGTTCATCTGAAAAGACATGGGCAATGTTATCTCTCAACAAGAGATTGTTTTTTAAGGTACTCTTTAAGAGGCTGAAGAAGTTTTGGAATAGGTTCTTTGCACAGCTGTGTACTTAGCTGAGAATAAGTCATTTGTATTTTTGGATTTTTTCTTTTTTCTTTGGCAGATGAATGGCCTGATGCAATTCTCAAATAGCTGGAGCTGCAAATACACTGGGATGGGGATAGGAAGAAAGAATGGGAAGGACAGAGATTCAGAGACCAAACATTTCATCCTACCCAAACAGTCCTGACAGTCCATCAGTCCTCTTCCTGACTGTATATCTCTTAGAAGTACCTAAATTTCCGTACCACTAGATAAAGGTGAAAGATTTGAGGCCAGTGTGTCTCAACCTCACCACTATTGACATGTGGGGCCAGGTAATGTTTGTCCTGTGCATTGTAGGACGTTCAGCCTCCTTCCTGGATTCTCCAAAGTTCTAAAGGATTCTCAAAAGTTATCAAAGGAAGAAGAGAACAAAGTCTATAAATATAAGCTGAGTAGATAGAGGCCCGTAGCATCCCTACCCTCGCTTGTGACAACCAAAAAATGTAACAGACATTGTCAAATGTTCCTGGGAAGGGAGGGCAAAATCACCCCCAGTTGAGAACCATTGATTTATCTAATAATCCATTTTATCTGTGATATTAAACCATTTTCATTTGTTTCTCCTGGCTGAGAGAGTGGTTTCGGAAAATGATTGTTCAGCTGTGGGAAGTTACAGTTTGTGTTCATTGGCCTCGTGGGCAGAATCATTAGTGAAAGACTATATGGAAGAGTCTGGGTGCCTGGTGGTTAACTCAGAAAAATGATCTAACAGTCCAGGATCAAACACTCCTCACACTGTTGACAAATAGTAACCAGTGTACAGCTAGCAAACAAGAAGGCTAGGGACTTACTGGAAATTGCATCCTGTCATCTTCTCACATGCCAAAAATAAATAGAAATCTATTCCGGTCTAGTGCGTTTCCTGGTGGTCTCCAGGGATGAAGCCTCACTGACTGATTCAATCAGAGGAAATGGAGGGATTGCATTTCAGTATTAATGAAATACTCGGGAGTTATCAGCCACCAATAAAGAATAATCCAGTGGCACTTTCCATTCAAAAACTCAACTCCCTGCCTCTCCATCTCCCTGATCTAAGTTTCATATTCTCCACGGTATGAGACCTTGAATGGCAATGCTTTGACCTTGTGTCTTTCTCTGTCTTGGTCAGCTCTGAACAAGGGCAGAACAACCATTGCAGCCCCATTCCACCCCACCCGTGGGGGCCCACTCCTAGAGAAGGGAGATGGAATTTTCTTGAGATACACTTACCTTTCATAACACTATTCTGCTTTTATATAAAGCAGAATCAAGGTCCGTTTTTTAAAAAATAGCCAAGGTGCATTTATAAATTATATTAGAATGTCAACCCTCGCTACAGTTCCTCTTTATTATCAATTAACTCTACTTGGTTGATTGACAAGGTAGTGAAGAATGCAAAGGACGTGGTGTGTGCTTCAACATTTCCAAATCAGCTAAAATATTTCTACAGGAAATGGAAATGTGCTTGGGAACACTGGATTAAAAAACGTACCGTGGTTGAATTATAGTGAAGCTCTCTTTGGAAATCTGCTGTTGCCAAAATTGTGGGAGCATTTACAGCCTGGGATTGCCATCTAGTGGCTAAATCCTATCATAACGTCCTTTTCTCCTGGACTTGCAGAGACTTATTTGTGTCTCAGCTTTTATCAGGGAACAAATGATTTAATGGCCCAGTGTATCCTCACAGCCCAGCTCAGGGATAAACAACAAAGAATTATATCAAAAGAAGGAACCAGGATCCCTGAAAATACCAGCAGCTAATGTTTGGCCCTTTCCATTTGTAAGACATTTTCATATTTCTTATTTTATCAAGGCTGGCTCTCTACCTTTAAAATCCTAGCTAAAATAGGAAAGCTTACAATTACCATGTTCTGGAAAACAGATCAGATGTACACATGCATGTAGGCAGGATTGCTCAGTTTATGGAAGAAGTTTCAAGGGCCCAGAAAAAAAAATGAAAGGAGTCCCAGGGCACGAGTAACAGAGCTGTGTCCGTGTTGTGTCCTATGCATATTCAAAGCACCAAGAACTCAGCCAGGCACATAGCAGAAATGCAATAAATGTTTGTTGTTGAGAGCAGGAGGAACCCAGAAGTCAGGTACATTTAACTCCATTTCATCTCCTTCTCGCATCCCAGACCCTCTGGGATATGGGGCGTGCCTACTCAGCGTACACCCCTGGGCCCAGTTCCCTGGGGATACACACCAGCTCCAAGCTGAAACCAACACAAGGGAACCAGTTAAAGAAACTCTACAGGGTGGGGGTGACTGCAGAAGGAGGGAGAGATGGGTGAGAGCTGAGTTATTCGGAAAGGTGCACAGAGTAGGTGGGACTTGTATAGGGGGCAAATGGGACTTTAGTAGGAGAGGAAAGAAGTGGAATTACTGATGGGGAAACAGCCTCTTGGGAAAGGCCCAGAAGTGAGTAGGACTATGGAGCTTGGGGAGAATGAGGTCAGCATTGGGAGTGAGGAGCAGGGAGCTTTGGTCGTTGGGGCTCTGCCAGCCGAGGAGGCATTTCCGTGCCGTGGAGGCTGGCATTCTGGTCTTCCTGGGTGACATCCTGCAATCCCCTTCTCGCACCAGCAGCCCCTTTTGGCTCCTCTGCCACCTGCCTTCTGTGCTTCCATCTGGGTAGTTGTCCTCTGGACACAGGAAGCCCCCACACACACACACCACCACAAGAGGTTCCCAGAATGTGCCATTCAAAGTCCGCTTTCAGAGATCTCTGGCTGCCCCACATCCAGAGATTTGTCTATGTTTTGTATTCACACAAGTTCCACAGGACAATCTACAGCACCTTGGACTTGGGCAGAGAGGAAATGACAGAAACAAAGACGCTGGACCCAGAAGGGAGTGTTGAGTTTATCCTGTCCAACCCTCTCTCTTCACAGAGATATCAGGGAGCCTGCTCAGAGTTGCTCAGACTAAACCAGGGGCTGGATCCTGAGCCTCTGAACTGTCAGTCCACGGGTCTTTCTAATTAACCCCCTGCGTCCTGAGAGAGGCGCCGGCAGCCAAGCAGAGTTCCGCTTCCATTCTGGAGTTCCTGCTCAGAGTTGGGAAGCGGGCCCTCTGCCAGAGGCACCAGCCCAGAGGCCGTGCTGGCAGGCTGGGATGGCCAGAGTGTGGGAGAGTTGGACGTTGGTTTCAGAGGGTGCGGCATTTGTTCCAGTCCCACAACCAACAGCGAGGGCCATGTGGATTAGCACAGGTGTTTAAGAAATGACTGAAGTCGAGCTGTCTGAGCTTGAGTCTCAGCTTCACTCTTTATTAGTCTGGCAGCCTGCAGTGGGTTCTCTAATGTCTCTGAGCCTCAGTTTCCTGCTCTTTAACATGACAGTAATGACAGGACTGCTCCATAAGGCTGCTGTGATAATGAAGCAGGATACTGTGTGTAAGTGTTTAGCACGGTGCCAGGCCTACTGTGTTTCCATGTCTTTAGCTGTAAAATGGGAGTGAAAGCTCCACTTTACAATGAGTGTGGTACTGATTCAATGAGCTCCTACAGGCAAAGCGCTCCACACAAACCCGACACGTAGTAGGCCCTCACTCATGTCTTTCACAAGTGAACCATTAGACATCCCTAAATGGTAACAGTCCTTCAGCCCAACCTGCCATCCCTGCTCTGCCAAGAGAAGGGGGCTGGGTCTGTCCGGCTAAGTGATTCTCTTTCCAAAAAGGTTAAATAAAACCAAATAACATGAACATGTCCCAGTTCCCCAAGAGTGAAAACAAATCTACAGCCCCCAGTAAATAATGAATGCGTTTTTGTACAATAACAAATGCAATGCTCCAACTGCACAGAACAATTTTTCTACCACCCAAACGTGCCAAACAAATAAATAAAGGCAACAAAATAATCCAAAATCATCACCTCGGATCCAGAGATGCATCCCTACGCAGGCTCTGTCCACAAGTAATATACTGATGGGCGCCACAGAGCCCCTCAGAGATGTCATGAGGGTCAAGGGCATAAAACACAGCGCAACGAGGAATATCTAAATGTTTCCTCGCATGAGGAAAATTGAAATGCTTCAGAAAACCAAGAAAATATGGTAGACCAAAAACTGTTTTCAGACTCTTATAAATTTCCAGTATTCCAAAGAGGCAGAGGGACAGGTGCTAGGAGAAGCCCTGGCCTTTTCCGATCGCTGTTACCTCTTTCGTGGAGGACAGAGGGGCTGCGAGGACTGGAGAGAGCCCTGCCTCCTCTAAGCTCCGACTTGAAAGCCCCCCCTCAGATTCATATTCATCTGAATACAGACAGAGCTTTTCTAGCTAGAACATGCACAGAACTCAAGGTCACAGAGTTCAACAGGAAGCATCTTCCTGTCATACCAGCTTAGTGGGGAAATCTAAAACATTAATTTTATATTGAGACAAACCACCATGTCATGGGGTAGAATGCAAAATGTGTAGGGTTTTTAAATCAGAATACTTTGAATACATATGGTGCTTGCAGAATAGCATTTCAGACAGTGCCACCAAGCTCCTGGGAGTTCAAGTGTACCCTTTATTTACCTCCACCATTAAAAAGAGCTGAGTTGAAATACCAGCTCTCCTAAGATCTTTTTTATGCTGCAGAAGAAACAGATTAGACACCAGGGGTCAGCAAAATGTTTTGTAAAGGGCTGGATAGCAAATACTTCAGGTTTGCAAGCCATCCAGTCTTTGTCACAACTACTTGACTCTGCCATTCTAGTGTGAAAGGAGCCACACATGATGTGTAAATAAATGGTCATAGATTTGCCCCCAGTAAGACTGTATTTACAAAAGCAGGCAGCAAGCCAGATTTGCCACGGGAGTTTGGCAATCCCTGGATTAGACCATCCCTAGTCATCAATACCTAAAGTAGATTAGCTTCTCGTACAACGAATCTAAACTGTTAGCTCCTTGAGAGCAGGGACCTTTCCCATCTAATAATCCAAGTATCTAGTACAGTGCCTGGACCTACTAAGTGCCAGTAAATGAGTTGAATACATACATAAAGGAAATTTGGGGTTTTCCGACTAGTCTGTATTCTGTTAAGAACCTGAAGAAATAGAACTCAGGATAAGTCAGGTTTGATTAAGAGACGTTCTCAAGAAATGTCCAGATAGTGAAGTAGTGCTGGCCCAGTTGGAAGAGAAAAATGTCAGGCTCTGGTCAGGAGGTAGCAGGCATCTGAAAAGAAGTGAAGTACGGGATACGGGATACAGGAAGCAAATGGGAAAGGAGGAAGCAGGTGAAGGAATACAGAGAACTAGGGCGTGGCTTTACTAAACCCTTCTCCTGTTGCAATTAGCAGAACCCTAATTCTAACTGGCTTAGACTGAGAAAAGATTTCAACATCCCATATAACAGAAGAGTCTAAGGCTACAGGGATGGCTGGATCCAGATGCTCAAATGATGTCATCAAGAGTTTTTCTCTCCTCTCAGCTCTGTCCTCTGGATTGTCTTCATTCTCAGGCAGTGTCTTCCCTCATGGAGGCCAACTGGTTGCTGCCCACAGTTCATGGGTTACATTCTATGAGTGTGATAACCCCAACAGAAAAGGCTTCTCCTTCCCTATGGTTTTAGCCAAAGTCTTCTGGCTGATTCTTATGGAATCAACTGAGTCAGGTACCCACCCCTGAACCAGCCATCATCGCTTAGGTAATGCAGTGGCAAGAAGGGCCACCTCTCAATTCAGGAGTGGGATCAGCTTCACCCAAACCATATGAATCCAGGTCAGGGAGAGGTGGTTCCCCAGGAAGAACTGGAATGCTATCACTGGAAGCAAAGGCAAGGGTGAGCACCAACAGAGCAGCAAAGTAACAGATGTCCACGAACTATACCTACTTCCCCAGTTTCCCCTGGGCCAACGCTGCCTGCCCTGGGATAGCTCGTTCATCATATCAAACCTACAAATTTCCACCCTTTCTCCGGCAGCCTAAGTCGGCCACCCTCCATAACTGCCAACACTTTTCTGTGACAGTGAGTAACTGACTCCATGTGTGTTAGATGTTCTTACAGAGCTCCTTAGCGCCTTCTCCTCTCTCATCCCCATGTTAAATACTCTCCCACATTATATGATCCTTTGCCCGTCTACTTTTCCCTTCATAAATATCATCACACATGCCCGCGTTCCATTTGGGGCTTCCCCACCAGCCTATGAGCTGGTGAAAGCAGGGACCATATCTGCAATACCTCCAAGCACAGTAGGTACTTGAACATATATTTATTGAATAAATGAGCACAGAGTTTGACATTTGTCCTGAAAGGAAAGGAAAATACTGAAGGATTTTTAGTAACAATTACATTCAACTTCCACTCCCTAATACAGTCCCTCTGCCCATCCGCATTTTATGGGTCTTAAGACCCATCCTCGTCCACACTCTCCCCATGATGGACTCCCAAATCACTGCCACCATGTCAGGCTCACTCTGCTCTGAACCAGTGTTCAGTGCCTCTATTATTCATTTACTAGCTCACTGTCTTCTGCCTTGGGACATTTCTTAGACTATCTTAAACTATTCAGTTCCTCTGTGCAAGTCTTTAATTGTTCAGGGGATCATTCAGTTTTTCAAATGAACTAGGACAGAAACTGGGAGCCCAACATCCCTGTAGCACCTCAAAACTTACCACAATGGTGTACAAAGAGTAGATTATCACTTAATGTTTATTGCAAGATCAGTTGTGCATCTTTTCTCAGGGTGCCAGGGAATCAAAAAATCATAAAATTTAAGAGGTCTTTTTTTTTTCTGCAGGAACTTTTAAAAGGTTAGAGGGACATTTGAATAAAATATACTTCTAATTAAAACCACGGGCCTAAGTTTACTCAATTTTAATAAATTTTAGACACAATAACAATATATAGATAGACCTCATCTTATGGTAAATACCTGGGATTAGACACTTTAAAAATGCCCTCAGTTTTGGAGTCTTGAGGGCACCCACCTCACCTGCCAAAGAGAATTAGTCATGCCGACACCATAGGGGTGTTGCAAGGATTCAGACAGATGATGTCTGCAGCATCAGGTCTAGGATCTTGTCAGTAGTTAATGAATGTTGTTGGCAGCATACGACAGTGTGGAATTCCACCGGAGATGTGCTGTAACACCATCTAGGGCTCAGGCAGCGGCCCAGCCAAGGCCTCCTGATGGCTTGGTGAGACTTTGCACTTGGGAGCTGTTGGGGTGGGGTGAATACATGTTGCCCGTGAGAGGGACACGGATTTGGGAGATCCAGGGGCAGATTATTATGAGTTGAATGTTTGTATTCCCCCAAATTTCATAGGTTGAATCTCTAATCCCCCATATGTTGGTATTTGGAGGTGGGGATTTGGGTGCCCTCATAAATAGTATTAGTGTCCTTATAAAGAGACACGAGACAGAGAGTCTCTCTCTCTCTCTCTCTCTCTCTGCCTCTCTCTCTCTCTCTCTCTCTCTCTCCCCCTGACATGTAAGGACAAAACCAGGAAGAGCTCTTTCACCAGACCCTGAATCTGCTGGCACTTAGACATCCCAGCCTCCAGAATTGTGAGAAATAAGTGTGTGTTGTTTCAACCACCCAATCTACGGTATTTTTTATGCAGCCCCAGCTAAGATATTGACGGTATACCAAAATGCATTTACAGACAAGGTGTGCTGTCACATGATCCATTATTACAGGCAAAGCACTGGCCAAGCCACGGTCCCGTGACATGGACATCAAGTTGCGGTCTAACTCATTAGGGGAAGGTATGAGTATACATCAAACATTTAAACTGTCCGGCAAACCGCTGCTCTAGGAGGGCCGGAACGACCTATCAGTCTCTCACTCGTGTTACTTAATCTGACTTTGTGGCATTTCCTCACACTCTCCCCCAGAATATAGCTTTGCTTTTTCCACCCTCTGTGAAGGAGAAGACAGTGTCAACACCCTAAATGTCACCAATATTTGTGCCTAACACAAGGCAGAAGGAGAAGGAAAAAAAGTCTGATCCAAACAGCTCTGCATTTTCATGTTAGGCACATGCTGAATCTTAATGATGCAAATAATTCATAATAATTAACAAGCACTCATAATGGATAATGAAATGATCATTCCTTGCTTTAAAGTGATGAAATTAATGACCACGGTTCTATAAATTTTCCTGGATGATTGATGGAGGAAATAAACCTGACTTTATTGCGCTCGTAATGAACTGCCAGAACCTAAAGTACTGATGGTCAGGTTGGAGGGAGGGAGGGCATTTGTAAGCAGAGAAAAAAGACATACGCTTCCTTAGGGGGATGCAGACTCGAGCTGAACTGAAAAGCAGTGTAGTATTGATTCTGTTCTCATCCTGGAAAGGGCAGTGTATCTCTGTGGTGGTGCTCAGAAGGTCATGAACTTGTCTTAGTATTTATGTAAATCAGAAAGCTGTGAGAGGAGGATTGAAAACACTATTGGTTACTGAATTCTTATTTTCAACAAATTCGTATCACAATGTTTTACTCAGAAACAAATGCCTCACCTCTCCCTCCCCTCTTCTCCCTCTTCTTCCTCCTTTTCTGCCTCTTCCTCCTCTTCTCCTTCCTCTCTCTCTCTCTCTCTCTCTCTCTCTCTCTCACTCTCTCTCTCTCTCTCTCTCCTCTCTCTCTCTCTCTCTCTCATCTCATATCTGTTGGTTGCTCACAATATTGTGAGACAGTCACATTAAGGCAGACCATTTGTTTTCATACAGACCTGTTTTCCAGGAATCACATGTAAATTGGGGTCTCAGACATGTTTCACGAATCAAGCCTTCTTGACTTAGGCTGACCTCACCCACCTGAGTGAGACATGTGATGGTCAACATTCACTCAGCTCAGGTTTCATTCTTAGTTTACTAACTGAGCTGACCCATGTGGAAGCACCTAGAACAGTGATCGGCACCTAGAACAGTGATGGGCACACAGTAAGTACTCAGAGCTTTGTTAGTAATGACTTCCACGGCTGAGGAGTGGGAGAGTCACTCTGCCAACCTCCTGCTAAGAGTCACCGTTGTGCTGACTTACAAGTTGTCATTACAGGCACCACTGCTCCAGTGTACCCCTTAATGGCTCACAAACTGGAAAAGACAGTTTACCCGTGGTCAGCCTCTCAAGGAAACCAAGTAACTACTCTTTTCTTCCTTCAAGGGCCATCTAATATTGAGGGGAAATTTATGATTAGGAGACGAAGGCCTCTTCATCCTTGTGAATCTTAAAGTATTTCCTGTAGGCCTGTTTGCTGTTTGTTTGGTACTCTGTTAAGAACTGTAGAGTCTGCAGTAGTTCACAAACATAGCCAAGCAGCAGAATCACTAGGGAATATCATTCAAAATAAACACTCCTGGACAGGTTATTCTCTATGTAAATTTTTGCATAGTAGGTATGGGATAGAGCCTGGAAATCTTCAACTATGATTTTGAGACACTTATTTTGTCCCATCTAAACTAATATTTTCCCGGCCTCCCCTTACTCTGATCTATTCTGTACATGGTGGACCAATGATCATCCTAAATTATAAACCAGCTTATGTCTATTGAGAACTCTCAGTGGTACCTGATAGTGTGCTGAGCCCTCAGTATTCACTGTCTTATTGAATCCTCACGAAACCCCAAAGAGGTAGACGTTGTTGTGTCCCACTTACAGATGAGAAACTTGAGGCTCAGAGAGATTAGGAGACTTCCCCCAGGTCACGTAGCTGCTTAGTGGTCTGCCATATCTGTATCTACACCGATACAGGACACAGGAAACCCAGGTATGTCTGATTTGAGAGCTGCAGCTCCTAGATGTGACATAATTATGATCAAATTATGATGTACACATTATGTACGTACATATGCATATGCCTCGCTCTCCTGCCAAAAGGTCCCTATTCCCTGCAGCAGGATGACAAACATAGATGCTTCCAAGGGCCGGGCAACAATTACCCATGCCTGAAGATGGTGGGGATGAGGAATGAAGCTGAGCTTCTCTTAGTGAGCAAGCTCCATGCTGCCCAGATACAGTGTCTTTCCAAACAGTGGCCAGGAAATCGTCATCAGCATGATCAACAAGGATCGTTGATTGAAGTACTGACCTTCATTGTTCTTTAGAACTTTTCTTGTTAGTAACAACAATTTCCATATCATAACTCAGACACTGACTTTGCAGACAGGAGTCAAAAGTCGCTCTTTTGGAGAAAAGGAATTAAAAGGTCCAGGGGCTCACAGAGCTCAGCCCGGCTTGTCTTTCTGACCATTGCCTGCCCACCTAGGGTCTGCTGACCTCGCCTGAGATCCTGCAGTCAATTTATCCGAGTAAAGTGGCTAAGAATGGGACTCGAACATCAGAAAGAAGAAGTCATACCTACCACTTAGTAAACATGTCACTTTTGTCAAATGACTTAATCTTTCTAAATTTTCAGTTTCCTCCTCTATGAAACAGAGCGAACAGTCCTCCATGCCCCATAGCACCACTGTGAAGATTAAATGAGACAATATGTGGAAAGCACTTGGAACAGTGCCTGCCTCATAGGAAGTGCTCACTAAATGGTAGTTGTTGGGATGAACTGATGACCATGGTGGTAATTAATAATTAAAATGATTATATTACTCAGCTGAAAAGTATAACAATTTGAGGTTTCCCTAGACCCTCCCCCTATGGCAGATGGGGAATAAGGATGGGGAGGGGGTCATGCTGATTGGAAACAACTCAAGGAAAACAGAGAGGCATAGGGAGAAAAATGTAGATGAGGTGTGATCGAAAAATACAGCGAACGTTTAAATTAAAAAAACTATTACAGTAAAAGACACATTGTTATTAATCCCCCTCAAAATACTCCCCCTCACTTCGAACACACTTATCCCATCATTCCTGCCACTTTATGAAGCAGTTCTGAAAGTTGTCTTTCGTGAGTGTCTTTACTTCATCATCCATCATGACAATGCTCAGTGTCACGCATCACTTCTGGTACAGCAATTTCTGTCAAATAAAAATATTACAGTGTGTCATCATCCACCTTATTCACCGGATCTGGCACCGTGCGACTTCTGGCTCTTCCCCAAAGTCAAAATGACCATGAAAGGAAAACGTTTTGAATCTATTCAGGACATCAAGGCAGCCACAACAGTGCAGCTAAAGACACTCATGAAAGAGGACTTCCAGAACTGCTTCAGAAAGTGGCAAGAACAATGGGATAAGTGTGTTTGAAGTGAGGGGAAGTTTGAAGTTTGAGGAGTATTAATGGCAATGTGTCTTTTACTGTAATATTTTTTTTTTAAATTTAAACAGTCACCATATTTTTTTATTACACCTCATATATAGAGAACTCTCCTCTAACCTCTTCCTTTCTCCATGTCTCCCAGACCTATTCCAACAATGCCACCCACAGCAAATTGAATGACCTGCCTTCTTTCTTTCTAACCAAGCCTTTTAAGTGAATTGACTATTTTCGCCTACATAGTAACGATCAGGTTTACCTGATAACATAGGGACACCAATATTTGGACAGGAGGAGAGCACCCTAGTCCCAGCATTCCTTAGAGATGGCCTTGGTTATCCAGGACAAAATTATTAGCTAATAAGAATTTCCTTAATACACTGGTCAGTTTCGTCAGTTTCCCAAAGTATCACCCACTAAACACTAGCCATTCGTGATGCTCTTTGGAAAAGTGTTCCATAGTCACATAATTTTGGGAAATGTTGTGTGCTGTGGGCCCTCTTGAAGAGTCAGAATATATATTAGCATAATAAAGACTCCGAGAAATCCTGCGTGAAAAAACAGCTTTTGTGTAAGTCATCATTTCCTAAACTGATTTCCTCATGAGATCCTTCTTTCTCATAACATCTGCTACTAAACTGCCCATGCTCAGGTTCTTTCATGTTGGAGCTCTGGAAACAGAGAGAGTGAGAGAGACGGAAGAGAAGGAGGGAGAGGAAGAGGGAAGGAGGGAGAGAGGAACGGAGGGAGGGAGGGACCAGGGAACAAAGTGAGCAGCTTGATGAGGACCCCTCCTTTCTGGTCTCAGCTCAAGCTCCATGTCCTCAGACGGAACAGCCCTGATCTCCCTGCCTCATGTAACCCTGCCCCAGCCATTCTCTGTGTCAAGGCTGTTCTGCTGTCCTCAGAGCCCCTCTCCTCAGAAGTCATCATTTTTTAACGCGTGGTTATTGTCATCTTGCTCCAACAATAAGAACTCCTTCGTGAGTGCAGGGACCTTGTCTTTTATGCAGTGAGTCTTGCCCAAGCTCAGATAGTGCTTGGCACATGTGGGGCTCCACATACATTGGACAGGTGGTGAATACGTATGTGAATGAACAATGAACAACAACAAAGGAGGCCTACTGAAGGTTAATCAGTAAACCTGCTCTCATTCACTGGAAAACTCAGAGACAGCAGCGGGAGCAGCTCTCCAATCAATTCCCTGGTGTCCCCAGTTCTATAGTAGTGATCCAGCCTCCCGTCTTGCAAGTCCAGGGCAGAAGTAATTTGTCTGGTGACTAGTGACTCATCTCCATTATTGACATAACAGTATCTCTCAGCAAGAAGGTTCCTTATCTATTGAATTGATTGGGAATAAAATAAGTGGATTCAGAGGGCTCAGAAGCCTAGGGAACCCTGGGCCTGGCCTAAAATGTCTAGAGGAGATGGATAGGAAACAGGCAGGCACGGATGCTCTGGGAGAGTCTCTGAAGTTGGGCAGCTAGAGCGGGAATTCTTAATGGGTTCCTGTACAAAGTAGATAAAATCTCCATGTAAACCCTCATTATCATCATCTGTTACCATTTATTTAGTTATTCGTATGTTATGGACACTATACCAAATGCTTTGTGTGTTTTATTCCATTTAACCTCATAATGGCTTAGGAATTGAAACCCTGATGAGTTTTCAGATAAGGAAGCTGAAGCCCAAAGAACTTAAATAGCCTCCCATGATTACACAACATGTAAGCGGCAAAGAAGAGATTCCCAGCTGGCCTACCACATTTGGAAAATTCTATTTATGGTGGATGAAAATTATTCTGACATTAAAACTCTTCAATAGCACTATTTCAAAGTTCCTTATTTATTCCACAAATATTTGTGAAGTGTTTACAATGAGTCAGGCATTGGTCTAGATACAGACGTGGCAGAGAACAAAGCAGACAAAAGTCCCCGACTTCCACAGGGCTTGGCCTATAGTGGGGGGCTGGACAGGCAACAAACAGACAAGAACAAAGGTAAAAAAAAGGATGAATGGCAATAGAGCGCTAAGGAGAAAAACAGAGTGGGGAAAAAGAATAAGGAGCGCTGGGATGCTGTTTTATGCAGGATGGACAGGGAAGACCTCACTGATAAAGTGACTTTGAGCAGAGAGTGATTCATGCAAAATGCTGCAGGAGAGCGTTTCAGATATAGGGAAGAGAACGTGCCAAGTCCCTGAGGTGGAAGTATGCTTGGTAGTTTTGAAAAACAGCAAAGAGACTGGTGTGGCTGGATCTGAGTGAAGGACAGTGAAACTGACAGGGTCAAGGGCAATGCAGGCCCAACTCACGTAGACTCCTGGAAGCCATAGCGAAGACTTTGTCATTTATTTTGACTGAGATGGAGAAGCATCGGAGGGTTTTGAGCAGAGGCGTGATCAGAGCTGTCTCGCATGTTAAAGGATCACTCTAGCTTCTCGGGGTTTCAGGGACACAGGGAAAATGTTGAAAAACAAGCTACCAGGCTATTGTAATACATCAGAGGAGAGATGATGGGGACTTGGGCCGGGACGGGATCAGTGGAGAGGTGAGAAATGGTTGGATTCTGCCTATATTTTGAAAATAGGACCAACAGATTTTCTGTAGTCACAGATGACTCCCGAGTTTTCAGCAAGAACAGCTGGAAGGATGGAGCTGCCAACTGCTGATCTGAGGAAGACTTCAGAAGTCAATTTGGATTTGGGGTGGAGAAGATTAGAAGTTGAGTGTTAAGCATACTAAGTTGGAGGTGCCTCTTTAGACATCATCAGTGTGGCTAATGTAGACTCGGACTTCTCTACCTCATCACGCTGGCACTTTGAGATGGATAATTCTTCGTGGCTAAGGACTGCCCTGTGCATTGTAAGAGATTTAGCAGCATTGCTGGCCTCTACTCATCAGATGCCCATAGCAGCACTCACACCCCCACCACAGTAATGACAACCAAAAATGACTCCAGATACTGCAAAATGTATTGGGAGTGAGGGGACAAAAGTGCCACCATTGAGAAGCACTCATGTAGACAGAGAAATGGTCTGCAGACTGAAGCCTGGATATACTAAGGTTTAGAGAGAAGGTGAAGGAAAGCAACAAGGGAGACTGAGGAGGCTTGCCAGTGAGGTAGGAGAACCAGGAGCGGGAACTCATGCTTCACTTGCTGTGTGAGTGATTCTAAGTAGTTATCGTGATTAAAACAAACAAACAAACCTCTGCAAACATGTCCATCAAGGTGCATAGAATTTGGTAGTAAGTATATTATAGTTGGTCGTAACAAACCAAAGAAAGCATTTTTATGAGTTTAGTCATGGCCTTTTTCAAGAAAGCCTCCAAATTCAACCACTTGGATTTCTAAAGGGCCTTTTAAACTGCTGTCACCTCCCGGACCCTGCTAATCACAATAGCTAACATTTACTCAGCCAAGCAATGTCACACATTTACGGTGCTAGTGCTTTTCCTGAACTACGTAACTTACTCTTTAGAACAACCCCAGGAGGTAGGTATTTTGATTATCCCCAGTCTACACATGAGGAAACTGAGGCGTAGAAAGGTTATATCTCTTGCCTACAATCACACAGGTCCTAAGAGGTGGAGTCAAGACTCAAACCAGGCCATCTGACTTCAGAGCCCACGTTTCCAATCGCATCATCTTTAGATTTCTTCACAGGCTGCACCTGGCTTTTTTTCTGCCACTCAATTTTTTAAGGCGTTGAGTCTCACTGTACTGGAAACCTTAAAAAGCAGAACTGAGCACCCAACAAGTGGGAGCGGTGGGGACAGAGAGGAACCAGAAGCTGAGGGGCTCCAAATGGATCTATACACCTTGCACCCATCTCTGAACAGGAGGGGGAGGATGTAGGACGGAAGGAGGCAGGCAGGCTGATGTGACAAAGAAAGGCTCCACTGTAACTAAATTTTAGATAACTAAAATTTGTAACAGCCTCAGAGGGACTAAGAGGTTTTTATGACCATGATCTACCCAGGGCACTAAAGAAGGCAAGTTTTGTTACTATCAAATCCACAGTATGTGAGAAAACTTAGTCCAGAGGTGAGTGATTGGCCCATGAGTTGGGCATTTCAGGCACGCTAGGTCAAGCACCCTCCTTTCACTTTATGTCTCCCAGTACTGAGAAAAGGAGAGTACCTGGGTCTTACAGATAGAAGTACATAGCAGAAATATCTGCCCACATACTTATATCTAGACAAAGGACATGAAACTGGTTTTTATTGGGAGGGTGTATGCAAGTCGGCATCAAAGGAAATTAAATTCTGACTCGTATCAATCGGTGAGCCTTCAGATGTATATTTCAGAGTGAAAACCAAGTGCCAATCCTGAAGTTTGAGTTATATCTGGGCCCAAGGGTCTACCCAGCAGACTCACCTTATCTGCTAGACTCAAGAAGTTACAGTACTTGGGGCCCAAATGCTTTTCAAGAGCCTAGGAAACTGTCTAAACCTCAAAAGGGAATGTATTAACCTTGAAATAAAAATAAGAGTAAAATAAAAAATGATATTGAATTAAATGCCTTTTACATGTAACACATCCACTCATCGATTGCAACTCACTGCAGCATTTATTCAATAGGAACAGTACTTCTGGTATGTTTAATATCATGTGGGTGGGAGTCCCAAAGTAAGAGTGGCGTTCCCTGTGGAGAACCACAGTGGTCAGTGCAAAGAGAGCTGAATTTGACTGGGAACGTGGGTGGTGTTTCCAGTCCATGGAGAAGATGTCAATACACCACAGTCTGATTGGTGGTGACATTTCTCCACAACTGATATTTGACACTTTTCAAGAACAATTCTGTGCCTCCAGATTGGACCCTTGCCAACCACTTGGCCTCGAGAGCAATTTCCCCAAAGCTTTAAGAAAACACCTCAGTCCTTACTGAAGGGCGTTTGGCCAGCTGGCCTGTTCACCATATCCCTTTGAGACTCCTGGCATTTGTGGCCACTCCCAGTGATTTAGCATAAATGTTAAACAGAGAGAAAAAAGAACAAATCTACAAGCCAGTTCCCGGGGGTAGAGACAAGCATGGCTCACAACAATCCCCTCTCTGTGGGATGATGGGAACCCAGCCCATGAAAGCAAAACCAACAACAGCTCCCATAATCCCCTCTGTCAAAGGCAACGGGAGGGCTCACAGGAGGGGCTGGCCGCTCCCAGGGCAGCCAACGCTCTGAATAGCCATCCCTGACAACCCCCCCACATAAGTGCTGCCTCTGTGTGCCCACCACAGCTTGGGTGCCTACTCAGACAGAGCCAGATGGTGGGGTTACTCAAGTGCTGCTGAGGTTGGCTTACTGCTCATTGCCTCCATGTGGGAGGCTTGTCCGAGTTCCTTTGATGTGGGTAGGGCTTCCCCTGGGAGCACTTGACCACCAGTGGTATAGAGACATTGGCAGCATGCCTTTGCCTCGCGAGGTGCTGACACTCTTTCTCATGAAGGAACATAGACAGTGCCGGTGGCGGCCTTAGCCAGTGCAATCAGGCCTCAGTCCAGTTCTCACACTGTGGAGAGACCGCCGCATTTGACACTGGCAAACAGGGTGGTTGTTCTCTCAGGACACAGGAGTTGGGAACTGTTTTTCTGAACCAGCAAGGTCAGTAGGTAGGTGTTTATTGATTGAGTATAACAGACTTTTTAATTGTATGAAAGGACTATAAAGTGTGTCTGGGCCCTTCAGGATGTGCTTTTCTAAGTGAGGACTCCAGGCCCGTCTATAGGACACAGAGTAGAAACAGAATGATGTGATGAAGTCCCAGATAAAGGCACAACATCAGGGAGCTCTTGCTATATACGAAACCATCTCAACACTGAATGGCTTAACACCCCATTCATTTATTTCATTCACTCATCTGCAGATTGGTTGGGGGTTGGCTGATTCATGCCAGGCTCTGCTTGGCTCTGCTTCAAACTGTGGATCTGGTTGGCCTTGGCTCCTCACTGTCAGTTGAGATCAGGCCTTCTCCATACAGCTCTGTCTGGGGTCCAAGGGGGAGGGATAGCAGCTGCCTGGAGGAAGCTCTGCTCATGGTGATGACAGAGGCACAGGAGAGCAAGCCTAACCACTCACACATATTTCAAGCCTCTGCTTCCATCACATCTGCTAAAACCCCATTGGCCCAAGAAAGTCACGTGGATAATTTCAAAGTCAAGTTGTGGAGGTATAGATTCTGCCCAGAAGGAGGCCAAAGCAAGTGGTCACGTGGACAAACCCAACATCCGCAGGGCAGGAAGAAAACTCTTCTCTTGCGGAAGACAGGAGAGAATGAATCTAACTCAAGAGAGGGCCAGAGAAGGAAGATAAGAAGGATGGGGGTTGGGAGGAAGTGTTTCAGGCACTCAGAGACGGAAGCCCAAGTGAGAATGAGCTCCCAACACTTACTCCTTTGCCATAATTGCCAAAAAATCAAACCTGAATTCAAGTCCCAATTTTATTTTGCCTGGACTGAGAAAACACAAATTCCATTGCTCAGATGATTTTGAAAACATCTCACATTTGATGTTTTATTCTAGAGCTGTCTCTTGGGCTAAGATTTTATGTATCTTTGAGTTGTCACTGAATAATTATGGAAGGCTTATTGATGATCAGGCTGGGAAGCAATTTTCTTACCTAATTCTAACAAGAGAATGCTCAAAAGGAAGCACTGTTAATGTACCCATTTTACAGGTAAGAAAATAGAGACTACAAGAGAGTCAGTCAGCTGCTCGGGGTCACTACGGTAGGAAGTGGCACAGCTGGGTGTGGAACCCAAGTTGCCCGATTCCAGAGTCTCTTAATCCTGAGCTACCAGATAATGCAAACTGCCATTTAATAAGAACTTACACTGTACTCAGTGTTTCTCTCATTTAACTCAGAGACAGGCAGATAGGAAGCCCTATATGATAAATACTGTTATTGTGTCCATTTTATAGACATGAAAACTGAGACCTCAGAGGCTAATAAATTTGTCTGAGGTAATAAAGCTGTTAGATGATAGAAACAAAACAGTCTGGCTCCAAAATTCTTCCCCACTGCTTCCTCATTTGTACATGGGGGGAATGACCAAAGTGATCTTCAGCGCTCCTTTCAACTCAGTCTGTTGCTGTCTCTCCCAGTCGTTTTTTTCTCATTTGGCTCATACTCTTAGTGGACCTGGTTGGAACACAAAGGGGTTGCAGTGCATTTTGTAATTCCTCTGGCCCAGGTCCCCTGACAGCTTTGGCCTAGCTGACTGCAGTGTGGGTTTTGTATACCCAGGAGCCTTCTGGGGGCTGCAGGTGTCCTAAAGCAGATTCAAGTTCTAAAGACACAATTAACCATAGTGCTTCCCAGTTGTTTATGAGACTCACAGGTTGCAGCCATAATAACCAGCTCAGGTTACAAGAGCAATTCTAGGAAGAAGTCCAGTGTAGAAAATTAAATAGGAGTTGGTTGGCTGAGTCACAGAAAGAAGAAAGTGAATAAATGTATTTCCAGCAAACTTTTCAGAGCTTCTATCGATCGATCGATCATCTATCTATCTATCATCTATCTATCTATTTAGTCTGTCATCCAATGAACAGTTCATTTCCTCTCAAGGTCTTTAGAACCTGGGCATAAACCGATGATTGAGGGAAGGCAGTAGGTGCTGGAGATGCAGGAGAACGTCAGACTGGGAGACAGCCATCATTTACAAAGACAGGGGATGTCTTCGGGCCTCGCTGTAAACTCCACTCCAAAGAAGGCAACGCGGACACTCAAGCCATGTGACGTGCTATCATCTCTAGACTTTAGCCCTTGATAGATCCTCCTCATTTCACCCCAGACCCACCAACCCCACGACACCCAACCTCACAGTACTGCATACTCCCCCACCCACCCTAATCCCACACCGGCCTGTTATTTAGCCCCGGACTTGGCTTTTCCATAGATTTTTCTTTTGACCACCTATCCGTGTTCTTACATGTCAACCTCCAATGAAGAATACAATCTAAACTCTCACAGCTAAATAGGATCTTGAAATATCCAGATTCTAGTGGATTTTTGGTTTCCTGTCTGGCATGTAAAGAACTTGGAAGTCTTGGTTCCCATCCTCACAACAAGAAAACGGCTGAACAGACTGAAAATCAGCAACTCTTCTCAGATCAATCAGAGAATTTAGGTCGCAGGGAAAACAGCTTCCCCCCAAATTAGAAAGACAGACAGGCAGGTACAGAGGATCACTGGAGGAGAAGGCTAGCAGCAGAAATGGTGCTGGAACCACACTGGGTTCCTTTGACCCAGTATATCATGTTTTGCTTTCACCAAAAATTAGAAGTCATACTAAAAAAATAAAACAGTGTAATCTGGAGAGATAGAGCAAGCATCAGAACCAGACTCAGATGTGGCAGTGATGTTGGAATTATCAGACTGGGAATTTAAAACAACTATGGTTAATACGCTAAAATTTCTAATAGAAAAAAAAAAAGTTGACAGCATGCAAGAGCAGTTGGGTACTATGAGCAAAGAGATGGAAACTCTAAGAAAGAATCAAAAGGAAATGCTAGAAAGTAAATACTCAGGATTTTGTCTCTAGGATAAAAATATATATTAGCCCCCACTATACAGGTAAGCAAACTGAGACTGCCAGTGGCTTGTCCAAGGTCACATAGCTAATGAGAAAATGAAGGTTGATCTCTGGTATTTGAATGAAGTGTTGTATGTATTATTCCCTCTGGCCTTCATTTAACAACCTCTGGTCAATGAGCTAAACATTGGAATACAACAGTGAGCAAGATGAACTTGGTCCCTGCCCTTACAAAGTTTATAGTCTATAGTTCTCCTGATCTTCCTTTTTAACCATACCAAAGAATGTAAGTCCATAATAATCAAGTATTGCTACATTTAACTTTCAACTTCAATCTCATCTCCACGTGTGTATATGTGTGTGGAGGAATTCACGATTCAGTGGATTCATTCCTTCAGCAAATGCCTATTGAACATGCCCTGTGTGCCAGGCATGTGCTAGGGGCTGTGATTATATTAACAGTAATGAAGGAAGCAGACATAGATCCCCGCCCTTGTGGAGTTTGCAGTCTAGCAAGGGGAGACAAACAAACACAAATAAAGAAGTACAGGTGATAATTGCTTCTTGGTGAAATTTTCACTGGCCACCTACCCTTCTCCTGGCACTTCCAACCTCCCTTTTTTGATTGATTTTCCTCCATAGCTGTTTATGATATATGTAGGAGGTATGACAGATCTGGTGGGGAAGTGGATATGGGGTGAAGAGGAAAAAACAGGAATAATGTTCAGGTGGCTGCCTGTTCCTTTGACTCAGTAGGGGAAGCCTTAGAAGAACAGATGTGAGGGGAGAAAGTGAAAGCTGAGGTTTGTACACCTTTGATTTCAGGTTCCTGGGGAGGAGACATTCCAGTGGAAATGTCAAACAGGCAAACCGGAGCCTTTATCTATTCACCACCCAAAAAAAACAATTTCTTCAAAGCAAACATCTCATTTATAGATAAGAGGTAATTTAGCTTTTCTAGTCCATTAGAGGCCCCAAATCACATCCTATCAATAGTTTGCAAGAGACATACTGCAATGGCACAATTGATTCACTTGGTGTAGAATATCATGCAGTCTGCCTGAAGGGTCAGCCAAAAGGTTTTAATGCAGTATCTCCAGGCAATTATTAACTTTCTCTCTTAGCAACGGAACCAAGACATTTTCATTCCCTGACATGACTTCTCCCTTGTTAAAGCCCTCAGTGAATTTTATGAACCAAACCAATTTAACACCCAGCTCACATGAGCCATATACCTTGCATAAATGCAAATCCAGTCTTCGTGGCATGAATTATGGCCTAATGCTAAGCATCACCATGGCAACTAATGACATCATCCACCAACACCAACCTGCACAAAACCCAATTCTCCAAGGGTCTTTATTTGCCTAAAGTGGGTGAGTTCTTGGCTTACTCACATTCACATTCGTAAGTATCACTCTGTTGTCAGAGGTTTGCAGTGGATGTTTACTGTCATTTTGGGAGATATATTCCCTTTGTGGCAAATGTTGTTTTTTGTTCATGGGGGGGGGGAATTCTAACGAAAATTACTGTGTGTATTTGATTAGCGACATTTGTTGGTAGCATATGGTCTGAGGAGACTTCCGCAAATAAGAGGCTTTAAATAGTAAACAGAGATGTGCCTGCGATGAAGCAGATGCTCTCCAAATACACAGTAGAAGGTTCTTCGCCTATAGGTTTCTCCCTCTCTCCACCCAAGCATATTTCTCTCCCTTGTTTTCTCCCCAGATCAAAGTGTTCACTTTCAAAGCAGTGAGACGGGGGAATAGGTTTGGAGAAATAATGTGCTGTGACTTTAAAAGTCCTCTACAACCCCCCCAATATATGAATTATCTGCTGCTCATGTTTACTGTTTCGTGTTAATAATGATGTATATGACTAAGTGACTCAGCCAGCTCCAGTGGATTGGGAAGCAGCATTTGGGCACCATGTGTCTGAAATGCTCTGATCCACAATCCCAGTTTTTCCACTACACCACGAGTGTTGGAAAGAGCTCCATGAAGAATTTAGAGCAGCAGATTGGATAACCCTGGAGGGAGCTATCCTTGTAAGTATATGTTTACAGTTCGTCTTTATGGATGCGCTCAGTTGAGCATACTTCTAATCTGCTAATGAAAATAAAAGTGTTCCCATTAGACTGCGCCAGCGCTTGAACTGTGTATAGCAGGGGTCAGTAAACTTTTTCTGTAAAGGACCAGAGAATAAATATTTTAGGCTTATTGGCCAGATGGCCTCTGTTAGAACTATTCAACTCTGCCTTTGAAGCACAAAAGCAGCATAGGCAATATGTAAACAAATGAGTGTAGCCGTGTTCTAATAAAACTTTATTAATGGACGCTACATATTAACTTCATACAGCTTTCATGTGTCATGAAATGTTATTTTCCTTTTGGTTATTTTCAGCCATTTAAAAATGTAAAAACCATTCTTAGCTCATGAGCTGTACACAAGCAGGTTGTCAGCCAGACTTGGCCCAGGGGCCATATAGTTTACTAACCCCTGGTCTATAATCCTGAACTGAAGGATATATTTTTTGGGCTTTCTGTGTACTGGGTATTGAGTTGAGTGCTGTACATACAATAGCTTATCTCCTACTTATCCTCCCATGGACCCTCTGGGATCAGCACTGTTCTTATCCCCAATTTATAGATGGGAAAGTCAAGGCTCAAACTCACACCTAATCAGTGTGATCATTTCTGCACGTGGCATCTCCCCAAGTAGGCTATCATACCCATAAGGGCAGTGCTGGTATCTCATTCACCTTTGGATCCACAGTAGCACCTAACAGTGATTTGCACGTGGCAGACATTCAAGAAGTGTTTTCTAAATGAGGGGAGAAGTGGAGGGTTGATTAGAGTCAGGGTCCCTAAGAAGTGAAGTCAGGGCTGCATCTGATGCGTGTAGGTGTTGGTGGTGCATGGAGGGCGTAGTGCGAGGAAGTCAGCTGGCTGGGCTCTTCATCTCTTAATTCCCCACCAGGGACCTGGTTTGGATAGGACACATGTGTCTCAATACACGTGTCTTCATATTTGGAGGCGCCACTGTGTGTGATGGCATTTCTGTAGTGTGTGCTTGTGTGCTTATGGCTAAAAAGACCGAAAGTAACAATGATAGTTTATTTTATAACTTGGTGGCACTTTCCAGCTCTCTACCTGTTGGCATCTGCGCTGCTTCCCACCCTTAGCCGCATCAGCTCACCTCGCCTTGACCTTCTAGGACCTATGCCTTGTCCCTCGGTGCTGTCCTTGCTGCTGTGTAGCTGGGTCTCCCCTGCACGCTGCCAGCCGCTGTATGCTCTTCAGAGAGCTAATGTACTCTTAAAAAACATGTAATCCTCAAGGAGATAAAGACCTCAGTTTGGTTTAAAGGTGGTAGTCATACCCTTGGTTATCTCACGTGTCACATGTCTCCAGAATCTCCTGATTTTGGTGACATGATTATTCTGAATTTGACATTAAACAATTATTTATTGTATGCCAGGCCCAGTGCTGAGTGTAGGAGATCTTAAAAACTCATGCTATGTTTCCTGCCCCTGAGGTGTTCACCATCCAAAGAGAGAGCCAGAAACACATACAGAGACATATGCAGACTACACTGTCATGAGTTCCTGAGAGGCCCTAACGCTCTGCAGTTTAATGCATGGGCTTTGGGCTCAGAAACTTGGAGTTTGACGTCCAGCTCTGTGACAGCCTGACACCCTGGCCCAGTGACTTACCTCTCCTCATCCGAGTTGCTCTGTCTACAAAGGGGGGATAATAACAGAATCTACCTCAGAGACCTGTCAGAAGGATTAAATGAGATAATCCATGAAAAGCACTTGGCCCACGTCCTGGTAAATCATAAGTATTCAATAACTGGTGACTATTTTTAACATTTTTGTGAGCTAGCCGTACAGTGTGAGCACAGTGGTAGAGAAGATGGGATCGCAGGAGAGGGACCCATCACACATTGTACTTTACCTACCTTGTTTGTGTTCAGAGAGAAGTTAGTCATCCCCTTCAAAGTGTAATTTTATTTCAGTTCTAGGAAACTTTTAAGAAGAGGTATTCCCCTTAATAGCCACAGTCAATGCACAGCAAAGGAAAAGAAATGAGCAGAGAAGAAGGCAGCAATGAGAAATAGATTCACTAATTGACCTGTGGCCCCACCAAAAGGCCAAGGATTTTCATGCTTCCTCCACTGACTAATTTGTCTGTAGAGTATGTCACATTCTGTGAAAAATATTGACCATGTGAAATAAACCCAAACTGAGAAGCCAGAGTATCCCAGAGTCCCATCAGTCTTGAAACAGAAGTCTCCCTTGGAGTTACGAGTGTAACTGATGTTAGCTGGATCAGGACACAGTGGAGTCAGTTGCTGGAATGTGTGAGGGAGGCAATATGACGGCATGGATAAGAGTTTGGGTTGTGGAGTCCAACTGCCATTTGCTTCCTGCGTGTGACCCTGGATATGTTACTAACCTCTCTGAGCCTCAGTTTTCTCATCCGTAACTATGGGGGTGTAACTGTAAGCATTTCACAGGATGGTCAAAATGGCTTAAAAAAATAAAATGCATGTATGACTGGATAACATTTTTGAGATAGGAATTTGTGCCTTGCACATAGTAATCTTTGAGTAAATATTAACTGTTTCTATTATGAATCTTTCCATGGCTGAAAAAAAAAACACAAAGAGTGTACATCTTCATGCCTTTTTTCCCAAAGGGGAGATGATCAGGGAAAGGTACTGATCATTAAACCTCCTTGGGACTCCTAAGAGTAGGATGCATTGACAAAAAGAACCCAGGAGTGGTTTTCACGGAGTCCAATGACGAGCGAGGCTCAAAGGTTTCGCGTCAAAACCAGTGGCAGCCAACCTCAGCTGCATGGTCCACCCTCAATCCAGGCTCCACAGACCGGGGTGGCATTGGGCTCAGAGCCTGATTCATGGGCCTGTGGTCAACCCACGCTGCTGCACAGGACCCGCACTCAGACAGGACTATGTGGGGCGTAATGCCCTGCTGTTGCCGCCTTTTTTTCTTTTTAAATATCTTAACCTGCTCTCAGAAATCTCATGTTTACTTTGTTTGTTTGTTTGTTTTGTTTTGTTTTGTTTTGTTTATTGGGGAATATTGAGGAAAAGTGTGTTTCTCCAGGGCCCATCAGCTCCAAGTCGTTGTCCTTCAATCTAGTTGTGGAGGGTGCAGCTCAGCTCCAAGTCCAGTTGCTGTTCTCAATCTTACTTGCAGGGGGCGCAGCCCACCATCCCATGCAGGAATTGAACTGGCAACCTTGTTGTTGAGAGCTCATCCTCTAATCAGCTGAGCCATCCGGCCGCCCCTCCAGAAGCTCAGCGGCAGCTCGTTGTCTTCAGTCTAGTTGTGGAGGCCACAGCTCTAACCAACTGAGCCATCCGGCCAGCCCTGCTATTGCCATCTTGAAATTCTTAATAATTTTATTTTTGAACTTGTGTCCATAAGTACAGTCTGTTGGAACAATGGAGCATGCATTTGAGCAGAGGAAATACTTAAAGAAAGAAAAATGCTTTATATTTTGGAACCATGAATGGTACTTTTTTTGTGCTTTTTGAACAAGGAGCCCCACATTTTCATTTTGCACTGTGCCCTGAAAAAAGCATGGCCAGTCCTGATTAGACTGGAGACTTTCTCTTTTTGCTGGCTCCACTGGGCCAGGTTACCATTTTGAAATCTGATTTATAAATTGGGATTCAGTAATGACCTAACAACATGAGGTGAGCCAAGGGTCACGGTAGGAAGCCAAAAGCACAGCTGCAGTCCTGGTGGAAAGGAAAAGCAACTCAGTGTCCAAATATACAGCGTTTGTCAGGGCGGCCTCCAGCAGCTTGAATTCCATCCAGCTGACCGGGTCTCGGAGGTCTCACCCTGGCCCACAGTCTGAGTCATATTGAATGCCTTATGAGCTGAACATCTCTGGGTAGCAGCAGGGTTTCAGGCAGCCTGGGTCAGTGCCTGCTGAGCAGGCCACAAAATCCCTACAAACCACATCCAAGGATGGTATCAGGGGGATACGGTGTGGGGGACAACCAGAGCCCTGGAACAAGTCCTCTTTGTGGCATAGTGTTAAAGCATCTCGTTCCAGAACGCTTGGTTTCCAGCAGGAATCCTCCTCATCTCCATGAGCAGGCATGATAAATGCCCAGAGGGATTCATAGCAAAATTAATCATAAATAATGAATTAATGCTCATGTTTTTTTGCCAGTCACTAATAGTGTGTGTTGTTGATAATCATAACAATATTAGAACTGAGAGCTGTAAAGTAAGAATTAAGAGATTTGGGTTCCAGCCCTACTTGGTTGCAATTTGCTGGAATAAAATAAGCGAGATCTTGAGTTTCTTCTCAGTTTTTTCATCTGTGAAATGGGGATGACAATAACTGTTTTACTACTTACTTTGTGTAGTAACAAGGGCAATGTCTGTCTTGCTTGCTCAGGGTCAGACTTAGTAGGTGCTTAATAGATATGTATTGAATAGATAACACAAAATATGAGTGATCGTCACTGTTACTAGGATACATCTTACATACCCTTATGTAAAGGGGAAGGGAAAGCAGCCAAAATCTGTTGTCCCAAGCCTGCTACTGTTTGCTCTGTGAAATGAGGTTATTTCATAGCTGAGCAAACCAAGATACAGGGACACTAATTCACTTGCCTCAAGGTCCTACAGTTTGTAAGTGACTAACCAGCATCTGAACTAAGCATATCTAGTCAAACTCTATGCCTTGTCACGTCACCTTTGCTAGGACAAAGATTCCCCTAGCTTAGGGGCTTGCTGCAATTGTCAGTGACCAAAATTAGGAACTTCCAGCTGTACATCTAACATTTTGCAGTTGTGTTTGGAACCTGTAGCGTCTCGTTCTGTGTCACCTCCTCGTCCACGTCCTCTCCCTTTCTCCATTTTGACTGATATGCTTCCTCATGATTCTCACGCACACAGATCCCCATGGGTCAGGGTCTCCATTGTTCTGGTGCTCTCTTGTTAGCTCTCGCTAGATCCCTCATGTCTTTGAGCTTGAGTGCAACAGTGAGATTAGAAGTCAGATTTCCATCATTTAGGAAGGAAGGAAGGAAGGAAGGAAGGAAGGAAGGAAGGAAGGAAGGAAGGAAGGAAGGAAGGAAGGAAGGAGAGACAACCAACCAGTGAACAGAGTAAAATATTTAAGCCTGCTATTAGTCAAAGAAATGCCCATGAGAATGAAAATGACAATGACAAAATGGGCCAGAAGAAAAAGTGCATAGGGACACCCCATGTGGGCAAGAAGTCCTTGAGACTGATTTGCACTCTCATTCCGAGGTGGTGGGAGGACAGTCCTCACCTTTACGGAAATCATTTTGGGAATAGGTGTCCCGAGCCTTGGAAGTATCCACTGATGAACGGCAAAGTTACATCTACTCCTGTTTCCTAGTTTTGTAAAAGAACATATATATTTGGCATCATTGTTTATTCAACAAATACTTACTGTGTCTTCCATGTGCTAAGCACTGTGTTAAGTACTAGGTATGTGATATAAACAAAACAGTCTCTGTGTTCATGGAACTTACAGACTAATAGGAATTCACCTATTAAAAAAAATCATACAGATCAATAAAAAAATGCTAGGATGGAAAATAAATATGTTCAAGACAGTTTAACATTGGAACCAAATTTACACTGGGAGATGAACACAGGACCATGTTCTCTGGGAATGTGGTGTATAAGCTGAGCCCATAAGAAGTAGCCAAGTGAGAAATAGGGTAGGAAGAAGCATTGCCAACAGAGGAAACCAGAAACGTGCAGGCAACAGCTCAGAAGTGGCAAACCAGGAGGCCCATGACACTGGTGCGGATGAATGGGTGGCCATGCCAACGGGTCCTGGTTGCATCCTGAGTACAATGGAGCAGGTGCCATGGGAGGGTTTAGGGCAGGGGCTCAATGCAATCCACTCGACACTTCCAGACGATCACACTGATTTCAGGTACAGAGTGGATGGAGATAGCCCTGTAAAAATAATGATGAGTGAATGAAGAGACATCTGAGGGGCCCATCAGGGGCTCATGTCAGCCCAGCCTGCCACTCTACCCAGATGCTAAGTAAGCCAGGCTTCCCTCTGGGGCAAGCTAAGATTCAGACTCCCACAGACCGTGAGGGGTAAGGACATATACTACATCACTCCTTCTACCTTTCATGACAAGGCTGAGCTCCATCCATCCTTCTGTTCAACTCATTTTTGAATGCCAGTGGGGTTCCTTGCCTCTGCACTGCTACTGAAGTTTCATTGTAAAGTCAGGTGTTGACTTGGACCAAATAAAGCCCCATTTCAAAATCTAGAACTGCAGCTTCCATGAACTAGGGATTCCAAGGATGCAAGGAAATACTAATGTTTAAGTGGGTTAGTTTATAGGTATAGCAAATGCATAGGGGAGAGTTCTTGCTTTCATGCTAAATTCCCCATGATTCCTTCCTAGTGCTCTGTGTAGACCCAGTGGCAACTTTCTGAGCATCTGTCTTGCATTTGCCTAACAAGTTAATTAACACTTTTTGTCACTCTGGCAGCTTTGGAGGGGAGGAGAGAAGGATGTGACAGCCAATGCTGCCTCGGGTTAACCCTGCATTCACCCAACTTGCAAGAAGGCAGCTGAGTTTAGCATTGTCAAGGCAGAGTCTCCACACTGACCTCTCTGATTCTGTCCACAGCTGGGGCACCCAGGGTGACTTCTCCACGACCCACGCACTGCCTGCTGTGAAGGTGAAGCTGTTCACAGAAAGCACAGGCGTCCTGGCCTTGGAGGACAAGGAGCTCGGACGGGTAAGCGCTCCCCATCACAAGGGGTATCCATCACAGGTGCTCCAAAGAGCAGGTGTCCCAGGTGCCAAGAGACAGCATTGCCAAGTGCCAAAAGACCTGGCTTTGCAATCTGAATCCCAGGCTCCACTCTACATTGACTTTCCGACTTCTCCAAGCCTCAGCTTCCCCTCTTCAAATAGGGTGACACAGCAGAAGCTAGAGCAGGGGTTCTCAAACCAGCAAACCTAAACCCACGTTAGAGCAAAGAGTAGCCATGCCCTTTACTATCCTGAAGTGAAATTCTTAGGTCATTTAACAAACCGACCCATCTAACCATTTCAAAATCAACATGACATAATATAAAGGAGAAATAAAAGGAAATTAATTAATAATAAGATAATTTCAAAATGTAAACACTTAGGCACAACTGAGCTCGAAGACCTAAACTGAAGGAGGGGTGTTTTGCTGTCTCCCATGTGGAGAATCGCTGTGAACATGACAGCTACAAAATCCACTTGAGGTTGGCGACTCAAAAGTCTGAGTACCAGTAAACTGATTTCTTGAATCAGTAAACAAGTCTTGGTAACAAAATGTCCTTGGTTTTCCTGGAAAAGTGCCAAAAATACTTTGAGTGTGTGTGTAAAAAAGATTTAAGATCTAGACTCGGTTAATTATAAACAGGGTTTTCTGCCTCCATTCATATCCAGTGGGAAGATTCAAAAGTCAGGTGGGATGCAGGACAATTCCTCATTGGAGAGGAATATCTCACTCCTGCAGGAGGTTTAGTGTCCCTCCGCCCTGCCCATTAACACCAACCAAGCCAAACACCAATTATTCCACCACCACCCCCGTCCAAAAAAGTCCCCCCCCCCAATTTTTGAAACATCCTAAGGGATGATACCGATCCCTTGGAATACCACTGAGAGAATAAAGACATTCCTTCTTGCATCTCAGCTACTGACGCTGCACCAAACAGCCAGTAGTATTTTCAGAATGCAGGTTGAACTTGTCCTTTGCCAGCTTGAAATGCTTCCCTCACCTCACACTGCTTATAATAAAATCTGAACTCTGTAGCGCAGCCTACAAAGATTCGGGTGGTCTGGCTTCTGCCCACCGCTTCAGCCCATTTGCCCCCTCATCCACATGCTTCAGCATCCTTAGCCAAATTTCAGTCCTTCAAATAAACCAAATTCTTTCCTCCCTCAGGGGAACTTCTCTCTGCCTGGAGGGCTTTCCTCACCTCCCAACTCTTTGAAAGGCTCCCTTCTTCTCTTTATAAATGCACCCTCCTCTACTCTCCTCCTTGAAGAGCCTTTGTGGATTGTCTGTCCTCCTTCATTTGTTACCTCAGCCCCCAACTCACCTCCTACACAGAACTTAACACTAATGAGACAAACAGAGAGAATTTACAGAAATTGTGGCCTCTCTTCTCCACCAAACTGTAAAACTCCATGGGGAGAGAAACCTAAACTATTTTGTTTGCTACCCTATACCCAGAGCCCAGCATATAGACACTCAATAAATTTCATTTCCTACTGGTTGAATGCATAATCTCTTCTGTAAGTTGTGTAATTTTAGCCAGGGTGTTTAACCTCTCTGGGCCTCTGATGTTTCATCTAGAGAATAATAAGAGAATACTCCAACACAAGCACGCAGACACCCACACGTAAGAACGCCAGCAAGAACACATGAACTGTGCTTCCGTTTCTCTTCCTTCGTGTTTGCAATTCCTTCTTCTGCTTTCATTGATAGAACTGACCTGGAATCATGTTACTAGGACCTACGTCACAGATGGAAGTAAAACAAAAAGTAAACAAGGCTAACAGTAAACAGAGTGCCGCCCCCAACCCCCAAAAAAACGAGGAAGATGAAAGAAAAGAAGAGGTTTAGTTGCTTTATTTGAGAAATGACAAATATTCATTTCTACCTCTAGGGAAAGAGAGACACACAGAGAGTAGGGGGAAGTAGCCTGCCTTTTCTTTTTCTTCAAACTTCTTTTTCCGTGAAGGATCTTGTCAAGAATCATGAGTCTCAGAGACCTAGGACATTAATGTTAGAAGACAGAAGTCCAGGAACGCTCAACCTGAGTCTTTGGAGGGCTCCATGGACCCAGGAGCCCCTTGAAATTGTTTGCAATTTGGGGGTTGGAGGTTGAATGTGTGCATTTTTTTGGATATGTGCATTTTGCTAGTTCAAAGCATTCACGAGCTTCTCAAAGCTGTTCCCACTCAGAGAAGTTGAAACCACAGGGCTAGTCAAACCCTTTCATTTTATAGATGAGAAACCTGATCCCTGAGGACTGGGAGTTTTCCCAGGACCACCTGATTGGTTGGCGCCTATGCACTGTTGCACACGTACCATCGGCCAGGCCACTGTCTGAAGGACTTTATGTGCAGCCCCTCTTGCGTCTTCACCATAACCCTAGTGACGCAGCTACACTTATGACTCCTCGTGTCCACATGAGCACACTGGGTCCAGAGGAGTTAACTAATTTAGCAGGAATGATGCCTCATCTTCAGGGCCATTTTTACTACACAACATTGTCCTATATAAAAATAAAACCCTCGGTTCTGCTGTTGTGAAAGCAACAAGCTTGCCACAGCCCCCACACAGCCATTCATTTCTTAATAAATCATTCTCTCCTCCAGCCCCATTATGCATTTCTACTTCCTTCCTGCCAAAGAAACTTTCCACCGATTAGTGTGTAGCTGGCCTGCCTGGCCCTTGTTCTAGCTGGGGCGCCCTCTGCTGGCAGCACCTCTGTAGGCAGCTGGCTGATCACTCCCAGGTCTTTTTTAAAATGGAGCCGTTCCTTAGACTCCCAAGGAAATGTTTTTCTATGCTATAATTCTCCCCAAGCTTAGCGGAACACAGCCACTTTAGAAATCCCAGTGCCGCATTCATTCATTCAACAATATTTAATTTGTTCCATTTTTACTATGTTACATACTTATTAACATTTGTAAATGAAAAAATAATTCATGTACGTTGTTAAAAATTAAAATTGGGTATATAGTAAAACTAATGATCCCTCCCACCTCACCCCAGTATCCTTTCCCAGAGATAAACCTTGTTTTCAATTTATTGTGTATTATTCCCCAAATATTCTGTGCATGTACAAGCATATGTGTATATATCCCTCTTTAAAATAAAAGGAAGACAGCACAGTTGGAAGTTACTGTATACATATTGCTCTGCACTTTGCTTGAACTATCATAGTATATGGCGATTATTCCATATCAGCCCATATTGACTTTCCTTCTGTTTCCATAGCTGCATAGTATTCCATTGTGTGGATCCATCGTAATTTATTTGAATTGTTTCCAGTCTTTCGTTATATAAGCAATACTTCAGTAAATAACCTTGAATTTATTCCTTTGAACATGTATGTGTGTGTGTGTGTGTATACATATATATAAATTTCAAAAAATATTTTGCTGAATGAAATTTGAATTTTGATAGATATTGCCAAATTATCCCTAAAGAGTATACACCAATTTATACTTCCACAAAAGGCATGAGCATGAATATTTCCCCACACCCTTGCCAACACTGCAATATTATCACATTTTTATGCATTGAATGTGATTATTAGTCCACTGTGTCCTATCATTTGTGCTATGCACAGAGCAAACGAGAATGACAGGTAAAAATTCCTAATCTCAAAAAACTTAAAGGATATAGACATAAAAATTAGAACTTATAGTGCAGTGTGGTAAGTGCTTGAAAGGACACCTGGGGAACACATAGCAAGGGGACATAATCCAGTCTGGGGGTGTGGAGGAGGATGCCTTCCCCAGGGGCCACGCAGAGGTAGGGAGAGATATATAGGCTAAGTCTTGGGGGAGAAAGGCTCAGTATAAAACAGTCCCCCACAAGGACCTGCCTGCATGTCCAGGTAACAAGACGCGGAGGCTGGCTGGCGTGCGGCTTACTGCATGGGGTGGGTTGTGTTCCCACATCAGCACCGCCACATCAAAGCACAGCACACATGGGCCTCGGCTGAGATGACGAAGTGCTTGATTAGCAGCCTGGAATGTCCAGATGAGGTGTCTGGACTGCTCGGGCTTATGTGCACCCAGGAGGACCCCTAATAATTCAGCAAGGCTGACACATACAAAGGAGTTGTCGACCCATCGGGTGCACGGCAGGGTGGGGATGAAGATGGTGTAGAACTGCAGTGACCTCATCTCTCCATCCACCCTGAAGAGGAGGTCTCCCCAGGGAGCCACCACATGGGGGAAGAAGTCTTTGTAGAGAGGCCAGTAATAAGCGGAGGCCATTTGCATCGGCAAGCGGACACCATATTGCCAGTGGGAAACACGCCCAGAGCCCATATGGTGGGAGGCCTGTTAACAAGCTGCGGGTGCCCAGAGCGCTGCTCGCACTTCTTTTGCCAAATGGGCAGGAGTAGGAGGCCAGGGCCTTGCATGCTGCTGTTCCCGCCCTGGCTGGGATTTCTCCTATCAGCCTCCCCCCTTCCTTGCTTCCCAGCATGTCACCTCTTAGGTCACACTAGCTCAGGAGAGAGGGTCAGCTTCACTGGGATCAGCAGCCCTCCTCTCCATCTCCCAAAGGCTGGGGTCTCAGGATATGGAGCATGACACAGCGTGGCCTAAAGGACAAGTGGTCTCTTGAGGGAAGGGAGAGGTCTCCACCTCCTAATGGCACCTTGGCTTACTCATTTACTCCCAGCGTCCTGCAGTATATCACAGTTAGCTAGCACCAGTTAAGTGAATTTACACATTTCGTGATAGAATTTTAACTAAATTAACCCTCACGAAATGAACAAGTGGCCTAAAAAAGGTTACTACAGAATGGCTATGATTTGAAGATAGTACTAGTATTGTAAGCCTGACAACCAACACGAAAATGGTGGAGCTGACACCAGGCCAGCAAGAGTTCTGTCATCCATATCATGAGACAAAAACAGTGCTGATGTAATCACACAGAGTCAGATGGCAGTTAAGACTTTATGAACTTATTTGTAAGACACTTTGAACTACAGATTTACATCCAGTATCGTTAATTACACTTGCCCTAAATATATGGTACCTTAAAATATAGCTAATAATAGAATAATATGGCTGCCACAATTCGCAAGATATTTAAAAATACAGTTTTTTGTCTTTAGCCCATCTTTTAAGACTTCTATATTTGTGCATGTTTTATGATACATGTCATAATGTAATATAGTAATACAAAGTAAGCATATGTAATGTAAAATATATATGGATATATATTTTTTACTGATATTTATATATAGGCATACCTGGTTTGATTGCGCTTCACAGATATTGCGTTTTTACAAGTTGAAGGTTTGTGGCGACCCTGCATCAAGCAACTGTATTGGCACCATTTTTTCAACAGGCTCAGAAGATGGTTAACATTTTTTAGCAACAAAGGGTTTTTTAATTAGGGTACATATATTAGACATAATGCTATTACATACTTAATAGACTACAGTATAGTATAAACATAACTTTTAGATATACTGGGAAACCAGAAGCTTTGTGTGGCTCATTTTATTGCGATATTCGCTTTATTGCAGTATTCTGGAACTGAACCCTTGATAGCTCCAAGATATGCCTGTATTTATATTGATATATTTTTATATTACTAGTGATATAGTTATAGATATTGGGCTAATTGCTCAAAAATATTTTGCTGACGTAGGACAAAATCAAAAAAACTTTGGCAGTCTCTGGTCTGAAATATCAGGCCTTATATTTCAGTCATGTCATCAGATATTAAGAAGAATCTAATTTTGTCTTTAGCAAAAAATATATAAATTTTCTTTCCTCAGAGAGAAGGAATTTAATAAAATAAAGAAAAGTTCAGGCCTGGAGTCAGAAGGAGTGAAAAATCAGCGCAAGCGAGGCCTATGAAAGTGGGCTGATTTTGCTTTTCTGCCTCGGTCCCCGACTCTTCTCAGAGTCCTTGATCTGCAGTCACCCAGAAGCCATACGTTTCTGCCCTCCAAACACAGGCCAAGCTTGTGTGATGGCAGTGGAGCTGACACAGCATCTGGAAGGCCATGTCCACCCCTGAGACTTTGAGGCCCCCACCCCCTCCAGAGGTAAAAGAAGCTCAGGAAAAGAGCCGGACTTCCCTGCACCTGGAGAAAATAGAAGCTTTGAAAGCAGATCCAAAGCAACATGCAACAAACCAGGGCACGCTGCCATCGCAGAAGCAAATCTTAGCAAGCCCAGCTTTTGTTGTGCCTATATTTAGCTCACGTTCCCTTAGTTCAGGGGAGCTTCCAGACACTTCACTCCTCCCCGAGTGCACGTTCCCCAGATCCCATGGGGCTCCTGAGAACTCTTTTATCGAAATGCAGGAGTGGATTTACTGAGTTATTACCTTCTTGTTCCACTCACAGCATGTGAGGCAATGAGAGCTGAGGCAGAAGTCTCGAATCAGAGCGCCATCTCTGAAGCACACTGGGGAAAGGCTTTCTCTAAAAGCTAATCCTCCTTCAAGCTGTGTGTGCTTTCTTCCGGGCCAAGACAGAGTTGGGTGTTGTGTGATAAGATGAAAAGTACAGGTGAAATCGGGCTGAAATTTGTGACTGTCCTCAAGCCCCTTCTCTTCTCTAAATGTCACATTTTTTATCCATCAAATAAGATCCCTTCCACATTCCCCCGTAGCCTCTGAGGAATTTCTCCTCTTGGAAGGAATCCTAAAGAATGGAAAGAGTGGACTAGAAGTGCTCTCTCTAACATGTAAGGATATTTCTTCCTTTCATACATCCATCTTTTTCTTTTTCCTTTTTTTTTTTTTTTTTTTTAGCATGTATCCAATTTTTTATATGAAGAGAATGAGTGGAGAACATTCTCTGTTCTGGGTTGCTTTAGTATTTTGGACTTGGGAAAAGTACAAAAACAGGATCACAGAAATCATGATCCTTACTTTTACAGAGTTAGCCAGGTAGAGAGACAGGAGAACAAGATAGCGCCATTTCTGTCCTCAGGCCAGGCTGCTTGGCAGGAGACCGCCACGATGGGTAGGTGGAGCCTTAGATATAAGTCCAATGGCCAGGCCTCCGTTTTATGTAACTGCCTTCTCTCTGGCTATGGAACCTGGATAAGACACTCAACTCAGTAGCAGTTTCTCATCTATAAAAACACACCCATAATAGTGTTTCTGTTTTCTGGTTAAGATGATTGTTCTTTTTCCCAACAGGTTATTCTCCATCCCACCCCAAACAGCCCCAAACAGTCAGAATGGCACAAAATGACAGTCTCCAAAAACTGTCCTGATCAAGACCTCAAAATCAAACTTGCTGTCCGCATGGATAAACCTCAAAACATGAAGCATTCTGGGTAAGTGTTTCTTCTCTGAGTGGTAAATTTGGACACACCTACATTTATTTCTTAAAATATTTTTTAAAAAGAAAAATTGATCTTCAGAGAACCACATAGAAGGAAATATAAAGGATTCATGAGAGGTTATTACAATACTTGACTTTGCTATTTACAGCCATCCCTCAGTATCCACAGATAATTAGATCCAGGACCCCCTGTAGATACCACAGTCCATGGATGCTCAAGTGCCTTATATAAAATGGCACAGTATTTGCATGTAACCTAGGCACATCCTCCCATATACTTTAAATCATCTCCAGCTTACTTATAATTCCTAATACAATCTAAATGCGGTGTAAATAGTTGTTACACTGTATTGTTTAAGGAGTAATGACAAGAATAAAGTCTGTACATGTTCAGCACAGACACAAGCATCATAGGCCTAACTACATACTTCACGTCAGCAACAACGGAATATTTTTTTGGACTATTTTTCATCAGCAATGGTTTGGATCTGACGATTTCTAATAGGATTTCCAGTACAATTTAAAAGCTTCCCAGAATGTGCTGGGTGATTGTGCTTTAGGAGGTTTTGTTGACTTCACTACCTTCTCAAAGGTATCCAGATCTTTCTGACTAGAAATCACTCACTTGCACCTTCATTAACAACCACATGCAGGAGGTGTGAGCAGTTGCCATAGGCAACCTTCAAACAAACAATTCACATTGAATCAGTTTTAGTTTGTACTGGAGAATTTAAATAAACACACACACACAAAAAAAAACACAGAAAATGTATGATCAACTTTACTTCCTTAAGATTTGAGAGGAAAGACCAATTAAGTAATTTCAAGTTACGATGAAAAGAATAGGTCAAATACAGTTTTATTGTACAGATCAAACCAATGATTTGTACAGAAACTGTTTATTGACAACTGGGTATATGCTGAGTGGCGGCCTGTTAAACAAAATTGCTTGGACACCGCTGTCTCAGAAAATGTGATCACTTAGGGAGGGAGGAGTTGTACAATAGAACTCTGAACAGGGGGATGTTGAACCAACAGAAGGGAATGGATTGTTTTTCAAGGATTCTGCAGGTACCATTTGTCAACCAACTATCATTCGGTTTAGCCCCTGTGGTCGGTAGAAATGTCTCATTACACATGTCTCACATTTCCCTTGGGGTATATGTGTTTACAAGAAGGCGTAAAGTGGTAAAACTGACAGGAAAATTGAGATTGGTTATCTCAGTTTATCTCAGGGGTCAGAAAACCAACACCAGGGCCTCACCGCTGATTCAGACAGATTTAAATAGAGACCCAGGAGGGAGGGATGAGGACAGGAAGTACAAATCCCAGCAGATGAGCAGATCATAGCAGCATGCCATCCGAGAGTAAAGAACAGAGCCCCAGCCTTGGTGCTTCGGAGTTTTAGGAAGCAAAGAGAACTCAAGGTTCTGGAAAAAGATAGATACCTACCAGTCAGGGCACTGGAAGGGGTCAGGGAGAGGGAACTCCCTAGGAAAGAATTATCTGGCAGGGATGGGAACCCAATACTGAACCTGAGCTCTGGCTTGGATTTGGAAAATTTGCATGACATTGTCTGGAGGCCAAACTATTTGCAGAGGCTGAGGTGGGATTATGGCAAATCTCTTCTGCTTGGGCCTTGCAAAGGGCGTAGGGGTGAGCCAGTTCCCTGCTACACACTCATTCCTTTTTCAGCTGTCCACGATGAAGAGCAGCCAGCTTCTCAATTAAATTAGCGTCTCATGAAAATGTTCACAACTTTTTTCTGAGGTCAGCCTTTCCTCCTTATCATGCTGCTGGCGCGTCTTCCAAAATTGTCAAATGGGAATCTCCCACATATCGCCTCCCCTTCCATGTAAACATTCTGGCTGCAAGACAAAGGGTTGGAAAATTCAGTTAGGTTCCTATAGCACAAAGGAAAAGATTCTGCATCTTTAGCAAAACACTGGCTCATGAATCCTCAGTAGATATTTGCTAAAGGAACCAGACCATAAGGATAGGACAGAAGGAGACAGAGAGACGTGAAAAACGTAGGGAAGACCAAAGAGAGAGAACAAAAATATGAATGAATGTATCTATTCTCAAAACTGCTTTTTAAAAAACTTTCTTAAGAGGATCAGTAGCTCAGCCCACATTTCTAGGGTCCTTGGAAGCACTAGACCAGTTTTACAATTACTCTCATTGAATCTCCACACAAACACTTGACGTGGGCATTATTTTTCCCATTGGACAAATTCCCACATTCTCTTCATTTCCTCTGTTGGAAATTGAACTAACTACCGTGTTTCCTCCCGAAAATAAGATCTAACTGGAAAATAAGCCCTAGCATGATTTTTCAGGAGGACATCCCCTGAACGTAAGCCCTGATGCGTCTTTTGGAGCAAACCTTAATATAAGACCCGGTCTTATTTTCGGGGAAACACGGTAATCAGAATTCAGTTAGTTTTTTGTTGATTTATTTGTAAAATTATTGACATGTTTCAGATTACCTTGACCCTACCGATGACAGAAGAAATATGTAGCTCCCTTCTGACAAGTTCCATAGCTATTTCATATCACTAGGCTGCCATTTAAAAATTACCCCTGCCAGGCAATATACCCGGATGCCCTAGAATAGTTCTGAAGACTGAGAAATGGATGCCTTGATATAACAAACACCCTCAGACCCAGTGTGACCTAAATCGGGGGGGGGGGGGGGGGAGGAACAGCCTTAGTTACACCAGGATAATTCAGGGAAAATAGAAATGTTTATGGACTACATTTTTTAAATTTAAATTTAAAATAGCTTTATTGATCCCATTGTGTGGGAAAGAGAAATAGAGATATCAGAGCAGCGTCACAGCTTAGAGTATTGGAGCGAGAAAGGAATTTTTAAGAAGCATGGCTGAGGTTATAAATTGTATCCACTTTAATGTTTATTAAAACAAAAGGAAGCTCAGAATTATTCCTTTGGTGGACTATGGTTCCTTAAATAAGCCACTGAGCCATTCAACATAACTTTCTTTACTGAATAGAAAAGTATCAGTAAGAAAATCAATACTGCCTTTTGCCCTTAAGACATTAGTATTTGACATACTTGAGAATTAGCAACTCCTAGGTGTCTTTCTAATTTTTCATCTTTTACATCCAAATGATGTTTTAAGTTCAGGAAGTGCATTCATATACATTATCTCATTTTATCCCTAAAACAGTCTCATAATGATTAGGTATTATTAACCTCTTACCTTAATAAATGCCCTCTCCCTTCACCCAGTTGCTCAGACTTAGATCCTTGGATATCTTTGACATTTCTCTTTCTCTCCCACGCTTCACCTCATCCATCATCAAATTCTCTTCACTATACCTTCAAGATGAATCCTGATTTCAACCTCTCGTCACCACTTCCACATCACCATTCGAATCCAAGCCTCCATTACTTCTCCCCTTCACTTGTTGCATTTGCCTCATAAGCAGTCCCCTTGCTATCCTTGCCTCCCTGTAGTCTATTTTCCACCCCAAAGCCAGAGTAATTCTTTTGTAAAACACAAGTCAGATCCTGCCACTCAAATGCTAGAAAACATCCAATGGTTCCCCATCTCATTCAGAGTAAAAGCCATTGTTGTTACCATGGCTACAAGACCCTATCTGATGAGGACTTCACTCGCTATCTGACCTTGATCACTGCTCCAGACACATTGCTTCCTTGCTCTTCCCAGAACTCTGAGTGCACTCCCAACTCAGGGCCCTTGTCCCTACTGTTTCCTCTGCCTTGAATGCTCCTTCTCACCCACCCAGATATCCACATGGCTCACCTTGATTTCTGCATGTCTCTGCACCTTATCAAAATGCTTTTCCTGGGCCAGCTCTGTCCCCCCTCTCTTTCTTACTCTACTCTATGTTTACCAGAGCAGTTATCATCACCTCACATATCATACATTTCTTTGTTTATTAGGTTGTTGTCTGTGTTTCCCATTAGACTGTAAGTTCCTTGTCAGCAAGGACATTTGTCTCCTTTGTTCAGGTAGCTACTATAAGGCCTGACACGTAGTGAAAGTCCAATAAATTATTTGCTGCATAAATGAGTAAATGAATGAATGACTCCCCACTTTACAAATAAGGAAACTGAGGCTCAGAGTGGTGAAAAGATGTGCCCAAGTCAGAGTAAGCCTCAAAGCCAGATCTAGAATTGTTTCAGTTCAACCTTAACTGTGCAACTGAAACTGAAATTCAATGAACCACAGTCCACCAACCAGGAGTAATTCACAGCAATTCTGATTTTTTTGTTTTAACAAATCTAAGAAGCAAGTCTCAGCCATGCTTCTTAAAATTCCCTTTCCTCTTCCCGTTTCTTAGCTGTACCACTGCTCTAGACTTCTTGTTCTTTAAAACCATCACACTCCTCTCTCCTCCCCGTAAGTCTCCAAGACACCACTCATATTAGTGGTGACTCTCAAATTAGACTCCTCAGACTGGACTAGTTACTCGAAAATATTTTTAGGATTCCCTTTATCTCCCTTATTGGCTTATTTTCTATAAATGTCAATTAGATCTAATTGGTTGATAAAATCTTTTAAATCCTTACTGATTTTCTATCAATTGTTGATAGACAGATATTAAAAGCTCTGACTATAACTCTAGATTTGTTTGTTTCTCTTTATAGTTTTCTGTCCATTTTTGCTTCACATATTTTTAAGTTCTGTTTGCTGTTATTAGATACATAAACATCTAATATTATTAAGTCTTCTTGTGGAATTGAGGCATTATCATCATGTAATGATCTTCTATAACCCTGGTAATATTCTTGGCCCTAAAATTTAGTAAATATAACCATTCCAGATTTTTAAAAAGGTAATGGTAGATCTTAAATCCTTTTCTATTATTTTTCACCTATTATGTCTTTAGAGTTCAAGTGCATTTCTTATAGTCAGCATAGAGTTGGTTCTAGCTTTTTAAATCCAACCTGAAGATCTCTACCTTTTACTTGTAATATTCATTTAGCCTATTTATATTTAATGTGATTATTGACATGACTAGGTTTAAATTAAATTGCTATGTGTCATCTTGCTATTTGTTTTCTGTTTGTTTCATCTGATCATTGTTTCCTTTTTCCTCTTTTTCATCCTTCTTTTGAATTAATTGAATAGTTTTATGATTCCATTTACCTTTTTTTATTGTATTATTATATATAAACGCCAATTAGGTGAATTGCCTAGAATGTAATCCCTGGCGCTACCACTTACTAACTAGAAGCAAGTTGTTTAACCTCTCTGGACCTCATTTTGCATAGCATAAAGTGAAGTTAATGACAGTCCTCATAGCGTTGTTGTGAGGATTAAATGAGTTGATAAATGTAAAGCATTTAGAATAGGGTCTGATACATGGTAAGAGCTGTAACTACAGTAGAGTCAGTGATGGTTGTCATCATTGATGTTTGCTTTCATCCATGCTTTGCACTTTTTCTTGGCCCATGGCCCCTGCTGGGCTGCTGTAAGAAGATTGAGGCACCTGGAGCCTAAGCAGCTTCCTTGTTCTATTTCAATCCCCAGGGTGTGGGGAAGCCTCCCATTAGGAACCATGGCTTTTGTCTTACTGTAACTGCTACTCTTAAAAGAAATTCTCATGAAGCATTTCTGGAAAGAAAAAAAGATCTGCCTGATTACCACATGTGATGGGCTAGACACAATGGTGGCACAAGGACACAGAGAGAACAAATGCCATCCTCCACCTCAACTAGAGCAGCACCGACTCCCTGGCTCCTCTAGGCTCTTCAGTCATTTCTGCCTTCACAGTCCCCAACAGGAAACCTCAGCATCCCTGGAATCCATGGCCCTCCCAGCCATGATTTCACCTTTGTAAGGTGCTCAGGGGCAAGTGACTCTGGCAAAGGTCTTGATGGAGTCACACACTCTTCTCCCTGCAATGGATGCTCATCCCCAGGCATCCTAAGAGAAGATACATGATAAATAATTTTCCCCATGAATAGCTATTGAGCACCCATCACGGGCACACTTAGTGCTAAGCACAGACGATATTTAATGAACGGAGCTGAGATACTACTTCATTTACTTTCACAAATACATCGTGAAGCAGAACCGTCCCTTTTTTATAGACAGATGACACCCTGGGTCCTGCCCTGCCATCTAGTTCTAGGGCAGAGGGACGCTGAGGCCAGGGAGTCTCCCTTGCCTTTGATTGGGATTCCTGGGACTTAAGTTGAACCCAAGTGCATCTTCCTCATCTCTTTTTAGTCCTTTGTAATTCATTCTGGATTCTCGTATAACTAAAATGCCCCTAGCAAATGACAGGAAGGTCAGTGACCCACTGGCATGGGTCTTACAAATATGCTACAAGAAAGGATACATTAGAATCATGATGTAAAATATGACCTTGAGATCCAAACCCAGACACATACACCTCACTTTATTTCCCAATAGATGTGTGCCCAAAAGCTTAAAGTAAATTGAAATAAAGAATTCGAAGATGAATCCTTTGCAAAGTTGTAGTCATATACTCTTTATACTAGGACCAAATTGTAGTAGTAGTAATAACACTAACAACGAACAACAATAATGTCGAACATTATCGACAACTTACTATATGCCAGTTACTATGCTAAACACTTGACCTGCATTATCTCCATCAATCCTTATAACAACTGAATGGAGTAGATCCTATGCTCTCCCCATTTTACAGCTAAGGAAACTGAGGCACAGGGCAGCTAAGCCAAAGTCAATAGCAGGGCCAGAATTCTCACCTAGGTGTTTCCACCTGAGGCTGAGATATAACCACTAGGCTAAACTTCTGCTCACTACACTAAAATGCTGATTTATTTATTTGTAAACCCAGATTCCCACATATCTGGATGGTCTAAAGCAGGGGTGTCCAAACTTTTTTCAACATTTTTTACCAAGGGCCATATGCGGTAAAATACACAAACAGCCGGGCCACTCACTCGAGGTGAAGTACGTATTGCCTCACCTCGTTTATTTAAGTAAACTAAATATATTTTTGGAATTTGCTGCGGGCCAATTAGCAATGGATTGTGGACCACAGTTGGCCCGTGGGCCGCAGTTTTGACACCCCTGGTCTAAAGAGACAGTTGAGGGCCAGTAATGTTTGCACAGATAGATCTGTCTGTAGTGTGTGGAGATAGAGGTGGAAAGCCACCTGTACATCTGCAATAACTGATTTCCATCTGCTCCAGGTATTTTGCATTCTGTTTAATGAGCATGTTTCAATCTAATAAAATACAGAACCGGAGCTGACTAGACAGAAACAATCCATGGCAGCCCTCAGTTTTCTCGGTTTTGACACCTTCTGGTATGTGCCAATTAGCAATAAATTCTGAGGAAAACCTCAGAAGGAAAGCCCCTCCTTCATGTTAACCAGTGGATACTTTCCAAAGGAGGATTGTGAATTTTTCTCTGGTCCCACTCAGTGTCCCCATTCAAAAGCCCTTCACCAGATATCTTCTCTGTTCAGTGAGAATAGCAATTCATGTTCTTATTTCAGGAAAGAAACCAGTTTGTCATCTAGAGTGGAAAGAATAGCATCGTGAAAAGAGTGTTCTAGAACCTGGCTGTTCTGAGTTTAAATTCTGGCTATGTTAGTCACCAACTGGAAAACTAAAGTTCTTTCTGAACTTCAGTTTTCTCATGAAAAATAGGGATAATAGCATAATGACATACCTAATAATAATATTTACTTTGTGACAGATATTGTTCTAAGCACTTTACATTTCATTAACTACTTTAATCCTCACAACAACCTGTGAAAGTAGGTACCTTTATTTTTATTATTATTATTATCTCCATTGTGCAGATGAGAAAACTAAGGTAGAGATAAGTCTAGTAACTTGTCCAAAGTCACATACAAACAAAAGCAGCATGGCTCCAGGTTCAAGCTCTTAATCCCTCCAGGTGGGTATAATAAATTCATGTAAACTGCTTGGCATAGCGCAGAAGTCTAGTGAAACTACATTAAGTGGTAGCTACCATGTTTCCCCGAAAATGAGACCTAGCTAGACAATCAGCTCTAATGCATCTTTTGGAGCATAAATTAACATAACACCCAGTGTTATATCATTATATATTATATTATATTATATTATATTATATTATATTATATTATATTATGTGATATTATGTGATATTATGTGATATTATGTGATATTATGTGATATTATGTGATATTATGTGATATTATATTATATCCGGTCTTATATTAAAATAAGACTGGGTCTTATGTTAATGTTTGCTCCAAAACACGCATTAAAGCTGATTGTCCATCCGACTAGGTCTTATTTTCGGGGAAACACAGTATGAAGGGAAAGTTAATGATTCAATATGAGTTGCATTCTAGCGGCCTTTTCCTACCTCCAGTCTCATCCTTTAAAACTATAAACACTTTAAATGTAGCTCTGTTCATGGCTTCAAATCTCTCTATATGGATTCAAGTTAAGGGGAAAGAGAAAATGGATAGGAGCTGCCAGATGTAATTCCAGGAAAGTATGAGACTGTTACAACCTTGCCAGCCATTACTAAAAATACAAGACTTTTCACACAACTTTCTTTACTCGATCTTTTATTTCATCTATGTACACATGTCCAGGAAGATTCCGTTTCATGTGTTTAGCTATTATTTACTACAAGTAGCGAATAATATGCTTTCCTCTGTAAACAGAGATGTTTTATAATAAGGCTGACATTTATGGTACATCTACTCTGGCCAGACCTCATGCTTACACTTCCCAAGCATCATCTCATCGAATCCCCACAAAGCTCCGGCCGTTTCCAGAACGCCAAGAGGGTAAGCAGATTGCCTAACAGCTCAGAGCAACCTGCAGAGCCAGACCTGGAAGACTATACCCTTACGTTTCTATTACATTTCCGCCGTGCATATGTTAATATATTATTTCCAAAAGGTTGCGAGCACTGTCCAGGACGGCTAAGTGATCCATGGAACAAACAGCTGGCCGTGTTGGCTTCGGGGCTGATGAACTTACCAGCCATCCAATCATTTCCACAGCCTCCGCCTCCATTCTCTCTCTCGTCTGCACCACTGTAACCATCTCCTCACTGTCTCCCACCCTTCTTTCTTGCCCCTTCCAGCTATAATGCATTCATCACCCAGCAGCCACTGGGATCATCTTAAAGAGAAATATAAGTGTACCACTCCCCTGACTAAAACCCTTCCGTAGTTTTCCAGCCTTATTTGGAGTGACTGCATTAATGATCTGTTTTACCCATTTAAAAGATCACTCTATCTGCTGTGTAATGAATGGCGTGTAGGGGCAAGAGTGAAAGCAGGGATGCCAGTTAGAAGTCTGCCATGGGCCAGGTGGACATTAGGGTGGTTTGACTGGGTAAAAGCAGAAGAGATAGAAGTAGATGGGATATAGTTTAGAAGGAAAACACGAAAAACTTGGCAATGTATTGCATGTCTCTATGCAATGTTTTAAAATCTCATCAAAAATCTTTATAAAAATCACTCTGTTTTTCCAAGAACACGGCATTTAAAATGAATTAAAATATAGCAAATATTTATTGACCCCCTACCGTATACATTCAGCCCCTCAACAATGCTGCAGTTATGGGCACTGAGACCCACGAAGTCGAAAGTCCACGTATGACTTTTGACTCCCGTCGGCCCTTCACATCTGCAGATTCAATCAGGGTCGACATCCGCAGGAACCCAAGGTTGGAAAACTGCTGTTGGGGATGCAAAAATACTATTTTGAACCGCTATTGGTTAAACCTTGTGGATGCGAAACCCACGGATACCAAGGGCTGACTGTATTTATTTGTTAAAATCTGCATATAAGTGGACGTGCGCAGTTCAAACCCATGCTGCCCAAGGCCAGCTGTATAAGAACTATGCTAAGAATTTAGAAAGAAGGTTCCTTCCGTAGAGGAGCTCACAGAATAGATACAATAAATAGAAAAGCAAATAAGTTATTGCTAGCAGCAGAATTTATCTACGGAGCCCAGGAGGTGATGACATCAAGGTAAGGAATATGAGTTCTAACTTCAGGAGTTGGGAGAGAAAGCATTCCCAACAGCATAACATGTACAAAGTTATGGAGGTGTGAAACTTTATGGTGTGGTCAGTAATTATAGATATTGTGCAGAAGCTGAGTCTAGAGAGTTAAGCAGGGCGGGGAAATGAAGAGGTTTCTAGGCCAGGTCAAGATGCTAGATTCCGTCTCCGTATGCCAAGGTTTCCCTGAGTGTATTCATTCCCCTAGTGGTACACAAGATAGTTTACTGATATACAGACACACATGTATTACTTATGTAGTTACTAAAGTATTTCAATGTGTGCTACATATAATAATATTAATATAATTACATAATGTATTATATATATATAATAGGCTACAATATAAAATTTTCTTTCAAAATAAATTTAGTCATGTGAAGTAGGTCAATTTAGAGAAAAATTTCAAGAAAATCACAGAATAGGTGGACAGATATGGGATAAATCGTGAAAGTGGAATGTGAATGGCCAAAGTTTGGGGCTCCCTTCATGTAAATAGGGGAGACCCACTGAAGGAGTTTCAGCAGGGAAAGCCAAGATAGCATTTGTAGATGGTAGAATGTATCTCACGACTAAGAGGGGGATGAAAATCATTCTGGTGTCCCCGAAGCCCATTAAGACATTCCCTTAGAGTTGTCCATGGAAGCAAAAATGTGGCTGGGGCTGAGCAGAGTGAAGAACTCTGCAGGAGGTGAAAATCAACTGCACTTGGCAATTGGGGAATATGGATGGGGAAACAGAAGGACCCAGGCTGATCTCTGGGTTTCTGGCTTGAAAGTCTGAGTAGATTTTGGCCACCAGTCACTCCAAGAGCCCCTGACATTTGTCAAACAGTATAAATTCTAAGTAGGTGTATTCTTTATGTTCTAAAGCAGAATTGTCTGATTCTTGGTGAAGTGAGGATTTGGAAGTTGTCCAGTGGTTTTGATAGCAAATAAAGCCAGTTTGGGAACGCGAGTATTTGAATGTATTTGAATATGACCAAGTCTCTCCCTATTTGGTCAGATAGAGCCTGAAAACCACCAGCCTCACTTCCTTGATCAATGCCCATTCATAAAACAATCCACAAGGCCAACGGGATAATTCATGAATGAATTACTAACACTCATCTTAAAATCTCCAGATACCGCTGACCTGTGCCTCTGTAGTTGTTAACCTTCCTTATTATTTCATTTTTCTGTTTAAAAATTAATTTTCATCAACAGAAGAGCATTTGGGGAAAAGGAAGGAATGTAGGAAGGACTTTCTATGTTAACATGAAACTTCTCCCCTGTAATATACCTGCATTTGACAGAATTACAGCAAAAGGAAATGAGGGAAGGTTTTCCTGAATGAGACTTGACAAGAGGTAAAGGAGTTGAAAGTTGTGAGATTTAGCACTTTTTTTTTTTTCTCTCGTGTACAACACCTTTCAGGAGTTTCCCTACCTTAAAAAAAAAACTTTTAGCACATATACAAATTAAGTCACAGTGTAACATTTTCCAAGGTGTTTTCTGGAATCAGTCAAAGAATCCAACACAGTCTGAGGAGGGCCCCAATTCCTTCTATAAGTAGAAGTGAAACTTGCCAGGTCTTTCTTATCCTCAAACACACAGCTCCTAAATCTGCTTTCTGCTTCTGAGCCGCGTGCCTTTCCTTGTTTATGAGTACCAAGCTTCACACTACAGTGTATTAAACAGTGTCCTCGTTCAAGCATTAATGCAACGTTTGTCTTTCTCCTTTCCCTTAGGTATTTATGGGCCATCGGTAAGAATGTCTGGAAGAGATGGAAGAAAAGGTTTTTTGTATTGGTGCAGGTAACTCTTCAACTCTAATGTCAGTCTTAAGAGCCATTAGTTTTAAAGATTTGACAGACTTAATTAATGCTTTTTTGTTGCGGTAAACTTACCTGAAGTACACAACACTCGTGCATTTAGCTCAATGAATTTTTACATATGATGTATCCACATAACCACCGTTCAGAGGAATCCAAACCATTTCAGTATCCAGAGGGCTCCCTTTTGCTCCTTTTCCTATTTTTATATCACTTTAAAATTGAAAAAAATAACACGTGCTCATTACTTTTTCATTCTGACAATACAGAATTACATAAGTAGAAGTGACCCCCCCCAACCCCCCACACCCTGTCAGTAATGGAGGACCCCAGGGAGGGAGCAAACATGTGTCTGGTTAGGGCACTGGGACATTAACATGGTTTTAGAAAAATCTGCTGTTTCTGAAGGCACTAAGATACTCATTATGGGAATATTCAGTTTACTGGAACTTCTTACATCTATTTTATTGTTTAGTGTGTTTGAGTTTAATTACCTGTAGGAGAGCACTCCATTCTCTTGATGCCTGGGATTTCCTGAAGTCTTAACTGACCTCCTATAACTATGCTTAACAGTCTGGAACATCTCTCTCCAGGTAGACTTTTTTTTAACCAAAGATAATCAAACGCTTCATGTTGTTCTGCAACTTGCTTTAAAAAATAAATCATCGTAGACATTTTTCCATGTTTGTACATATCGCTCTGGCTCTAAAACCTGTAAATTCCCCCCACACCCCCCTTTTTTTTCTTGTGGTGAGAATTTTTAAGATTTACTTTCTTAGCAACTAGAATTTTCCTTTTTGATAGACTTCTGGGCTTCCCCAATTGGGACTATTATTAACCATGCCGCACAGGTTATCTATGTATAAAGATACAGATGCAGATGCAGATATTGATATTAATAATACATTACTAACATACACATAGTATCTTAGCTCTCTTGAGTGTTTCTTTAAGAAAAAAAAATGTCCAGAAATAGTAATATATATCCTTGAAAATCCTTCCCTTTTTTTCTTGTTTCGGTTTGTTTGTTTTTTGCATTAGGATTTTTCAGTTTACAAAGGAATTTGCCATTGCCTCTTTTTAATTTGCAGGCTCCACCAGAGCATGTAAACTGTAATTCAATTTGCAAAAAGTTAATTTATGCTGTACTCTGAAAGACATCACAAAGTGAGTCAACTTGTAATTTAGTAACTAACAGTGTTTATTGGGTTACTTTGATGGCTATAAGTACTGGTTAGTATTCTGATCACTATCAATTCTGAAACCTTCCTGTGAAGCAACTGCCTCTTAGGCCTAAATAGCCTTGAAAGTTTCTCCAACCCTGAGCTTCTAAGATGAGACATTCCACGGATTTACTCAAGTCTGGGCCTCTAAGGCAAAATGTATCTCTCTGGCTGTGAAGAAGAAGTAATCTTTTTTTTTTTTTTTTTTTTCAGTTTTGCCAAGAGTTCTTTTTATTTAGCATTGAAACATGCACAAAGAAGAACGACTTTTGTGCATTTTATATTAATTAAACTACTATTAAATGCTGTTCCGAATAGCCTTAATACAGTAATAATCGGTATTCATGATTATAACAAGAGGTGATCTTTGCTTTCACAATTGCTACAGGGTACAACAAAACCTTAAAATAAAGTAGCCAAAGGAAAACTTTGGAATTATGCCCAACCCCCCAAAATAATACGGGGCAAAGCAGTGGAAGACATTTTATCCTGAGATGTATTTCCTCAGACTATTAACTGACCAATATTTATTGAGTACCTACTTTGTGTAAGGCACGTTGATAGGTCATAGAAAAGAACTATGAGGCCCAGTCTCACACTTCCAGAAGAGTATCTGATAGAGTTCTTTATATAAAACGGCAGAAATAGACTCAAGGTAATTAAGATTTTTTTAAAAGAAAAGGAATGTATTGGCAACCTCTTGAGGTAAGGGATTGTTGAAAAAGCTGAATGACTAGTCCTTATTACAAACAGAACCCAGACTACTTCCAGAAATTCAAGTGGTAGAAACCATGGCCAGTGTCATCAATGTGGTCATAAGACAAAATGGGCTCTGACCATTTTCAATCCTCACATCTCTACTTGAGGGCCAAATTTGAGAGAGAGAGAATTGTGTTGGTCCAGCTTGGGTAACACATCTAATTTTTAGCAGGGACAGGCCATGGTACTTTCATTAACAGGCCCACTGGGCTGTGTCCAAGATAAAATCAGGATGTCATTACCAGAAGGAGAAATGGATGCGGGGCAGGCAAAAGCAGCTGATGTCCACCCCTAAGAGAGCACAGTGTAGATGGAGAGACAAGATACATCGAAAGAAGCAGTGCTGAATTATTGATGGTTCTCCCCGTCAGTACTCTCCCTTGGCATAGCAGCCTCTCTTGGAATCACTTAGGAGACTATACGTTGGCCGCCCTCAGTAGACTATATGCTGTTTCATGGCCAGTTCTGTTTGATTCATCTTGGTGTCCTTCCCTGTTTCACCACCACACACGTACATCCTTTAGCTCAGCATATGGTACGGGCATTCAGGAAATGTTTGGTGGAAGAAAGAAGGAAAAGGAAGAGAGGAGAAGAGCCCCGGCAAGACCTCGAGTGGTTCTGAGAAAGGAAAGATCATATGGCCTGGAAAGTGACCACTTCCCAGAGGAAGTGGGACAAGTGGCCCTCTCACCATGATATGGAGTCTCCTCTCCCACTCTGAGTGAACCAGTAATTGCTCCACTGGACACACGACTTTTCTCTGAGAATCTTTGAAATAATGAAGTTTTTAGGGAAGTAGCTGACCTCTTACTTTGGGAAATATTTTAGGGGAAAATTCTTCAGGAAAAAAAACAAGAAGAAATGTGCCCAAAATATCAATGAAGCCATGTCTGTACAACATGTACTGAATGGAAAAGGAGAAAATGAGTTTTAGGCCATGCACCTAGAACATAGATGTTTTAAGGCCTTCGCACTGAAGCTTCCACCCAGAGAAGATACGACTCACACAGTAGCTAAAAAGCAAGCTCTGTGCTCACTTGTGAAAATCATAAAAGGGTCCAGCCCATCTAAAGCTCAGTGTCTTTCCTAAAAGGGCACAAGAGAAGAATCTCAGGATTTGATGAGATGTTTCAATACATGTGATTCTCTTTAACTTTAAAGAGCCATTGAGATGCATTGGTTATATCGATCTCCCAAATTAAACCTTCTGTTTCAACCTAAGTCAGATTCCTTCCTTAACAACTTCTGTGGCCTGCAGAGGGACAGCCCCACCATCACAATTGCAATGGGAGAGCCAGGATGAGAACTAAGGTCTTCTCTTTCTTTTCTTGTCCTGTTCACCACAATAATGTCTAAAAGCAATTTTGCTGGCCGACCTAGAAAACACTGCATTACTTTTGGATTCTTCCTGTTTTTCCTTCTCCATTATTGAAGTCATCATATCTACATGTGCTTTATCAAAATAATAAGGAGAATACTCACCCCCTTTGAAACAACTCCGATACCAACATAATTGCAGGAGATAAGTTCAAGGGCACCATTGCTGGCCCCGTGCAGGGGCAGCAGAACTATCCTGAGTTGCTTGAAGAGAAAGATGGCGGTCCAGACAGTGACAATCAGCCCCCAACAGCTGCATGCAACGTGGAGTTCAGTCACACATGCAAATTATGTTCCCTTCCTTGTTAGCCACCAGACCCTTCCACGGAAACTCAAAATGCAGGGGAAACCAGGAGAAGCACTCTGGTCAATCTGAGGGAAGAATGAGGGAGCTGAAGAAGGAAGCAGATCCCACACAGCCTGCCCCAGTCCCCTGGGCATCCTCAGAGGGAGCTCTGTGGGGAGCAGTGTACAAACCCCCACACAGGAAGCGTAGCTACCCAAGTGACTTACTGAATATTGGTTCCTTTCCACTCAGATGTCAGATCTCATGGAGTGTTTTTTGTAGAGAGTTTGCAACACAACTATGTGTTCTCCAACACAATTATGAATTCCATTAGATTTAATACAGGGATATTTGTTCGAAAGTCCTAGGAGTAAGACACATCCAACATGAGTCTCCTCAAAATCATCTCCTCTCCTGCCCCATTCTCTCTCTCTCTCTCTCTCTCTCTCTCTCTCTCTCTCTCTCTCTCTCTCTCTCTCTCACACACACACACACACGCACACAGAGTCTACATTTTGTCCGTAATACAGAAATATTAAAATTCTCCCTACGTGAAATTTCCTTCTAGTGCTACTACCTTGGGTGGGAAATAAAGATAGATTATAAATGGACTTCCCAGCAGCCAGGACAAAGGACATTCTCAGAGGGGTGTGGAACCAAAGCAGCAATTCTCATTTTTAAGTATCAGGGTTAAAATTATTATGGTTGTGACTGGAGTCTGCCCCACCAACTGTGAAAGGCATGAAGCAGTTTCAGGGTGTTTCTGTGCCAGAGACTTAAGTGTTCCTACAAGATAAGACAGTGTTCCCCACCTGAGGACCTGGGCCACCTGCCCCGGCTGCTATTTAGCATGCAGACCCCAAGGTGCCGTCCAGAAGGCTGCGACCCAAGAATCTGTGCATGTCACAAGCTCACCAGGTAATACTGATGAAGGCTGTCCAGAGTGGTCCCGTGCCCTTCCCTGCACCAATCACTCTAAGCAAGGAGATGCACTGATGACTGGCCACGCCTGGGCCACACATCCCACACAGCCCACCTACAGCGAGAGGTATAATTAACCCTACACAAACTCTGTGGGCTGAAAGTGGAGGAGAGGGGGAACCCCCAAGGAGAGTCAGTGTTCAGTCACCACAGGGAAATGAGCCCTCTGCATGCAAATATAAGAAATGTCCCACAGCTGTTATCATCACCATCGAAAGGCAATGCAGTTGAGTCCCAGCAAAGATAACTGAGCTGCCCGGGATCACAACCTAGAAAGTAATGGATCTGAGACTCAAATCCAGGTCTGTAGAGCTCCAAACTCATTCTCCCTCTATTCCACCAAATGGCCTTAGTGTCAGTCAGGAGCATGGTATTTAGACTGTGGTTCTTCATACACAACCACATCACATGAAAATGGTCCTTGGTCCCAGGAATTGTGTGCGTCACATCATAAACATTTTCTCCATCCTCACATCTTGACTCAGTCAGTCAGTGTTTCCTCATGAAAACCTTCCCTGACCACCCAACTAAACCAAATCCCCAAGCTCTTCCAGGATCATCTCTCTTTTTAATACTAATCACCATTAAAGTTACACATTTCTGAGAAGATGTGATTAATGTCTGCCTTCCCACTAGACATGAGGGCAGGAACCATATCTGGTTTTGTATGTCTTTATATTCCCAGCGCCAAAATATACCCAAGTTTTGTTGAATGAATGAATGAATGAATGAATGAATGAATGAATCTGCCATAAAGAAAGAACTCTTTTCTAAAATGTAGTATGTGAATTGTAGACAGGGCTAGTAACCAGAGTTCTGTAAAAATGACAGCTGAGTTATTCTCAAAGATGGAAAAAGAAGAAAGGAAAGGAAAGGAAAGGAAAGGAAAGGAAAGGAAAGGAAAGGAAAGGAAAGGAAAGGAAAGGAAAGGAAAGGGGCATTAGACAAAATGTGTGTCTGTGTGTCCAAGTATTTTAGTCTTCCATGGGTGGGAGGAAGAAGAGGGGAGAGTCAGGGACAAAAAAGGACTAACCTTCTTATCTCATAACTAGACTCTAGTTGCTAAATATAATTGAAACTCAAGGCAACTTTAAAATTTCTAGACAGTTCCTCTATGATAAAACAATGGTTCTCAAACTTTAGTGTGCCTTAAGAAATACCTGAGACAGTTATGAAAAATATAGATTCTTGAGGTCCACCATAACCTAAGATCCTGTTTTAATTGGTCTGACTTAAAAATCTGCATATTTATAACCTACCCCCACTACAAACAAATGACAAAGGTGGCCTCAGTCCACTCTTTAAGAAACATTATTGCAAACCTTTCCCTAATTTAAAGAACTGTTTGGAAAGGAGCTACAGTGTTCCTTGTGTACTTAAAGTTCAGTCATCTTTAAAACAAAACCTCACAGACCCAGCCTCAGAAGTCCCTCCTGCCCATCCCATGATTTCATGAGACAGGACATACCAGCTAAAAATCCCAAAGATGTAAAAACTGTGGTCCTTTAAGTCCTCCCCTCAAAAGTGCACTCTCAGATATCACTTGAGATTACTAGCGCTTTCTGTTTTCTGTTGTTCTAGTCCAGGCTTTTAACCAGGGGTGACTGACTCTCTAACATATATTCTAGGCTCTTTTATGCCGTCATTACAACAGCACTAATCATTAATTTTCATTAAATATAGTTTAAGTAGAATTTTACTGTGACAGACAAACATGCCTTTGACTGGGAATAGCTTTCACTTGGTGATGCCTTACGGAAGCTTGAAAAAATATCAACATGCTCCCAAACTTGGCTATTTCTGCCCTCTCAGGTACTCTAGAGAGACTGAAGGTCCCCCCAAACTTGCAATAATTAGAAATATTCAAAGAGAAATTACCTCCCCCCCCCCTTTTATTTCCTAAAGTAAGTTGCCAAATCCCAAGTTAAAACTCAAGTTTATTTTAGCCCATTTGTCAGGACAACTTCAGCAGTATTACCAGAAGAGGGCAGCAGCATACAGGGCTCGAAGAAAGCAGCAACTAAAATAGAAGAAAAATCAAAAAGCCCAAAGCATGTAGAAATAGTAAATTCATGATCTTGAAATAACACCCTTCTGTTGTGATTTTTCTTCTGATCTCAAGTGAGTGTCTGCATCTCTCTATTTGTTTGGCTAATCATCACATTAGCAAATTGTATCACCTCTTTTGTTGACAGAGACAGGTAAAAATCACTTTCCAATCCTTCCAGGAATGTCTGTGCTCACTGTCATGCTGGGGGTTGGGGGGGTAAGCCTGGGGGATCCGTTATCTGTGGGACCAGTAATAAGCTGGAAAAGCCTGGTGTTGTACTTCCAGTAACATGTAAATTGGGAAGGACGAAAAAGAACCTCTTTATTAGATTATACGTACTCAAATTTCTGGAACCAATGAGACTCAATTAGTGAACGCCCACTGTATGATGGATTTAGTTTTTGGGAAGGGGAATGTAACCAAAATGTATGACTCCCTAGGCCACCTTCAAGGGATTTATCATCTAGTAGGCAAACACACCTACTCAGCAATGCTATATTAGAATGTTAGTGTCAGATGCAAGGAACCTGCTTACGTAAATGCATATGTTATTTGTTATGTGTCACACAGGCTGTATAAAGCCCTTCACGGCTCAATTAATCCTCTAGCACTAATAAGGTGCAGGTATAATACAGATGAGGACTTTGAGACTTAGGTAGGTGACAGCTTATCAGACCTGGGATGGGGTCCCCAAGCTCACACTCTTAAGCCTCACTTTCAGAAGAAGAGGATGTTACTGGATGTTCTGCTCATTGCAAAGAATAATGCTTTCGACTTACGGAAATGCTCTCAGTCACCTAGCCTTGTTTCCCTTGGATCTCACCAAGACCTTGCAGCATAAAGAACATGTTCTGCAAACTGTGCATCATAAAGAAACCAAAGTTGGGCAGAAAGTTTTCATCAGGACCAACAGAGGGCAGCAACAGACAAACCAAGCAGTAAAGCGTCCTCCCACAGAGCCCTTTCTGTCCCCACGGGGACCTGCAGGGCTGGAGAGTGCCAGTTCTCTATCGCCATTTTACAAAAGACAAATCTCACCATGGAGAAGGAGACTGCAAACATCCTCAGCAGGAATCAAAGTTCACTTAGAAAATGTCTCCTTAAATAAAGGGAACTAAGAGATAAGGGATGTGGCACTCCTTTGCTGAGATGTTTGACATGCGTGGATGGTAAATATGCCCACGAGCTCTTAGCCTCCAGCCCGAAGATGCTCGTTCTCCCACAGGCTCCTTGCAGACAAGCCAGATGCAGAAATGCTAGTATCCACACTGGATCTGCACACACCATGGCGACAGGGCCCTGAGGCCGGCCTGTGGCCTCAGAGTCCCCATCCGGCACCGGCATCAGGCCCGTGTCGGGACTGAGGGCTGCACCAGTGACCACGGCCATGCTGTCGGGGCTGAGGATGGCGCTACCATGATTGGCACGTAGCAGTCAAGTGCTCGTTGCTTATGACAGCGTGTCACTCCTGCATTTGTCTGAGATAAAAGGAAGATTTTTTTTAAAGGAACCAAAAGCATTCTTTCGGGGGAAAGAGAGAAGGGAGATGAAATGTGTGGCTTGATGCTGAGAATTGGTCTGCATAAAACAAATGCTAAAATATATTAAAAAGTTGGGCATAAATAAATGAAAGTGTAGTCCCTAACTTCTGACCAGGCCTATGGTTATGTCTGTGAACTTGGCCGTCTCAGCTAAGGCCGTAGTCCTGTTAGGTATAACCTATACAACTGTCACTATTCAAGTTTTGACCTACAAAAATGGCAACTTCATGTAGCTTAACCCAATTAAAATAAGAGCAACAATGATAATAGCTAACTGTTATCAAGCATTACTAAGCACCACTCAGTCTTCACAATAGGGAGTGAAAACGTAGCTTCTCAGATTATATCCAGCCTATAGATGAGATAACAGAGAATCAGAGAGGCTAAGTAACTTGCTCTATATCACACAGCCAGGAGGTGATGAAACTCAATCTGAACCCAGCTCCCGAGCCACAGGGTCCCAGGGAAAAGGACATGCTTAAAGGGTGAGGGTTTCTTCAAGGAAGGTGGGCTCTCGGGGACCAACCTCACTCTCTGTGCTTTCCCTTCCCAGGTCAGTCAGTATACCTTCGCCATGTGCAGTTACCGGGAGAAAAAAGCAGAGCCTCAGGAACTTCTACAGCTGGATGGCTACACTGTGGATTACACCGACCCCCAGCCAGGTACCCACTCACCCTGTAGGCCATGAACCTACAAAACTCCCCCTTCCCGGATCAATGGTCAAATAATATTTGCTGGGCATTTGCTCCGTGTTAGACATTAAGCCGTCCCCAGGATTTCACAGGTGACCAGGACAGCCACAATCCCTGATCTTATGGAACTTCTATCCTGGTTGAGAAAATGCCATGCCAATCAAGAGCTTTGGTTTTATTCAAGGGATCCTTATAAAACCAAAAAGAAAACAATGTTTTTCTTTCACGTAGCTGTGCCCACATACATGTACTCCACCCTACAATGCTAAAAAAGAAATTCCTGAAAAAGAAGTCCTATATGTATACCAAGGACTGACTGAGAGTGTGTGTGTGTGTGTGGTTTTTCACCAGTGATGTGTGACCTAGGCAGGTACGCTGTCTCCATGTCCAAGTAAGCCTGCGCTGTACATCCATACCTGCTATCTACCCTTCAAGGTTGGCTGATGGCTAACCTTGAAAAGAAAGCCCTCCCTAAATGTCTTTTTTCCTAAGAACACACCAATCCACAAGCATAGACATCTAAGCTCCGAAGCCTTATGTAACTAAGAGAACCACACAAATGGTAGTATTTCTCATGAGTTCTGCATCCTGCCCCCTCACACCTCTCCCCCCCATACACACCCATTTTATCTTTTTTCCCAGAAAAAAAAATGAATAGAAATCAGCCTCAAAGAACCTTCAAAATGGGGGGGGGGGGTGTGAAATCATTTCAGCATATTAATGAACAACGAGCACCAACAGCCCTCTCCCAGAGAAGTTTATTTTTATGCCAAATCTGCACAAGGAAAGCATTTCCAACCATACTGCATTATTTGGCCCAAAACCTTTTTTTCTACTCCCATATTGCTCTTCCACATGCAACAAAATACACATAAAAGAAAAACAGAGATAGAGAGAAGATGGGGTGTTAACCTGAAAAGGTGTGGCAGGGAAGGCCTTAGGAAAAGTAGCACCTTCAGAATCCCAAACCTGAGTGACTTGGACCAGCCCCACGCCCCAGGACTTTCCAAAGTAATTAGCATCCTACCAGAGCATGATGCAGACCACATGCGGCGTGACTTAAAGGCTCTATCTGGACATTTTTCATAATGAGTAGAACCTGTGAGTATGAAACAATTTCATGAAACATCTCGTTGAAAGGCCATGGCTCCTGCATTAACAAACCAGCCCTCAGGGTGTTTTGTGATCGTCTGTGATCTCAAACCATTGATTTCCCTTCAGAGAAATGGATTTGGTCTTTCCCAAAACCTGCATGTTATGGTGGGACGCTAAAGGGCCAATATGAGAAGGAGAAATGAGCACATCTGCTGACAGGAATTCCTTCTAAGCCAGTTCACCACTCTTTTCCTCTACGTGATTACACTTGGCCCTCACCACAATCCCACCCACGAAGTAGATAGGAGCACGATTATCGTTCCGTTTTATAAAGAAAGAAACTGAGCTGGGATTCAGGCTCTTGCCCATGCCACCCTTTGGCACTTGTAGTAAAACATAGCTATGTGTACAGCTATAGCAAAGCTATAGTTGTTATTTTTATCACATGAAGACAGAATCCTCTTCCTATGGGAGGGCAGCAGTGGGGAGAAAGCTGTTCTATCTACGTGCAAAGGGAGTGTGCACATGTATTATAGAAGCTTCTTTTTTTTTCACATTGATCCCATGGGATATAATTTATAAATTCCTTTACCAAAGATGTAAATGGAAAGTAAATTGATTATGTTCTTGAGAATAATAAGCAGTTTCTTCTCTGCCTTTCTGTGTGCCAAGTCCTATTTATTTTCAAAGTAGCATTTGATTGAAAATGAGATTTAAATACTCCCAATTGTCATAAGAGAAGTCTAACTCAGAATTTCTTAAAGATTGCTTGTTAAAAGTAGAAGTTCTAGGTCCCAAACCTAACCTATGAGCCAGAAGGGGGAGGGCAAAATCCTCATATTTCAATAAGCCCTGTAGGGGAGTCCTATACATAGTAAAGTTTTCTAGCTAGAGATCAAAATAATGTACAATTCAGCCAGTGTCCAGAAAGATGTGAGGGGCCTCCCCAGTGCGCCCTGAAAGGTGAGTTTGCAGATGGAGAAGGGACGTGTGAGTCCATCTGTTCCGCTCTCCCTCTTAGCCTCAGCCAGGCTGTTAGTGGAACCCACGGTGGAGGTGTTTATGGGGTAGGTAGCCTGGGAGCTGTGGATGCCCTTGCTTTTGTAGTAGCCAGCAATCCACTAGTCACCCAGACACAAGCATTTGCACTAAATCCACTCTGCCTGTTTAGGTCCTTGAAATACTCATTTTGGAATTGGTAAGGAATCACATGTAAGTTTTACAGATACGCTACTCATTTTAAGCTCAAGATGAAAATGCTTCACTTTACCTTTCCCTGGGTATGATTTAGAGAGTATGCAACGATCTCTCAATTCCTATTAGAATAAGTGATGCAGTCTTCAAATAAAAGCATATTCATTCAGAATAATTCAGTGGCACAACTTAAATGAGTGCATGGAATCTTCGACAACGTTACCACTATAAATAGACCACATCCATGCGTGCTGTTGGCCAGCCTCTCCCCCAGGGAGCTGGCCAGCGTATCTTGCCTGGTCCGCATGCATCCATTCCCAGATGTGTCCTCTTGTTCTTGACACGTCAGTACCTGTGGGGTGGTCCATGGAGAGCATGTGTACTGTCACACAAGGCATTGTGCAGATTCAGTCCCCAGGAATTGTTACTTTGGCTAAGAGTCTTCTGCCTTAAAGCATGGGTTGATGTTCACTTTGCTTTCTCCTCCCTTGGTTTCCTTTCCATTGGGTTGCTCTGCTCTCTCCTTGCTCTTGTTGGTGTGTCCTAGTCTCCCATGTTTTCTGAAAAAGCTCTATTGCTCTCTGCTGCTCTCATTGTCATTGCTTCTGCTGCTTTAGATGTTTCTCTTTGCCCTGCTCACTCCATGATTAGGCGTTATTCTGTTGTTGATAACTGGTCCTCACAGAGCTGTTGCTGTGTGCCCGGCCGTGTTGTCCAGGCCTTACAGACGTACAGCGCCGTAGTTACAATCATCAGCTCTGGAGTCAGCCGGGATTAGGAGCCCACCTCTGACGCTCACAGCCACACCTTGTGTTCATGGGCTAGTTAGCACCTTCTCTGTGACTCAATTTCCTCATTTATAAAATGGGAATAATAGTATTTCCCTCAGAGGGCTGTTGGGAGGATTAAAGAAAAATCTGAAAACGTCTTAGCATCTTTCTATCTCTACCTCTCCACTTCCCAAGGCAACCCCGTGAACTGACTTCTGACAGTAGCTGTAGGAACACAGCCTCCCTCCCCTACCTGCAGGCGCTGGGAGAAAAGGGGTTGCGCCAGGGACAGTTCCCACCCAGTGATGTCTCCCTGGGATTCACTGACTGTCAAAGTAGCTCATCCCGAAGTTACCATGACACTAGACTATGGAACGTCTTGTGGCCCACTCTTCCTTTAAGCTCCTCATGCTCTCTTGTCGGGGCTTAACGCATCCCTCAAGTTCCTCTTCCTCTCACCCCCTCCAGAATTTTCCTTCTTATGCCATCCATTCCTTTCATCAGGTTTTCCCAGCTTGCTAGCGACATCATCCTACCCAAATCACACATTTTAAAACCCTCCATAAGAAATTAGGCAAAATATTCCCTCATAATTGTAACCAAAAAGCTTTTATTAAAAGCTTCATATAAAGAAGTAGCTGTTTATTGTTCTAGAGTCCCTGGAAATTCTAAGTGTTAAACTACCAATACACAGCTACTCTTGTGGAATAGACACCTGAATTAATATTATCAACACAATGGAGAAATCTTCATGTCACCAGAAATTTTTTCCAATGTCAATGTCAAACAGGTTAGTGACTGGGCCTTGTTGGAAATTTGGGGGTACCAGTCACTCCAATTCTCCTCTCAAATTTAACTGATAATTTGGGGCATAATAAAGAACCTGATGAAGATATGAAGCTTTATTTCTGAAGAGAGTACCCAGTAACTCCAAAATATAGGCTTTGGGAATATGTTGACAGATACAATGTAACTTGGGTCTGAGCCCAAAGAGAGGATTCCACCTTCCTCTCTCTAAAGTTTAACCTTGAAAACTGCCTATGGAAAAAGATGAATCTATAGAGCAGTCATTCATCCATTCATTTATCCAAGAAGTATGTGTTAGGTACCTACGATATGCGCCATTCTAGGTAACTGGGACATAGCAGTGAACAAATCAGACAAAAACTCCCTGTCCTTATAAAGTAAATTATATAGTTTGTTAGATGGTGATAAGCGCTATAGACAAAAATGAAGTCAGATAGGAGAGATGAGTAATGAGGCGTGGAAGTCAGAGAAGGCCTGAACAAGAATTTGACATTTGAGCAAAGATATGAAGGGAGTGAGGGTAGGGATCATTCAGATATCTCGAGGAAGTGTTCTAAGCACCAGAAACAGCAAGTGCAAAGGTCCTGGGGTGAGAGCAGACCTGGAATGTTCAAGGAACAGCAAGAGGCCAGTGTGGCCACCATGAAGAGAGTACATGCATGGGCATATCAGAGAGAGAGAGGGGGTATTAGGAGATGAGGGTAGAGTAGTGGAGGGCCAATTCCTGTTGGGCCTAGCAGACCTTGTCAGAACCTGGACTTTTCCTCTAAATGAAATGCAATCACTGGCAGATTTTGAGCAAAGGAGTCACGTGACCTGACTCTTGTACTGAACCAATTACTCTGGCTGCCGTGTTGAGAATCAACTACAGAGAGTGAGGATGGAGGCAGACAGATCAGATAGGAGACAACTGAAATAATGCAGGTGAGAGACGAGCACGACTAGATTCCAGGTAGTAGCACTAGAGATGGGAGAAGGAGTCAGATTTTGCTATAATGTCCTGAAGGCAAAGCCAACAGAATTCCACTGGAAGGGGGTAGTGAGAAAAAGTGAGGAGTCTAAAAGGACCCCAACGCTGTGGGTTTGAGCAACTGCAAAGATGAGCTTAGCTTCACAGAAGACTGGGAGAAAGACCAGGAATTCAGTGTTGGATATAATAAGCTTGGGATGTTTATTAAATATCCATGTGAAGAAGTCAAGAAAACGGTTAGATTATTCAGATCTGCGTTTCAAAGGGAGAGATCCGGGATGGAGGGAGAAATTTAGGACCATGAGCATATTCGTGATATTTAAGAGTGGATGCCACCACTGGGGAGAGGGTGTAGATAAAGAAAGGATGAGATCCCAGGACAGAACACCTGGAGGCCGCAAGGAGGAGCAGGAGGAACCAGCAAACCAGCCTGGCAGTTAGCAGCCGAGGAGGGAGAAAGGTTACCAGGTGACCTGGAGCCCAGTGCATGTCAAAGGAAACAGCGTGTCAAGTGCTGCCAATAGGTAGATGGATCTAATAAAATGAGGACTTTGAATTGATCACTGGATTCAGCAAGTGGAAGTCATGGTGACCTTGACAAGTAGGGCAGTATCCTGATTTGGAAGGGGAGAGGATGTTAAGGCAGAATAGGGGAGAGAGAGAGACCGTCGGAACTCAAAGTGTGGTCCTAGGACCAGCACCATCTACATCGTCCAGGAGCTTGTCAGAAATGCAGTCTCGGGCTCTCTGGCGGACATACTGCATCAGAAGCTGCATTTTAACAAGATGTCCGTGGGATTCACATTTGAGAAGCCCTGGTACACATTCCTCTTGTACTATAAAGAGAAGAACAATAGGACAGTACCTGAAGGGAGATGTGGGGGCCAAGAGATATTTTTGTTGTTTGTTTGTTTGAAAGATGAGAAAAATAATAGTATATCTATAGGCAGATGTTTACCCAGCCAGCAGGCAGCCTGCGTGATAATTCCATCCCAGTGAGACACAGACGGAGGCAGGCACCATGCTCAAAACACCTCTTTAACATCATGGCCCCACGCTGTAGTCCTCTGGGTATCACACTTCCTGTCCTAGAGTTAGATAAATGGCTCCTCCCCTCTGCGGCCCAAGGAAAAGGCGCAGAAACCGCCTTTCTCAAGGCTCAGTCCGGCCAAGAACATTGCAGCTCAGCTTAGTAGTTTTTATTCCCTTTTATTCAAGGACTGGAGGGTGGCCGTGCCTTCTTCAATGCAGTCAAAGAAGGAGACACCGTGATCTTTGCCAGTGATGATGAGCAAGACCGCATCCTGTGGGTCCAGGCCATGTATCGGGCCACCGGGCAGTCACACAAGCCTGTGCCCCCGACCCAAGTCCAGAAACTCAACGCCAAGGGAGGGAATGTGCCTCAGCTGGATGCCCCCATCTCCCAATTTTGTAAGTAAATATGCCATTTGTTCAAAATAGCTCTGTAGAGTAATCTTCCAAAATGGAATTAGAAAATCTAGTTACGTTACCATAAAGATTCATAAATCATGTTTGCTGAAAAAGAATAGCGGATTCAGGAGGGAAAAGTCGGGACAAAAATGTTAGATGAAAGTAATTTTAAAGTGCAATACTTGACATTTCCCCCCAAGGACTAAACAAAGGGTAATATATTTTAGGTGGATTTTTATCTCTCTGTCTTAGTGACAGTTTGGAATCCACAGCCAAACATGTATTTGTTTGAGTTCTTCAAAAAGAGTAAATAATGTATGTCTTTGCTTCATTTCTTTCCATGAAAAGTAATTTTAAAATAGGGCTTGACTTGAAATAAATTTAAATCTGCAACTTCGAGCCACTTAAAAATAAATGATGACATTATCACACGCAGTGGAAAAACAAAACAAGAAACCTATGGTACCTATAATCCAATTCTGAGCTAAAATACCAGGACCCAAAAAGGAAACTGTCTCTTTAAACATCCCTAGTTACTATTCCAGTTTCTTCTCCTCTTACCTCTGCATCTGGTTTAATTCTCGCCCCTTTGCCATGTCTTCTTGCTATCTATGATGGTTTTTATCTCCCAACCCTTCTGATGCACAGGGTAAGGTGAAATCCAGCATACATTTGGAGACGTTTATTAAAACAGAAGATGGCAACATCGGAAACAAAACACCAAATAAAGTCATTCATTTTAGTTACAAACCTTTACCCTAAATAGAGATTTTTGCCTAACCAAGTCATTAGGGGTAACTCAGGAACAAGTCATTTTTAGCAATAATCATCATGATTCATTACTTTAGCGTGGAACCCACTCATTTGGTCCAGTTCATGAAGCAACTGTTTAGGTGATAAGACACTACTGAGGAAAACAGGCCAGATCCCTGCTCTCCGGATGCCTGAATCCTAGTGGGGAAGTCTGGATAGCAAACAAATCAACAAGTAAAAGGACAGTTCCAGACATTGAGACATACCATGAAGAGTGTCCCGCCTTAGTGACTGAGTGAGGGGAGGGGATATTAGACAGATGATCTGAGCTTGAGTCCGAATAATAGGGAGTCAGTCCCACAAGTATCTGTGGAATGAGAGCTGCAGCAGAAGGGAAGCAAGTATGGAGGCCCATAGCAGAAACCTGCCCTCTGGTACAGGGCTTGGACATAGTCTTTCCTCTGTTGCTCCTACACAAAATGTGCATATGGATAGAATAATTTTGCAGTGACAGCAACTAAATGAGGTAAATCCTCTTTCTGATGGAGTCCACTGCCATGTCCATTTCTGTCTAACAAGACCATGTTCGTAAGCCTTGTAACACCTTTGCTGATGGGGAAAAACCCTTTTTGGATGACAAATCCTATGAATTAGGTGCTCCCAGGAATTTGTCTCCAGTACTGATGGTTTCTTAAAGGAAAGTGCATTCCTTGTGGGACATTATAAATAATCACACAATCACTGTGGGTTTCCACACAAAAACCCTGAAAGAATAAGGAAGAGGTTGAGCAGGGACTTGGGGGAGAAGGGAAGGCCCTCCCAACAGCTACACCACCAAACTCCCCACTCTCTCCCTGGGGCGCTCAGGTTTACTTGAGAGCAGTAAGAGGAAGGCAGTATTTCTTTCTAATGGTTTAGTTGTTGGTTGAGATAAAGCATACCCAATATTTCTTTAATGTTTTTAAAAAATCTCTGTGATGGAATATTTTCTTTCATCTTGCCTGACAGTCTCCTTTTTAATAAATGTGGAAACAACACCTCCTACCATATTCCTCTGAAATGGAGTTATCTGTGTATCAGGAAAAGAGTTTTCTAATTATAACCCCCATCCAAATCAACCTCATAATACATGTATCTCAAGTGATAGTTGGAAAATTATGGTCTTATTTCCAAATAATCTCCATTTCTTTTGAAGTCATTTCAGTTTACATTCAGTATCTGTGTTCTAGCATCTGCCCATTTTAAGAACTTGGTTTCTTATTAGCCTCACATTTTCCTCACTAGTATGGAAAAGAGGAAGGACATTCAGGAGTAAAATTAAAAGGAGACCAGATAATGATTTGAAAAAGACGACTGATGGAAGTGGATAAAGAGGGATGGATATCCCTTCATGGAAATACACAGGGGCTCTTGATTTAGATTTCCCTCTATGAATAGGATTCATTTAGCTGTGAAATAAAGGCTAGTCTTGAGGCATCAACTGGAGGATTCAATTGAGTACACATGAGCTTGATATATGTCACTACCCTAGTTGACATAAGGGACTTTTATTAGACTGCATGTAAAGTCAACTAATTCATGCCTCTGGGATTTATCAGTATCTGGTTGGTGGAGCCAACCAGTATCTGGTTGGTTGGAGTATCTATTGTCTCCTTAATCACTACCCAAGAATGGGGGTTCTCCAGAGAGTAAGGTCCTACCACACCTACCAGGTTCTATAAGAACAAGGCCATCACTTTCAGCCATGAAGATTGTGCACTGCAGGAGGCATTTTTCACATAGACAAAGAGGTGAATGGCACCTATTGAGTTGTTCAGTGCCCAATCTGCACAACCATACACTATGACCCTGTAATAAATGACAATCCTTACTCAGAGCTTCAATCCAATAATGTTGAACCCAATAATCCCATAGTTACTCTATTACCCAAACACAGAGCCTCAACACTGCTCCTATCTATTGCTAGTTTAGGCACTTACTAAAAACTGCCGCCAGAGTACCAGCAAGTGAAGCATCTGTTCCCATAATTTAGCAACGGGCAGAGGAAACCAGTCAGGATTTGACCAACCTAACCTTCTGTACCTGATCCTTTGCAGTTACGGGTATATAAAACCCATGAGAAAGATCAAAAAAGGAACCAGGGATTTTCCATTCTGTGGTGTTACTGAATGGTTATACATAACAACCAAAAAAAATGGCTGGAGGTGGGAGGGTATATAATAATACTTAGAGGAGTATGCCACAGAATGGTGGTCATGTCACACTTGCTTCACAGCTGCGCTGAATTTACTAAATTCAAACCATCACTGTGAAACAGATCAGTCAAAACACACAGTGTTCATTCTTAGGGTGACGAGCTCATCCAGATTTGCCCACGACTTCTGGGTGTTAGTACTAAAGTCCTGTGCCCCCAGAAACCCTTCAGTCCTGGGCCAGCTGGGACAGATCGCTCACCTGGTACTGCCAAGCAAGGTGATAGAAAAAGGAAAAAACAATCACAACATAGTAATAGATAGAAAATGTTGATCCTTCACTTACCTTTGGTTTTCTATGTACACATTGGTTTGCTTTAAGAGTCACATCTCAAAGTCTAAGTCCATCCCAGATTCTCTAACAAAAAGAGTAAAAACAATCAAGTATTGCATTTTAAAAAGGTTTCCTTGACTTCCAAAAGGTAAGGGTCATTGTTAAATACGTCTTGCTATACACATGTCATCATATCCTGGTTTTGAATATTTGTTCAAAGCATTTGCCATTCTTGCAAGTGAAGAATTCTTAAGAACAACATTCAGGGAGTTAACTTTTTAATCACTTTATTAGTACTTCCACGGCAAAGGGAAGCTACAGAAAAATGGGAGAGGACTTTTGGGTAGAGAAAAATAAACACTCCAGTCTTGTCATGTCGCTGTCTGTTCAAGGGAGACTTGAGAATGGAACATTTTACAGTTTGGGAAACTTGGGGGTAATTGTGAGTTTATTTGGGTCTTTCTAAATTCTGTTTAACAGCTTCTAGGTGCAGTTTTTAATTTTTTGCAATTTTCAAATGCTTAATTTCAAAATGAAAAGACACGTCTAAGAAAGAGTGGAGTGGAGTATTTATCTGGAATTGTAAATACTGAAAAAAAAAATAGATCCTGCTATTCATTAGTTTGTATAAGACTCTACAATGATCTGGGGAGGGTTCCACCAAAACTTATAACATTTTTGTTCTTTTGTGGTTTTGTTGGTGTGTGTTGTTGATTTAATTTTTCCCTTTTTTTGATTAAAACTTGAGAAAAATTAAGTCAGTGCCTAGCTATACAACTTTTTAAAACAACAACTTGCAATTTTCCAATTTGTAAAGGCCAGTGTTGCTTACCTTGGAAACGATGTCCAAATCTGTAGTTGAGTGTTGCCACAATTTATTATGCCATGTGGCCTCTCAACTGAGACACCTGATCCCCTGTCCAATCTGTGTTAGAGGAACAGTCAAAAATCAGTACCTCAGAGTGGGAGGGGGAGTGGTATTTTAAGGTTTGCTATTTGGTCGATGATTATTTGATGTATCACTTGCAATGAGTCTCATTTTAATGTCTGTTTCTCAACTAATAACTGTTAATCATATCATAGATTCCCAAAGTTGGGTGTTTTTGAGAATTGTTCTGTTTTTGCTACCACTTGAACAGCCTTCAACAGTTAGGGGGTGGTCTTGGTTACTGTTGGTTCGGGGTGGGGGTTGATTTTGGTTTTCGTTTTGTTTTGTTTCCTTTAAGTTTTCTTGTTCAATCTTTGTTCGAACCCAAGAACTTTAGCTGCTAGGTTAGAACTCCTGTCTGCTTTCCTGAGCCTTGTTGCTAGTCTTTATGTTATTCTGGTTTGTTCCTTCTTACCCTGCTAACTTCTAGCTGGACTGAAGGGTAAGTGTTCCCCTATAGCTAGCACAGCTCAGATAATCAGACTAGATTATCTGACACCTGCAATGTGCTTCCTCCCTCTCCTCTGAAATCTTCCTCATGTCTAGACTTTGTAGTAAGACTTTTCATGTTATTTTCCTGACCTTAGGTTTGAAATGTCAGCTTCCATACTGAAACTAGGATGCATGTGATGTGTGCATAATTGCCTCCTCTCCTTGGCTTTCATATTGGCATCAAATGATCCTCTGAATAAAGCCAACTAGTAACATCTCCTCATTTTTTTCATTCCAAGAACATTAATTAACATCACAACGAAGTGGCAAATAATGCTTTTGTTTCATGGAATTGACAGCTATCTGACTGCTTAATGCCTGAAAACAGATCATTTTGCACTCTGATAATGTATTGTTGTTTTTCCTGTCCCATTCCAAAGATTAGAATGATCGGTGCACCAATGATAAGGTAACCATCAATAACCTTAACAAATAGATAGGTGGTGTAGGAAACCCAAATGTGTTAACTGAGCAAGACTTCAAGAAATTGTGAAATACAATTAATAAAGTAAATGCATTATTTGAACACTAAATAATTAATTCTCCCTGGCTTGAGGGTGTGCTCTAAGGAAGACCCGATGGAGGATTAATTTTGAAAGGACAGCAGTAGTACACGGGACGACCTGCCGTGCACAAAAACAAGAAATGAAGCACACAGCTGAGTCCTAATGTACTTTATTCATAAAAGTTGCAGATTTACAGTCACACAATTTCATGGAGCGCTTTGCCCTCTGGTCTTGACTGTCTCTCTGCTACTCCCCCAAGGACAATGACAATAACTTCAACATCATTAGTATTTGTATTAATTTTTCTAAAAATACAACTAAAAGAGAAAAAAGAAACTGAAACTTAGGAAAATATTTTCCTTCACAATTTGAGTTGTTAATAAAAGAGAGTATACAATCTCTTTATTCATGTAGGAAAACTCTGACCACCAAAAAAATGTGTTGTGGACAGACTTGACATTAGAGGGAGCTAGAAAATTTGGTCAAGAGAGCAGGCAAATATGTACTTGAGTATTCTGAATGCTAATTTAGAAGTCGCAGGTCATATCATTTCTCCTGATCATTTAATAATAGTCCTTCTAATACTTTTAGTTTATTTCTTTAATTTGCTTTCTTTACCCCTTTCTTTCTTTTTTCTTTTATTTTGCATAAATGTACCCCTGGCTAGCAGACAGATTTGATTTTTTTTTTTTTAACACTCCAAGCAGATACTTAATTTAACTTTACTTTCCTTTGAATGTCTGATGAGGCATTTTAAAAAGCTTACCATAGTATGTGAACTTAGTGGGAATTTAGGGTTTTGCTCTACTTTTTTTAAAGAGTGAAAGGAAGGATGGATGAATAAATGACTGAATGAGTTGTGTTCTGCGTAAATTCACATGTATTTGCACCACAGTGCATTGCTCTCCTAGTAGATTCCCAAATAGTCATTTCCCTTCATTCTTTTCTATAGTGTTATCTCTCGAGATTTTTGCTATAGCTTCTTGATTGTCAACTTGCAGTTGCTACATTGCAGGAATGCAACATCAAAGAATTAATTCGATATTAACTTAATTTGCATGACCTAAAACCACCCTGGAAATCACTTTCCTTCTCATTGTAAAAATCAATGGTCTTTTAAAAGAATAGGCTCCACAATCAGGCTCTAAATTTTCTAAATACCATGATATGTTCTAAATAGACCATATTACATGAAGGTTCATTTCTTTTTTAACTACTTGACACATATTTAATATATTATTCACTAATCAGCTGAGTATTTTCATGTCATGGAGTGATTTACAGTAAAGTACATTATTAATTAGTCAATTATAGAAAATTTATTTTTGCTCATGTTGCAGGGAAAGTAAAAACATCAAGTACTCTGTAAGTTAATTGAAAATGTAATAGTTACAGCAAGGAAAATTGCAAATCATGCATTTATTTATTTTGAGATCATTAACAAAATCTGTTATGATTTTTACTCAAAGCAGCTGTCTTATAAAGAATTATAAAAATTAACATTGCAATACACATCACATGTTTATCCCCTTGGATGCATTGCCATAGTAATTTTAAATTCAAGATTTTTGCAGAATTCATTGTGGCCCTTCATAGATTCTGAAGAATTCACCCTCTCTTGGCCATGAAAGTTAGCTTGATTTAGTCAAAGGGACCATGAAGGAATTAAGTTGTTTCTCAAGGGCAGTAGGCATCGGAGGACCAGTCGTTTGCTTGCTGCGCAGAGCTCAGGAAGGGCACATCATCCCCTGGTTACTTTATCATGCCAAGAAAAACTCTTCTAGAAAAATCTGTAAACAGCCAGCTGCCATCAATCATTGTCATTTCTTTATTTCATGTCTTCTGATGAGGTTGACTACTGTCATTGTTCGTTATGTCCAAAGCATACATTCACTCTTGTACTGTCAAGCAGATATGACAAGCACACATTTTTCGTATAAGAAAGATACAAAGTCACCTTTTAATTTGCAGTTTGGGTTCACAATGACTTTAGAGTTACATTAGCTATTCTCTTGCCTCTAGCATCCATCAGGAGTAACGACAGCCATAACCGTGCTCTAAATTCCAGTAATAAACAGCTACCTCTAGCTTATTGTAAAAGGGATTCCTTTTACAATAATTGCCTCTTTCAGACAATGTTATAACAGTACAATCATGATTATTTTTAACAGCAAAATTTCTTTTTCTCTAGGCTATAAAAAGTTCCAAAATGTCATATTACAAAATAAAGAGAGATTTGGCCTTTTGTCTTCATTCCCTTAGCTGTGAGAAAAACTGGAAAATCTCAATAAAATGAAATTGAAAACCATGCTTGGTAGACCTTATCGCAAACTTATCTAAAAATTTTTTATATTTGAAATGAAGTCACATAAAGATGCTTGCTATTAAGATAAGAAATTATGAAAAATATTATATATTTTTTCCATTGTGGGGGGAGAAGAAAAAGAATATCAAACAGGTCATGACTGAGAATATCAAACATCATGATCAATTAAAGAACAACATAAATGATAGAGTGGCCAATTAGTGACATCACTTGAATTTTAATGAAGTAGATTGAATGAGAGTATAAAACCTACTTAATCATATCACTTTAGGAGCTGATATTTCCCCAACATTCCTTAAATGCCCAACCAGAATTGTTTCTGAGCAAACCTGGAGTAAAGGTTTTGATTAGTTTCCACTTAAAAGTGTATCTACCTTCCAACAGTCGGTGTGTCCACCAGCTTGCTTCTGTGCCATGGATACCATTGATAGTATTTTAAATTTCTTAATGTAGTTAGGTACCAATATCAGCTTTATATAGCCAAGTTGAGTCTGAAGTCAGTCTCCTATGCCCATTCGATAAAGGACTTCAAAATCCTCATGCAATTAAACCCAGAAGTGAAACAAGTAGCATTGTTTGGAAGATGTGTTGAATGATGCCCTAGCTGCAGCGCCTATATGGTTACATAGCCCGTTTCAGTACATTTGGAGCCCTTACAGACCAAGCAGGACTTAGGAACTGTTCAGCCAGGTCTGAAAACGGTAAAGGGCAAAGGTTGAAGTCAGTTCTTAAAATGCAGTAGTCAATCCTTGATTTCTAAATTTAAAATGATAATAATAAATAATAATAATAAAGTGTATTGATATGCATCTCCCAAAGCAAGAGATAATCCAAACATCATTGGAGTTGTAAGCAGCCACTTCACCCTCCTAATTCTATTTTGCCCACCCTAGCGTTAAAATTCATTTTCTTTCTCTTGACATAAGCCAAACATTGGCAAAGGAAGGGATCCCGAGGTGTCCTGAATTTAAGAATTAACTTTCTCCTACTTTGGCTCTGGGCTATTTTCCCCTTGCTAATGTCAACACTGGAGTTTTCCTTCTCTTTAATCAACCCATTCCAATTGTTTATAGGGGGAAAATGGAGTTGCACAGAGCATTTATTTTTAAATGTTCAGCGCTGTAGAAGAACAGACTGGGACAGTGCAAGGATGACGAGATGGTGTTGCTTGGGAAGCACCCACAAGTTCTTTGAAACAGAATTTGGAACAGCTGGACCACTGCAGTGTTTTATTTTAAAATAGACAACATATGTAATGCATATGGTCCTAGACATGTATGGAGACACAGGCAGACATTCTGAATGGTATCCAAAGACACCTGCACCTAGAATTCTGTTTCCTTCTAGAAGATTTTTTTCCCCTGAGAGCACATGTTCCCACTTTTGGATTTGCAAGATGCCATCTGAATCCCCATGTGTGTGACTCCTTAATAAAGTCAGTGGGAAGTTTCCTGGGGTGGAGGTGTCAGAGTAAGTCCCTTAATAAACACTTTCTAAGGACATGGCTCCTCTGGGAGCTGGCAAGGGAAGTAACAGGTCAGAAACTTGCCCTCAAGGAACATGCTATTTACCAAAGGATTCGATTGGTATGTGTGTGTTGCAACCACACAGAAATTGGAACATAACCTATCAAAAACTCAAAGATGGGACGTAGGAGTTGGTTATTAGCTGGGGCAGAGCAGAAACATAAAACAGAGAGTTTGGAAAGGACTCCCAGCTTCCTAGAAACAATATGGTTTAAGAAGCAACCTATAACTAACATTAGGTATAAACTAAAAGACATCCTTGGCTTTCTAAGTACATAAACTGGCTTCAAGAGCACCAAGAAGCCCGCGCATTCCCTCCCAAGTAAGGTTTGTTGAACACTTCCCCTGTGCCAGGCACCCAGGTACTTTCCAGCTACTTCTCCTCTTCAGCCCCTCTCAACAGCCCTCTGAGAGTAGACCCAAACCCTGTTCTCAGCTTACAAGTGACGACAATGAGATCAGAAATACTAATCAGCCTGCCTCACATCGCATACCTGGTAACGGGCAGAGCTAGCCTCAGAGTTAGTCTTTCTGACCCCTAAGCCCACCCACTTAACCACCCGCTATCTTAGCACCAATAAACTTGTTGCCACTGAATTTAGTATATCAACATTCCATGAAATCAAGAAATAGAAAATATTTGTTGAAAGAGTGAATTTATTTATTTTGATTATATTATTTTCATTATAGTGACACTTGTATCAAGTGTCTTCTATGGACTAAGTACTGTTGTAGGTGCTGGGAATAGAGCAGAGAATAACAACAACAATTCCCTGTTTAGATGGAGCTTAAAAATCAGATCCCTTTCTTAGGAAGTACAAATTAGTTGTTAAAATGTAGTCATGGGGATGTAGGGTATTACATAAGGAATACAGTCAGTAATATTATAATAACTATGTATGGTGTTAGATGGGTACTAGATTTGTTGGGGTGATAGATGGGAGGGTTTGGGGGCAGGGTGAGAAAGGTGAAGGGATTAAGAAGTACAAATTGGTAGTAACAAAACAGTCATGAGGATATAAAGTAAAGCACAGAGAATAGTCAATGATATGGTAATAACTATGCATAGTGCCAGGTGCGTACTAGGCTAGTCAGGGGATCACTTCTTAAATTATATAAATGTCTAACTAGATGCTGTACACCTGAAATTAATATAAAATAATATTGAATGTCAAAAGATAAATAAATGTTATGGAGAATTTTTTTAAAAAATCAGATCCCCTCCTCTCTGACTCCTGAAAATAGCATTCCTGGCCTACCACTCCTCTTTCTTTTACGGAATATAACAAGCTCAATGAAACTCTCAAAGATTTCATGAGAGCCAGCTACCCTTTTAAGCACTCTTGAGTTGTTGGAACCATTAAGATAATGAGCCTAATTCTGAGTAAATGATGATTTCGTGTAAGCAAAACCCAGAGGCTGCTCCTTTTACTTGCTGTAAATTCCCACTGCAGTAAGTAAGCCTCATCCCACACATACAGAAGTGTGCAAAGGATCTTAAGGATGATTAAATGACAGTAACAGCAGAAAGAGAACTGAAAGTTCAGCTCATTTTACACACCAGGAAATTGAGGCTCGGAGAGCTAACAACTCAGCCAGCATCCCACAGCTATTTAAAAACGGAGCTCAAATTAGAATCCAGACCTCCTAAATCGGGCCCAGCTTCATTCCACATGTGGACCCAGAAAGAGAGAGGAAAGAAAGAAAGGGAAATGAATCTTTATGTTGAGAGGGTTGCCTTCTGAAAAGGAAAACAGGCTAAAGCATGTATTTTCTTTAAAGCTGCTTTAAAACGTAAGTAAAACCAAAATTGTTCTTCAGATGTACTCCAAGCCAAGAATTAGCAGGGTGAGATGGACTGTGATGGACTGGGGTGGGGGTAGAGAGGGCATCCGTATCAGGTCTCTGAGAAGGAACCAAGTCGCCTTTTCAGATCCATTTCCTGAGTGGGCAGCAAGGCAAAATATTTCATCGCAAAGTTTTCAAGAGGTTTAACACAAAAAGAAAGAGTAGGAGACTTGAAACATGTGCCATATTTTTAACAGCTACAAAAGAGCCCCCTTCTCTTTGCACTAAATGACCGGTTGCACCATCATAATTGAAGAGCAATAAAATAGCAGAGCCAAACTGGCAAAGTGAGTTCCCGGCCGATTTGTCGCCTCACAGCCTCTCCTGAGCAATCCGAGAGTAAGAAGGCCGTGCCAGCCAAATGCTGCATCTGTCTGGTAACGTGGGGAGGGCAGGGAGGCTTCTGATGGGGATGAAACAGGATAAACAATTCGTGTACCCACTGTTAGTTTTTCCTGAATGAAATTGACCCGGGACTGACAGGATGGAGATGAGAGGGCAGAATCTGTCCTGAGAGGTACGCGGTGCAGGGTTGCCATTCTGCCAGGGGAGACCTAAAGTGGAAGTTCTCTCTCTCTCTCTCTCTCTCTCTCTCTCTCTCTCTCTCTCACACACACACACACACACACACACAGAGGCATGCACCCTGAAAACAGCTAGCTTTTTCCCCAGCACCAACTTCCTGGCTACCTCTCTTACCAACCACCCTGAGTCAAAGAAGAAATGTAGTTTAGAGACCAGAGAAACAAACAAAGGAATCCTCCTAAATAAAGCATGTAACCTCAGTTTGAAAGCACTTTCTTGAATACAAATCTGAGGCAATTAACACAGTAAAGAGCATTCTTTCAGACTCTCTCATATTTCTGCACATGTGATATCCCTTCTAAAAGCTTGTGTTTTATCATCCTCATGGAACAATTTGGCTATTAAAACACACATTCTTCAACTTGCCTTCTGGAAACCGTTGCTTCTGTGTGTCTTGGGCATAAACAACACATCCTGTTCAAACACTGACCACTTGCTGCTTCTATGAAAAAAGACTGAAGATTTAAAAATGCTAATAGTAAGAGGGCATAAATCTAACATATCATGCATTTAGGTTTAAATGAAACACACATTCACTAATGTTTGGAGAAATCATCTTCAAGTCACATTGCTAACATGACCCAAGTTTTCAGCCATACCCCAAGCATGGGAAGGAAAACAAAAAGAACACTGCCTGAGATGAAGGTCACATATGAAAATATTATCCAAACACCCTCTCAAGTCAAAAATTGACTTGCCCTGTGTCCTGACAGCATTGCTGGTCCCTGGCAAGCCCCCATGCTCCAGTAGAATGTTACCTGTAAGGGGTGAATAAACCCTTGCTTGATTTGATGTAAGTTTTTTTTCTCTTCACAGTCTGCATATCAGGAGAGTGAGTAACTATGAGGTGGAGTGAGCTGATTCCTTTAATGTCTGGGATCGTCATTCCTACCTCTTCAGGATTTGCTTGAATTCTCTGAGTTGTTTTGCCAATTGAGGATAGAGTATTTCAGTTCCACATATTGAGATTAATTAGTTAGCCCTTAGGAGGTTTTGCCTACAGCCTTCACCCTGTAAGGAAAAGTGTGAATACGTTGAGACTATTAATTCACAATAAATGGCAGATCATAGCCCTTGCTGAGTAAATTTGTTTCTCTTTCATAAGCTTTGCTAACTGAGGGAGCACACTATAAGACAACATCCTTGGCTATTACAAACTAAATTCCCATTTAACTTATTCTCCAGGTTTCAATGAAAAGCTTCTGTTATTATTATTTTTTTTAATTTTGGAGGGTGGGGACCCAAACCTTCTGTGAAACCAAATTGGCAATGGGAATTTGGAAGGGGAGGATACAAATATTGTCACTTTGCTGAAAATCAGCATAACCCTTTTCCAGATAATCCCAATAATTGTAGAGAATTGCTCTAGATATAACCACTGGAATGGCAGAATCTATTAAAAACCTAAAAAGCTAAATATAAATAGGCTTTTATAAGCAAAGACCCGATCTGCTTTCAGTGTTTGGTGAAACGCAGGCGAAGTTACGGTCGTGTGCTTAGCTTTTAAAGAACGACATAAAAGCACTGGAGTTGTGATCATTTGATAAACATGTTGATGCCAATATATGTTTGCCTAAATGCAACAAACTCACCAGTAAGTGATGCAAGTTGACAATGGGAGATAAAAAGAATATCTTGGGGATGATGGTGGGAGGCAACGGGAAACAGCTAGTGTTCGTAATGCCTAGTGAATTCCTGTGTATTTGAAATGTCAAAGAAAATGTGATGTATTTCTCTAAATTGTGTCTCTCTCTACATGTATAAATGAACAGATGCAGATAGAGCTCAAAAACATGGCATGGATGAATTTATCTCGTCCAACCCCTGTAACTTTGACCACGCTTCCCTCTTTGAGATGGTACAACGCCTTACTTTGGATCACAGACTTAATGATTCCTATTCTTGCCTGGCAAGTATATTCTTTGGTCTACGGCAATTTAAACATAATGACTTTTTTTTTAAAATGAAATATTTCTCTACCTTGATGTTAGAAGCTCTTTTCTCTGTTACAGAGCCCCTTTAACAATTATAAATGTGTTCTTGATTTCCTGAGTTGAGAATTTTTCTTACCAAAGAAAGAAGACAGAGCGGGAGGAAGTGATCGGTAGAGATGATCCAATTCCCCAGCCTCCCTATGTGAGCTTCCCCCTTTTCAGCTGCCACATGAGAAATATTCCCAAGAGGGTAGTCAAGTTTGGCATCTGCTTGCGTAGAACTTGTAAAAATCGCCTTGGTTTCTTAGACTTTGAGATCTCCCTCCTTCCCCACCCCAGAGGATAAGACCCTGTGCTCCTGTCTCTGAAATGAATGTGTTCTTTTTCTTTATTTTTGAAAGATTAAAATGATTTGTAAATAATAAACTCCACTTTTCAGAAGCTAAACTGGTTTGGGTTTGTTTGGGTGGCTTTTTTTCTTCATAGTATTTGATACATTTTTCACCCTTTGGGGGAATTTTTTCTGGCATTTAGACGTTTGGAAGTCCAGCTCTCCAACAAGAGCATCAACATTTCTTGAAATCCTGTTTTTAGCCTAGATTTAAATCATTTAGATTCAAGGGACTGCTATTATGTCTTCATTGGATTTCTGAAGCTGCATTTGGGTCTTTATACTGTCAGAGTCGGAAGCCTAAAAAGGACTCAATTTACTTTCTTCTGCAAACCATAAATTGTCACTTCATTTCTTAAAGGTAAATGTTACTAATCCCACTTTATAGATGGGAAGGGTAAGGGGAAATGATGAAATGACTTTACACGGAGGAAAAGCCTCATCCCTGACTCCAACTCCTAAGGTTAATATATCTGCATTTTATTAATATTGCATATTAACTAAGGCTAACATGTTATTGATATTAACATAAATATAATGAAAATATATTTCTTTTCTAAACGACACGGCTATATCCTAAATCCATTCCGACTAATTTTTATTTTAAATTTCTTCTTTTTCTGTACCAGAAGCCAAAATATTAAAAATAGTAGATAAAATAGGCTTAAAAATTGAAGTAAGATTAAATGGAATAATTTATTAATCTGTGTCTTTAAAAGATTCATTGATTATCTCAGTTTGGAATCACTTTATCAGAAGAATCTGAACTTTGCCAAATTGGAAAGAAACACATCACTTTAACTTAAAAAAAAAAGAAAGCTTACCTTGCATTGCAAGGCAATTTTTCTCAAATGCGTTTCCTATGATTATGTGATTATTCATATAATTATAAATCGCATTCATAAGACTTGTAAGAATATACCTCCGAACCTAAATCATTCCCTTTTACATATAATTTCTATTCTCCTGAGGAATTTTTTGAGGTGTATTATTTTCAAGGCTTTTTTCACATGATCTTTTTCTAAACAATTTTCTTTTTCACTAACAAATTCATCACTAAGGAGAGTTGGTAAATGCCCTCTAAAAAATGAAACCAGAAATGAAATTCTGAAGCTTGCTTTCTATTAGTCATGTATAGGCTTAAAAATATGGTCCAAAATCCAAAATTAATTATGAATAGCATAAAATAGTTTCCTTCCCCATTTGTATACCTGTATCTATTAATCATCATCCCAAATTTTCAAAATAACAGCAATTAAAAGGACTTTATCTCTTGCCTCTCTATATTTCATTTTTTTTATTATTACAATCTTTTTTTTTTTCTGTTAGTTTTGGAGACCGACCAGCAGGGATACATAAATTTTTCTGTGTCTTCGACTGAGTTCCTAATTGATATTTCTTCAACTCTTTTCAAAGCAGCTATTTTGGCATCCACAAAAGACTTGGTGTCATCTGAGTCGTAGAAAATATATTTTAATCTTTCACAGCAGTGTTGTTTCTAAGATTTAGCATTTGGGGTAGCAGATGGAGTGGCAAAGAAGTTGCCTATAGGGGCAGCCCACTGCCTCAACTACTCTCCCGCCCTCTGCAGTAACTTATAATTTGAAATAGGAAAGATGCCGTCTTTCGTTGGATGTATTGCTGAGCTGAATGTTGTCAATCGAAGATTCCCCAGATCATTAATACAAGCCGAGAGTGTTGCACAGGCCTCCCTCACTGCACTCGTGTGGCCTCTACTTGCCCCCAAGTCACTTTCTCCTTTTGCCTTTTCTCTCTCAAGACAGAGCCATCTTCAGAAGATGACTCAGAGAAGACCCTCACATTAAATTTGTATTTTTAAAAATCCTAATTTCCCAGCTTAGAAAGTACCACCTAAATTGGTATATTTCTTGCTCAGAAAGGTGCCAAAACCAAAAAAAAAAAAAAATCATTTTATTTCCTACTTGGCCCAAGGGTGACCCTGAATAGCAAGTCACATGGCCTTCCTGAGGGTTTATTTTCTTAAGTGCCTACGGAGGCAGCAATTTCTATCCCATCGTGCTTCCCAGTCTGCTCTGAATCGGAGATTTGTTCAGGTTCTCTTTTATAGCAGTTTACTTGCTGGTCCTGCAGCAAGCAAATAAATAAGAAGAAAACAAATAATTGCCAGAGGAAAAAGGAAGCAAAACACTAAACCAGGGCACGAGAAGTTCCTCTCGGTTTAATTGAACCATAGCTGAACACTTAGTCATGTTGTTCTCTTTGGAAATTACGTTATCATCTTCATTTCAAAATTAAATTTTTTTTGGCTTCCAAAGTGAAAAGATTTATAAAGTCTTGGCATGTATGTAGACAAATCCTAATATTTCTTAAGCCTTCAGAGTAGGAAACACAGAAGACCTGGAGAGAGACAGAGCTGGGTTTGAGTCCTGCCTGTTTTGTATTATCTGTGAGCCACTTAACAGCTCTGATTTCCATTTCCTCATCTATGACCTGCAGATAAATCTGCCCTGTCTACCTCGTAAGGTTGCTGTGGGGCTCAACTGAAACTTCTGTGTCAAGTGTAAAGCACTCTACCAATTTAAGGCATTAATGTTGTTACTTTTTCTTAGCAGAACCAAGACTTTGCCCTGCCCCACTCCAATACTCTTTTAAGGTGTACAGTTAAGTATTAGAAAAGTGGGGGAAACTCCTCCTGGAATCATACTGTCTGCTAATCCAGACTCCACCACATACTAGCTCTAGGATACTAGGGAAATTCCATGTCTTCCCTGAGCTTAATTTTTTCATCCATCGAGCAAGGATAGCAGTACCCACCCCAGAGGGCTGTTGTGAGGGTCGGACCAGGTAACACACACAGTGTGTTACCACAGTGGCTGTCAATTAACAAGCAGTCAGCAAGTGTTAACTCTGGCTACTTTTTAACCCCCTTCTCCAGTCACCCCCAACTCTAGCAGCCCTCCCCAAACAACCAACCTGTATTTAAAAGAAAGTCTCTCCTTTATTCCCCAAACAGGGCTGGTTCAGTCCTGGCCAGGTGTTTGTACTAGATGAGTACTGTGCACGAAACGGAGTCCGAGGCTGTCACCGACATCTCTGCTACCTCAGAGACTTGCTGGAACGGGCAGAAAATGGCGCCATGATCGACCCCACCCTCCTTCACTACAGCTTTGCCTTCTGTGCATCCCACGTCCACGGGAACAGGTAAGCACCTGTCTGGAGTTCCTGCTTGTAGCATCATCACTAACTCTCCTGCATCCCCACTCCCTCGGTATGCACACACACACACACACACACACACACACACACGCACACGAGTGCATGCGCGCACACACCAGCCATGCACACACAAAGAACACAAAGATCTAACTTAGTTTCTTCTCCTTTCAAGAGAATAAAGAAAATGGCAAATGGGACTTTGAGAGTGGTCTCTGAAATTAGAAAAATCTAGGTTCAAATCATGGCTTCTCCATTTGCTAGCAATAACCTTGGATGGTAATGAAATGTTTTGTGCCACAGTTTTCTCAGCTGTAAACAGTGATGATAGTATCCTCATGGGACTATTGAGAGGATGCAAATGGATACAAAGGGCTCAGCACAATGCCAGGAACATGGCAAGAGCTCTTAATAAATGTTTGCCTTTGTTGTTACTATCATTTGTTCCATAGCTATTACCAACTGAGTGTCCGGCACTCTGGTATACACTCAGCATATGTGGTGAACAAAAACTAGACACCAAACGAAAGCAGGGATACATAGAGATTGGTGCTTTGAGGAAAAGACAAAACTCCATGGTAGCATGTAATAAAGGAACACAACTCAGATGGCGTGGCTGGATGGCAGTCAGGCCTCTCTGAGGAAGTGGTAACTGGGCTGAGAACACAGGCAAGTGTAGGGGTTGAGGGTTCCAGACAAAAGGAGTGGCAGGGACAAATGCCCTGCAAGTGGGAGGCAAGTCCATCTCCAGAGCTGAAATAAGCCAGGTGAAGCTGAAAGGCAAAGATAATCACAAAGCATTTGATTTAACCATAGAGCTGGGAAGAATTTCTGAGATTAAATGTAATCAACTCCCCCAGTTTATAGATTTTATAGACAAGCCCAGAACATTAGTTCTTCTAATGCTGCACTAAGGACTCTCTTCCTTTAGACGTTGCCCAGCTCCTGGAGGAAAAGATCCAAGTTCTGAATAATGCAAAGCAGCAAATAATTTAAGAACATTACCATTTGGCTCTGAAGACACATTTTTGAAAGTTTTCTGAGAGAAATTTATTGGAATAAATTTCAATACTGCCACAGCCAGTTTACTATCCCAATGTAGGTAGCCTCACATTACTGTAAAGGCAAACCTACATTACCCCAGAGCACCCCAAATACCCAGGGAAGGCACACCCAGGGAAACCCAGTTGGCCTGAGAAACACAACCTGGGAGGAAAAAGTTGCTGCGCTGGGGAAATTCACATGTGGGAAAATCCAGAATTGACTACATTGATTTGAAATCAGAGCTGTGTCAGTTATCTTCATCTTTGCAAGCTATACAACTCTGAAATATCTGTGGGATTTGTTCTGTGCTTTTCCTCTCTGTAGTGGTGGTAAATTTTATGAAATGCAACTTGAACATGTAGAGCTAGATAACAATAGCATTGTGGGTTTGAATATTTAACAGGCAACAAGATTTTCATCAGCTCCCATTATTATCAGGTTCACGAGCCCAGTATATGACCTTTTATTTGCACAAAAGATATTCATGAAAATTCTGATACCTGGGAAGTAACTGGGCATAATTCTGCTTTTTATAAATATGTACACTTTGATGACTATCTGTTACAGCCTCTTGGACTGAATTCTTTAAAGAGAGAGAGAAGTTGCATTATATTCTCTGGGTTGTCACACTGTATTCTACATATGTTACTGAATAAGAAAGTGTTATAAAATAATGAAGTGTTTTTGTAAACTCCCTGGTAAACATCATCATGAATTATGATACACATTGTCTGGATTTCATATTGTAAGACTGCCACTTGATTCACAGTTAGGTTTATACATCTTGTCATGGAAACAGTTTTGGATTTCTTATTTTCTTTTCAATTCTGATTTTCCTTATGCAAGTTTGCATCTTTTTCTTTTTTTTTTTTTTTTGCTTATTATTTTAGTTTAAATGCATTTGCTCTTGCTGTTTGACGCATCCTTCTTTTTCTTTCTTTTGTTTGTGCATGTACGTGTGCTCTTGATTATCCTGTGGCTGGCCACACTCTCTGCATGCCCCATGTGACCACCCCCTCTCCAAAGTCAACAAATGCATGTGTACTTTAGTGGGCTGCCACCAAATGTAGACCCTGACGGGCGCAAAAGTCCCTCCCCATCTGAACCACAGGCTAAAAGAGACACCAAAAAGGAATCTAAAAAAAGGAAAGATTTCAAAACGCAGGCAAATCTAGAGCCCAAAAGGTAAGAAGTTATGTGTGTATTGGCTTGTGTTCTGTAATCTGTGACTGTGACCTCCCCCTGTCCCCATCTGTGCCACAACCTCCACCTTAGGTAACAGCAAGCTTTGTGCGCTCCTGAAATCTCTGTTCAGTTAAGCTCGTACAAAAGTTCACTTTAAAAATATCCTGGCAATGGGTAAAAATACCACGTATTAGGACTGAATTTGAGGCGGGTGTTTAGTGACTCTTAAAACATGTTCTTATTGAAAAAACTAATTGAGCAATATATTATAAACAGATTTATATTATATTATAATATGTTATATTATATATTATAAACAGAATCATGAGTCAGATTGCTTTTCAGTGGCATGTAGTCAGGGGTCTGGTACCTTACCAAGTCATGCATAATAAGCAACCCGTGCTTTATACTTTTGTAATTATGTTCACGGAGCAAATAAAATGTGTTGACATAAGATGGTCCATACATTTACAGTAGCTCCATTGTTTTCAGCAAAACTCCCTCAGTTCCACTGTTATCTCATGCAACAAATTTATTTTCAAATGATGCTTTATAACAAAGACACAAAATAAAGCCTATCACTAAATTAATAGCTCTTACTGGAATCACTTATGTAATGAGGTCCCTTGAAGGCACTTTTAAGTTCCAAAATTATGTTTATCCTCTCCTCTTTCCTCTGGCCTTTAGAGATACTCTCTTTGTGAGTTGATGAAATGGCAAATTGGTGGCTTTTTTCCCTAATAAACTAGATTTACAATTATTTCTAGTGTTATCCTTATGTCCTTCTTCACCTTTCCCACCCTAAATTAGCATTGATATTTTAAAGTTAGGTTGTTGCAGTTTTGAAACTGGTGTTAGGACCAGGGCTGGCATTGCCAAGCTACACAAAGTTCACAAGTAGGTTTGCTTTATGCTTCAGTATGAATATATTCACTGGAATATCTCTAAATCCTGATATATATATATATATATATATATATTTCACATGTAGGCAGACTGAATGACAATGCTGACTTTCTTTCTAGAGAATGTGACAGTCAGTGTATGCAGGTCCAATAGAGCCGTGATTCCACGTAGACACCTATCTTCTGAACTTGCCGGTTGTAAGGATGGAGGTGATGTGGAGTTTCTGTTTGTGTTTCCCAGTGAGGGTCTGAATGCAAGGCAACAATAGCTTGTAGCCAGTAAGAAAGGGGCTTGAGAATGTTGTGGGATGCCTGAGGAAGCTTCTCTGGCTGCTGTCCAAGGTGCTGCTTTTGGAGTGATTGGTGTTGAAACAGAACAGAGTAAATGGCCACACTTGATGGATCCTGTGCCATGAAAAACTAGCCAAAAGGACCTTGAATGGTACTTTGAGAGGCTTATGTGTGTTCAAGGGTCTATGTTTGCATGCATTTTTTAATGAAGAGTAAGTCATAATATTAAGTATCAGTTGTGTAGCATTCTGCAATTTACAAAGTGCTTTCATATAGTCTATCGCATTTGCTATAATATTTTCAAGTCAGCTATTTTTACATCCATTTTGCAGATGATTACACTGAATGTCTGTAAATTTAAGTGACAAACCTAGATATTCTGAGTCCAAAATTCTTCCTCTTTGCACTATATCAGCACTGTACATAGATTCTAAAGGTCTGAGTATTAGAGCCTGTTCTGTACAAATACAGGACTATTATATCTCATTTCTGTGCCTCAGTTTTCTCATCTTCAAAATAAGCACATAGAATCATAGCATCTGTAATATCTCATCAACCTCTAAAATTATAATCTATGGATTATAATAGCAAATGAAATAGTACATTGTCAGATTTCCTAAGTAAAGTTTAATTAAAATAAGGACAGTTGCTGCCTCTTAATAAGTACTTGTTATATGCCAGGCACTGTGAGAACTGCTGTTTTTGTATATGATCTTATTTTATCCTTGTTACATCCCTATACGTATTGTTATTACCTTCACCTGACATAGATGCCCGGCTCCATATGACTTGCTGAATCAAATTATATGAGGATGGGACCTAGTACTTTCCATTTTAACAAACTCCCCATGTGATTTATATGCACACTAGAGTGTAAGAACCACCGCACAAGTTGAAAATCAGTGGTGGCAACTGTTAAACCTTTAGACATAGAACACATCTGTGTGAAAGAAACAAAAACTCCAAGTAAAAAGGAGAAATTTCAGCCCACCACTTCAGAGTTTGTTTTGGGGGCTTTGTTTGCAGGGGGATGTCCTGTTCATTGTTGGATATTTAGAAACATCGCTGGCCTCTACCCACTCGATGACAGTAGCACCACCCCACTGTAGCGTGACAATCAAAAATGTCTCCAGACATTGCCAAGTGTCTCCTGGGGGAAAAGATCACCCCCAGTTGAGAATCACTATTGTAAAAGATGCCAAACATATGGATGGTTCCACATTTTCCAGCAATTGGAATTATAGAAAGCAAATATCTTCCTAATTGACAGGAAGTGTCTCCTTTGAGTTAGATGTTTACAATTCACAAAGGCATAGTTTTTCACAGAGATTTGACACAGGCTTCCAGAGAAGGTGAGAGAAACTGGGTCATGAGCACCTGAGCACTCACTAATGATTTCCAGCTGCAGCAGGGTGGGGCTCTGCCTCCACCTTTGGGGCTGCTGAGTTAGTGTTAATAGGTAAAACGTTAATGGTTAGGTAAAAAGTGACTTGTTACCTAATCTGAAGCTGGTTGTGACATAACAATAGGAATGGGCTCTATTGTTCAGTTAAATTCAGTTAAAGGGCAGTTTGTGTCCACGACTCATGAATTCCTTCTTCATCTGGGTCAAAGAATAGATAACATCTCTACATACAAATAGTGATCATCCTGGTAAAAGAGGTTTGGAAAATGGTTTCGCCAACACCAAAGGCCATTGATAGCATTCGAAGGAGATGCTCCCTTTGGGTTGTCTAAAATACATATACATTGTATATTATATATTCTGGCTTTCTCCACAAGGCCAAAATTACCAAGAGGGCCAAATTGATTTAGGACATATTTAGGACAAAAATAGAAGACTCTTTGATTAATTCAGATGATTGTTATATCTCACCCGGAAATGTTAAAACTCATACCAAATGGCCGAATTTGGCATCTCACACCACACACAAGAGCTGACTCTGGGCAGGCAGCAAGGCAGAGAGGTTACAAATGCAGGCTGCAAAATCAGAATGTCTATGTGTGAATTAAGCTCGCACACTTATTTGTTATGGAGTAAGTGACTGAACTTCTTTGAACCTCAAACTCCCTTAGTTCCTCCCAGATAGTTCCAAGGCATTTGATCTTCAGAGCCCACTGAGTTAGGCCTTGGTCGTCAAACTCAGCTGCACATTGGAATCATGTAAGGAGCCTAGAATCGCCTGAGCCCCACCTGCAGAGGTTCTGACTTGATTCATTTGGGATATGGCCTAAGCATCATGCTTTTAAAAATCTCTTCAAGTGATTCCTTTAGGTAGCAACGTTTAAGAACCACTGACTGAAGGAACATTCATTTGGGCCAGCTCTTTAAAACTGAACCCATGTTCTCAGAGAAGGAAAAGGAAAATGTACATTCAGCTGGTTGCACTTGGCGATCATAAAACCCACAGATGTAAATCGCTACATCTTCTGATTTTTAAATCAGCTCCTAAGGTTGCAGTACTTAATTTTCACCATAATATTTTTCGTATTCTTTCTAGATGACATTTAGATTAGCATCACTTTGGTCACTGTCCCACAGTGACAAGGCGATCAAACAGCTCCGATGATTGCAAGTTGCGTCAATGTTCCTTGGATCCCTTTATTATTGGGATGGAAAATTTTTCTCATTTACATTATTATTTAACATTTCTTGAATGCCAGTGCTGCTCTTCACATATGGCCTGCCTAGAAAGTACATTGTATCAGCAATTAGCAAATCCATAATGCCAACCGCCCCAATCCAAAGTAAGCTGCATAGATTAATGAGTCTGCAAGCAGATGCAAGAGGGCAGGAGCCCTAAAAATCTCTGAAAATGTGTCCAAGGATTCTTTTGGGAGATGTATTTGGAGCCAAGGTGCTGCTTGTGTGCAGAAACGATGTGCTCCCTGTGGGTTAGATGTGAGTAACAGAACATTCAGACGGAACTCCCTTTTCTCCTCTGTTACTCCACCAGGGTCCCTAAATCAGTAAGTGGTTCCATCTACCCAGTTGCCCAAGACATACCCTCAGGAGCCTCCTCTCTCTTTCTCACCCAGCACATCACAAGGGTGCAATCACTATGCCCCATCCATTACATTAAGTATCTATCTCCACGCCTATCCACTTCTCCCTCTCTCCAGTGCCACTGCCAGAATTCAGGTCGCTGTCTTCTCTCCTCTGGACCACAGCCGTTGCCTTATTGACTGTATTCTTGCCTCCAGTGTTGGTCCCTCACTCCTAATCCATGTTGCATAATGGTTTCTTTTATTGCTTTTTTTTTTTTTTTTTTTTTTTGCAAGTGCCTACCTGGAAGTAAATGAGTAGTTTTTGCACAATTACATGTTTTCATGTTTTTCCTTTCACTCCAATCTCACCTTCCTCCCCTTCTCTCCCTCTCTCATTTCTCTCCTTCCTGTCTTCCTCCCCTCCCTCTCTCCCTCTTCCTCTGTCACACACACATACACTTATTATGACATTGTGTCTGGGGCTTTTTAACTCTCCCTCTCCAAAAGAGAAAGAGAGAAAAGACTGTGTCGCAGGAACAGCTGTTTTACCAACCTCTGAATACTGTACTTTAGTAGCAGGCAGGTGTGGGTGGGGGGTCACAGTGACCCCCACATTCTTGGCCACATGTTACACATGGACACAGGACATTATTGCACTTGTGGGCAGGAGCACGTGGCTGTGGCTGACTGGCCTCCCAGCTCTGAGCAGGTGCTGGTCTTGCATACAGCTAAGTCACACTCTCTAACTTCTAAAGAACCATCTTCACCTAATGGGAAACACTCTTAAGAGAGGTGGGGGGGAAATCAAAACATTTTAAGTAAATGTCTGAATTCCCAAGGAGAAATCCTCTTTAGAGTTTGTATGCTAACTTTTCATGTGACTCTTCCAGGAGGAAATTTGCCCCATGAGAACAGCAGAGTTTCTAACTCAGGCATAAAATATTATGAAATGTGCTGATTTATTTATGGCCCATAACAAATTATCAAGTAATATGCATTTCCCTTCTAAAATTCCAACAGTGTGTCCTCATCTTGTCATTGAATTCACTGGTGAAAAACATATTTGCAGATGTCACACCCTTTTCAGGGTGGATGTGTTAACAAAAAGCCACACATATAACTGGTCTGACCATTTAGAAGTCAGATACAGGTGCTCAGGGTAGAATCTAAAGCTTAATTGTCTATGTTTGTCTAGAAATAAAGAAGCCCATGTCTTCTCTTAATCCTCAAAGAGAAAAATTTACGTAGTAGCTATTTTAGAAATTGGTCCTTCTCTGGGGAAAGAAATATATGCTTTCTAATCTTCTCTTGCGTTCTTGCTTCATTCAGTACCTGGACCTAGCCTGAGCCACTTTGACTAATGTCCATATAGTGACAATAGCATCCATATTCTTTAAGATTGTTCAGTAGGAAGAGATTTCTCGATCCTTCCCATACTTGTAATAATAGACACCTTCTGATATCGTTGGGTTATAGCTACGTGTTTATGAAAACAGTGAACGAGTCAGAAAAAACCTTACTGGTATATTTTTGCCATCCCCAGGCCTCTTTTTCAAATGGACTCATAGTCAACCTCAAGAAGCTTCAATGCACATTTGTCATGGTGTAGAAACTGCTTGTTGCTGCTTCCTGTCCTACCCTTTGTGATACAAACACTTTGATATATTTGTTTTAGCAGCGTGTCTGAGCCCCAGGGCATCAGAGCATAATTAGAAAGGGCATGGGCTGGAGGGAAAGGAGAAGGAAAGGGTAAGGCTGGGCTTTCCTAATGAAGCAGTGACCATGGCATGTGAGAGTCCTAATTACAATTTATAACTAACCCCGAGATTATACAAACCATCCAGATGAGTAAGCACGGATGTCTCTTTTAAAACTATAAAGTGTTGGTGCTATCTTCAATTCATAGTTATTAACCACTCGAAAGAGACGAAGGAAAATATTCCATGCCAGGGTTAAATTCAAAGGTATCATTCTCAAAGTTGTAGGGATAAGGAATTGCTAGGAGAAGTCAGTTAAAATAAGAGAGGTTGCCAGAGTGTGTTTGGTCTTAATGTTCCATTCAGGGAGCATTGCAAGGTACATTACTGAGATATTCCGTCCTACTCTGGCCCTTTAAGGTCTCATGTTTCTGGGCTGGAACAACTTAGTAGCAAGTAGGATTCAGTTATCATGCTTGTTTAAGGACATTTTCATGGATCCATAATGCGGTCTGCAGGCATGCATCCATTTGGAGAGAGAGAATATATCATGTTTACAGTGCCTGCACCGGCATATGTGGACATTTGCATTTGGAGAGAAAGTATATTCCCACTTCAGCTGGAGTTTTACCCCTTGTTGGTAGTGATTGAAGCTGAAAGCTGGCTGTATGTGGAGAGGTGGACCAGACATACTGGCCTCTTTTGTTGAATCATTTCTTTTTACACCTGGATTCTGCACCCGATTACCAAATAGATGCAATATCGGAACCTATCAACCATTGTAAGCTTTGCATTAATTTAGTAACCTGACCTTCTTGAAAAGATATCTGACCTTCCAAATGAGGGCTTTGTGGCCCAGCTTTCAACATAATGTGGAGAACTGTGCTAACAGGATAATTAAAAGCTGGGAATCTGTGTGCTTACCTGCGTGTGTAGGGACAGTTTAATGACCCCAAAGAGATAAATTCACTTTCGTTTTTACAAGACACATTGCAGCTTGATTTCTTTCACTGGATTGTTCATACTTAATTTCAAATAGCAAAATAAAATGTTTCACATTAAAAGCCTAGTACTTAATCATATTGGATTAATCCTACAATAGATATTAATTAATAAGCTATAGCTCAGAAGCATTTGGGGAAAGGGAGAACAATTTGTATAACTAGTAACTTAAAGGATGGTAGCTGGTTTATGGTATTTTCAACCTGACAAAAAAAAAATAATAAAAACACAACTCTAGATATATTATGATTTGTGACACGCCTCAAGATGGGAAACTGTGAGGAGAGTGAAGATGACAGAACTGGTGCTAACCACTGTGACGAGAACTTGAAGAACAACCGACGTGACATCTTTCCTATCATGCTGCTGAAAATGTCAACTTTGTGAAGGACAGTGAGAAAATTGTTTGCCGAGAACTTGAGAGGTAGATTCCAGAGCTGCCTGCTGTGTCAGATGCAATACAGTCTTTTGTGGCCAGAGACCCACTTCTGGCTCCAGTGATGGCCTGCAGGTGGGAGAGTGTCCCGTCTTCAACAGGCCTCCAGAAATGATTTCACGTGACCTGCATATTGGCTCAAGTCTGCGGTATCATGATACACAAGAAGAGAGTTGTTAGCTAGTGTGCAGTTAGGTGGAACCGGAGGCCAGGGTCCATATTTCCTTATTCTCTCTCTCTCTCTCTCTCCCCCCCCACCCCCCCGTTTCTAAACCTAGGTTCAAAGGCGTCAATGCTTTACTAAATTCGGGAGCAGGGGAAAGGAGAGGATATGTGCTTTGTGAACTTACATCAATTCAGTAGTAACAAAAACTAACTCTGGATCATCTAAGCAAAAGGGAGTTTGTTGGGATGATTCAGGGAGCCTCAGGGAATGAGAGGGGAAAACTGGAATCAAGGCAGCTACTGAAAAGTAGGAAACAGGACCAAAGCAGTGGTTCTCAACCCTTAACTGCTCGTTAGAGTAACCCGGAGAGCTTGAAACCTGACGACGTCTAGGCCCCGCTGTGGACTAATTAATCAGAGCCTGAGGATGAGACCTCTGAAAGCTCTCACATGGTTCTGAAAAGTATAAGCAAAGCTTAAGAACTACTGACCTATGAGGAGAGCCTGGTCAGGGCCCAGCTGCTGGGACATGCAGATTCCACCTCTTCTATCCTTACATCATTTACTCGATGTAAACATTCCAGAAAAGAGTGTCCAGTTGGCTGAGCCTGGGTCATAGTACAGTGTATAGTCACCATGAAAGGTAGGCACTGGACAAAGGCCTACAGCCTTAACAGCAGGAGAGTAGGCACCTGGATTCCCTTCCCCCAAGGTTACCCACAATGTGGCCGTGATCATTCTCCAGAAACAATTCAGGTGCTTCTAGGAAGTGGCGATGGATGGTAAGAAACCAAAAATCAAGAGGGCAGAAAATACACCAGTCAGGACATGAGAGGGTGGGGGTGTCCCAGTGCCTAGACTTGTGTTCTGATTAAAGACACATCTCAGCCTGGAATTTACCCGCTAGGAGTTTAAAATCCAAATTCATCCCTCCTCTTCTCTCATTCTTTTTGAATCCTTAAGTGTTAAAAGTAATGAGAAAGGAACAAGATGCAAAGCCAGTTTTATGGCAATTATAGAATCACCCCCAAATGTTTCCAGAGAAAAAAACATACAAAAGCATGGCTTCTGAGAGACACCCATACAGTTTTTCTATTTATTTTGCAACTGGCGCTGCTTGGAATGGCACCTTGGAAACATTGCAAATGCCACTTTTGGAAGGGAGTGCTAGCTTTGCAAGTGGACCATGTACTTGGAAAAGATCTCTGGTTCCAAATTTACTCCAATCCAAGGGAAATTGGGAACCCTGCATCACACATACCCTTTCAGCCACGAAATATTCTCTTGGTCTAGGGCAGACGTTCTCAAAGTGTGGTTTCCAAACCAGCAGCACCACAGAACTTGTTAGAAACGCGAATTCTCAGACCCCATCTCAGATCTAATGAATCAGAAACTCTGGGGCCAGGCAGTCGGGGCCATGGCAAGCCCTCCAGGTAATTCTGAACTCCGCTTAGGTAGGAGAACAAGCCTCTAGGAAAAGCATTTTATTGCTTCTGTGAGAACAGTGCTCCCCAAAATATTGTACCAGGATTTTTCAGTTAGTAGCTCTGTAGAAATCAGTAGAAACCTGTACAGTTAACACTGGTAAATTCTAGGGGTCCATGGAAAACGAATTGATGTTTGACAAGTTTCAAAAATATTAATAATTATGTGAAATAAAAAAATTATATATTTTTTATTTTTAACTGATATAGTTGTCACCTATAATCTTTGACAAATTGTATTATTCCTGCGTGTCTCTTCCACATTTTGTAAAATAGCATTCTTTGTTACCAGTACCATTTCAGAGCGATTCTGGCAATTACAAACAAATTTCTATTCATTGTCAAAATCGTGATTTTTTTTTTTTTTTAAATCACCTGGATCTTTTTTGGTGAATTCTGTACTATGTGCCTTGCAGATGTAAAGTTAGTTTCATTTATTTTAAAATAAAACTATACACACTGACATAGGCAATTAAGAAGCAAATTTAGGAAAAGACTACAACAATAATTTTTAGTCATTTACTCTTTGTGAATAGTTAGATGAACTGTGTTCAGAAAGTAATCCAAGGAAGTGGAAACTGCTATCTGATACCTTTAATAATTACAAATGTGATTCATCAGAACAAAAGGGGAAAAAAAACATAATCAAATTGTACGTTTGTAATAACACCCTTTGTAGTGAGAATTAACTGAGAAGGCCAAGCACACACTAAATATTTAGTTTTTATCATGTCAAACACAAACCTAAAAATTGCTTTCTAATTGCCTAATTGCCTTAGAAGACTTGATGGGTAAGGAGTGAATGGTTTTCTTTTGAGAGGTTTATCTCCTAATAATGGCCCCAGACACCTCGGGGCTGTCCATGTTATTGGTTTCCATGCCTTTTCTAGGGACCTACAAGCCCCTCTCTGACTTGTGAATTATATTTAATAGCATTCTTCTATGGTCAATTCCCTGCTAAGAAACAAAATGTCTCAAACATCTCCCTTTTTCCCAAATCAAGTGTGTGCATGCACATGGCACTTGTATAAATGTGTGTTCAGTGCATTAGCAAGCTGAATTCTGTGTAAAAGTCCAAACGCTACAGCTGAAGGAAGTTGTAGATTATAACAGAAACATGAGAAGTTACCACGTGTGTTTTGTGGAGGCTAGTGAATTCATTCTGAGATTTAACTACAGATTTATGGACATTTTGTGTTAAAAAAATTAATAAACTTTGTAAATTAACATTTGCGATTTCTCCAGAAAATTTGAAAATAAGGGCACATTTAGAGTTTCCAGCAGCCTACCTGATATTTACCATTTGCCTTCCTTCTTTCCTTAAGTTCTGGGAAGTGTGAAGAAATGAACAGGATTTTAATGTTTAATGGTGTTTTTTATAAAGTGGAAGAGGGGAATTTGGGGCATTTTCGTATTTTCAAAGGGAAGCTGACCAATTAACCCCTAACAGGAGGTAGGCTGCTGTCATTTGCCAAGCCTTTTGTGGAGTCAGACTGGTCTAGGATACAGGATTTCCCAACTTATGCTGGATCCTTGAGAAGGCCTATAAATAAGACCATTTGTTTGGTCTCAAGATGACTTACATTTGCAAACTGAAGAATGTTCCAATAGAAGTTTCATGGTGACGCACCAATCTGCAAACTGGCTCAGTCGGTAGTCAAAACAAGTCACTACGGATGTGGGAAGCTGAAGTCTTTGAATGGGTCAGATTATCCTACGTCTAATTTGGCACAGATAAATTTGGGCTGTAAATATGCAGCCTCTCTTTGTATTTTCAACTTGAATAGTCCAAAACAAATAGGGAAAATGTGTGTGAAACTAATGGCGGGTTAGAAACATGAGAATACTGTGAGTAAACTGAAATTCACTTATTTATGCTAGGGCCCTTCTTGTTATTAAAATGAGCAATAGTTTGCTAAGATTGAAAAACACCATATGTGGTTTATTCTTTTTTTCTTCTTAGCTTTATTGAGATATTGACGTAACATACATAATTTTATGTCATGGGATGATTTTATGGGATTATTTGATACACATATATATTGTGAAATTATTACTACGATAAGGTTAGTTAACACCTACATCCCCTTACATACTATTCTGTGTGTGTGGTGAGAACTTTTAATACTACTGTCTTAACAATTTTCAAGTATATAATATAGTACTGTTCATTATAGTCACCATGCTGCACATTAGATCTCCAGAACTTATTCATCTTACAGCTGGAAGTTTGGACCCTTTGGTCAATATCTCCTCATTTCCCCCACCCCTCAGGTCCTGACATCTCTGATTCTACTTTCTATTTCTATGAGTTCAATGTTTTCAGATTCCACGTGTAAGTGAGAACGTACAGTATTTGTCTTTCTCTGTCTCGCATTTCACTTAGGATAATGCCCTCAAGTTCCAGTGATATTGTTGCAAGGTGCAGGATTTCCTTCTTTTTATGGCTGAATAATATTCCATCATATATACAGCTTATATTTACTTTATCCTTTGTTATTTATATATATGTATATATGTAATATTATATATATCACAATGTAATATTGTATATACACGTATATATGTATATATCACAATGTAATATTATATATATGTGTATATATGTGTGTATTATATATATATATATATATCGCATTTCCCTTATCCATATCTGTCAGTGAACACTTAGATTGTTTCCATATCTTGGCTATTGTAAATAATGGTACAATGAACACAGGGTGCACATAAATTTTCAAAATAGTGCTTTCCTTCCTTTCAGATGTATACCCAGAGGAGAGATTGCTAGATCATATGGTAGTTCTAGTTTTAATTTTTTGAGCATCCTTTATATTGTTTTCCATAGTGGCTGCACCAAATAACATGCCCACCAACAGTACACAAGGGTTTCCTTTTCTCCACATTCACACTAACACTTGCTGTTTCTTGACTTTTTGATAATAGCCATTCTAATAGATGTGAGGTGATATCTCATTGTGGTTTTGATTTGCATTTCCTTGATGACTAATGATGTTAAGCATCTTTTCACGTACCCATTGGCCATTTGTGTGTCTTCTTTGGAAAAATATCTATTCAAATTCTCTGCCCAATTTTTAATTGAATTGTTTAGGGTTTTTTTGCTATTGAGTTTTGTGGATTCTTTCTATAGTTTGGATATTAACCCTTTATCAGATAGATGGTTTACAAATATTTTTCCCATTCCATAGTTTGCCTTTTCATTTTACTATATAGAAGCATTTCAGTTTGATGTAGTCCCACTTGTCTATTTTTGCTTTTGTTCCTTGTGTTTTGGTGTAACATCCAAAAAAATTATTGCCAAGACCAAGATCAAAGAGTTTTTCTCCCATGTTTTCTTTTAGGATTTTTGCTGTTTCATGTCTTACTTTTAAGTCTTTAATCCATTTCAAGTTCAGTTTTGTGAGTGGTATGACATAGGAAACCAATTTCATTCTTTTGCATGTAAATATCCAATTTTCCCAACACTATTTAATGAAGAAACTATCCTTTCCCCATTGAGTATTATTGTTTTCCTTGCCAAATATTAGTTGATCATATTTATGAAAGTTTATTTCTGAACTTTCAATTCTCTTCCATTGGTCTATGTGACTTTTTTTATGCAAATACCATACTGTTTTAATCATTATAACTTTGTAATAAAGTTTAAAATCAGGAATTGTGATGCCTCCAACTTTGTTCTTCTTTCTCAGGATTGTTTTGCCTATTCAGGTCTTTTGTGAATCCATACAAATTTTAGGATTTTTTTTTTCCTGTGAAAAATGCCATTGGAATTTTGATAGGGATTGCATTGAATCTCCAGATAGCTTTGGGTATTATGGACACTTTTTAACAATATTAATTCTTCCAAACTATGAACATGGGATATCTTTCCATTTGTGTGTGTGTGTGTGTGTGTGTGTGTGTGTGTGTGTCTGTGTGTGTGTGTGTTTTCAATTTCTTTTATCAATATCTTGCAATTTTTACAATGCCTTGTAATTTTTTCTTCAGTTAATACATGAGTGCTTAAATTAATCTGAACATCTATAATTGTAAGCTAGAAACTGAGTCACTTAAGAACATTTAACACTGGGAAAGACAAACTCTTATGAGGCACCTGGTTTTCAAAGGAGTCTGTATGTAATTCAGGGGTCCCAAATCTAAGTGTCTATAAGAGACAAGTAATGCAAATTAGAGATGTGAGATGAGTCAGTGCCTGCCCCAGCTAAGGAAGAAACTGTTAGTTATACTTACCAATTAATGCCAGTTGTTCCAAATTTTCAAGAGAATTGTATTATAAGCCTTTCCTAATTTTAAAAATGTTGGCAACTAGTTCAAAATGTTAAGAAGCTGTGAGACAAACAGAAGGTTTACAAAATGAAACTTCAAGCCACTAGTTTGTACATTTTACCATTTCACAATAAATGAGTGACAATTTTGCAAATGTCTCCAAATGATAACCCCAAAATACCACATCCCCTTTAATATCCAGCACTGAAAAGCAGGGCTTCTCCTCAGATCGCGTCTATCATTGTAGTTGTTCTTCTAAAATGGACAGTTTCCTCCTGCTAGAGATTTGATTTGATGGTGTCAGCATATGAGGTTCCCATCACTTCATGACATGTCTTCTTTCAGGCCTGATGGAATTGGAACTGTGACTGTTGAAGAAAAGGAACGTTTTGAAGAAATCAAAGAAAGACTCCGAGTTCTGCTGGAAAATCAGATTACACATTTTAGGTAAGGATCTGGGGTTGAGGGGCTTATTAGGATCGTGAGACTGGAGAGGGGTAAATAAAGGACTTGATTTTCTACAATTTTAAATCAATAAGATCCACAATGGCTATTTAGAAATAACTGAATGGAAAAAGCAAACCAATAGGACAGGGTCCTACTACAATAGCTAGGAGACTGAAATCTTACATTCATTTTATTTCCACCAAGGGAAAAAAGGCCTCCTGTGAAAACTAACCCTGGTCATGAATCTATTTTTTTTAATCTATTAAAAAGTTGATTTGAAGCTTCTTTGAGGTTCCTAAATGAAACAGTGAAAAATCCTGGGAATCAGATCACATGAACAGAGAAGGAAGGCAGTGGTACCTTCTTTACCTTCTCCATTATCTCCGAAACAAAATTGCTGGCTACTCAGAGAAAGAAAGAAACGTGGATCAGCCTTGGCAGATTGCCTCTGCCCCACGTACAAGATAGCCAGTAGGTTCGACACTTGAGCCTTGTACCACGTAGCTCACTTCTCCCTTGGAACAAATTAGACATTTCTAATGCTGCTGTGATGGTTCTGGACCAGAGATTCTGAAATAGTAACTCAAAAATAATTAGAGCATTTTTAATGGCATGATAAGTAGGTCCTTCTTGTTATATGCTTTATATTAATATGTGCCAGATACAGGGCTAGAGGCTAGATAAGTATTAACTCGCTTTTTAATTCTCAGAACAATTTTGTAAGGTAGTTGTTATAATCCCCATGTAAACAAAAAGTAAACTGAGGCTGAGAGAAGTTAAGGAACTCGACCCAGGCTACTCACCCAGCAAGTGGAGGAAATACATAGGGTAGTCTGAGTGTAAGTAGGCCATGCCGGTCCCTTCGTACCATAAAGAACAGTGTCCCAAAGGGCTGATGACAGCCTGAAACAGTCAATGGAACTCCTAGTGGTACCTGACATAGTTCTATCTGTGCCGTAAAATCGTCCTGAATAAATCTTTACTGATCTTACACTAAACGCAAGATGCATTACCTGCAATGAAAAAAAAATCCAGTAACAACTGAAACTTACACTCAAGAAAGGACAACTAGCAAAATAATGAATTTGCTTAAAATGCACTCCTTTATATCCTTTATATCCTATATAAATTCTTTAAGGATTTAAGTAAGTATGTTTGAATTATAGCCTGTTTCAACTAATATTTTTTAATGCTGGTTTCTATAATGCATAAAAGGTTTTATTTGAGCTAACAAACAGTTCTCCTTCACAATAGAAATCTAAACAGAGCCTTATGTCATCACTCTAAATACTCTTTTCTGCTGCAGACACTTGCAGAGTCTCTCTTTAGTAATTATTCACACATACACACATATATACGTTATATACACACATATATGGTGTGAATTCAGATTAACATAACACAATGTGACAAAATAAAAAGCATTTTCAGTTCCTCAGAGAGAGTTGCTATAGGAATCAAATTCCAGTATATTTAATGATAAAATGTAATAAATTTGGGCGACTTGAAGAATTTTCTCTTTTTTAGGTATTGCTTTCCATTTGGTCGACCTGAAGGTGCTCTGAAAGCTACTCTCTCACTCTTGGAAAGGGTAAGAATGAAAGTAAAAGACAGATTATATATATTCAGATACAAACATAATTGTAATGAAATATTGTGGTTGAATCACCTAGATTGTAATTTTTTGAGGTTTTATTTACCATTCATCAAATATCAGAATAAACGTGGGGGAAACTGCCCAAATTCTAGGTATTTTATCTCCAGACTCCCAAGTAGTTAGGATAGATATATTGAAGATATGCGTCCAGCCCTTCCCTGATTCAAGGATGGGCTTTACCATCCTAACTGTGCATTGCAGTTCTGTGTTTTCTCTTTAACAATGGCTCTTGATAAGTCGCAAGGAGACATTCACAACTAATTTTAAACTTGAACTCTTTAAGAAATATAAATGAGGAACACCTTTGGTTGAACCGTCTTAATAATTTTTTTCCTCTCCTAAAGGTTTTGATGAAAGATATTGTTACCCCAGTGCCACAAGAGGAGGTAAAAACAGTCATCCGTAAATGTCTAGAGCAGGCTGCATTAGTCAACTATTCTCGGCTATCAGAGTATGCCAAAATCGAAGGTAAGGCTCCCTTCTGCCCCCAGTGTTTCACTGAATATTTGGTATGCCTCCCTGGGGAAGTCTCTCTCTTTTCTGATGGTCCCCAGAAAACAGTGGTCCGTCTGAGTATGTTAAGCTGAACCTTGAAAGCACTTGAAATGTGAAAGTTTCCTTGGCTGTGGCCAAATACATAAATTAAAGAAGAGGAGCTCAGGAATCAGTCTTTGTAGGGGAAGAATATTGAACACGGGATGTTGACAGATAACTAAAGGTCCTTCTGAGAGTCCGTGTTGGCCCCAAGTTTGCTCTGTGACTAGTGTTTTACTATGAAAGAGCTCTGTAGGATTCGTACCTTCTTTAAGGAGAGGAAAACAAGGCAGTTTGTTGTCCACTGTTGTTAACATTGGAGGTAAAACAAGAACTGACTAAAGCAACATCAAGATTTTGCTTAACTCTATTTTGCCCCGTGAACATTCAAAGCGTTGTCTTTGGTAGCACGTCAGATTTGATAGTGGGTTAGTGTCCAGCCGTCTCTGATGGCTCCTGATTTGTTTTAGACATTCTTGTTACTTTAGACCTAGGATGGTTGCTACCACTGCCCTCTCAAGTTTTAGAGAAGCAGTCACTGATGACCAAGTAATCACCCCAAAAAAAGGCACTTTGGGTAAACTCTACTTGAAAAGTTATGGTTCTTTGGGACCTATTCATTTGCAAAGGTATTAATCACTTTTCATTGTTACCCTGTTGGCTGCTATAGGGTGATTTGAAAACCACACCCAACTTGACCAGTGGTGTAAGTGTATAAATGTGGAAGTTCTGTGTGCAAAACCCAATGTGTCCGCATTCTGGAATCTGATGTTCTCTCACATGCACAACACCTGACTAAAACCAGCAAATGCCTGTTGTCTGCCTTCAGGACATGACTTGGAGAGAAAAAAAAAAAAAAAAAAAAAGACCTAACCAACCACCAAAACCCATCACTTAACTTGCCAAAGTACTTGTTTCCTTAGAGAATTAGGTTAAGATCATGTTAAATTCACAGTGTTTTGTACATTACATGTCCTCCCTCTCTCAATTTTGTCTGTCTGACAATGCAAATTGTGTACCAGTGGTAATGAATTCATTGTTATGCATCCAGGGAGAAACACTTAAGAATTGGGCACTAAAAGGATGTTTATCAACTCTTGACTTGGTAATGAGTGACAAAAATAAAGGAACAAGAAGATCGTTAAAGGACTATATTAGCAAGTAATTGTTCCAGCATTTACCTTCCCAGGACATAATGATTAGTTGTATTTGGTAATGTCAACTGGGTACCTAATAATTTTAGGCAAGGCCAGAGATGGGATGGGATCAAGGAATGTTCGGTTGCCATGGCTGCTGCCTTGTGGGTCTTGGTCTAGCTATTACTAGTCTTTTGGTAAGCTCTGCTCTCTTCTTTCAGATAAATATATCCAAAAACAAACTTTAAGATCTGTAAGTAAAAATGCATTCATTTCCAAAGTAGATCAGCTGGTCTGTAATTTCCTTTTGTGCCTCAATTCTTCTTGGTTGTGTTAATTATCTTTTGCACTGTGACTTTTAGGTCTGGGGATTCTTTGAAGAAACCAATCTTTTTTTTCCAACTCTTTTCAGAGAAGTACCTCATTCCACACTACCTGCTCTCTTTGCTTCTCTCCTTCCTTGTTCGTGATTGGCTCAGCCACTTTTTGGCATTACCTCTGCAAAAGTGGCTGTGACACCAATTTCAAAGCATGCTGGGATTGTTAATTCAAACAACCCAACATCCTCTGGCTGCATGTATCAGGTTTTCTTTCATGAACATAGTCCACCATAAGCTGAGACATTACAGCTTTAAAGATATTACTACTAGACAACTTTCTTTTACAAAGTTCCAATCCTGCGCTCAGAAAAGAAATCATCCATGTTTACATTTGAGCCCCTCTGTAAGCACTAACAGCTTAGTCCCCAGAGAATTTTGGAAAGAAGTTGTAGTAATATTGCTGGAGACTATGTTTATGAAGAAATACCTCAAGAGCCTTAGATACTAAAGTCTGAAATCCTTAGTATCTTGGAGCCTTAAATCGATGAAATTCTGTTTCCCTTTACTCATGATGTTTTTGGTCATTGTATTCTTGCAAACAATTCTAAAGAGACGTGTAAAATCATGGTCACAATCTCTCTCGTGACTCATGGCATGCTGAATGGTTAATCCAGTAGATCTCCAATTTTGAAACTCCTTTTTCTTTTATCCTGTGTTTATCCCAAAATACTCTGTGGCTATTTTCCTTTGAGCTAATGTAACGTTTTCCTCTAACCTATGACCTTTAACCTCTTTACCTCTGACCTAAGCCTCTTGCATGCCCAAATCCTCTTTTATAGGGAAAAAGAGAGAAATGTATGAGCATCCTGTCTTCTGCTTGGCCTCCCAAGTGATGGATTTAACCATTCGTGAGTACCTACCACCTCCTCGCCATGCTGTCTTCACTCTTTCTGTTTTCATTATTTCAAGAAAATCCAGATCCAAACCAACTCACTCTCCTTGCTTCAAGTTTTTTAGCATTGGCTTGTCTGTTGATTCTGTCTGTGAAACCCAGTGTGAGAAGTCAAGTCACATTTTAATCAGCCTAAAACAGGTTAGACAATTAAGCCATTTGTTTGTGATAAACTCAGATTTGTCTGTAAGTTTTTCAGTTATTCTCTGTCTGTGACCTGAATGCATTTTTACTTTGCTTGTGTGTAACCCCAATTTGTAAAGTGCTTGTCACTGGTACACAATCAAAAGGTAGCAGCGAGGCTGGGAGCAATGTGTTAGGTATCAGGAAAAGGACAGTTGGGGCAAAATCATGCCTTCTTGTCCATGTTTAACATGTTAAATTGTGGGGATAAGATCACATGAGGTGGTCCATTTTCTGTAAAAATTAGATCTTATATGCCTCCTGTCTGTTCTCTCTCAAGCTGGGAAGCTTTTCCTCGTTCTCTCTGGAGATTTTGACTTGTTCTTGTCCTTGAAGCTTTGGCTAGAACATATGACTTAATTGTCACTTGGAGAGTTCATGTATGTTTCATAGCTTGATTTCACATTAAACTTAATTTTACTAATTTTCTATTTGTGCAGCATTTTCCACCTCTGTGAAGGAGCCTTTTTTTGCTGGCCCCCACACTTTGGGGCGGTGGGAACCCAAGGGCAAACTTTTCTTCCAGTATCATGTGTCACATATAAGTGGGGGGCATTTTGGTCCACTTGCTCATTAATCCTGCATATGTGTTCTTGTTTTTCTCTCTCTCTTCTCTCCTTGTTGTGCTCTCTCTTTCAAATAGAGAATCAAAAGGACGCAGGTGAACCAATTGTATATGCATTATAAACTATCAGGACTGTTGAGTTATATTTAGTTTTTGTTTTTGTTTTTTAATAGCTCCTTAAGGCATGTACTCCCTAAGACTGACGTGGAGTTGCAATAATACTTAAGGAGTTAATTTGTGCTGTCTAAATATACCTCACGCCCCTTAGGTGGTGACCTTTATCGAGTAGGGTTTCTGTAAAAGCACAAGCTTTGAAGGGACAGAATTCTGGTTTGCTGCAGAATTTCATTTCCTCTTTGGTTTCAGGATTCCTGTGATTTGGCCTCAGGTGCTTTTGAAAAATAGTTACTGAACCAAACGAATCTTCCTTTTCTGTTCTCATTTCTTTTTTCCGTTTTCTACCCTCCTGAGAAGTTTATGTTCTTTGATGAGTGTCTATAAGCCCAGAGAGAAGTTGTGTTTGTGTTGTTCTTGTATGTATCATGTGACAAGGCAGGATGCAGGGTGGCTGCTTGGGGGCCTTGCTGGAAGTTTCATGAGATGAAAGTTCTTAGAAAGTTCTCTGGCTTTGGACATTTTCTTCTTGTTTAATCCAAAATCTTCAGAGCACGTTGTGAGGAAAGCTCTAACTTAAAACTTTAATATAATATTGATTATTGTTTATGAGGTCTAAAGGATTCTCAAAAGATAGTTTTCATTCAATCAAAGTTATACATATTTCATTTAACCAAAGTTGAATGTATTTCAGATCAATTCAGAAAGTATTTTTGAACACATGCCAAGCACCAAGCTGGCAATGAGTATTTGAAGACTCGCGAACCTTTGTTCGCCATACACATGCTTTTCTCTCCCTAGAAAGGAAGGTATTCATTCATTCATTCATTCATTCATTCATTCATTCAACAAGTGTTTAGTGGGAGCCTACCATGAGCCAGGTACAGTGGTAAAAACCAGGGCATACGTAAACAACCTTATGGAGCATATGTGCAAATGGATGCATAAGTGTAAATTACAAATTAAGCATGCAGCAACACCGATTAGTAGAGTTATGTATAAGAGGATATTGTCAGAAAACTATGGAAATCTTCACAAGGGTGGTGAGATTGAACTGTATCTTGAAAGATGAATTAGAATCAGTGAAAGGTAGCTGGGATTGGAAAGTGACAAGGCATCCTAGATGAGAGAGTAACGTGCAAATTCATAAAACCATATAGCTAATAAAAACAGCTGATGCTTATTCAATGTGCATTATGTACCAGGTATGCCTCTGAAGTGCGTTATATGCATTAACTCATTTAATTCTCAAAACTCCTTATGAGGTGCATACTACAATTATTCGCATTTTAGAGATAAGCAAACTGAGGCACAGGGAGGTTAAATAACACACTTCCAGAAGAATAAGTGGCAAAGCCAGAATGAGAGCCCAGGCAGATGCCAGACTCTTAACGACTCTGTAATTCAATGTGGTAGCAAACCAGGATGAAAAGATGTCAACGATGGGTGCTGATGATGGCAACGTACGTTAGGAGGCAACATCTCAAACCCTTTCTATGCCTTCCTGATATAGAGTTAAGGCTGTAGCTCCTGGTCCAAAGCTTCTTCCCCTGGAATCTATGCCAACTTTTGCATGCATATAGATTTTTCCAGGGAAAATTCCACAGTCTCAGTTCCAAAGGTGAGAGAGAGCCATTAAAGGCTGTTTAGGCAAAGGATGGAAAATCGTACTGACAATGATGGAGAGAAAGGACTGAGAAGGAGGTATAGAGTAAAACTGAACCAAAAAGTTAGGGTCAAAGCAGACATGCATTTGAAGCTTAGTATGTCTGAGGCCTCTTCCAGGCAGAGCAAATCTCAATCACAATCATAATCATAATTACTGCTTTCTTGAACTTTAAATCATTTTCTTCACTCCCTCTCCCTTGTCTATTTCCTCAGAGGGACCTAAGCACAAATACATGGATGGGTATTCAAAACCAACAGTACGTAGGTGGCAGGGCACAGCTGGAGTTACGTGTGCAAATTGGGGTGGAAAAGGAACAACTATGTAGTCCTTTAGTCAGACTGTGCCTTGAGAGGCTACGGGACTCTGTAGATGGCATTTTGGTGCTTATGCTTTCCGTCTTGTGGCATTATTATGAATTAAATGTTCAGTATAATTATCGCATCTCAAAAAATGCAAAAAGCTGCTACTCTATGAAAGAAAAGGGAAGAGAGAGAGAGAGAGTCTATGGGGTCAGGCCCAGTGCTAAGGACATTACAGGAAGAATCTGATTCAATCTTTCCCTTAGTCTCATAGAGAAAGCTTTATTATTGCCCCTTTTACGGATGAGGGAGCTGAGATTTGGAGAAGAGAAGTGAATTTCTGAAGGAGGATTGGAACCCAGATCTTTCTGAGTTCAAACACTACACTTTTTTTGTCTCTTTCCACCATGCAGCCTTTCCAGCTGATGTGGTAGCCACTTGGACAATATCCATTCATTCAATGGATAAGTTCAAAAATACCTACAACTTTTAGTCGAGGAAGACCACTCAAACATCAAAAAATAGAACAGTCCTTTCTGGGAGAGCTCATTACCCAGATCTTTCCACTGTGAAGTCTCCCTGAGGCAGTTGAGATTTCCTGAGATTGCCAAAGAACTGAGGGCTTTTTTCCCCCCTAAAATTGACAGAAACCTAAAGTAGATGAAATTCATCCAAAGGATTTCCAAGTAGATTCTGTCATGTTGAGGTCCTATATCTTTTCCTATCTCCAGTCAAACTTCCTACAGGGCCGAGGCCAGTTGAAGGAGCAGAAGAAACAACTAAGCTTCCATTACTGAAACACACAGCACAGAGCCACCCATCCAAGGGACTGTGAGGGCAATTCCCATCCAGGCCCTTCTAAAATGAGGACCATGTCATGCTTCGTGTCTTACACAAGGGATTGAATGTGTCTCTTTTCATCCTTCTGGTTTCAGTGATGCATAAATCAGGATTTGCAAGCCCAAATTATTTTGCAGACTAGTACCTCATCTATACTTTACAAAAAAGTGAGGAGGGCAAAAACTGTGAGACCAAAAAGGGGCTTCTCAATAATCTAATCCCAAACATTCATTTAACAGATAGGAAAACCAAGGCCTAGAGAAAAGCAGCCAGTTTCTAAATAAGATGGTTAGTTAGTGACACTAGCCTGGGGTCGTGCACATAGTTTCGGAGCCTTCACCCCCACCAGGCTGCCTTACCATTCAGCCAAGGGATAATGGGCCCACCCGCAATCCACTAACTAACCTGAGTTTCCAGTATGGCAGCTATGACATCCAGCTTCCCGCACACTAGAATCCTATACATTTAGCTCCAAGAAAACACTACCTCAGGACCAGGCTGAGCACTCAGGATTTTTCACACCAAAAATTCAAATCACTATCCTAGCTCCAACGAGTTTTTTAACTGCTGTAAGCTTCACTTCTATTTTCTGTAAAAGGGACTAATAATGTTTCTTCATGCAAAGGGTTGTTGCAAAGATTAAAACACATATTCCAAATAAAGCTCTTAGCATAGTGCCTGGCAAATAGTAAGCACTCATTACCTATATTGTCTGCTATTGTTTGTTTTTTATTATTATTTAAAAGGAAATTTCCAAGTCCAAATGTGTAGTATAGACATGTTATTCGATTTCAGAAATGGAATATAAAACAATGCATCTCAGGCTTTAATGTTCATATAATCCCTGGGGGGTCTTCTTAAAACATAGATTCTGAGTTGGCAGGTCTGGGCTGGAGCCTGGAAATCTGCATTTCTAACAAACCCCAGGTGATGCAGAAGCTGCTGATCCATGGATTGCAAATTGGATGTCAATGAAATATGGGAGGCAGGGGACTTATCCCCATTATCATTCATTTCAAAATAAAACATTGCAGCATAGTTCCACACATATTTGTTAAATACCTACTAAGTTCCACCAGCCATTCCAGGCACCAGGGAAGTGAGCAGTGTGCAAAGCCACCCCCAGAGAGCTTACAATCAAGTAGAGAACACGGGCATGAAACAAACAGTTACATTCTGGTGACCGTGCTGAAGGGAAATGCAAGGTGCTGCATGGGACTCCGCCCAGACCAGGGTCTTTGATGTACTGCAAGGAGGGGGACATCATGGAGGTCAAGGGACTGTTCCCCAAGAAGAACTGTCTAGGGTGTCCCCTGGCCTTGTTGAAGTGTTTGCCTCTGTTCATCATCCTTCCAGATACCCTAAGGTCCTCTCCCAGAGAGACTGTGGCCATATACATGAAAGCTTACATGGGGAGTCGGTGGATGTTTTATACTACTATTAAATCAGTATTCTTGCTACAGAAAGCAACTAAAATCATCATCATCATCATCATCATCAACTTAAATAACTTAAGCAAGAAAAGAGAATTTGGGGCCAGCGTAGCTAGGAAACGTCCAGAGGAACTAGACTCAGGGAGTAAGACTCTTAGCGTGGTTCAATCTCTCCAACTGCTGACGGGCTTCTTTAATGTGAGTGGGGGTCATGGTAGGGAGGTTGAGAGCAACACAGCCACAAAGAGCAACAGCTAATAACCCCAAAGGAAAAAGAGCTTTCCTCTCCAAGCAACTGTATAAAATCCCAGAAAAGGGTCTCTTTGGCATGCTTGGGTCCCACGTGAATCCCTGAGCCAACCCTGATACCCATAGTGGTGTGGGCTGCTGTGGTTGGCCTGGCTTGGCTCATGTGACTGCTGTTGCAGGGCCCGTTGCTTGCCATTTCTACCAGAACCACATGGAGTGGGGAAGAGGCAATCCTCCTGAGGAAGGTTACTGCACACGTAAGAACAGTTGTCGGGGGCGGCCAGTTAGCTCAGTTGGTCAGAGCACGGTGCGCTTAACAACAAGGTCGCTGGTTCAATCCCCACACGGGCCACTGTGAGCTGTGCCCTCCACAACCAGGTTGAAACAACTACTTGACTTGGAGCTGATGGATCCTAGAAAAACACACCTAAGATAAATAAAAAGTTTTAAAAACAAAACCAAAAAAAATGATTTAAAAATAAAAGGACTGACAGTTGTCCACTACTGTGTCTCTCTGGAATGAAGTGCACTTTTCTTACTCGCAACAGCTCATTCTTAAGGACAAATCCTGACTCAGGATTCAAAGATACTAAATTAGTAAAGACAAATGTCATGATAGCATCATTTCTTCCTTGTAGGTAAAATTTATTTTAATTTAAGTGAAAAGTATTTTTAGTCATCTTAAATCATTGTAAATTGCATTAAGAAACCTGTAGTTGTTCTCTGGTTTTGGAAACTTAGGTTATAATGTTTACTCTCCAGCAATTCAGCTTAGTACATGTGTTACGTAACCAGGGTCTTTGGGTAAGAGATAAAAGTTGCTATGTAGAATGTATCTGCATATTGCAGCCACAGAGTATTTGTTTTTGCATGAAAACACTGCGTTGGGCAGGACCACTGAGGATTTCCTGTCACTACTACCTGAGGACCTGCCCTGGACCGGACACTGTTCCAGCCCCTAGAAATGCAGCGTTCACTGGGCATAGAGAGAGATAAATGCGTGTATAATTTGCTGTTGTTCAAAGCCACGAGTGCTCGAGGAGCTGGGCCTTTGTCAGGAAGGCACGGTTTTATTCCGGTATATGAAGGCGTCACTCTTATTATGAAGGGGTGACTTACAGGCTTTGAGCAAGAGTATGACAGGGTCAGATGCATGCTTTACAGGAGACACAAAGATAATTGCAATGAAAAGAATAGAGAAAATGATCCGTGATACATCCAACAGTCTTTATTACCATATACTCATACTGTCCTAGAGATGGAATCTTCTGAAAGGGAGTGATAAAGACGCAAAAGGATCAAGTATATGTAATGCACAACAGCCCCACTAAAGAAATTATGTTAATTTGTAATGCATCCAATGTATGGTCCATGTAGCCATCATTTTAGGGAGGCAGGGGACTCTGGAAAAGCATGATGTGGCTATCTGCTTAGCTTTCTGTTCCTACTCTAGCTTTTATCCACCCTGGCCCCAAATCATAGCAAATTGTTACAGGCTAGTTATTTTCAGTAATAGCATAATACGAACACTGGCATCTTCAGCCATTCGTCAATAGATTGGAACTTGGTAATAAGTGGGCTTTCCATCAACCATATCCATCTCTCATATGATATTTCAGGGCCTGGCAATTCACTCGCTGGAACCAGAGATGGTCAGGTTATTTAAGGGCTAATTGGAGTGTCTCTCACTCCTGGATGCTTCTCTTCCTTGGCTTAGCTGAGCATGCAGAGGAATTCTCTTCTGGTTTTTCTGCAGTCACATTTAACTCTCTCTCTCTCTCTGGAAGCCAAGCAGATTTAATTGTGTAAACATGAGCAATGGTAATTGGGTAAATAAAGTTGGAAACCTAGGTATGATGTTTTTGTTTTGCTCTGTGAGGGGGAAAAATAGGGAGCTTGTTTTTCTATAGTGGCAAACCTGACTGTCAGAATTCTGGACAGACAGTTGGCAGCAGGGAAACCCTTTACGAATTTTCATCAAGACCCATTGAGCTGAAATGTGTATCTGCTGCCTGTAAGTTAAGCATCAGCCTGGGACATTGCATTGTTTTGTAAAACACTGGCTCCGGTGTTTCTCTACGCAGATTTAGTGATCTCACTGAGAATGAGTAAGGAGTTTTTGTGAGAACTGTACACTCAGGTAACACATATTCACTGAAAAAGTCAGGAGAATGAATTACCGGAGATGTACCTAACTTTCAGCACCACTGTAGGTGGAAAACCAATTTTTACAAATTAAAATGTGGAGTACTTTTTTATAAAGAAGATATCAGTCATTGCCTTTCTTTCAGTACCTGTCATTTAAAACTGATTTTTCCAACTTCTATTTACACACAATCTTTTAGAAACAAAAGATTTAAGTAAGAGAAGACTAGTAAATAATATTTTACTCCTGCATTCAAAATGTTGACGCGGTCCCACAAGAAAAAGATCTCATCCACTTTTGCTTATAATAGATAGTCTTGCCAGAATATTTTATTTATCCTCATTTCTCATATTTTTATTAATGTCACTAGAATTCCATCTCATAAGCCTGTAGTAAAATTCATTTTCCCAGCTGAAAATTCAAGCAAACCAAGAAGCAAACTTGGCAGTGGAGTATGTCCCCTCTCACCATGCAGATTGCTTTATAAATGAGAATTATTAGAAAGGAGCAGGTCCAAGGTTAATGAGACACTCATTAAAGAGAGAGAATGTGGAAGCTGATAGTGCCCTGTGCCTGTGCAGAAGGAGAGGCTATTGTTATAGGATGTTTGCTGTGCTGATATTGTAAACCACATGACAGATGGGTCAAGTACTGATTACAGTATTCTAACATTTGGAATAGCAAAGAACATATTTGATAAGCTGGCAAGTTTTTATATATGATTCAAGCCACAATATAAAAGCCACAAGAATTCCAAATTGAAAATAATTAAATGAGCTGGAAACAATCAGATACCACACATTTCCCCTCCAAATGACAGATTTTGACATGTTGAAATTCCACAAAGGGAGCAAGAATATTCCCTAGCTCACTTGAACTAATAACAGCCCTTCATCTGCTTTTGCAAAGCAATTAATTCCTGCCTTTTCACAATGTTGGCGAGAACAATAAACATTTGTAGGCACCTTAGGCTTTACAGCTATCTGTCCCATGCATTGTTTTATTTGCTCTTATCAGCAACCTTACGAGGTACACCAAGCATAGGGAGGTTTAAGTAGAAGGTGCAAGGTTATATAAAGAGTGAAGTAGCGTATTGAGGGTGAGAAGCCAGATCTTCCTTCCAACTACGAATATATCGGGTCCTGTTTCTGGTCATCTGGAAGAAGGATGCCGCTATTAACATATAGGTGTTCTTTATTGTGCAAAAGTGTGTCTTCTTTCGGTCAATGATGCTGCCACCATCATTCATGTGTATCTATCTGGATAAAGGCATCCAGTATTTGCATTCAGCCTCTAAGTGTCTCTGTAAGGTGGTGCCGGTGATGCTGGTAATAGTCTAGTCCCGTTCCTTGTCAAACGATGTCACACCTGTTATGTTGCAGAAACGCCGAGAAAGCAGCAGTCCTGCATTTATGTTTTATCATTTTTACTTGTTTGGTTGTTCTCAGAGTTAGTCATCTTACTTGTCACTCTTTGTGAAAGTCACTTTGTCTCCTTACTTTTTTACTGTCTCCACGTACCTGAGCAGCTCCCCCATCACCTCCTGGGTCTCCTCCACACACCCAAACGCAGACGAGCATGTTATATCAAAGGCTCAAAGGCTTTCCTAGGCCAAAATCAAGTACTGTAAACTTCTACCATTCCTTTACTCAGCAGCTTTCTAGTTTAGTTTGCTTTTCTGTTCATTTTTCTTCTTGAAATTTTATTTCAGTTTGGAATACTAAGCTGAGGCTCCGGCTCTCAAGTTTGACGCTGTAGGTTTTGAGAGACCCAAAAGAGAGCATTTATTTCCAAATGTCCACATTTTTTTTTTTTGTCTAGCTATGTCTGACATATGCAACATTTTCAAATCTCAATGTCAGCACAAAATAACATTGTTGTTGCATAACATTTTGCATGAAGATTTTTTATATGTTATGAGCTTCAATTTTGTTGTATGAAATATTTACTAAATATATTGTATTTTTAGTTCCTCTTTGCCAGTGCTCCAGCTAGAACAAGATTGGGTGATAGGAATATTGCAATACATTTCAAGACAGATGGGACAAAAAAAGTAATTTATAAGCACAAATTTCTCCTTGACCTCTTTTGGGGGGGAGGGAGGAGATGCTAGAGGATTTTTGCACCATATTTTCTTTAAAGACAACATCTTAGAGAAGTCACTTTTAGTACCAGTTTTGCCACTTAGCTAGTAAGTTAGCTATGCAAATGAACAGGAAAACAGTGTTATGTCTCAATAAAGTGGCTTAATCTCCAGATAATGGAATCGTAGCTAATTTATAGTAAATGAAAGTCTGGCTACATGGGTTAATTGGAAGATCAAGCTTTCTAGATTAAAGTATTCTTAACCTATTTACTTTAATGGTTGCATGTTAAAGTAATGTTGCAAAAGGTTTTATTAAACATACTGTCTGTATATATATCAAGCATACACGTGGCTGTGTGCATGTGCACACACTCACAGAATGGCTGTGTGCACTTATACACTTTATGTGTATCTATCGATATATATTGTAGTCAGTCTAAGAGTACTGCATATTAAAACAAACCTTCAGGTGGTCCTAGCTTAAGCATCTTGGATTTCTCCAAACATAAAAGTCGTTCACAGTTTTTAAGTAAAAGTCATAAAAATATTTGTGGGAATTATTTCATTTCTACATGATATGTCATGTACAACTAGAATTCCCCTAGATTTGGTGAGTATTCTACCCAAAAGTGCAATGCTCTCTATTTTCAAAGCAAGAGATTTCAAAGATGTGCTCCCAGTGGGATTTCCTGCAGATTTGTATTAATGTGCAGGCTTGTCTGGTTACTAGAAAATGTACGTTAGTGTGTGATGTGTGTATGTAGGTGTATGTGTCGAATGGGTAATAAGCATAGGATGAGGAATTTGCAAATTGATGTGTAAATGTGAGTATCAACTAATAAAAAATAATAGCCTATGCATATTTACTATCAAAATGCAAGTACCTCGCTCTACTCATATTACCCAAACATATATACACAGTATGTTTGTAGAAATGCCTGAAAGCCTACTAATGAAATTATAATAGTCCATTTATGAAATTATAAACAGGTCAGGTGCCCCAAAAGCACAGAAATCACTCATAATTTCTCAAAATAATTATCACTCTGGTCCAGGCAATGAGTTGTCAGCCCCTGACCTCCACACATCTCTCTACTCTGAGTGCTGACTATTCACTGCCTGATCTGCATATTTTTGTTCCCCGTAGCTCCCACCTTCATGCCCTAACCATATCCAGGCACATTTCCACCTGAGCGTGGCAGAGACAATGGAGCTTTCAATTGGTCTGAATACCGCAAGTCCAGTTTCATACCAGTCATCAGGCCTTGTTGAACTGAAAATTTCAACACCTCGATAATCTTTCCCGGTCCCGTCCAGCACTCTTACTTCCCAGTGTCCCAGAGTGGCTGAACTTGTCTTTCATTATTAAATACTAAATTACTAATCATCTGATATATCCATCACCTATCTAACAAATGTACAAAGAGAAAATCATGAGGCGCTTTTTTTTTTGTAAATGTGCAATCTCTTAAGATTTTGTTTAACACCCCCCTCAAAAACACACACACAGACACACACACAAAACGAAAAAAAAAACAAAAAAACAGCAACAAACGTTCCTGGGAAGCATTAAGTAATCTTCTCTAGCAAGAAGAATTCCGAAGCCAAAACATATCAGCTTCAGATGAATGGATCAAAATAAATTTGAGCAGTCCTTTTTTGCACACATATACCTACCTGTGGAATGGTGCTAAATCACCCTTCTGGTCATTTTACCCTGTGGGCTCCAAATGACACTGAGGCTGCAAGGTTTGAAGAGGTCTAAGCATGAAATACAAGATCCCCTGTGAGTTCAAACTGGTTGAATTCAGGCAATTTCATTGGCTAAACAAACTTTTATGTTTTAAATATTATTCTTTTCCCCAAGGAAAAAATGTTTGTGATTTTTGGTAACATAATGACGTTGCCAAACATTCAGGAATTCAGCTCTATAAAGGATACAGCATAAACCAAGATTCAGGTTGTTCTTCAGTCAGATAAAAACACAACCCATCCAACACAATAGACACTAAAAACAAAGAAAAAATTTGAGTAAATTATTTCCACCTAACTGGTAAAATTTTAGTTGTACCAACCAATAGCACAAACTACCACCACTTCACCCAATACCCTTTCAATAATTTGATCCTGCTTTCTACCTAATGGCCCAGGAATGGCCATTAATTTTTCAGTCTCCACCCCCCGAACTACTTCAAACAGCCAGATCTTTGACTCTGCTTTTGAAAAATGGACATTCCAATACCTGTTAAACTTGCAGACCTGTAATGAAAAACAAGGCCGTAGTATCAAATGTTTAGGGCCAAATCCAGGCAACAGATGTAGCCACAATCAAGAGTAAGCTTCCGTTACATCTTCCCACTCAGGTAGCACGAACACAGTCTAGAGAGTGATGTAACATAGTATATTTATGCTGTCTTTAAAGAACGTGTGTACAAAATGTCACAAAATTTGAAATGGGCTGTCATAGACGATATGGCTTAATATGCAAATTTGAAGCTGGAGCACTGCTTTTTCTTCATATGTATTATACTGAGGATGGGGATAATAATAAAATGGCTTTATGGTTTGCTCACTACTAATTATGTGGCTCTTAACATCTGCATGAATCTTTTTTAAAAATTGGTAACTATTCGAAATTTCTTACCCACTAGTTCTAACGGCCACAAAACGAGCCTGTCACTTTCGCCAAATTTTAACACAAATTCTTGTACTACAGAAAATGTAGGCCGGTTAATCACGCCTGCCAAAAAGCTCGAAGACACAATACGTCTTGCTGAACTAGTCATTGAAGTTCTTCAGCAGAATGAGGAGCACCACGCAGAGGTGAGCGGGCGTGGTGGGGAGCGTCTCTCTGGGTTCCTTCCTTAGCTGAGGTGGCACAACTCACTCCGCTGGCGTCGTTGTGAATAACATGCCTTAACACCCATTTTCTTTTAACTGGCCTTGCCAAGACAATGGAAGTGGAAGTTTGGCAAGGAGAAGCCATTGGGAGGTTGTTTAAAACAACCAAACAGTGAGTGCGGGTTGTATGTTTCAACTTAAGTATTCAGATATTTCTAGCAACCGGCAAAAGAGGTGAGTGTATTTTAAGGATATTATTCAAGCAGCATAGAGTTATTGTCCAGAGCACACGGAATACTTTTTGGTCTTTTGTGGTTGTTTTTGTTGCCACCACTGTTGTTTTTATTTATTTTATAATATTTGGTATGTGGGTCACAGACCTTGTTTTTGGATTTATCCTGTAACATACTCTGTTTGCACTAGAGTCTTCATTTGTCAACCTCAGGTGATCCAGCTTGCTAAATGCAGTGACAGAAGGGAATTATTCTGTGTTGTTCAACTTGTCAATTCTTCAGCAAACATCTAAATAAATTCAGCTAACTTTTTTTTTTTACAAACCACTGTCAAAATGATCGTTTTGATAATGATAAACCAAGGGATTTTAAGGCCCACTAAATCACAAACCTGTAAGGACTTAAACAACCCAACCCTTCCAAGCAAAGATTCCAAGACTCCATTATGGTCAAACTGTTATATCACTGCTTGCTTCAAAACTGAGATTTAAAATTGTCTGTCTTAAAATAACATTTTGAAAATTGCAGTAATTCTCACTCTTCCTCTCCATTCAACTCTACAGTGAAAGGGGAAGAACAGACATTCCGTAAAAGTAATTTCTTAAGTACCTGAAATGATCATTCCCCTGAATAAATGAAAACTGACGGTACAGTTAACTAAGGCATAATACACCATAAATCCAGTCATCCCGAATAATGCCTGATTGCATATTTAAATTTCCTCCCTGTTTTTCTACTGTTCCACTCAATCTTGGCTGATCGTGGCAGGGGAAAGAGGTATGTGACTGAACCGAATGAGCCAGCCAGCTGCTATCATAGTCTGTGCATGCCCTTCCAGTACCATGTCTTCTAGTGGGACTTTTCCTGGGGGCCCTGCTTCCTAACACTGACCCAAGGAATGTAACAGCAACTTCCAGTGGACTGCTTGTGACATGGGTGGCCCTCCACGGCAGGGTAAATGTGGGGTGATTCTCCTGTGCGTGCATGAAGCAATTGATATACCTAACAACAACTGCAGTTACATCCCGACACATGCCTCCTTACCTGCCTGGTTCTGTCCTCAGCCTGTCATAGTTCCCTATGTCCGTCTGTACTTACCTTTATTACAGCAGATGAGTACCAAACGTAGTAACCAGTAGCTAGCCAGTGATACTAATCTTCCTCTACCTACGACTGTCTCTTTGTGAATCATATATACAGTATTTATATATAGAGAGAGTGCCACAGAATCATTATTTCTCCAAAAGCTCTCTGAAGAATGGGGTGAAGACCACTTGAGGTGGGTCTAACACTCCTACTGTACCCAGTGATACACAGCTGGGAGTCAGAGGAGGGGCCAAATCAGCACCTTCCAAACATAGAAACCTAGAACTAACCTGTAGACATAAAATTAAGTTGGGTTAGAATTGTTTTCTCCTCTATGCTGTATGACGTTCTTTTCAGATTGGGGGCATTTGGGGTTCAAGTGATGGTAAGTATCCACGGGCATCCACAAAATTGTCTCTAGAGGCATGCAGGGAGCCTTCCTCCCCTTATTTGGATATTGAGGCTTTTCTCACAATGACAAATCAAATTTTTGAAGACATGGATACGAAGAAAAGGTTTTCTATAGTCACAATTGTGCTTTTAAGTAAATCATACAAGACAAATGACAGATATGTTTGATTTATAACCTATTTTCTGAGGTTGCTGTAAGCTAAGAAAGGATGGATATTTTCCCAACTTACTCAAAGGGGTGCCAGAGGAAAGTTGATATTCCAAAGAAGACATTTTTTTCACTTTTCCAAAAAGCGCTTTCTCACTAAGTGTTAATCATCATCATAAACTGCCCTAGTAGCCATCTTCATAAAAATATTTTAATCTTTCATATTCAAAAACCATTGCGGTAAATAAGTAGGCTAGAACTAAATTCAGTTCTGTTTTCATTTACTAACTTTAGAAGTTAGAAATGAAAACTTTAGCATGCTATGAAATTTGGAGACCCAGCTTGCTTTTAGGTAAATGTACAGGATTAGTTCCTGAATTAATCATTTACCCAATCACAAAATGTCATGACTCGACTAATCAAAAGCCACCTATCTGCTGAGCATTGAGACAACTACCTCTGTGCTGTTTTTGAAGAACGAGGAGGCATACAGCGGTCTTGATCTTCAGGCAATAGAAGACAGGCCAGGAGCTTGGGTTCTGTGCCAGAGAAGCTTGAGTTTGAAGTGTGATCTCTACCCAGTTACCTAACCTCTCTTATCCTGTAAATCGGAGATAATAATAGAATCTAGTTCAGATGGTGATTGTTAGGACGGAAGACCACATTAAGTAAAGCACCTGGTATTAAGCCTGGCACAGAGTAAGCACTCCACAAAGCTTGGCTGGTGTATTATTAGGGACAAACTACTGAGGAAGCAAAATACATGGATATGTGGTCATGAAAAGGACAAACCTATGTGGAAAGTACCACGTGAATGATGTAGACAGAATATGTTGATAGGTGAGTGGGTTCATTTTAAGGTGGGGTGTCCAGAAAGGCACCACCTCCTGCTCTTATCATTCACTTACAGGTTGCAGTCACCTGGGAAGCTCTTAACACTTGCTGATGCCCGCGTCTCACCCCAGCTCAGTTTGTCAGATCTCATGTGGAGGGGTCAAGTATTAGTCATTTTTAAAACTGCCCAGATGATTCCAGTATATAGCCGGGTCAAGAACCCCTGGCTACAGCCGAAGAGGTAGAATTTGCCCTGGCACACTAAAACAAGATGAGGTTTTGCTGCCAAATGGATGAAGTATGAAAAACATTTTCTACTGCCCAGTACTCACTGCCATACTCTCTGGGTGCTCAATGAACTCTAGAGAATCACCACATCTTGGCTGTGTAGCCATGCTGTTTGATGGTACCACACAAATGAAAGTGACAAGCAGACTTGCCTCTTCCACCAAAACACAATAATCCTTGAAGCCATTTTTAATTCCAATACAAAGTAATTAAATGTCCCAAGAGGAATAATTCTCAGCTACGAATACATCATATAGACACACATGCAGAGTATAGTAGCAGTTGTCACATTTATTTCTTAATTGCAGCTTAATTCTGCTCTCAGAGCCTAAGTTATTCACAGACACACATGCATTATGCCTTAATGAATTGTTGCTTCATCTTCCCAATCTCTCTCTCTCTATGTATATGTATGTATATGTATATATGTATTGTGGTATACAGAGGGGTACATATATACATGTAATTTGTGTACAAAAAATACAGTGTGTTCAGTGTGGTACCTCTGAAGCATACATCTTTGCCTTTCAATAATGAAAAGCACTGGGTAAGTACTTAGATGCCAAAGCATAACTTTATATTGTCTTTGGAAAAGATTTTAAAGACTTTAGATGCCCACAACATTGAGTTAGCTCACTTAGAAAACTAGCATTCACCTGTCTGAGCAAGACGTAAAAGAAATATAGTATTAATGTAAACATAGTATTTTTTAAGGCTTGCCTCGCCCAATCCAGGCACACAGACTCTGTTTATTCAATTGAAGTTATTATACAGCTTTTTACTGCCCTTGCCATAATCTTTTTCTCCTTCCCAGAGAGTCAGGTTTGGCTCTAAGGTTCTGAAAGAATTACCTTGTGTGTACAGAAATAGATCGAGTCTTCCCTTCTCCTACAAGCCCTGCCCCCCGCCCCTTTAAATTCTCTTGGTTCCCTAGAATTCTGAGTTCCTCTGCCAGACTGTAACAGTGATCATCCATACCACAGTAGTCATTGTCCTTTGTAGGGCTGCCCAGCACCTAGCTATATGATGAGGAGCACCACAACTGCAGCAGTTGCTCTCTAATTTATTAAATTCCAATGAGGAACAAAGTTCTCTATATGTAGTAGAAGCGGGCGCTTCTGATGATCTCTGTTTTGCAACTTGTAAATAAAGCTGGTAAGAACTAGGTATGAGTTTGGGCTAAGACATTTTCAATTTCAGGCATTTAGGGCTGGTGTTTTGTTTTGTTTTCTCCTGTCACCCTAGAGCAAAATCATGTCTCGGAAGGCAACTCAATCCCCCTAATAACTGTTTTCTTAGACTCACACTGAAGATGTAAAGTTAATCAAGTAACTAAAGAATAAGTGCCAATATTTAATGTGCCTTTGTGTATTTTGAAAATATCCTGCATCGGGCCTAATGAAAGTCAGCCTTCCTTATAGGGCTGGGACTGGGAGTGGGGCTCCAGCAATTTCCAATATTTAGAAGACAGGTGGCTGGGATTGCTCACGGGTGGGCTGGAGGATTTTCACGACCGCCGGATTTAGCAAGGGAGTCAGTATAGCAAGCCCCAAGCCCCAGGGCTCTCATCCCCAGGTGGTAAAACTACAATAAAACCTCATCCATTCAGACCCAGACCCTTGAAATTTGTGACAATTCAATTGTTGATATGGCTCTTTTAATTTTTCTTAAGTAAAATGTTTGACATGATCTCAACTTTCTCTGTAAATTCGAAAGACTCTTCTTATAAGTTCAACCCAAGGACCTGTGAAATTAAACCTTCTGTGTCTTTTATTTCAATTTATATGTCAATTTATCTGTGATTATTAGAAGTTTTTTTTAAAAACCTATACATTTATGATACATTCGTATAGAGTACATTTTACTTTGATGCCGCAGTACAGACTGCATTTGAAAGCAGCAAATATCTCTTTTTAGGAAGCCCAATAAATTAGGGTTTTATGCTGACAAACTAGCATCTCTCCACTCCCATTACTCTGAATCAGTGAGGTTTTATTGTAAATTAAAATGGAAACAGCAGGTGTCTATTTCCAGCCAAACTGACCTTGAAGAATAGTCCATGACTTGATTTTTTCCATTTAATTTGCAAACCAGCCACATGTTGATAAAGGAGAAGTAAGTAAAATGAAATCTCATGAAAGAAGAGAGGTAGATCACTGTTCTGCCTCCTAGTGGCTGTTAGAATATCCCCAAATAACAATAGATCACAGAAGAGCTTGGCCATTGAACAAACACTTTCATTTATGGAATTATTTCCATAATCTTTCATGTTTCCAAACGCGTTCCATCCTTTTTCAGTGAATGCTCCGGAAAGTGTTTCCAGTGTAAATACTTTACGGCATCGAGTGGGGAGGTGGGGGACAAGATGGGGCTGGCGATTTGTTTTTATTTTATTGCTGTCTTTGGAATCAGCAAAAGAGGGCCTGTTGACACTGCCACTCATCGTGCATGCTCCCTGCCAGAAATGATAGCCACCGTGCATGCATGCCTTTGAATTGCATTCACATCTGGCCCAGTCCGATGCGAATGTCGCCCCTGAGACCCTGCACAGTGATTTCCAAGGACCCACGTGCATGAAAATGAGTTACTTCACTGATATTTTTTGGTTTTCAATGTACATATGTGTCCAACCCCCAGAAAAGTAAGTCCTCATCTTACTGAGTGTTTCCTAGCGTACGCCTGATCTTTCCTACAGACAGGATGCAAAACCAGAAGCTCCCGGCTTAAAGAGATTTTGACTCAAAAGTTTTGTGACAATTGTAACAATGGCTTCCTTTTCCTTAGTGTGAATAGGAGTAACATTTCCAATGTGTAGGGAAACACGAGTCACTGAGCTTGTATGAGACCGTAGACAATTAAGCCCCAGATGTGTAGATATAAGTGAACAATCACTGCAAATTTTCAAGTTAGACCAGCAGAAAACCCATAAACACAGTGAAGAAACTCCCAAATTCTAATACCCTAGAGCAAGACCTAGCCAGCCACAGTGATGAAGAGCATGACCCAAAACTTACTGAGTTATTGTAAATTGAACAGAAGTTCCACGTCTGTCACATCTACAGCTGCATCCTCCGACCAGTGGGTCAGAATAAAGGCTTTCTAAGGCAGGTCTGGAAGCATGAAAAGCATTGCCTTGGGACACTTTGAGGCCCAATTGTATCAAACGTGCTGTTCTCTTTACAATAAAATTACCAATCCCTGCTGGATGCATAATTAATCTTGAACAGTGAGGGCTTGACTTCCCATCTTATGTTGGAGAGAGAAGCTCATTGCCTCTTTGTCTGTTGTTTTTCTGCCACATTTCGAAGGCTTTTGCGTGGTGGTCAGACTTGATGGTGGAGCATGCGGAGACGTTCCTCTCACTCTTTGCGGTGGACATGGATGCAGCATTAGAAGTGCAGCCCCCAGACACATGGGACAGTTTTCCACTGTTTCAGCTGCTGAATGATTTTCTGCGTACCGATTGTATGTATCGTCTTTGACTTTGACTTTCCTAAGTAGTGTGCAGATAAGCAGATGGCTAAAACATTTTTGTCCCAGGCAGACTATAGGATGGACATAGATCTTCATAGTTTTATGATTAATTCAAAACAGAAACAAACTTAGAACTAATGGACAGTCTCTTCCAACAAGTGTGCTATGACAGGGAAGCCCTCTCTCAACCAGGCAGCAGGGCCCAAGGGCAGTCGTGTCAGAAGTGGTGCCCGTGTTTTGCTCTTGAACAAGTTGATGAACTTAACCCCTTCACAGTCGGCTATTTTGATCTAAAGGTGATTTCTAGATGAAAAACAATTTCTAGCTAAGCAATATCACGAGCACTTCAGAGTACCTTATAACAATATACAGCCACGCTTCATCCCCAGGGAGCGCGATGCACCAAAGGAGTAGAACCTTCTACAGGGAACTGGAATGTGATAGGAGGAAGCCGAGAGGGTGCAAGGAAAACCTAAAAACTAGTGTCGACTGTTGTTTTGTTGTTTTTAAAGGAGCGTGATTGTTTTTCCTTTTTAGAAAAGCAACACCAATAGGTAAAATGTTTTTGAATTCCACTTTCCTTCCACACTGATTAAAGCATGAACTTTGATGCTGTTCAGGTACTTTATTTTACTTTATTTCTTTCTCTTTTTTTTTATTTTTTATTTTTATTTTTTTTTTTTTGCTCTCTTAGAAGCAGTGCATATGTGTATATGTTGTATGCTGATAACACAACTGTGGGTTCTTACCAAGATTTTGCTTGTCTGTTCTAGATAACTTGTGCAATGGAAAATTTCACAAACACCTGCAAGACCTGTTTGCCCCACTTGTGGTTAGATATGTGGATTTGATGGAGTCCTCAATTGCACAATCCATTCACAGGGGCTTTGAGCGGGAGTCATGGGAACCAGTCAAGTAAGGAAACCTCTTTTGATACCATCGGAGTTTGGGTGCAAATGGCTGGAGAGTCATACAGAAATGGATTAATGGTGTCTTATGGTTTTCATTGTTAGCATGGACAGAGAGTAAACACTGTATGTGTTTCCTGCTATGATGCTCATAGCCTCCTGGTCCAAAGAGGGGGGACGGGGATGAGGTTGAGAAATGTTTCATGAAATGAAATCATTGTTTTATTGTACAAGATAAATAAGGAATAAGGGATAGAAACCTGTCTGCGATACTTATACTGTGTATCTTACTCCAGTGGTGTTATCCATAGGAATTAACATTTCCCAAAGTGTATTCCAAAGGGGTCTAAGCTAGGGGTCAGCAAATGTTTTCTATAAAAGTCCATATAATAAATATTTAGACTTTTCAAGCTACATGATCTCTGCCACAACTGGTCAACTCTGCTGTTGTAGCGCAAAAGCAGCTATAGACAATAGGTAAAGGAGTGAATGTGGCTGTGTTCCCATAACATTGTATTTGCAAAAATGGGAGACTGGCCTGTGAGCCGTAGTTTGCTGTTCTCTGGTCTAGGCCTTTGAGACCTACCTCGAGTAATGGACTCTAAGGCTGAATATGGTTAGGAAACTATTATTATACACCCCACTAATCTACTCCACACCCTCATCTCCTGGAGAGCCACAAAGCACACCAGTATATTGCAAAACTGTGAGAAGATAGTAATACAGAACCTTTTTAACTCAACTTAATCTAGAGTTTCTTAAATGTATTTGACCACAATACTCACATTTTTATAATAGGATATTGATGTAAAGGACAAATTACAGGAAATCCTGTGAGTTGTAAATTTGGCAATTTCCTTAACTGCTTGGTGAATCTTAGATTCTATTTGAAAATGTCTGGCAGATTCATTGCCACCTCCATTCCCCAGCAAGGATGAGGGCTGTGACTCAAGGAGCCAAAGGAGCAGTCTCAGGCTCCCCTTTCTGGAGAAGTAGAGAGAGAATTCTCTCTACCTAGGTGGAGAGAATTTTCTGTTATGAGTTGAAAAGCTTCAATAAAGCCTGCTATTAGCTTTACCCTGTTAGATTCTCTTCTCTCCTCTCTCTCTCTCTCTCTCTCTCTCTCTCTCTCTCTCTCTCTCTCTCCTCTCTCTTTTCCCATAGGAAAATCATTTTGTTCTTTCTAGTCTTTCACATCTTTGGAATGTAGGAGCCAGTGTGGAGCAAAATGGGGGTATGTACAAGCAGACTTTCAGGCACTCCAGAACAAATATTCAAGAGACTTCCTCAATTTGAAAGCTTTGACTTACATCTAATCTGTAAGCGGTTTTCTGAATTGAGACCTTCTCTCTAACTTTATACTGTGTAAGGTTCTGACTGATAAAGAAATTAATGCAAAACTGCTTTCTCAACCTCCCTTCCGCATTTGAGCACTAGAGAAGTGTCTTGACTTACCATACTGCAAGCAGGTTAACGGGTATTGGCTCTTCATTTTCAAGTACTAAGGAATCTAAAGTTTAGCTTGTTATTCTCAGATTTAGAACAGTCTGTTAATATGGCCCTGCTGACTTTTTACTCATAAGAAAAAAACCGGGTCCCTTGACGATAAGGGACCTAATATGAAAGGACTCCATTTCTTTTTTAATGCTCACTGCAGTCAAGATAATTGTGCTGTGGCGAACAGTTATGAAAAGGAAAAGGTTAAAATGGGTAATATTCACATTTTGAAAATAGCTATGGTCTTGAAATAGCATTTACTTGCTTGGGTTTAAATGTGGAGGCTACTACCGCCAACAGACACAGGAGGAAATGATTGGTATTCTTCACTGGTTCTTAAAGGGCCCTGGAGTTGGGACCTCGTCCTCCATTTACCAGCCGGAAGGCTAATAAAGGCAATGGAATCAGTTTCTTCTCTGCAAAACTGATTTTTAAAAATGTTCCTATTCAGTGTCCGAGAATTGTCATGAAGTTCTGTGATAATGTCACTAAAGCCATTTTATAATCTGTTCAATTCTTCAAAAACCAAGCAAATGCCTGTTACTCCTAAATATTCTTCGTACTATCAAAAGTAAAGATAGAATCAAAATCATTTTCACAATTGGAAGTCTTAGTCTGGGAATGTTTTCTTGGGGATTTTTTTAATGATTAAAAAATAAAATTTGAACTCATGGATCAGAAATTTAAGGATTTGAAAATGAGTGAAGGATTAATAGTTGTAAATAATAACCTGAGAATCTTATACGTAGATGTGGTTTTTTAAGTAGCTTTTAATATGATTGTGGTTTGTTCAATTCATGCTAAATGGTATGTGCCTTTCAGAGTATACAGAGATATTTGAAAGTGCCAACCAAAATGTAAGCTAAATTAAAACTCTTGAAGCCACACATATTTTATTAGAGGATTTGTATACAGAATGTGGATACCATGGGACAGATTTGCAGAATGGCCGGCACAAAATGAAGGGTACAAAAGAGCTTGGGGACATGCTTATGTACTATAAGGAATGAGTCTTTCTGTACTTCGTACCTCGTGAAGAGAAACAAAGTATGAACGAACGTTTATCTGATCACTACTTAGGCAGCTGATAAAGAAGCAGAGATTCATTTTTCTTGTTGGATTGTTTTTCCAAGTAAAGAATGATCTTTTTGAAATGTCTTTCAAACTTCCACAAAAACAAGAAACAGTCTTGGAGAAATAAATTTACTTTGCTCAATCTTCTTTAATTTTGCCACATGATTCCCCAATACACACACACACACACACACACACACACACACACACACACAGACCACAGCCTTTCTTTCAAGCAAATGTTATACTCAAATAATTCTGTTCTACCGCTTTTCAAAAGTCATAATTATAAGACTGAGAAATGCATCAGCAAGCCTCCTTCAAGAAAAACTAGTATTCAAAATGTTAAAGAAAAACAGCACTCTGACAAGATAATGCTAGCAACAGTGTGAGCTTGCTAAAAACAGATTTTAAATATTATTTATTCTTCAGATTTTCTTGTTTCAAAATCTGGCCATGTAAAAGAAAAGTAGAGATATAATCATCACTTGGGTTTGATACGAATTATCTGGCAGAAAGGGTCGAATGGCTCAGTCCTCTTGCTGCCTCTGTGAGGAGAGAAAGGGAGGCTGCATCTCTGTTTCCATTAAGCCAGATACAGTCATGATTAGCGTCTCTATGCATTAGTGAAAATATTATCGCATAGCTTCCAACCGCAGCTGAAGACAGCCAGCCTCTGAAGGCCAAGCCCAAACTGGAGCCCGTTGCCCTCTAATGGGTATCCATCAGGAAATATCATGCGCCAGCACTCACAGGGGACCTGGTCGTTCACACCCATCCCGGCAACCCTGAATATCCGCCTTGGGTCCAAACGAGCAGATGGACAATTTCTACCAGCTCTTTCGAGTTGGCTTGTTGCTAGTCAAGTCATCGTGGAAAACTTCGAAAGTGTCTACTCCAAAGCTTGCCAAGTCTAGTACCCTCCTCACACTACTCTTTCCTTGACAGATCATCTCAATCTCCACTTGTAGGCACAGGGAATCCACGTTTCATGGCGGCCATGTCAGGTTAGAATGGCTCTAAACAATGAAACTAAACATTGCTTCTTGATATATATGCACTGAAAAATCTGGGTTTCTCATTTCTCAAAATGCTTTCTCTCTCTCTCTGCCTGAGATATACACATGAAAGTTATTTTTAAAATAATGTCATTTTCCAGATTCTCAAAGATGCCAATATCTTGATGATAATAAACTGCCAGACCAGAGACACCTTAGCAATATGGCGTGAAATAGACAATTACTAAACATGGAGTCAGAACTCCTGACTCTCAGTAACTTGGAGTCAGGACTCCTGACTTGCTGGGTGAACTTGGGCAAATCAGAGGACTTTTCTTACGCTCAGTATCCTCCTTTGCAAAACAAGGACTTTGAATACCCAGGACTGTTCCAACACTAACATTCTAGAAAATGTGACTTCTCATATTCACCCCGTATACACATTTGATCACTACTACCTCCCTAGCACCTAGAAAAAGGCCTGGGACATAACAGGTGCTTCAGAAATATTTATTGATTAACTGACCTTTATTAAGAAACCCATACAGACTGAAAATTGTAAGGATATAGTGGGAAAACTATGGGGAGGGGAAAAAGAACAAGATACATTCCCAATCAGGGATTTCAATTTAGTTGGGTCTGAGCAACATGCACACAGGAAAAATGGCTTTAAATATTCACCGATGTACAAATGCACAGATAACATAAGGAAGAGTATGAGAATGCAGAGTAAAAGGGAATGGATTTCTGCTGAGGGGTCATGAAGGAAACAACTGGGAGACTAAGATTTCAAAAGGAGCTGGGTGCTGGGAAAGAGCACAAACAAAAGTGGAAATATGGGGGAAAGTAGGGTGTGTAACAGAAACTGGGTGTTCACTTTGGGCCAGCGTGGACGATGAAGGAGGCAAGCCATAAGGCTGGAGAGATATTTGGGATTTAAAATGTTCTAAAATCCCATGAAGTTTGAAACTGTATTATCTAGGTTATGCATTCTAAACAGAGGCTTTACAGCTCTCAAAGCTGATGAAATTTGGAGATATATATATATATATATCTCACAGGTCTGTATACAGTACATAAACATATACAGTATGTTGGTGGTATTAAGTTTTCATGGGAAAGGCAGTTGGGCAGGGTCTGGTGGTGATAAAGAATAAAAGGTTAATAAACATCGCTCTAAACTCTAAGATGTCAAAAAATGCTCATGCCCCAAAGTAGGGCTCAGATCTAAGAATAAGCACTGAGAGAGATTGCAGAGTCCATAATACCAAGACTGGATGAGATGTGTTGCATATATTCATGCAAGAAATGGCTCATAGAGTAAAAGGCATTCTGTATCTTAGCTCTAACCCTGTCCATAAATCTAAAGATGTCTTTGAAAGAATACCCTTACCATATCCTCTCTCAATGGAGACACAATCTTGATGATAATTAATCCTGGAAGCACGGAACGACTCTACCACCTCTAGTCATTTCCATCAGTAGAAATGATGAGGCACACACAAACTTGTAACTTTCACCCATATGAGAGAAAGTGGATCAGAATTTTTTAATCCAGTGCTCCAGGGATGGGCCCTTTCATATAAATGGGCACTACCCTTTTTCAGCAGGATCCCCAAAATGAATGAGTCTAATTCGTAACATATATCAGTTGTTAGGATTGCAATTCACACTTCTTAATACTAGTCAGAGATATCCAATTATGACTCTCACAGAGATGCATGACAGACTTGTTTTTAGGTAGTTGCTAAAGAGCCCTATAAGATAATAATTTGTTACATCCATCCTGGTCATACCAGGAAGCTGATATGACCTGAGTGCTGCTAGAAAACGTCCCCTTTCACATGTCTATCAGTGAGATATAATGTTTGGAATTGCCTCTTTGATTACTAATATAAGTGATTAATATCCAAAGGAAATATTAGTAACCTTTGTAATACACTATTCTATTTTGCTAAATGCAGGAATACCAAACATGTTTCAGCCTTTTAAAACTAGAGCATTATAATATGTTACATGAAAGAAATGTTTCTATATGAGTACAGTGCAGTCGTCCAGCCAAAATGTCATATTTTACAAATACAATATGTTTTGATTAATATAAGCATTTTTTAATTTTTGTGTGCAAAATGAAGCTCATTTCTAATTTGTGTACCCACCATCCACTAATATGTTTAAATTAAGTTGCTTTTGCATACATTTGTATGTTATTCATTCCTAGCTACTTTTAATTTGCTCAGAATTGACATTTTAACTTTCCAGGCTGCCATCTCTAAAGATCTCCTAATTCCTTGATCATTATTCAGTGTGTGTGTCATTTAATGATCACATTTGCTTATATAGGCGTACACATGTCTCAGTGGAAATCGGTTTTGTTACATGGCAGTGTTTAAGACAGAGAGAACCACCAGGGACTGAAATCAAAGGCAAATTCCGCAGTTAAACACAGAAAGATGGAAGGAAAAGTTCCATTTTCCCCACTACTTAATAGTCATATTTAGCTTCTTCTCTTGACCATTCCCACAAGGGCAACCTTTGGTCCCAAGTAGAGAAGTATAATTGGTTTTCCCACAATGTGAAGTGTAAACCTTTGAGACACCTGTGTCCCTTAAGGAAGAGAGTGACAGGCTGGCAATTTTGCTTTCTAAGTTTTTTCCATCTACAAGCCTGCGCTATATTGTCATTGTAAAAGGGTAAGTGGTTTCAGAGGGAGACAGATGTCCAGACTATCTCCAGGGTCCAGAATTTCTGACTTATCGAAGGCTTGCCCCCCTGAGCAAACCCAGAGGCAGCTCCAGGCCTTGCAAGAGTTGTGTTAGTCAAACACAGCTTGCCCGGGGCAGAGCTGCTTTGGCAAAACTTGCTCTTCTCCTGCAAGCTCCAAAAAGAAAGCCTCAACTCCTTTGCCAAAGTGCTGTCAACTCCACTTAAACAGGAGGGCTCCTCTCAGATGCAGAGTTACACTGGGCTCTACCGTGCCAGTGACTTTGGCGGCATGGAACACCCTTAAAATGCCACTACAGAGATACGTGGTGCCAGCTTGTAGAGCAGAGTTTGACACAGTCTCTCAGAAGACATGTAGTTGATTTGAGTTGGGGTTATTGTTTTGTTTTATTTTCTCCCGTTAATCATGAAGTCATCCATCTCTCATCACAACAGTTGATCGATCTTTGTTCAAAAACAAGAAGCTTCTGTGACATCACATTTTAAAACAATTTATTAATTTTTAACTTAAATTTTAACTCTTTGTAGAAAAATGCACTGCTTTAATTTTCACAAACTGAATACACCCATATAACAATCGCACAGATCAGGAAACTGCACATTCCCAGTACCAGCACCCCAGAAGCCCTGTCATCCTTTCTCCTGCCTCTATCTCACTTTCAAGGGTAATTGCTGTAACATGAGGCTACATTTTAAACCTACTTGTAGTCAAAGAATTTACTATAAGAAGTGAATTTGAGATTTTTTCTGTATGTGTGTGTGTGTGTATGTGTGCACACGCGTGCGTGCACGCAAACATTTCTCCATTTTAATTTTTAATTGGACTTGGTTTGGGAGGAGCAGTTTCCATTTTCATTAAGTGTTCTATAAAATTATTCAAAGCTCGTCATTTCCTTGATATAATTCTCTCATTTTCACCATCAACTCTGACACCCGTTGCACATACACCTGTCTGCAGAGGTAGCGGTTGGAAAGAATTTCTTTTCTGTGCACCACCATTATGTATACATTCAACTGGGTGAATTTTCTGTTACATCATGTATCTCAAAGCTGATTTAAGAAATGTGACTCCATCAAAAATAGTTTATAAATAAAAGTAAGAAAATTAAAGAGCTCCACAGTTTCTGTCAACCCCGGCCACTTGACAGCAGCCCTAGCCCCAACACCACTAGGAATTCCATGTACTTCAAGTTATATATAATGTGATCATTGCATGAAGGTGTCCATGTGTGTCCATGCTTCTATGTCACTCTATGGTTAATTTTTTTACATTAACTTTTGTCATTTCTCTCTGGATATTGAGCCACACCACAGCTCCCCATCCATAAGCTGCTTTCTGAAGTGTGTCGCTTGAGTTTTCGCTGTTGTCTTGCTGTGGACTTAGCCAATTTATTTACAACTGTCATGTGCTTCTGCCACATCTGCATTGTCACCGTGATGGTATTTTTTCTTTCTGTCTGTTTCTTCCACAGGAGTTTAACCAGTAACCTACCCAATGTGAACCTACCCAATGTGAACCTTCCCAAAGTACCAAATCTACCAGTTAACATCCCTCTAGGCATCCCACAAATGCCTACTTTTTCGGCACCGTCATGGATGGCTGCTATATATGATGCTGAGTGTGTATTCAGTTCACATTAGATCTAATTTAAATTTAAGTGATCTTGGCATGGATATGTATTGTTTATTTCTATACATCCTATATAACAGAGATGGAGAGGGATAATTAGACATATTTTGCTGATCATACAGAGACAATATTGTTTATTTCTGGCATGTGGCGTGTTTGTAAGACGTTTGCTATATATACAGCACTAACAATTTGTCTTACGCCCACTGAACGTTTGAGGACTATGTTTCACTTCCTGAATTCTTTTGCAAAAGGATTCTGCCCATGTTTTGTTTTGATTTTCTTGTTTAATGCAGGTGGCGTGACTTAAGGAGTTATTCATCCAAAAGTAGTCCAGGGAACCTCTTTGATGGGCTGGCCAGTCATCTCTGGCCTGATCCAAATCTAAGAGGGAAGCCCACCTACCTAGAGGCTAAGGGTATTTTTGTTGTTGTTGTTGTTGCTTTTAAAAAACAAAATTCCGAGTGACTGTCAAACCATAAAGTATATTTCTGGTGTCAGCAAATGGCAGGATATAGTAACAGTATGTTCAGGGCTAAATGAAAATTTCTGAATGGATCAAGCCTTAGTCATGCAAATGTTATATAAAGATACTTTCCAAGGTCATAATACAGTACAGAGTACTGAGATCTAGGCAGCAAGATTGCTAAACTTGAGAATGCAAGGTTTAAACAAGAAATAATTACATTTTTGGGGTAGCTATATCATCTGTGGTCAGAGTGTAGGATCATTCTTTACATTCATCCACACAAATTCCAGGAATGCATGGGTTTCTTTTTCTTTGGCAACCAAGCCACTCCTTTAATGCCAGGAGTTTAGGGGAGTGGAGGTTGAGTAGCCATTTCTTCTGGTTTAGGAAATGAATCCTCTCTTTTTTTTTTCCTTAGCAAGAAGAAGATCCAGCACCCCTAAATTCTACCTCAGGGAAATAAAATTAGAACCACGTGCATGATTTAATAAGTGAAATAAGGTTTAGCGATTCCGTACCCTCCTTTGATCCTTTTCTTAGACCACAGCTAATTATAGGCCAGATAAGCTTTTTCTTGAAAGAATAAATTGGCACGTTTTCAAAGGGAAGTGTTATTATCAAAGGAATAAAAAATGATCTGAAACTGGCAGTGATGTTTTGAAATCTCGAAATCACATTCGTCAAGATGGCCCTCAACATTTTTATTTTTGTGGTAATCCAGGTAGAGAACAGGGCATTAAAATGATTCCTCTGCTTGGCTCCTCCACAGCTGCCTGATATTTTTAAAAACCTATGTTTGTTCACAAATTCACAGTGAAATCATGTGGTCAATGTGTCTGATTCTCTTTTAAAGACAAATGAAAACCTCTAAAAATCTATATCTGGAAAAAAACTCTTCTAAGAAAACATAAATCATATTCATGCTAAGATGACTGTATTAAAAGTTAGATTAGGTATTATCTGTTAATAATTAAAAAATAAATATCTGAAAGCTTCTCTTACCTTCTTCTGTGCATGCTCTGTGACATTGTTTTTGAAAAGATATGAATCAAGACATTGTAATAAAGCAGATAATGGTCTCTGTTCAATTAATTAAGGCATGAGTGGGAACACATTTTGGTAACTGCTCAGCAATCAAAATAATCTTGGTGCTATTGCCTTAACATTAACAGTTTATCTTAAAAATAAAAAGAAAATATTCTTTTCCTCATGTCAAAACTTAATAATAAGCTCTTCAAAGAAAACGAAAAAAAAAACCCTAGAAGAATTTTTTGAAACTCTGAAACCAGATGGGTGTCAAAATGTTGTTGTAATAAATACCAATTATTGCATTCATATGTACTTAATGATTTAAAACATACAACCATGCAGTTCCAAAACGGGGTTTAGACTAGACAAAGTTGGGGTTTCTTTTTCCCAAGCATAGGATGGGGCAGGGGGGAAGGCTGAACTTTCATGGAGAAACAATGCATTCCCCCACTTTTGAATGCTTCCAGCAGTATCTGAAAAGAAGGCGTAGATTCTCAATCACCCAACCAGGAAATGCCTGATTCTATATCTTTTCATAATTCCAGTTTCCTCCTTTGCCACCTTTCATTTTAAGGACGTGTTTCCATGTTACCTGCTCCTTCGTGTCAGATACATCTACGTACTGACCTCAGACTGGTCTGTCCTTGAAAACGTTACCCTGTTGGTCCAGGCCGTAGGCTCCCTCTCGGCATGTTGGGAGTTTGCCCCTTCCCCAACCCGCAGTAGCTGTGTATGCATTTATGCACTAGCTATATTTCTCTCTGAAGCATTAATTCAATGCAGCTGGCATCTGTCACAATAGAAACACCCACTCTCATCTGTTTCTATAGACGATGTCAGTACAAGTGGTAATGCATGGTGTGTTGGACATTTTATAAATTACTGTGTTAGCATTAGTGGTATGCGAGGAAGGGGGTGGGAGGTGGCCACCCCTCAGAGCTCCAAATGGGATTGTTACAAAAGAGAAAGCCAGCCAGAGAAGGGCAAGAGGGTGAGCGATGGAGCATTTCCCACACACAGGCCTTCCGTGGATGCCCCAGGTAAACGTTTCTTAGACGTCATTGTACAGAAAGAAATCAAGACCAATTTCTCCATCTGTACAGAGGACTGGGTAAGCTGGTGCAATGGTTAAAAAAAAACAACACAGTAAAGCTCAGGTTTTGAGCCGTAAAGCTTTGCAAATATCCCTCGTCCACTCACCTCCCCCCCAACTCACCTCATCCTGGGGCTGCCTATGCAACAGGCTGGGCTATGAAAATTGGAATAATAACCAAACTGAACAAGAGTCTTGGATTCAAGGTATCCAGGTGTACTTGTCTCGATCTGAGTCACCCCAATTTCTTTCCAGCTCTTCAATAGAGAAAGCAGGTCCTCGCTCACCACTTTGTTAGCACTGTCCTTTTAAAACTAAGTCTTGTGCAATCTCCAAGAGGCCTCCGCTCTGGAGGGGAGCTGGGGAAATGCATGAAACCCTGAATTTTAATAACTGCATGTTGCCATGTAGTTATTATTTGTTGAGACTTACTTCTCCCTCTGGTTCGTGGCCTTCATCTGAATCATCACATGTGTTAATGTGGTTATTAATAGAAGGCTGATTTTTACCATACACCGTTCTCCTGGCTATTATGGGGCAATACCTTTCTCAGACTTCTCACTGGTCTGGAATAATTGGCTGAACAAAGCCGACTAAGTCATGTATGGTAAAACTCAAAATCTGCCAGTGGAGATTGCCCCCATGTCCACTGCCAACACGCGTCGTTTTGTATGTTGAAGCCACTGTTTGCCTTAAGCCTTCTAGTCCCCGGTTGTCTTTGTGTCAACTTTTAAGAACCCCAGGCCAGTGGGTGACTCTTGTTTTCTAATTTTTATCCTGCCAGTAACGGATCAGGCACTTCCGAAGATCTGTTCTGGAAACTCGATGCCCTTCAGACCTTCATTCGGGACTTGCACTGGCCCGAAGAAGAGTTTGGAAAACACCTGGAACAACGGCTGAAGCTGATGGCAAGTGACATGATTGAATCCTGTGTCAAAAGGTAAGCACAGGTGTCTGGCCAGCCTCTGCATGCCTCCCCCACTTACACTAACTCGGGGCAGGATAGATGGCCCCTCTTTCAATAGGCCATAATGGGGAGTTTCTGGAGAAGGTGATCACTTGTCAAAGTCAGCCGAAGTGGTGGCCACCCAAGTCTGGCTTCCGTTCACCTGCCCCACAGCTGTCCCAAAGCCGACAATGTGGCTGCCAGTGTTTTCCACTTCGCTCCATGAGGAAAGGATCCATGTCGGTTCTTGTTTAGCTCTGTATCCCTGATATCTAGCAGTGTCTGGCACAAAATATTTACATAATAAATGTGTTCTCAGTGCAGGAGTGCATGCATGGCTGGACAGCTAGATGGGAATAAAAGACGCGCGTACCGTTCTAGAGGCGGCGCAGCCAGTACAGGCAGTAGGAACCTAACAACTTCCAGCCGCAGGGGCAGGACCGGCAGTGTCGCTCCTTCTGTGCACGTGAACTGATCCTGTACTATGCGCAACTATTAGTTGTCTTGCCCCAAATCTAACTAGATATGAACAAGGGGGCACGAGACGCTTTGCCTGCTTTGTCACTGTGGGATACAGTGTTGAGGTGGGAATGCTGCATTTGAAGTTCCCAGGTAGACACTTCTGTAGGTAAGGGGGAGAAAAGGAGGGTGCCAGGCAGCCATTCGACAAAAATTGAGCTCCTCCTATGTGCCAGGCAGAGCGCTAAGCTCTTGGCATACCGTAAAGAACGAGAGACTGCAGCCCTTCCCTCATGGAGTATCTGTAGCTCCATGTTTAACATCATTATCATCACCCTGTCGATCCCCAGACACACATCCAAGTTCTTTCTCCAGTTCACAACTGTTCCATTATGTTTCCTCATTCAAAAAATAAAAATAAAAGACCACAAGTAGCGTAGGCCACTCCAGGTCTCCAGATGTTGTAGAGTTTAGCTGATGGACCAGTTGTGGGAGATGGAGGATGGGTTTGGCTGGGAGCACTCTGAATTCATCACTTTGTATTTTGGGAAAAGAAAAGAGAAGTAATAACATCCAAAGTGGAAACCGAAAGGGCAGAAGAACCACACAGGCCCAGGTAGGTGAGTGTCTCAGCAGGAACTGGGAAAGGGACCATGACTATGGAGAGTCTGGCCGGTGTTTGACGGTACTTGGAGAGGCTTAAAGTCCCGCCGATCCACACTTTGTGTTTTGCTCTTTTCTTCCCACTCTTGAAATCAAAGGCAGGCCTATTTCTCACACCCAAGGTCAAAATGTTTCCTTAGGGTTTTTAGTTGCACCATCGCCTACACAGTCTGTATCAATTTTAGGAAAAGCCAGTCTTGTCTGATGTCCAAACCATTTCACACAAACTTGCAGGGAGTTTCCCTGCAGCAAAATGTTCTTCCCTGATCTGTACTAGGGGCTGCAATGCATTAGAATTAAGACTCACTAGCTTTTCATCTGTGCATGTAATTGTACAGAAAGACATGTAGGCCCTTCTCCGAGAAGCCAGTCATTTGAGTAGGGTATAAACAAATAATAGAAAGATGCTAGGAGAAAAAGGGAAGACATATATGTGAAAGGCAGATAGTGGCTCTATTTTATCCCTTCCCACATATCTTTATGAGTCAGGCACCTCAAAGAGTGTGAGTGCCGCAGAGGCAGGGAGTGTGTCTTGTTGGTTTTGAGCTCCTCACCCTCTCCAGGTCCCAGCATCATGCTTAGCACATAGTAGCTGTTGAGTAACCTTTCATTAATAGAGTTGGTCAACGTAAGTTGGTAATACATACGTACACACCTAGTGCTGGTGTTCCTTTCCACTGAGGCCCCAGAAACACAGACAAGGGCAAACACAGGTGGAAATTTCATCCCAGACCTCCAGAGTCAGAGCATAAAATATGAAACAGTCCTTGGATATGTTAAGGCATCGAATCTACATTAGTGGAGCCTAGAGCCTTTGCTTTCCTCTTTGGGACAGAATAAATGGCCTTGGTTCTAGAAGGACAACATACTAAGGATATGATTTCGAGATGTAAATATGTAACTCCAAAAGGTCAATCAAGCACTCTTCATTTCCAAGTTTCTAAGAAATTTAACTCATTCATTTGATGGACTTTACAGAGCCTCGCATCTTAGTCTGTATCAGGTACTATGCTCCACACAAAACAAGGCACCCTAACTCGGCCCTCAAGGAAGGTCAGTTGGATTGAGTGACCTCTCCATTCCAGGCTTTTTGGCCCCATAGAGCCCTCTCAGTCATATTAGTTTTGCATTTGGCTTCCTCTTCTCACAGCCCCACACTCTAAGGGCTTGAACAGTTCTCCTGTGAAAACAAAAGACAATTACTTCATTGTAAGGGAGTGACTTAGCATTTCCCTTTCACAAATTGGACCAGAACTGGCCTGCAAGCCTCAGAAGAGCAGCACCGGGACCTGCCCAGTTCAGACCCCATCAGGTTCCCTTTGCACAAACCCAGAAAATGATGTATTTTCAGCATAGCTTAAAGTGACCATCATGATTAGAAAGCTACTTCAGTGCACCGAGGCTTTAGAAGCCAAGATACATTTATCTTTAATGAGATCATATAATATATAGGAGTGTTTTAAAGTTTTTTTGTTTGTTGTTTGTTTGTTTTTCAGTTGTTGTCTTAAGAACTGGGCTTCCAACCTTAGAAATTATACTTGGCTTCCCTGCATGCACCCAGGTTGTGTTAGCAAGCTGTCACCCTTTCCTGAGCTAACTAGCTGTGTGGTTCCCCTATGCACTGTTAGAAAACTGCTACAAATGCCTCTTAAAGTGATGCTTTCCTGGTGGCTACATGATCTCCAGAACCTGACAGTGAACAATGCTGAAAAGATGCATTGGACGAAAGGACCTTTAATAAAACCACTCACTAACCAGGTGCTTTTCCTTAAAGACGTGTGATGATGTGACCCACTTCTCCGAAATCTTTTAAAATATAACTAGTCCCCTTTATGATGCTGATATCAGGCACCAAGCACTAGATCTAATACCTGTATTACCAGCTGGCCACGTCGGACTGGGTTTTTCCCATGAACGGTTCGCACGTTGCTGGGATCATAATTTGACCTGAGTCAAAATAATGTCACATTAAGTTTCCACCATTACACAATTCTTGAATTGGTAAGTATATTATGGACATTTTTACATGTGGAACTAATGTATTCTTATTGCAAAATAATACATTGACATTGCAAAACAAACAAATATAATGGAAGTCCCCCATCGCCACTTCTCTTAATTTCACTCTCCTCCCCGAAGGTAGCCATCTTACTTTTTTAGTCTTTAAAGCAATATAATAAGCTTGTTAGATTTTTTTTTTTTAACTTCAGTCTCTTTCAAAACCAGAAAGAAAGGAAAAAAACAATAAATGTCATTTAAGATTTTTCCCCACCTTGAGATTTTGAAGATTGGAAGCTGCTTTTTTGTTTTTTGTTTTTTTAATGAAGTGATTCAAGGTAGGCAGTTGCCAATGTGAGAGAACTTACATATGCTATAATGCTGTAATTGGGTTTTTGTTAATTCATTCATTCTCCTGCAATTAGGGTTCTCCATAGCACGTAAACTATAGACGGAAATACGCCGAGCTACAGGTGTTCTGTGTGTTGCCGAGAAAGGAAGGGTTTACGTGGCTGTCTCCCTGAATAGGCCTTCCTTAGTTGGGAAAATCATTTTTAAAAGAACACATGTGAAGTCATTGTCGAATGAAACTGATTATAGCCTTCAATTTTCTTTTTCACTGACCGCTCACAAAATGTCTCCTCCACCTGCTGCCATCTGAATGCTGAATTGGTCTTTTCCTACTTTGTTTTAATAGAACCAGGATTGCATTTGAAGTTAAGCTGCAAAAAACCAGTCGATCAACAGATTTTCGAGTCCCACAGTCAATATGCACCATGTTTAATGTTATGGTTGATGCCAAAGCTCAATCAACAAAACTTTGCAGCATGGAAATGGGCCAAGAGGTAAAAAAAAAAAAAAAACAGATTTTTTTTCCCCCCCGCGCCATTGATCATGTAGAAGAAAACTTCACAAATTCCTTCCATCTACACTAGTCTGCTCATTTCAGAAATATATTCTTAACATTGTGTGGATTAAGCCACAAATGAATGTTTGGTGTCTGTTTGTTAAGTAAACGTCTAAGGCATGGGCTGATGAGCGTGCCACTCACTTGGAAATGATTCCTGGCTGGAGTCATGGTGGCCATAAAGTTCCTTTAAGTCAAATGATGTCTGATGATCTTATTTATTAGGCGGGTGGCTCCAGCAAATCTGTTTGCCAGAATGCAAGTCATTTTCACATTTGAAGTACATTTTATCACTTAGAACATCTGGACAGCAGCAGAGCTCTCATTTTTACATCAAGGTATCTCTCAGGATATATAATGTTAGATTCCCCCTGCTACTCAGTCCCCAGCAGCAGGTTCTGAATTTCCAAGAAATCGCAGACTTTAATTTTCCTTTGATTGACTTGAGTATGAATCTTCCCTGACCAAAAGTTTAGTCCTTTGCTAAGTTTCCAATTCCAAAGTGGTATTTAAAATGTAAAGGAGAAAGAAACAGCAACGTGGGCTTGATTAAAGACTATCATGATCATTTTTCTCTGATGGCCTTAAGCCAGCTAGATATTCATATACCAATTTAGAATTAATTCAGAAACATTTCTGGCAACTCTCATGTTGTTGCCAATTGGCATAAATTGCTCCCAAATCAGATCTTTCGATACCAGTCCTACATGCTCAGTATAATTTAATTTTACTAACTTATATTTGTTCCTTCTTCGTTATTTATTTTCTCTTTCAGCACCTTCCATTTTTACATGTGGGTCGGTTGTATTCCCTCCCTGGCAAGACCATCTTAAACCTTCTTTCCCCTCCAAATTAGCTTCCTCAACCACAAGCAATGAGCCTCCGCTCCTGACTGATTTTCTTGTTGGGGAACTTTCCCTGGGGTTTATGTTCTAGGCACTGGGGTCAAATGCAAGGGGTTTTCTGTCCCGGATGCATTTGCTGCCCGTGAATGACCTAAAGCAGTGGTTCTCAGATTTCAGTGTGCATCAGACTTATCTAGAGAGCTTTAAAACCCAGCTTCATGGGTCTCACCCCTAGAGTTTCTGATAGGTCTGGGGTATGGTCCAAGAATCTGCCATTCTGACAAGTTCCCTGGTGGTCCTGATGCTGCTGGCTGCTCTGGAGACCACACTTTGAGACCCACTGGTCTGGAGGCTGCGTATCCAAACGTCAGTTAAGGAGAAGCGCTTAAGCACACAGGACAGCCTCCGGAGGAAGGCTTAGGTGGGCCATCAGGCCCTGGCTGTGCTGCAAACTAGAGCTGGTCAAGTCACTCAGCCTTTTTGGACCTTAGTTTCTTCATCTATAAAATGATAGCACTATTCTAGTTTTATTCAGGCTGTGTTTAGCTACAGAATCAATCAGATTTTCAGAAGGTACCGAGGCCAGAGTGTGAAACAGATACAATTAGAGCTGCTCTGGATGAAGTGGGGGACAGGGGACCAAGGAAAGGGAGCCCAGAGCAAGGCTACCATGTTTCCCTCCACCTCTGCATTTCTACACTGCCCATCATCTGCCCACCCACACTACTCTGGGGGGCTCTGAGCTATCTCTTTGGCTTACAGAGCCTACTTTCAAAAAAAACCATTTTGAGGGATCTCTAAGAGTCTTGGGTGATTTTCAGAATCCTATCCCTCCTGAATTTTTCTCCCCTTGGAGCTTGTTTTTTTGTTTTTAATTGAGATATAATTCACATACCGTAACACTCACTCTTTTAAAGAATACAATTCAGTAGTTTTTCATATATTCACAAAATTGTACAACCATCATCACAATCAATTGTAGGTCATTTGTTATCACCCTAAAAGGAAACCTCGACGCATTAGTAGTAATTCTCCAACCCACCCTCCCTAGCCCCAGGTAGCTACTACTCTACTTTCAATTTCTAAGGACTTCCCTATTTGAGCATTTCATATGCATGGCATATACTACATAATATGTGGCCTTATGTGACTTGTTTCTTTCACGCCTGTAATATGTTCAAGGTTCTTCCATGTTGTTGCATGTATTAGTACTTCATTCCTTTTTATAGCTAAATAATATTCTATTATGTGTATATGGCACATTTTGTCACTTCATCAGTTAATGGACATTTGAGTGGTTTCCACTTTTTAGCTACTATGAATAATGCTGCCCTGAACATTCATGTACAAGTTTTCATGTGGACCTATGCTTTCAACTCTCTTGGATGTCAACTCACCTTGGAGTGAAATTGCTGGGTCATACTGTCACTCTATATATAACTTTTTGAGGAACTGCCAAACTGTTTTTTGAAGTGGCTGCAGTATTTTATATTCCCATTATCAATGTCTGAGAAATCCTATTTCTACACATCTTAGCCAATTCTTATTATCTGTCTTTTTAAAATTATAGTCATCCTAGTGGGATCTCATTGTGGTTTTGATTTGCAGCGATGTTGGCCATCTTTTCATGTGCTTTGTGACCATTTGTATATATTCTTTGAAAAAATGTCTATTCAAATTCTTGGCTCATTTTTAAAATTGGGTTGTCCTTTTATTATTTAGTATAAGATTCTTTATGTATTCTGGATAATAGACCATTGTTATATATATGACTTGCAACTATTTCCTCACATTCCATAGGTTGTCTTTTTCACTTTTTTGGTACTAATTCTTTAAAGCACAAAAGTTTATTTATGTGTTATGAAGTCCAATTTATCTATTATCCCTTGGAGCTTCTTGAGATGTCCATTTTAACTGAGTTTCACAAGGATAACACCATTCCAGCTTGGAGAAGAGTTGGTATACTAAAACTGACCTCCTTTTCCCATCAACAGCTTTTAATGCCCCTCTTCAGATTGACTCAAATATTTAAAGAACTCCGATATACCTGGTCAGAAAGCTAAATAATTTTTCCAAACAAACCAAGTCTCTCTGATCTTAACTTTTGTCTTTGTGAATTGGGGTTTGGGGAGAGTAGTATGTATTGCAGGGCGGAGGGGTGGGGATTGTTGTCATAGACTCCAACCGAAAAATCTGATGAAATTTATGGAGCCATTTCCCAGGAAAAAATATTTTCACACAATTTTACTATACAATTTCAGGGGACCTGTGAACTTTATTAGGTCAAACTAAAGACCCAGTTGGAGATATATGATAAAAAATAACTAGTTCTCTGAGGGACCTTGCTCTGGAATTTCAATGGGAAGTCCCATGCAAATACTCTCTAATTAACTCTTCTCACTTTGTAGAATGGGAATATTCACCTTCAAAGTAAAACTGAGTCACTAAAATGGTGACTAAGGATGACTAAAAAATCCTAAAATTGAAAGAATAGATAGAAGTCTAATATTTATTTTGTAGTTTTCCCTTCGTGAGTATTTGATATTAAGCTCATATTATAGATCTAGTTACTGTGGTAATACCTGCTTCCACCTGAATTCCAACACCGTCAAGGTGTTTTAGACTAGATCCTGGCCAGGTGATACAATAGTCTCCAATTTTAAGACCACTTCCTGAATTTCATCACTGGGGTAAAGTATCATCTAAAGGCAGCTGTTGAAACATTTGTTAACCATACTTTTCCATCTTAAATATTTATTTTTTCATTAAAATTTGTGAAGCACCAATAGAGAGGAAATTGTGTATTAAATAGTTTCTCACTTGGTCTAGTGTGTTTTCATCTCATTTCCAAGGTCAGATGGTCTTAACAGAAAGACAACATACACACAATCTGTTCCATGACAAGGCAAAATGTGCAGCACAGGAAGTCAAGTGGAATGATTTTCACAAAGTGATTGTGAATTTGCAGCAGCCTAGCTCTTCAGAAGCAAAAGTAAACTCTTCAGACTTCCCATGCCCTTGACAAGGATTAGTTCCCTTGCTATCATCATGACCTAGTGCCCCAAAATATAATTTAGGAATATTATTATTATTAATTATTCCAATCCAAGAAGACGAGCAGAAGGGATGGATGAAAAGGCAAAAATAGGAAAGCTCCTTCTTTGTACTTATATTGGGATGCAGAAAGAATTGAATAGTTTATCCCACTACAAGAAATTTTGTGACAAGATAATCTTGTTGGGGGATGTTAATTAAAAGATGCCCCAGTAGTACATACATCACTTCATGGAGCGCCACATCTGCATAGAACCATTTATCTCCCAAGAAAAAGTAGAGTACTCACTATTGCTCAAGAAAAGTAAGTTACTCGAGTCACAGAAGAATCTGCTAAAATGAATCCTTATATTTTGTAATTACTTGTATAGGAATTGGGGTTGCTTTGATACATACCCCTTTACTACATGACAAGCAGAGTAGATATTGCCCTGCCCTACTATCTCTCCTAAAGTAAGTTTTATTTCATTGAAATTATAATTTACATACAATAAAGTACAGATTTTAGAAAAATGTATACACACATGTAACCACCATGTTACTCATTCGTTATAGCAGTAGTGATTCTGCCGGATAGCACTTCTAAGTTTCTAAACCATGTTTCCATGCATTGTGTCATTACTTTGTTAGGTGAATATGATTTCTATGTTCACAACAGGGATCATTCTAGCCCCATTGAAGAGATGAGGCAATAGACCAACAGACATTGACATGCTCAAGTTTCCTCTGGAAGTAAGAGGCGGAATAATCATATCAAAACACTTTTTTTTTTACAAGCAGAATAAAAGAAATGAGGAGATCAAAATATTCACCGAGTGAAGGGAAGAGACAGTGAGAGTATCTGGAGAAAAGTCAGGGTCAAGTCCGTGAGGGAAAAATTGAAAGTGAGAAGAGGTTCCCATAAACCACAATCTCTCCATACACCTTAGTTTGGGTTCCTTAGAAGATAAAAAGGTATGAGGTTCCCCCACTTCTGAAGAGAAGGCTTGTTTGTTTTTTGAGAAAGAATGACGTTCTTAACTCCTCAGACCAAATCTTGTCCAAATCTTTCTTACCTGATGCATACAGAACACTTACTCTTGGCTTGGTTGGCCATTTCAGCCAACGTTTTCAAGAGAATGTTTCTGTTGTCATTGATGGTCTTTGTTTGGTTAGAAGCCCCTCACTTAATAGTTCATATTGTATGATTTTGCCTACAGCTAGCTTTTCTGAGTTAGTTAAATCTCATAATTAATTTAATACATGTGAATCATTTATAGCAATCTAAAGAAAATCTAGCAGAGGGAGACAGTCACATGAGGAAGGAAAGTAAGCATGTGACTCTGGATCTTATCTCAAGACCTAAAAATGAATTTGGAGCCCTGTCAATATTCCTGAATTCCTTTGCTCTGACATCTTTTTTTGTGTTTCTAGCGCAGAATTCTGCAGATAGTTTTTGCATTTAGCTTCAGGTTTATGCCATTGACGAGTAAATCCTTTTGTGATCTTGGCAATAGAGCCAACATGGGCTCTGTTTATCAGGACTATACAACATGGGCTGTTTGCTTTCTTGTTTTTTCCCTAATCAACTAAAAGGAAACTAAACTGAGATGACAGAACAATAAGACCATCTTCCCCTACCCTTCTCTTCTACTTTAGGAACTTGCACAAATAATATTGGAATTGCAATTATAAGTTGACAAAACGTTTTCATATCAAGCCCTTCACTTGATCTTCAAAATAGGTCTATGAGTCTGAGAGCAGGATTGCCAAGAAAAGACCGGGCCCTGGTTTTTGAACAATAATAATAATAGTAATAGTAATAATAACAACAGACCTGCTAAGTATCTTTATACTGTGTGTCATTCCCTTTCCAAAATCAATAATTTTTACTGGCTTCCCCTCCTCCCCCACTTATCCTGGGTGGTACTATTATCTGTATTTTTACAGACAGATGAAGAAACCAAACTATATTTTCTTAGGCAACATAACTCACCAACTTTGTGCTAAGACTTCATCTAGGTCTTCCAATTGAAAACAAAATTCCCCTATGACTTTAAATGAATTAACCTAATTCATTTCCTCACTTTCAGTAACTCTGATTGCTGGTTATCAGAATATCAAGCCATATTACTATGGCTTATTATTTCTGTGTGTTTTCATAGCTTTCTGAGTGGTTTGCTTAATTTTTATTTTCTCATGTATCCTTTCATCCTAATTTTTATTTGCACTGTTCCTTTTTTTTTCCTATTTCTAATTAATCATCCTTCTGAAAGTTTGCTAAAGAATGGGTAAGTGAATTCTCCTTTCCAAATAGCAATGTTTTGCATTGTTATTTTTTATTAAGGAAACATGGAATCATTCAAATGGATACTAAAATGATCTAGTAAATGTCAAGGAGCTGGCACACAATATTTTCTGTTGAAATCCCTTTTTCTTTTTTCCTGGCACTCACAGCAGATTTTTGTTTATGTGGGGGTTTGTTTTCGCATTACTATTTAAATTAATCACCGGCAGCAGCAATTAGAGAAACCGAAAAACTTAGCCGCAGTCTCAGTCGAGGCTCTAAACCTGGGTCTGCTTATCAATGAATGGAGAAAATGAGCGGCAGACACAAGGATTCAGAAAGAGACTCTTGGCCTCAGCACGGAGTCAACATTTTGAGATAGAACTGGGAGGCTCTAAGGCATTACCCCCAAATATTCGAAGGTCTTAGAACAGTTTTTTGCAAAACCATTCAGATTGTGTTGGTCAAATTCCCTTGGGAAGGATTCTACTCTCTAAGCTACATCTCCCGCCAGTTTTCCAAAGGTAATTTTTCATCCCCATACCCTGTATTAAATGATTGTGTTGTTTTGCTTTGTAAAGCCCAGGTCAGCCCACTGCTAGGCCGTTAAGCCACCCATGCAAGCAATTTGTAAATGTGTGTCTGTCTCTACATATAGCAAAGCCATCAGAAGGCTTGGGTGAGGAACAATATGTCTGGTAGTTTTTTTAAGAGCTTCGCATCTCTCTTCATCAAAGACCTGGAGTAAGAATCTTATAGCTGCTCTGGAACTGTGGAAATAAACTGGCTGTGCAGTCCAGGCTTTATTTATAAATTATGTTGTCTAAAAATTACTGACGGATGCAATGCCATCACCTCCCAAACATGCTAATATTTGTCTTTCTGTGTTCTTTAGCATCAATACCATTCAAAAATAGACGAACTAATTGAAGAAACTGTTAAAGAAATGATAACACTCTTGGTTGCAAAGGTAACCTTCAACTTTAGGTGAAATGTTTCATTGTGAACATTGCTTTGTTATGTCTGCATTTCCATTAAAATGTAACACGTTAAAAAGTTAAGCTGGATACTCACATTTCTCAGGAAACAAGATTGTGGTCACCCAGCCTCAGCTCCGAATGACTTTTCTGATGATTGTGAGCCTGTGAAGAGGAATTGATGAAGTGGCATATGTCACCTTAATAAGAATTGGTCCCCCAACATTGCATTAGGTTATGCAGAAAGTGTTTGTTTTGTTTTTCAGCACTGACAAAGTTCGATTTTTAAATACAGAAAGTTAAACGGTAATAAGGAATTCTGCCATCATGAAAACCCCCTTTTCTCTAGTTTCACATGCAGTGAGAGTCATAATAAAACATAAAAGTCAGATAAAGCTATTTCAGTCACCCTCATGAATTATAGAATTTTAACTAAGTAATGTTGAATGGGAAGACATTTATATTTGCCAGTGCTAAACTTCTGTTTTCCCCAAATTACTGATAAAATACAAATAAAAATAGATTGGATTAAATGTAGTGCTAATATGTAACGTAAAAACGGCTTTGCGCAGTTTTGGATTTTGAAAAGTGCATTTAATATTATCGCATGCTATATGCAACTCAATAATATTTTGTCACTTTGCACTTCTGTAACACTCTCTATTTGCAATCACATAATAATGAAGAGAAAGCCGGATAAGTCAAATATTTCTATGTAAAGGCAGTCTATTCCTTTCCCCAAAGGCTGAAATCAAAGAGTGCAAAGTGAGCAAGGAGCTCCATACTAGTCTCTATGTGGTCAGGAAATGTTGCTTTTTATTGTGAACAACTCTAGTTTGAAATAATAATTCTTTTTCTTTTGTGCTGTTTTACTAGTTTGTTACTATCTTGGAAGGAGTCCTGGCAAAATTATCCAGATATGACGAAGGGACTTTGTTTTCTTCTTTTTTGTCCTTTACCGTAAGTAAAGAGCTTTACATTGTTATTTTTGTGAAGAAAATATGGAGTCATTCAAATGGATACTAAAATGACCTGATAAATGTCAAGGAGCTGGCATAGGGGAGGGGTGCTGTTCTGTCATTTTGGTTTTGATTTGTGTATGTATGCTAACTGCAGTCAACTACCAGTGTATAGTGGTAACGCTAGGAAAATAAGCAGGACATTTCATAACAGCAGGTTACACAAAACCATTTCTGTCTCATTTCATATGCAATATGTGGCTCTATATTGGCCTGTATACACAAGCAGGTATGTCTCTCTATGTTTGTATCCAAAGAAAGTTACCGGCTTGAGCCCACCTTAGCGATCTTGGGCAAATCACTTAATGTTTCTGAGCTACCATTTCTTCATCTGTAAATGATGAAAATTAATTTTGGAGGTTGCAAATGGAGACCTACAGGTCAGGTAGAGGTTGAAAATATGTTTTATTTGGTCCTTGCTGTGTCGGGTGCACTTTTCTTAACTGAATTAGTTGTCCACCTTTAAAAATCAGGAGAATTCACGGAGAAGTCTGGAATCCAGGGCTTTCTTTATAAAGTGGATGGTCAGTAGCCTGCATATGTGCATTGAAAGAGTCCGCCGGGGCTCAGTCAGGGTGGTCTCCACAGCCCAAACATGTGTTGGCCAGTTTCTTGTGGCCCCCTCCTGGCCATTTCTCTCATTCACAGACCTACCTGGGCTTGGGGACACTTGAGTTTACAACCTGTGGTGCAGGTGATCGAGTCTGTACAGAGGCCGAGAGCATCTGATTCTATACGCGAATTGGGCAAAGCCATAGACGTGAGTTAGGTGGTGGGCAGAAGGCCAGCGTAAAGCTCTATGGGTGAAGGATCAATGGAGATAGTCACGGTGCATGGACTGCTTCAGGGGCCCGGTTCTCCCACCCTTCCTGTGCTAGGCAGGTGCTGCAGCGGCATGCTTTCTTGCCATTTCTGATGGCAAGGTTCTTGCTGGCTCTGAGACCAGCTGTTTTCCTCTGACAACGCCATAGGAAGGGCAATCAATTTAGGACAATAGCCTCAGTGTGTGAAGAATTTCTAAAAGGGCACTGAATGCCAAGACAAGGCCCAGCACAGGGAGGGCATAGTCCATCATCATCTTTGGAATCCAACAAAATCGGGTTCACGTCTCATTGCCCATATTAACCAGCTGTATGATCTTGAGTAGGTGTCTCATCCTCTCTGAGTTTTGTGTTAGTTTTGGTTTTGATTTTAGGGAGGTGTGCTGTTATGTCATTTTGCTGTGTGTGTGTGTGTGTGTGTGTGTGTGTGTGTGTGTGTGTTGCAGTCAACCACCAATGTGGTATGGGAATGGAGAATAAATAATGTCTTTCCTAATGAGCTGTGTGGGGTTAATATTGTAAGTCAAAGAGCTTAGCATAGTCCTAGCACATAATAGGCCTCAATAAATGGCAGCTATTATTAATGAAAAATATCTAATGTGATTATTACACACTGCAGACATACATGCACACAAGTTCTTTCCAAATATGTCCAACTTTGGTCTTTCCCTAACCCATACATTAGCTTTCCCAGGAACTGAGGGAAATGTAGACAGAAAATATTTAAAACAATTCTAGGCAGCATCCACGTATCTTATGCCCAGCTTGTTTTGATATGTAGTTCTGACCTATATGTAATATGAGGATTGAACTCAACCTCACCAGGTGTGATGACCTCAATCCCTGGAATTTATTGGTGAAGGTGGGATGGGAATAGGATGGTGACGACAGGAATTCTGTCTGATTTCACTCTGTAGAACTACTCATGTGTCATAGCTGAAAGGAAACCTAGTCAAGCCAACCTATCCTTTGGCAAACAAAAAAAAGCCAAGGCCCAAAGAGGGGGAGAAATTTGTCTAAGGTCATACGGCAATGGGCAGAGTGGGGATAGCAACCCAGGTTTTCTGCCAGCTTCCCTCCACCACTGAACTGCTTCCTGAAGAGAGTGGGATTTAGCTGGCACTTGCCTGGTACTAGGAGGCAGATGGGCAAATGAGTGGGGAAGATTCATAAAGAAGGATTCAGGGCACATGAGTGGGAAATATTAGATAATCTTTCATTCCTCAGTGAAGTCATGGAAATGATGGAAAGAGGCAGAATTAAATGCAATATTTCTGGAAAACGGTCCCCTGACACCCACAAAAGATATCACTTTCTTTGAGTCTTCATTTTGAGCAATGATTTTTACTGCACTGGACTGAAACCAGTGAAAACCACCAAAGCTCCTCTGCAATTTACTGAGCAGAATTCAATCTACCAAGGGCCCCACCCAATTACTGACTTACCAAGAGGACTCGTGAAAGATGGTCTAGTGGCAGCAATCTCAAGGACATGGTATCAGGAAGATTCTCACAGGAACATTTGAAACAAAGAAGACTTAGCATAGCCTATGCAAGAGTTTTCAAGCTGAAATTCTCATGCTCTCATCTCCCTTTTCTGAGACATTTTGCAGCCACACAGCATGCCTAGTGAAATCCCCGCCACTGCAGAACGCTTCAGTGCCTGTTGCTGGGCCTGTAACTTCCCTTCCTTAGTGACACTTCTCCCACACACTTGGCCACCCCCAGGCCAGAAGCACCCACTTATCATTTGCAGCCTGTGTTCTCATCTCCTGCTGGTATTCGGTGTTGAAGACCGTGAGCTGTGCTTAGAGGTGGCAGGAATATCTCCACACGTGTATTCTGAGCTCCTGCCCAAATTTCAAAGGGCTTCTGAAAACTTCCTGTAGCCCAGCTGTGTTCATTCCCGTGGAGTGGAGTGGAGGTGAGGGATTGAGCAGAGGCAGCAGGTATTGTGGGAAAAGCCTTGAAATCAATGAAGAGAGAACCAGATGTGAGTCCTAGGACCCTGGACAAAGGCATAGAGAGAGTGCTGACATCCTGGCAGGATTTCCGTAATTCCGCTCCCATTTCTGATTCAATGCTTCAAGTATTACTGTGCACTTACCACGTCCCCACCTCAGCAGGGCTGCCAAGGATGAGCCATGTGCTCTGCCCCCCAGAAAGCTGACAAGTATCGACAAATATGCCACCCTTTCCCCCTCTTTCTCCCGCTGAGTGCCTCCTTTCCTGGGTGGGCTTGATTTCATGGTCCAAGCCAGACATTTTGGAAAACGTCTGCAGTGGCACCGAGCAGGCAGGAATATTTATTTCTCGTCTCCATCTGCATTGCTTCCTCTCTTGGAGAGGAGCTGGGGGGAGGAGGGAGGATGAGATGTGGCTTCTTCGTGCCAGCCCGAGAGGCGCCCAAGCGCACCCCTCCTCTCCTCCCTCCCCAGTCTCAGCAGCAGTAGCAGCCTGGGATTTATGGAGGCAGGCGCCTTTGGAACTTTGGAAAGATCAGCCCAGTTGGAAGTCGCAATTAGCAACTATCCGCCCATTTCCCCTGCCTGCAAGATGTGCTTTTGTGTGGGTTGCCTGCTTACAAGAGCCCCTGTTTGTAGGTAGCTTCGGGCTGTTCTTTTAGGAGGCCAAGAAGGGGGATGAGCAGGTGTCCAGGTCCATCTCACAGCAGGTTAAAAACCCTTTCCTTGGTTCTATCCAGGTGTTAACAGCTATGCTGGGTCTGGAACTCATTCTTTCATTCATTCATTTATTCACCCACTAACATATATTTACTGAGCACCTATGTGTCATGTGTTGTGCTAGGTACTAGGGACACGTGTCCTGTGTCCTTTTGGGGCTTATAGTTAGGAAAGGAGACAGACAATAAAAATGAAAAGAAAATTATAGGGTAGGGGAAGTTCTGTACAGGCCACAAACTGGAGAGAGAAAGAGAGAGAGTGAGAGAGACAGAGAGAGAGAGAACAGGATGGCATTACTTCAGCTAGGATGGTTTCTCTGAGGAGACGTGAGCTGAAACTTAAAGGGGCCAACCACGGGTAAAGAGGAGGGGAGAATCTTCTGGACAGAACAACTACCACGGCCATGAGGCAGAAAAGCGAGGAAGTTTTGCTGGATATTTTCGAGATAATGTGAACAGGATTTAGGGATTGAGTAGATGTTGGAGGTGGACACTCGATTGGAGAGGGCAAAGGTTGAAGGCTCAAGAATGGTGATGTCCTGAGGAGCTAAGCTGAGCTAAATGAGTCCCAAGAGTCAGAGGGGTACAGCAAGACAGACAGCCAGGAGTGGCGAGACCTGGGATTGGACCCCTGCTCTGCCCTCACCAAGGAGCTATGACCTGGAACACAAGACCACACCTTGGCTTTTAATTCCCTTCAGTGTACTACGACGCCAGTTACATGAATTCCGAAGTCTAAAATAGCTCCTCGAGCTACAGCTCCTATTCGTTAAGCACTTGCTAAGTGCCTGGCACAGGGCTAAGTAGGTGCTTTAAATAGATTGTTCTCGGTAAATCCTCTGAACAATGCCATTCCAAGAACTCTCTTCTGCAGATGATGAAACAGGCTCACAGAGGTTAAGTGCTTCAGCTCCACCAGTGTCCACCCTCCCTCCAAACTCTGGAGTCTCCAGGGAGGAGTGAAGATGTAGGACGAGGCCACCACCCCTTGTGCCAGAACAATTACATCAAATCCCCTAGAATTCACCCAGGACCCCCATCAACCAAATCCATTTGAGATAGTCACAGTATAACTTGGAAGCCTCTCGGGACAGGGACGATAAAGTCTATTTTAGGGGTGTCAGGGGCCCAAACCCTATTGTGTTGTCCAATCTCCTAGGTCTCAATTTACCCTCCTTCACGCTGCTTTTGTTTTGCCAGCAAAATGAAATTGTTTTGCCACTTACAAATGAAACAAAGTAGCCATGCTTCTTCTTACTAGAATCCACAGCCAGGGCTGGTGTTAGCATAGATCAACCAGCAGCTGAGGCTGCTTTTGTGCAGAGCCCTGGATGTCATGCCACCTTGGTTAAAAGGCAGAACTGGATGGAGGAAATTCACTTCTGTCCACAGAACATTTTGGTTGGGAAGCAGTTCAGATGTTAGAGTGGGGTGAGTGTTCACATAGTTTGTTGCTGTCATCTCTAAAGGCATTCCATTTTTGCTTTGGCTTCAGGGAATGCCCTGCAGCATGGGAGAGATGGCTTTTTATAGAGGGGGCTGGTGATGGTGGTGCAGACAGAGAGGTGTTGGGTCATCCTCAGAGGGTAACATCATCAAGTGACCAGGTGCTGAATCCACGTGATTCAAGTCTGTTTGTTTGTACATTTCCGAGTGGAGGTGCCAACCGGGGTAGTAGTAGCTGACGTTTATTGGCCACATACTATGTGACAGGCATTGTGCTGACTGACTACATGCACTTTCTCATCTGAGCCTCACAATCACCCTATGCAATAGGTACATTATTATCCCCATTTTACAGATAAGGAAGTTGAGTAAGTTTCCAAAGTCACACAGCTACTAAGACTCCACCTTACATTTACTCCTTTGTTATTGCCAGAATTTTATTCCCATAGAGGCACAGAAACCCATAAATGAAGTCAATTAATGACTCTTCCAGGAGCCATCTACTAACTGATATCATTCCTAAGGGAAAGAGTCATCATTTTTTAGCAATTAACAGCAAAACTATTTTATAAATAATTTACTTACCAGTCAATCCATTTTGCAATAACACTGAAGGAATAGACATTCAAAATCCCCCACTTCCTTTGTGCTCTCCAAATAATCCTCAGTTTCATATTTGTCCTTCATTCAACATGAGTTTACTGAGCACCTGTTATGTGCTAGGCACTGGGGGCTGAGCAATGAATAAGAGGAACGATATCACTTAGTGTGTATTCCTATGAGGGAGATATATGCTCACCAAGTAATTCACAAGTGTGGCAGGTATTCAGAGAAAGAAGTAACTGATGCAATGGGACCCTAGGCCACAGAGACCCAGCCTCATCTGGGAGGCCATGAAGGAAATGACATTTGAGCCGAGGCCTAACGGATAAGTAAAACTTCACCTGGCAAAGGAGAGAACAAAGAGTGTCCCAAGGTCCGAGGACATAGAGAAGAGAGGGAAGGTTAAGTCCATTTTGAGAACTGGAAGTTCATGGTGACTCAGGGAAAGATCAGAGCAAAAGGCGGAAAATGACAGAGGTGGGTTAAAGAGCTGGTTGGGAGCCTGGTCGTGAAGTAGCTTGGTCGTGGTTATGGAATTTAGGAAGTTTACACAGGACGTTATCAAAATGGATTCAGCTGGAGAAGTTAAAAGAAGTCACAGAGAGACCAGCTACCTATTATAAGGCAGGGTTGGGCTTGTGATCTTCTGATTTTGAAGCCTTGAGCCACCCCTTGCAAGGCAAGCTTTCTTTTGTCTTACGTATTTTGTTCACGAGGACCAACAAAAACGCTGTGCCCTGAAACATTCAGAACTAGAAAGCATTGATCTGCCATGTCTCCTACCAACTTCTTTCATCAGCCGCTCCCCAATGTGTCAGAACTTGACATTCACCTTTGGGGCCTGTGTGACAGGTAATTTTATCACCTAGTAGGACATCATCCTCATTCCAGCTCATGCCTTGAAAACACATTGGACAATTAACATACCTGCTGTCCAAAGCAGACCTTCAGAAGCTTTTCAGAAGAAATAAATAAGCATCCAAAGTTAACCGTTTCCCTTAATAGTCTTCGGTAGACAGATGATTATCAGTCAAAGTAAACATAAGACAGGCACAGTTTTTCTTCAGACTGTGAGGTGCTGAACAACCAAGTCACAGAAATGTGAACTATGAGAGAAATGCCTAATGAACAGGTATGTGACTTCAAACAGGAAATAATTGTTCCGAAATTAAAAATTAAGAGATTCTGACCTGACCTCTGAACCAACCACATGCAATGGGAAGCTTACCACCAGAAAGTTAGAGGGAGAGATGTGATTGTGAAGCCCAGACTAATGGAAATGTGGGCAAGTAATCGGCCATTCCTGAGCCTCAGTTTCTTCATCTGCAGAGTGGTAATGCTGATGCCACTTCAGAGAGTTGATGGGACAATTAGAAACAAAGTGAGCAGTAGACTTTGCATGGTATCTGACATGTTGTAGATGCTCCATAAATAGTCGTTCTTAGCCTTACCTTCAACTTAAACTTGTAAGAAGGTATAAATGACCCTGGTGTTTTTAACTAACAATTTTCTCACCTGTTCAGTTCTTAGCATAGCAATCATTTCTCCTAAAGAACCCAAACTATTGTGTGGAATAGGAACCAAAACTTTCTTAAAACTTCTATCTCGGAACACACTTACATTCAAAACTTTGACTCTTCAAAGATATTTTCTATTAAGTTTAGTGTATGTCTAGCATTTAGTGTTTTCATTCTTCAAGGACTTTTCATTCATACGTCATATCTGGAATACCTCTTTATTAATCAAAATATTTGCTCAACCAGAATTGAATATCCCATTCTCAAAGCATATTTTGGGTTGAAGCAGATTTATTTCAATATACTTGTTTGTCTAGTTCTGCCCCTTACTAGAGTATAATCTTGGACAGATTAATTAAGCCCTGACCTCAATTTACTGACCTACAAAATGGGAATAATAATAAGACCTAAATTATGTGCTATTGTTAGAATTAAATGCGAAAACGTTATATACCTGGAATGGGGTAAGTATTCGATATTTGTTAGATATTGCTATTATTGTGGTTATTACAGTGGTTATGTCACCGAGTACTGAGTATTAGAATCAGTTACTCAATCAGCCACCACATTTTAAATGACTGCTGTATGTACATTACTGAGCTAGAGCTGTAGATATGGAAAGATTAAAAAAAAAAAAAAAAGATCCTATCTTTGTTTTCTGGAAATTACTATCTAGAGTGCATACAGCAGGAAGAACTTCTGAGATGTTCTTCCAGTGTTTCCAGTGCGGTGCTGGCGTCTGCTCAGACCCTACCTGCTGTTAAGAGCCAATTATTTGCATTTCTTCCCATCTCCCCATTTAGTGATGTCACATTGGTAGCTTGAAATTGACCATGGTCGAAGTATTTGCACCATCAAAGTTGGCAAACACTACCAACCAGGGCAGTGGTTTCTTCTTCCTCCTCCTCTTCCTCTTTCTCCTCCTCCTCCTTGTTAGGCACGGGGGGAGAAATGAGTCGCAGGAGACCAAGATTGGTCTATTAGAATGTATTTGGCATGTTTGAGCTGCCAGGAGGTCAGGTTAGAGCAGAGGGAGAAGATCATAACCTCCCTGAGCAAAGAGGGGTGTGGAGTTTTATAGGAGGGGGTGAACGAGGCTGTTCCCCCTTCAATGCTTCAGGGGGTTTTCGTCGACAAAGGGTTTCAGGGCATAACCGAGCTCTCCAGCTCCACACCCCGGCTCCACATCGCTGTCTGGACCACCCCTAGGAGATAAAGCAAGACAGGATCAAGACAAGATGGCTTTTAAGATAAGGTTTCTACTCCTGGCCTAGATATGGCTTAACACCCTCCTCCTTCTCCTCCTTTTATTAGCATACCACAGCCCTTTTATTAGTATATCACTGAGTGTTTTCCAAACCTAGGATATGTACCACATGGTACTTAAGAAGATATCAGATGCTACAAAAACTCAGCACTAAACAACACCAATCACATTGTGGGAAGGTTATTCCCTTTTTACATTTATTTTCATTCTTATCCTTATATCAAGCAGAAACTTTCCATTGAGTACTTTATCTCTCACACTTCTCTATAATTTCAAATATTCATGTGTAAGAGAGAGAGAGAAAGAAAGAAAGACTGAGCAGGCCTCAGGCTCAGCACCTCAGCAGGTGACCATGTCCACCTAGAATGTAATTATTTTGTTTATATTACATTTATTTTTACCTTGTCTTATATTTTTAAGATGTTTATTAAGATATAGTTAACATACAATATTATATTAATTTCAGGTATACATCATAGTTATGCAACAGCACTCACCTGGCACCATATAGAGCTATTACCACATTATTGATTATATTCCCTGCGCTAAAGAAGTGATCTCCATAAGTCTGGCAACCATCTGACACCATACCACGCTGTCACAATATCACTGACTATATTCTCTATGACGTAAATTACATCCCCATGACTTACTTGTTTTAGATCAGGGAATTTGAACCTCTTATATCCCTTTACCTTTCCCCTTTTTTAATTTTACAGTTGACATTTAATATTATTTTATATTAATTTCAGGTGTACAGCACAGTGGTTACACATTTATATAATTTAAGAAGTGATCCCCCTGACTAGTCTGGTACTCACCTGGCACTACACATAGTAATTACCATATCATTGACTATATTCCCTCTGCTTTACTTTACATCCCCAAGACTATTTTATAACTACCAGTCTTCCTGGTCACCTGAGCCGCACACTCTAGCTGTGCCCTCCTCTTGTAGTTGAGTCTTGGTTGCTGTTTCCATGTCAGTGGGAGGGATTGACCCTCATGCTCACTGGTTGTGATGACTGGGCCTGACTACAGGGGAAGAGTTGTTGTGCAGGGGCTGATGCTACAGAGCAGGATCTGCCTCAGCAGGACTCTGGTACCTGTGCAATCTGCCCCTTGGGTGTGTTGTCCTGGGAGGTAGCTAGCTGATGTTCCAGCTTGTTTTGAAGCTGGCCACCGGGCGCATGCATCAACCCCAGTGCCACCTGGGAGGGGACCCACTGCAAGTCAAGTTCAGCCGCAGCCCATGCTCCACCCGGGACTACCCTGCAGGAGCCACAAAGTAATCTGTAGTTGGCTGCTGCCCATGCTGTCTTTGGAGGTGCCTTGAGAGGCCAAGCCATGAACAAAGGTTGGCTGCCACTAGTGCCAGCTTAGGGCTGCTCAGCCAGAGGTGCAGAACACACTCAAGCCAGGTTGCTTGTCTGAGTTCTGTATACTTTGAGAGACCTCAGGAAAGTCAGCAGCATGACCCAAAGCAGGCGGTTCGTGGGGAAATGCCACTGGAAATGGCTTGGGTGTGCCCAAAAGTTGGGTGGGGTGGGGACTCAGAATCACCAGGGCGTGGCAAACAAGCAATGCTAGCCAGCTTGATGGAGACTGAGATACAGTGGCTGCCTGTGTCTGCAGGCTGGGAAGGGAAAGGGCTCAACAAAGAAACAATGGCCTCCACCAGCTGCTCTGTCCGGGAGAAAGCTGCCCCTCCAGCCTCATCCTGAAGCCAGACAACATGGTTTCCCCCCAATCAATATGTCCCCGTCGCCTCTCCAGCTGCTGCCCCAGCACTAGCACTCAGAGACAGTGATTGCATCACTGAGTAAGTCTGTGTGCAGGCCCTTTAAGAGGAGCGTCCAGGGGTGCAGCCACCCTCTGTCTCACTCAGCCACAATCTCTGCTGGTTTTCACAGCCAGGAGTTATGGGACTTCTCTGTCCAGCACTGGAAACCTGGACTGGGACCCCTCACTTCTCCTGGGAGGACCTCCACAGCTGAGATATCTGTCCTGTTTTTTAATGGTCACATGCAGGTGTGGGACCATTCCATGTCTCTGCCTCTCCCACTAGTCTCAAGGTGGCTTCTTCTGTATATCCTTAGTTGCAGGGCCTCATTTCAGCAAGATTTCAGGCAATTCTCAATGATGGTTGTTCTGTGTTTTAGTTGTAATTTTGATGTGGTCATGACAGAAGGTGAGCACAGCATTTATCTACTCTGCCATCTTGACTGGAACTCTTACCTTCTTTTATTGAGAGTGATATTGATTTTTATTTATGATAGTGATATAAAGTTTCCTTTTATAATTAAGTATTTAAAATATTTAAAAAGTAAGCCAATTTAAATAATATTATATAGATAACTAAATATAGTATAGATGGCATATGGGCAACAGCCAAAATCAGAAAGGTAGCATTGAAGCTGCAAGTTTGGGAAGATGTGATACATTCTAAGTAACCCATTTTGCAGCTGTGTAAACTGAGACCAGAGAAGGAAAATAACTTGAACAGTTCACTTGGTCACAGAACCCAGATCTGTTATCTCATCTATTTTTTTCTGTTCCCCTCTATCTGAGATGAAGGGGGGGGGGAATAAAATAAAACCTCTCCACTGTGTAGCAGATCTAGGCTGACTGTGATGGACAAGTTGTCACTGATAGCAGGGATATAAACAATCTATACCCTCAAGTTCAGGCTGAGGCAGCCAAGGGGAGAAGGCAGGATATCAGGGATGAAAGGTGATCCATTCATGCAGAACATTATCATTCAGTAAGGACAACACAGCCTTCATTTGCCCAACACCAAGGCCATGCAGAGGCCAAGGACACAAGTAGGCGTAGCTCTTCCCTCTTCAATTTTTCATTCTATTGGGCTTCTTAGTGTTAAGAGATGTTCAAAGGGCAAAGCAATTCCTGAAAATGCCAGGGGTGGGCAGAGGCCCCCCATTTACAATCAAAACTAGCCTTCATACCTGATTAGATATTTTGCAAAATTAAAACTTTCCAATTTTTACATCTGAGTTTGTCTAAAATGAGTGTGTGCCACGTAGACAAATGGAAAAGCAGTAGAGCGTTGTTAAGAGAGCAAACCCTGGCATCCAACAGACCCACAATGTTTACATGCCAGCTCCATGATGCCACCAGCTGTGGGTCTTTTGGGAAGCCGTTAAACCTCTCTGAGCCTCAGTTTCCTCGTCTGTAAATGATGATAATCATCATGCCCATCATTGTGAGGATTAATTACTTACAAACTTGCTTAGCCTTGTTCCAGGCAAAACATGTAACCATTGTTAAGTCTTCGCAGCATTACAAGGGTGGGTTTGAAGGAGCCAGTGAGCCTTGCAGAAATTTTCTCTGGGAATGAAGGGCTGGGACAGAAATGAAGAAAACTGGAAGGAAAACCAGGTTACTTCAATCAGGCATCTGTTCGGAAGCCCCAGGGGGGAAGAGAGATGAGAACATCCACTTCCTGGACCTAGTCTCGGAGCCCAGCACCCTGAGCAACAGGAGACGCAAGCAATTCTCCTCGGTAATGAGGCTGTGCCTCCTAATCGGTGCATGGAACAGAATGCTTTGGCTTAATAGAGATCATTTCCCTGCCTCTTGCCCAACTCCCCAGCACAGCCAGCAGCTCTTTGTTTAGTGAAAAGTAGGGGCTTTGTGTAGTGTGGTGGGAAGGGCTGTAGGAGGCATTATTACCCTTATTACTATGATAATAGTTTAATCACAATCAATATTTATGAACATGCACAGAAGTCATGCAATCAACCAGCAGCTCTGCAACTCAAGGTTTTCTTGTTCTTGCCTAAGGACGCTTTCCAGGAAAGCCTGGGCTCTCTCACACTTTCCCCCAGCCCCTCTGAAGCTCTACAGTGGTCTTCAGAGGTCTTTTCAGATATCCATGATGGTTCTCAATAGTTCTATATGAGGTCTTATTTGTGGTAATAAGCATAGGAGTAGATCATCACAATATAACACTTTTGCTGTCGAAGTACTTCCACAGTCATCATCAGATTTTGGTAAATCATCTTGTGAAAAAGGTAGGACAGAGGAGGGGGCAGCATAATACAGTAGTGGATCCTTTGAAGTCAGATGCACTTGAGTTCAAATCCTAGCTCTACCACTATTTAGCTGTGTTCCCTGGGGAAAACAACTTAACCTCTCTGAGCCACAGTTTCTTCGTTTGTAAAATGAGATTGAATGAGATAGTGGAAGTCCGGCATTCAGTCATTGGTAAATGTATCCATATTTTTATATGTTACTATGTATTAGGTATTAAGTATTTCTATGTTGTCTATGAGAAAGCTGAATAATTGCTTTTCCCAAAGTCACGGAGCTGATAGTTGAGAGAGTAGGAGTGAGAATCCAAACTTGGAATCCAATATTCTCTTTCTGTTATCTGAAAATTTTTAAAATACTTGTTCCATTTAACACTGGCAACTTAGGGAAACCTTATTTTAAAACATTTCAACGCTTAACTCTTTTCTTTCAAACATGAATCAAATTTTGAAAGCCAGTGATCATTTTCCTGAGCAATGGCCATCCGGTGAGCTACCCATAAAAATGTTTGGTGTCCCAATTCCCACATCTGTAAACACAGGATTATAAACTCTGGAAAGTGAGGGGAGCTGAGCATCTCTGTAGCAGTTGCACGGCGCTTACGTGGGCATAGCGTTTCCCATTTGGCCGGAAATTCCATTGATCTTCAGCAAGCCCTGGAGACATTTCAGCCCCTCAGTGGCAGAGCTCTGAGAACTCATCATGCTGTGTATGATTCCAGATATACTTCAAGGGTTGTGTTTTTCTCCAGTCCTCAGCAAGTGTTGGAAGGGGCTTTCACTGTAATTGTCACTTGGCCTCAAGCAGGAGCCAGCCACTGAGGTTTGCTCAACTGCTCACCCGCACACACAGTCCCAGTACATCCACCCACTGGCACATTCTGTCTTCCCCAAGCAGTCAGTCCCTCAGTTGGCACTTACAATTTATTCTTCCTCCCAAGATGCACTGAGAGCATCCGGATTATGTATTGAGGGAGGTTTTTGCTAGGTTTTGCCTTTGCTTTTGTAAAGGACGTATCTCGAAATCCTGATTTCAGTCAAGCAAAAACCTTGAAGAAGTTACCCGGGAGAAGATACATTCTTCCTGCAAAAATGCTTGTCTCCACTGGAATGTTAAAAATTCCATCACTTGTTTTGTTCTTTTTTCAATAACTTTTTATGAAGAAAATATATATACACATTTAAAAAATGAAATAGTACAGAAACACTCATAATAATAATTTTTTTAAAGCAACATTTGTCTTTGACTACATGCATTTAGATGTAAACCCTGCCTGTTTCCACCCTCGGTTCCTTACCTCAGAAGGGACCCTTTGACACAATTTTGTGCTGTGTATCTTCATAGCTCCAAGTACTATTCTTATATAATTTGATATAGTGATTGTCCCCCGACCGTAATACGAGTTGTAGCCCAGTCACCATCTTCCACTTCTCCTCCTCCCTCCTCCTGTTACAGTTGTAACATTGTTACATTGTGTATATTGTTCTTCTCAGTACCTTGGTAACTTGAAATAATACCCATCCATCTTTAGTTCTCATTTCATCCCCAAGATGAGGCTATGGACACCCTGCCCTTTCCCTTTGTACCCTGCTTTATCCTCCAGTTGATCTCTTGTTCTAACATGGGAAGTGCATGGCAATCTCTCCACTCTTATCATTTAAAAATGCAATAACCTCTATTTATGAATGTCTCCTGTGACTAGACCAACACTCTCCAATAGAATTTTCTGCAATGATGGAAATATTCTATGTCTGAACAGTCCAGCCTAATAGCCACTAGCCACATGTGGCTCATGAGTACTTGAAATGTGGCTAGTACCACTAAGAAGTTGAATTTTTCATTGTATTTTAATTCATAAATTTAAATAACTACATGTAGCTATTGAATCGTATAGGGCCAGATCAAGCTGAATATTCAAATCTGATTACCTAGGACAGCCTGATTTTTCAGCAGAAATGATAGTAATATCTGACACGCAGTTGTTACTATGCCCTGGAAACTGTTCTGGGAACTCAGTTAATAACCCAACAATTTTATGATGAGTACCATTACCCCCATTTTATAGATAAGGAAAATGTGGCATGGAAAAGTTAAGAAACTTGCTAGTAAGTGGTAGAGCTAGAATTTAGCCCCACGCAATCCAACTCCAGAGTTTATGCTCTAAACCACTTCTCTATACTGTCTGTAATCCCCCTTAGAAATCCCCACATCCTTTTTCAGATACTATTTCCAATCTGCTGATCGATGATGTGGTCACAGCTCCTTCCACGTTATTGGCCTCAGTGATGCTTGTCGTAGGGACACATGCATTTAGATATAAACCCTGCCCATTCCATTTCTGCCACAAAAGGAGAGCATAAAACTGGAGGCTGAGGGAGATGGGCAAATCAGCAGAGGGGCACACTGCCCAGTCATAGAAAAGCTGTTCCTTTGGCCTGGTGATGCCAACAAGAGCAGGATAGCAGCCTGCATGCACTGAGGGTTTGCCATGTTCCACTATTACGGCCCTTTCTGTGTAACATCTTCATTAATTTTTATAACAGCCCAACGAGGCACAGACGAGGCGACTACAACTAAAGGGTGCTGGGAATCTGAAATGAGGCGGTGCATGAGAAACACAGAAAATAGTGCCTGGCGTAGAGTAAATTCTCAACACACGCTGCTTATTGTTATCCTTTTATCTCTTTGCCAAGTCTACCCAGTGGGCCATGCTGCATTGTCTGGTACCTGTGTGAATGGTCTTTACTTATCTCTAATGTTTTTCCTTTCCCTGGTAACTACAGTTTTTTCCCAGAGCCTCATTTCTAGAGCTCTTATTAATACTAAAGTAGTAATAGCCTTTTGTTTTACTGCTAGAGTATTTATAATCTTTCCACAGTGTGGGAAGTGTTTCCTATTCCACATTCTAACTAGAACCTGCCTCATACACCAGCCAATAGTCACAGACTTTTTTTTTTTTTTTTAATTCCTGAAAGAATCTGGAGAAAACAGCCTGGCACCCTATTATAGTAGATAAGGACAGGAGGCCAACAGGTTAGGCAGGTGGCAGAGGTCAATCAACTAGTTAATGGTCAGATTCGGATTAGAAATTTACATTTTGTGATTCTTCCCCCACCTCTTTGTCTCCCACTTGTGATGCTCTAGTCCAGAAGTCAGAAAACTTCTTCTAGAAAGGATCAGACACTAAATATTTTTGACTGTACAGGCTACATGGTCTCTGCCACAGCTACTCAACCTCTGCCCTTGTAGCATGATAGCAACTCTGCACAAGATGTAAATAAATGGGCACGGCTGTGTTCCAATAAAACTATTCATGGGCACTGAAATGTCAATAGCTGATCATTTTCAAATGTCAGGAAATTTTCTTTTTTTTTCAAATTTTCTTTCAACTATTTGAAAATGTGAAAACCATTCTTTGCTCATGGGCCATCCCAAAACAGGCAGCAGGCTAGATGTGGCCCATGGGCCATCCCCGGCCCACCTTTGTTCTAGTCTATTAACTGTACATGGGGACCCATTTGGCACAGTCAACTCTCAGCTAACCGCAGTGAATTAAACACTAGTAATAATATCAGCTACTGCTTCCTGGGCTCTTACTGTGTAACAGGAATTGTTTTGAGTACTTTATTTGATGTCAACCTGTCCAGCCTCACAGGAACCCTCTGAAGAAGATACTATTGTTATCCTCATTTTGAAGATGAGATTATTGGAGCTGTGGGAGCTTAAATAATTTTTTCAAAGCTCATTCAGCTAGTAAGTGATGGAGCATAATTAAAACCAAGATCTGTCTGACCCAAAGGTCCCTATACATCCTACAAAGTAGGTTCCCTTTTTCCCAGATCTCAGATGGTTGGTAGGTAAGAAATAGATTTAGAATGACACCTCATTTTCAGAATATCAACAACTTGACATGGTGAAAGGAGTCTGCACTTTATAACCAGCCCTGGGTTTGTATTTCAGCTCCACCACTTACTGGTCCACCTCTTGAGAGTTGCTTAACTTCTCTGAGGCTGAACATCTTCATCTGTGAAGCAGGGATGCTGAAAGGAACCTTCTAAAGTTCTACAGTGATGGTTAATTGAGTTAATTATACATAAGGTACCTAGCACAGTGCTCCATACATACATGCTCAATAAATGTCATTAAGGATCAGGTGAAAATTAGGTTGCTCATTAATGTTTTTATAGCCAGGAGACTCAGGAATGACCAAATCCTGTCCTAGACCATCCCACAGTATCCTCCAGGGAAATATGTGCAATGGATAAATTTGGGGAAATAAGAGACAAAGTAACATCTTCTTGAATGTCTTGGTTATCTATTGCTGCATAGCATACTATGGCAAAATTAATGACTTAAAACAATCAGATTACTTTGCTCACAATTTTATGAGTTAGGAGCTTAGGAAGAGCTCTGCTAGAAGATTCTTTGGTGCCTTGTGGCACTGACTGGGGTCATTTGTTTGGCTGCTTTCAGCAGGAGACTGATCAGAGCTGGGATTGGATGTCTGATAATTTGATGTGTCTCCGTGTCACTTCCATCTCCCCATATGGGGGTCTCATCCTGTTGACCCCCTCCACATGACTTGGCTTCTTGCAGCATGGGAGACCCAGCACAGTTGCACTTTTGTGGCAGCTGGCTTTCAAGACCCTCCTAAGACTAGGCTCAGGACTGGCATGGAAGAGACCATATTCTATTCTATTTGACATATTCTATTAGTCAAAGTAGTCACAGGCTGGCCCAGACTCAAGGGAGGTGGAAGAATAGACTCCACTTCTCAATCAGGGAATGGCATGCCCACACAGGGAGCAAAATAATGGACCACAAGCATCTTTGGAAACAAGCTACCACATTGTTAACTGGGGTTCAGGTCCATATTTCAGTGCAGAGACCTCTACAAGCCATTCTGGTCTCCAGGGATGTATTTCTAAGAAGCTAGGGCTAACGAGCCAGGGAGATATAGAATCAGAGAGTCAGTCTAGACTACAACTTGGCACAGGGCCAGAAAAGAAAAGCCAAATAAGACCGCCAGGCCTCTTACAGCAGGATAAGTCACACACTCTTACCTGAAGCATTCTAACCATGAAACAGAAGCCCCACATTTAAGGTTTACTGGCCCCACCCACTAGCGAACATAGCCCAGTCTGTAACGTAGAACCTGACCAGTCAAACCAGCCTCTTTGGAGGTGAAAGGAAAAGATAACGCAAAAATAGTAGGTAACACTTATTGAACACATACTATATGCTGGTCCCTGTGCAAAGGTTTTTTACAGACATTAACTCGTTTATTCCTTTGCATGAACTAAATGAATAGAGGCCAAATGCTTAGAATAGTGTCCGGCACATGCTAAACACTCAAGAAATCTGACTTTTTAAATTGATAATCCATATCGCCATTCTATGAGAAAGCGTATTGTCATTATTTCTATTTTCCAAGAAGGAAGCTGATGCTTAGAGAGGTTAATAACCTGGCCCACACATGATGAGTGACAGAACCACATGCCAGCTCAGGCATCTGACTCCTGACCCCAAGCTCTTATTTCTACCTTGTACTGCCTACAGTGTAGAGAAACGAGAGACCCTTTAAGATCTTCTCATAGAGGCGACAAATTCCCTGTATAGTGCCTTGCTGCACTTTCTTTAATGTCCCTGTACGACTGTTAAAGCTTAAAAACAAACTTCAAGAAAGCACTGGGAACCTCGACCCTGGGTACTGAGACAAGAGTGCTATGCTCAGAAGTTCATTCATTCAACACGTTTTTATTGAGACCCTACAATATACCAGGCAGTGCAGACACTGAGGGGAGAGAGAGTTCTTAGTCCTCAGAAAGCCTACACTCTAGACAGGAGGATGGTGATAGATGATAAAATTCAACTAATAGAGAAAAACTTATTTTATGGATGGCGGTAGCGTGAGTCACATTTTTGCATACTAATCTGCCTCACTCTCAAAACAAGAAAAAAAAAGAAATCCAGATCACTAAGATCACCCGGGTTAGGGAAGCGGAGAAAGGGGCAAAATAGCGTCATTATCCTGGCGGCAGAAATTTCAAAAGCCAAACGTTGAAGTCAGTTTTGCTGGCCTCTTGAGATGGTGGTGTGGTCGGCAGTTTCTAAGCAAAGGCAGAGAAATCAGCTCTTGTGAAGTCAAACAAGCAGGGGTGGAGTCAGCTCATGCAGAGAATAAATTGTTTCCTTGGTTGATTTTTTTAAGAGACCATGGGGAGAAAGGAGAGCTCAGGCAGTCACTAATGCAGTGGTATCTGTTCAGACTTATTTTTCCTTCAATCTTTGAGTCTTACCCACCAGATTTCTGTTTGCAAAAAGGGCTTAATCCACTTTTTTTTTTTTCATCTGTGCATTGATTTAATAGTATCAAACCCCAAGGTCCTCCAAGCCTGCACCTGGGTTGCTTTTTCCCCTAATGAAGCAAGAGAAGTGGTTTAAGCCCCTGCCGTGCCCCCTATCAAAGCTTCACAATGATTAACTCAGGTCCCCTTATTAGGAACAGGCAGTAGAAAATCCCTTAGTCATCAGCATTGTGAAAATCCCAGAATAGTGAGTGTTCAATGAAAAGATTACCTTGGGCACCTGAGAAATAATGGAAGAGCTCAATAGAGAAACCATTAAGCCTGTCTACACAGGCTAAGTCAGGTGGAGGGTCGAGGTAATTAGCTGGGACATTCAGGCCCGAGAAACCGTTTTGGACCTTCTACCCTGACTGAGTCAGCACAGATAATTATTCAAATCCCTTATATATTTTTCCTAGAGACGCCATTTTGGGTTGTGTCTACACATACACACACACACACACACACACACACACACACACACAAATATGCCTTGTCAATAAAAGTGATTTGATAGGTGTGTTTTTTTAATTGAGTATTAGGCAGCTTAGGGGATGGGAGGTCCAAAGTCGTAATTTATTAGCTGTGTGACTTTAAGCTAAGTTGCTTCATGACTCTTAGCCTCAATTTCTTCAACTGTAAAATGGGAATATTAGTAGGACACCCGCCTCCTCATAAGGTTGTTGAGAGGATTAAACACAGCAAGTGCACTATTCCCAAGTCATCGCCTGATAAGTCGTAAACACTCAAGAAGTGTTCCTTATGTTGTTACTTTTGGGGGAACATGACTCATTCTGAGTGTTTGGAAAGATTGTGCAGTTAGACATTATTTTAGATAGAAGCCAGGAGTCATGGAGCAAACTCATCTGCAGCCCCTCCTGTGGTACCTTGTCCATATCAAGGCTCTTTGCTTCAGGCACATGGGAACTGGAACAAGGCTGCTCACTGACAGTTTGCTTCCAACCTTCATGCTTGATCTCCACAGCCTCTCCTAATCTGTCTCCATTTCTAAACTTTTTCCAGAACTGGCTCTATCTAGGAGGTCGGGCATGGGGAGGGAAGAAGGCTCGTGGATCCTGCTAGAGAAGGTTATTCTTTTTTCCACCAGAGGGAATGGTGGGAAAGCAGATTGTCTCAGGAAATGCAATCACAGTTCTTGCCTCTCCTTTGCAGGGAGCTGAGTGCCTGCTTAGAGTGCCAGACCAGGTGTCTGGAGTAAACTCCTCCCCCTCTCCCCAATCACCCATGCTCAGGGCACATGGCTCGGTCCCAGAGAGCATTAGACATGTGTCACTGAATATCACAGAGTGCACTGGCCTGGGGAAGTGCCCCCTCAGCTCAGCCTAAGCTCAGCCATCCTGACAGAGGGAGCAGAGGTCTTTGCTCTCTGCCTCAGTGTTTCAAGGGCAAGTTCTCCAGTGTATAGGGTGTTCACAGAATTGTCAGAGAGTATGCCAGACTGAGAATGTTCTCAGATATCTGGTGGTAACCTGAGGAGGGTCCAGCATCCTTTTCTTATGGCAAGAAATTGCCTGTGGTCTAGAGGTGGGGAGTGAAACTGTCACCATTGCCACCAGGACTAGGAGTATGTGCTTTATCTGCACCAGTAATCGTGTTACAGTTTACCATGTGCCCAGCCAGCACTGTTCTACACACTTAGCTGGATCACCTCATTCCTCACAGCATCCCTTTGAGTAACATTATTGTTCAAAGTCACCAAGCTAGAAAATGGCAAAACCCGAGTTCTAACCCAGCCAATCCTAAGCCACTAAGCCAGTCTTAGTCACTACGCTAGGAAGATTTCTTTTAAAGTTTAAAAAAAGAAGAAAGAAAATTATACACACACTTCTGAGAACCGTTGATGTTTCCAGTCATACATAATGACAGAATTCTATGAAATAGTAGTACTTTTTAAGAAACTTACATTCATCAAAACATCTACATATAATGGAAAACAGCCTTGTGTAGATTATAAGGCCTCTTGTTTATTTGATCTAGAGACAGTGCCTCGTGTGCACCTGGATTTCTGACCCTTGGCAATAATTCCAAAGTCTTAGTGGGACGGGAGGGTCTGGTCCTTCCTCTCTACTTAGACATATTCCTACGGCTACTTAAAAGAAATATTATGCGTCCAGGAAGCACTGTTGGCAGGAGGCAGGAAATGGTTCTGGGGACTAGAATTCTGATCCTGCTTCTGCCAGTGTAGTCACTCTGCTATAGCTTACCATGTCTACTCTGAAAAATAGAAATGATGACAGCTGCCTACCACTTAGAGACGAGCATCAGAGAACAGGAAGGACAGGTGACCTGTCACATCAGGATAGGCTCACGTGCAGGGAATCCTAAGTAGCCTCTGCTGGAGCTACCTTATCCAAGAGGTTTCAACCACCCGGGGTGGCCAAAGGATGGCTGGACTGAGATAGCCGTTTGCACCCTCTTCTGGGGCCCTGTCGTGTTACTCATTCATCCTGGTTCTATGCTCTAGAACCACTATGAACACTTTCAGTCCATCTGTGTTGAAGCTCCTTAATTCACTACATAAAGATTATCATTTTCTTTGCCATTAGTTTTTCCCTTTTGAGCAAGATGCCTCTGCTTTCATTTTCCTTATCAACGACACTTCCAGGCTCCCCTGTATCCTTACCGTCAACATCCTTCTTAAAGTTCAATGGCCAGAACCAAACATGATACACCATAAGGTTCTAAATAATAATAGGACCACTGTTTCTGTGAGCTATCTTTCCTGTTATTGTGTGATTGGAGGAAGACATAAGACTATGTGCAAGTCAGCAGTTATCAGATTAAAAAAAAAAAAGCCCAACGACCTGAAGGCTGGTGCATGTAGGAGCGTGGCTGGTTTTCATTCATGACATAAAACTTGTTTTGTCTTTTCAAACTGCCTTGAAAGGAACAGAATTTGACTGGTGTCATTCTCTGGATTGGAACTGCATGTTAGTGGTAAATGCAGAGTAGGCGTGTTTAAAGGTTGATCATTTCAGCTGTAGCAAAACTCTACCAACTGCCAAGCACCAACTCTATTGAGCAAAGAAATCAATTTCTAGCTGAGAGTTATTTTGCCAGCTCTGACCACTGATGCTTGAATTCCTCGTACTTTTCTACCATTGGTATGGAGATCAGGAGTTCCAGAGGAAACATTGGGGCTCAGGAGTCTCTGCCTTCTGGCTGAGATCATTAGCAAATACCGTGTTTTCTCGAAAATAAGACATAGCTGGACCATCAGCTCTAATGCGTCTTTTGGAGCAAAAATTGATATAAGACCCATATTTTATGTATTATATTATATTATATTATATTATATTATATTATATTATACTATATTATATTAAAAACCCTGTTTTATATTATATTAAAATAAGACTGGGTCTTATATTAATTTTTGCTCCAAAAGACGCATTAGAGCCGATGGTGCAGCTTATGTCTTATTTTTGAGAAAACACGGTGAATTCTTAAATTCTATGGGTTTTAGTGTTCTCAGTTGTAAGTAAATATGATTCATAGCCCCCATTTTGTAGGGTGTCTTAAAGAAGAAACTGTACATAAAAGTGCTTTGCAAAGTGGAAAACTGCACTTATAGTGTGAGATTATGGTAAATGGGGGAGACTTGAAAGAAAGGAAAGCCACCTTTTTGCCCAAACTAAATCCTGGAACAGGCATGGAGAGGAATGGTTTGGGAATGTGAGTCATTTAATAGAAATGTTAATTGTGCAAAATCTGGAATGCTTTCCTCCAGTTCCTTTAATGGCCCAGAGTGGTTTGCTTCACCCACCAGCCTTTGCAGGTGGGTAGCTTTACATACGACTATATTGGCTTTCAGTGGCTTCTCAATCTGCTCATTCCTTTGCTTATTCCTCAACCATCCTGGAGCCAGAACTGGTCAATAGCTTTCTCTCCTTTCTTCCTTCTACCAATTTTTCCTAAGCGCCCTTTATAAGCCAAGTCCAAGTGAATCGCTGGGGATACAACCATGAGCAAGACATGACATTCTGTGGGAGACAGACATTGCACCAAAATTAGTGACGTGCAATGGCAATCAGTGCTGCAAAGAAAAAATGTAGGCTTCTCGAAGAATCTCTACCAGGGAAATCTGGGAATCATCCTGGGTACTGGTAGTGATTCCAGAAGATAGAATGCATTGCTCTCTCAGTAATTAACTAACCAATGTGTGTTCAGCTCTGTAAAGTTTACGAAGCACTTTCTCACATGTTTTTCTCACTTGATCAGGTTCTCAACCCTGCAAGGTACACAGTATTATCACCCTGTTCTAGAAATCTAGAAACCAAGGCTAAGGAATTAAAGTAATTATCCCAGGGTCAACTGGTTCTTTCACTTACAGAACGTTTGACTCTCAATCCTCTGCTCTTTCCACCCCCACTCTTCAGGCTTGTTGGCTTCTCTCCCTTGGAAGCTAACATTTTGAAAAGTAGTAGCTTTGGGAAAAGGACAAGGGGGGAAAAATGCTCCTCTGGATACTTTCCTGGGAGACATGTGGGTAGAGGTTTTGATTCCCAGTATGGATCTCAACCAAATGGCAAGAGGAAGCCTCCCTGCGATGTAAGAAGACGTCCTAACTGCTTTGGGGGCATAACAGTCTTTGTGGTTGCCAATAAAACCAAAAACCCTCTCTGACCCCAAATGTTGCCCCTCCATCTTACCTGTACTTAGAGGCACCTGTATGACTAAATGTGAGTCAAAATGAAACACATGCCATATCAGACGTACTCCCACAGGAGTACGTCCTCAAACCCAGCTGGTCATTGACTTCTCCCAGGACCCAGAGCCCACCCAGGTCAGCATATGAATGGCTCATCTTAGCTCCCATTTGCTCCGTGCTTACTATGTCCCAGAACTTGGTGTGCGTTCATCCCTGGGGTAACCGCTGAAGCAGGCACCAGTAGTATCTCCATTTCCCAGATGGTGCAACTGAGGCTCAGAGTGATGAAGTACCTTGCCCAAGGTCAGACAGCTTTTCAGTTGAAAAGCCAGGATTTGAACCCAGGTCTGAATCAAACTCCATGCTCGAACACTATACTCCACCGCACTTTCTCCCCAAAAACTGAAATTTGATAACTACCTCTTGCACTTCCCTTCTGAGATTTTTAGTTTTTAAAACCAAGAGACACAACATCATCATTGGGATAGTTTTAGAAGGCTCTGGTACCCTCCCCACCCCACCCACAGACACCCATCTCTCTCTGGGGTAAGGATGCCCACCTACCACAGCCCCTCCTCTTCTTGAAAAGACTTAACTGACACAGAGAACTGAAGGAGTCAATGAGGCAATTAGGACAAACCTGCAGCCCAATTGTACAAAGACCCAAGGTCCAAGGAGCGACACTGGCCTCAGCTGCTTTTCTAGGCTGGTGAGCCCTTCATCACAGTGTGGGTTTAGCTACAGTCATTTTTCTTCCTTTCAAAGAGAGGGAGGAAAATGCAAATCTCCCACACCAGCTACAGAACCTCAGTCAGTAAAACTTCACTCTCTTTCTGTTCACTTTCTCCTCCTCCTCCTCCTTCTTTCTCCACACCCCCCGCCCCCCCTCTCAGTGGCTATAGCTTGGGAAAAAAATAGCAGACAGATTTTATTTGTTAGTACCTTCCTGTGTTCCCTGGTCAGCTCCATGTGCCGGCATATTGTTTTAACTCTGATGGTGATACAGCATTGAGCTGTGAACAATTAAACATAAACACCAGTCTCACTTCTATCCTCCTCTTCCTCCTTAGGTGAAGGCAGCCTCCAAATATGTGGATGTACCTGTGAGTATTTGAAAATTGTTTTTGTGGGTTTTGGGGGGGGTTTAGTTTGGTTTGGGGTTTTTTGCTTTCATGAGAATTTTGGTGGAACTGTTTTCATTAGTTGCTGCTAAATTCTATATTCCTAATGGAATCACCAGAAAGAGGGAAGCCACAAATATTTCATGGTAAAATTTTTATCATTGGAGAAGAGGGAAAGGTTTCTTTCATCAGGAAGAGAGGTCTTACGTGAGGATAAACCCAGTTCACTTTCATTTTAATTTTCATTGGCTTCTCTGATATATTTCCTTCTGTGATCACCCTGCTCACCTCCTCTCCTGCACACACACCTCAGAAGTAGAACCATGAGCTAAAAATTTGCACAAGGGTACCAGTATTTTTTTAAAAAACAAATAAATTCTGAATTTGTTCATTTTGGGGTCAATTCTGCAATTGTTTTAAGGAAACCTTACAAAACTGTTTATAATTAGTGCAGACCTCATTAATGAAGAGTGCTCTCAAAGTTCACAGATAAAGCACTTGAAGTTGCCCAAAATTTACATTTAAATTGAGGTTAAGTACAACACATGAACGTTAGAACATGGGATTACCTGTGATAAACCAGGTCACATTTATAGACAGACTTTGCCCGCCTATTAGCAAAATAAAATTGGAGAGACTTAAATATATTCCAATAAAGAGGGAAAGAAATAATTCTGTTTCTCTATTTCGAACAAAAGAGGTGTGAGTCTATTATAAAATATTAAATTTAGAGAGCTTATCTCAACAGCCACCAAGGGTCTTGTACTGAATGTTTTTCATTCTGAACGTGGTTAAGTACCCTCCTTGTTCAAATACTTAATTGTTAAAATTTGTTTTTTTCTAAAAGGATTTATATTAACATTTAAATTCATTTCCCCAGGAAGTTAAGTGTGTAATGGTTTATTGGCTTATTTCTCAAAGGATGGCAAAATGGAAAATTGGAGTGAATTTAGCATTAGCCTATATTTTGTTTATTTAATGAAAGAATGTACAATCAATAATTATGCTGTGAATTTATATAATATTTCTCATCGAGGGACTTCAGATTCCTTCACGTAGATAGTCCTTATAATGGAGAAGAGAAAAATCTCATATAACTGCAGCAAGGAGTGAAGTTAAGTAACTTATTTTCCCAAGTCCCAAAAATATAAACTTTCAGTTCACAGGGAGCAAACCACTCAAATTCTGTAGGCCTGTTTCTCCATCCTTAGAATAGAAATAATAATACCCAAGTCACGGGTTTGCAGATTAAATGACACATACTCAGCACCATGCCTGGCCCTTGTTAGACATTTCAGCAGCAGAAGCAGGGCACGTGGGGGTGAGGAGTTGAACCCACACTCTATTGCATGGGGGTGAGAGTGAGGTATGAATTTACTGACATCAGTCCTGGCCTGCACTGGTCTTCAACAGTAGTAGAAACCGATGGCTAAGGTATGTTTTCTGGAGGCTTCAAAGCAGAGGGGAGACCCCACCAGCAAGGCTGGAACAGGTGACCAGTAAGCAAGGCTCAAATGCCTGGAGAAATTTGATTAGGCAATCCATACTAGCAACTGAAATTGGCATTTGGGGGAGGTCAAAATGTATGGGTGAAGTTCGGTAAATAATGTAATTAGACTTAGCTAGTTTGCAGTTAGATCCACCCTGATATTCAGCTATTTCCTCTTTGTTCCTCCCCTCACTGATTAACTGGAGAACTCTGTTTTGTTCCCTTTCTCAAGACTACCCATACCTCATTAATCCACTTAATTAACAAAATCTTAACCTGGTAATGGTAATTTCTTAATCCTCAGGCGCCCAAACACCAGAATACACATAAAACCCCAGGCCGGGTGGCTGAGTCTATTATCTCAAAACAGATAATATTATCTTAAAACAGACCCGACCCCAAGAAGCGATGTCAGCCCTGGAACCTGCCTGACCGACTCCCCCTTTCCTTTGTTCTTCTTCTTATGTCCCTATAAAACTGTCTGTCGGTTCTAGGAATGGGGAGATGGCCTTTGGACAGGAGTGCACCATCCTCCCAGAATGCCGGCATTCGGAATAAACCTGCTCTTCTTTCCACCAACCTTGTCTCTCGACTTTTAACTTTTTCGAGCAGCACGCAGCCGGACCTTAGGATGGTATCAAAAAGAGTCAAATATCAGCAATTTCATGTGATTCAACCTAATTCCTGCCAGTCAGGTTCAGATTTATTGTAGAGGAAAAAGATGGACTCTGCATCAACATGATAGGTGCCATGATCTATAGCCATCCCATGTTTGTGGATGAATTACGTTGTATCAGAAGCCTTGCTCACTACGGGGGAACAAAATGAATTAGCAGAGTGTACACTCCATAGGGAGGCAGAAGAAAATGATGTGGCTTGTCCCAAAAGGTGGTGCCTTTACCACTGAGGATACACAGTACGATAACAATTGCAGCCAAACCTTACAAAGTACTCACTGTGTGTCGGGCACTTTCCTAAGCGTTTTACATTTAATCTTCACAACAACCCCATTTTAAAGATGAGGAAAGTGAGGCCCAGATAGGTTAGCTTGCTCAGGGTCCCACAGTTGGTAAGTGGCAGAGCTGAGATTTAACCCAATGTTCTTAAACACTGTACCATCTGCAAGCTGATGTTAGTGAATAGACAAACATCTTTATTTGAATAATTGAGTAATTATTTTCATATTGGAAAAACTGTGATTAGCACATCAAACCCATGATTTTACCAATGACTATGGCTTAGGACAAAGGTACACTGTAAAATTAACTTGATTAAAATATGCTTTATAGCAAATACTATTATAGTAATAACAGTATAACTAATGTTCTAGTACATAAATAATTTTAGAGAAAATAATAGTACATAATACATGTATGTGCTATATGTGCATTATTTATATGTAGTAGATAACAGTAATTATGTACTTCTTAAAACAACCCTATAGGGGGTTAATATTTTCATCCTCGTTCACAGCTGAGGAAACTGGGAGGTTAAGTAGCACACCCAAGGTCGCCTGGCAAGTAAGTGGGAGAGTGAATCGAGGGCTAGCAGATTGCGCGCTGGCACTGGCTCCCAAGAGTCACCTGTGTGCCTTCCTTTCCAACAGCGCCTTCAGTGATGGCTCCTTGGTAGCTGGAACTCAGCCATGGAGAGGGTATTTACACCTTGGAAATCGGCAAGCACTACAAATCAAGGGTTTTTATTTATTTTGTTTTGTTGTTTTTGTTTTGAAGAGCCAGTTTAACCAGCACACCAGTGATTATCACCTATTGAATCAGTGGTCCTCAAACTAGAATGTGCAGTGGTAATATTTGACAAGGTTTTTTAGATTGTTTTGTTTTGTTTTCATTTGATTTCATAGAGATTTCCAGCCCCTTGCCTCCAGAGATTCTTCCTCCAGAGTACTTCTGAGATGGAGCCTGGAAATCTCTTTCTAAAAAGCTCTCCACGTGATTTGGATATGTAGTACAAGTTTGGGAACCATTGGACTCAGTCATAGATTCTTGACCTTGCGTACATACTGGAAACACTTGGGGGCTTTTCGCACCTATTAGTGCCAGGTTGCTTGCCAAATTAACACAGTTTCTGGAGTCTGAGGTCTAGGCATCAGTATTTTTTAAAGTTCCCCAGGTCCTTCTCATTTGCAACCAGGTTTAAGAACCATTGGATAAAACTATCGTTCAAGTTATTTCTAGCTCTAAAGACTCTGAGTTCATTTCGGTTGCCGTGTGAGGTCTTGGCACATGATTTATTGGTTTAGTTCTATGTGGACTACCTTAGAGACTCATCTCTTAATTATCCACACTAATGAAGAGAAGCACTATCACCAGTCATTCAAAACGTTGCATAATCCCCAAAGCATATCTCTTTGTCTTAGATGTAGTATTCAGACCCTTTGGTATCTGTAGAAGATTTGCATTCCTAATTAGGGCTTGCTTAGGATACTGAAAATCTGAATTTATTTTCTCCAGCTCAGACGTATCCTGGTAGGAGCAAGCTATTAATACAATTAAAATGTCCTATTTCTCCTAAGCCACAGAGTGGATCCTTCGCAAATGATGTTTCCCACATGTGGATGGACATAACTACACAGAGATGTATTTATGTGTTGTTTGTATCATATGTTTTCTAAAGTATACATTCTATCCCCTCTGCCCAAGCCACAGTTAAAATAAACAATGTAATTATGTGATATTAAAAACCATTGCCTAAAGTTTTTCCCACTGTTCGTAGATAGCAATATGGTATAAAGCATGATTTATCTAATAGAATCAGTTGTTTAGCCAAGAACATTTTCCATCCATAACTACAAGTTAGCTTGTTTATGTGTGAACTGTTTCTGTTTTAACCATTTTGGTTGGACATCTATTTACAATGCATTACACACCCTCCCCTGCCTTATTAAATAAGGAACTGGCCGTACTTTAACATTTTTTCTGTGACCGAGGATCACCGTTGTGACAATGACTTTCCCAATGACGCCTCCCCCCAGGGCCTCCCGAGGGGCAGGGGCAGCCTCCTTCTCCCAGACCCCAGCCATTGGCGGCTCTAATGTCTTGTTACTACAGTTTGGCAGCCTTCTCCCTCACACTCAGGGCAGCAGGAAAAGGGGTAACGCTCTTTTATCAATACACCTGTTTCAAACAAGCCCCCTCATCCCCCTTGATGGCTCACCAAAGGATGGAAAGCTAACTTGGAATGAGATGTAAAGCTCGTTAAAAAGAAAGCTGGCTGTGAGATGTGGCCTTAGGACTCTATTAAGAGAAAACTACACATTTTCATGCAGCGACTCTGTCATTTTTATTTCGATGTTGGTTTCTCTGAGGCCCCCTTTTACTTCTTGGTTCTAAAGTAGATTTCAAAGGTAGGTAAGGCTATGAAATAACATAATATGGGGGCGGGGGGGCGGGTCATAGTGTCTCATGTTTGCTATAGTAATATAGAGCTTTATATATATTGCTATATATAGTAATATATAGCTTTTAAGGTATTTTCACATACATTATTTTAGCTGATGATCATAACAATTCTTAAAGGTAAGGAGGGAGCTACTATTAACCCCATTTTACAGGTGGTATAACTAAGGCCCAGAGAAATTTAAATGATTTTCACAAGTTTGTTTGTAGGGTACCCAATCAAAATCCATGTACAATAAGTCCCCACTTAACATCCTGGATAGGCTCTTGCAAACTACAACTTTAAGCAAGAGGACGCATAATGAAACCCATTTTACCAGAGGCTAATTGATGTAAACAAGAGTTAAGTTCCTAGGGCATTTCATCAACATTATTTGTTATTCAAGGACCTACTGTAGAGTGACTGAAGAACTTAAAAAAAAGAGGTGGGATGAGGGCTTATTCATTCATGGATTTCTTCATTCAGCAAATATTTATGAGTACCCACTACTATGTGCCAGGCATTATTCTATGTGCTCAGGATACAAGAGAAAAAGACCAAATAAAGCCCCTGCATTCATGGAGCTTGTGTTCTAGTAGGCGAAGACAGACAAAACAAACAACAAATAAATACCTAGTACAATGTCAGATATTAGTAAGTGCTAGGAAGAAAAATTAAACAGTCAACAGATAGAGAATCGTGGAGTTTCTTAACTATCTGGGAGAGATGAACCATACTGTTTTTCCGTTTTAATCAAAGTCTTAATAACTTAAATGCCCCTTTGAGGACAGCAAATTTAGGGAAAAGAGGGGTGGTGAAAATAATCACTATTGTAGATCACTGTTTCTAACGTTGTGGGTTACTAATAGGTCTGTGAAATTTGGCTTTGCATCTTAGCTGTAAGATGGCTGCATGTGTCCAGGAAAAAACGACATCTGCCACAAGTATCACCAGGGAAGAAATGGGCACAATAATCCTAAGTCCCCCTAGGGGGTAGGGGTCCCTATGGTAGGAGAATGCCCTTTGATGTGAGACTGCCAAAGGGAGAGAAGAGAGGTGCCAATTTAGAACTGATAGCTGTCACTTATATCTCATTGGAGAACCACTATTGTTTTGTATCATAAAACTGCAACAATTATAGGACCATCACAGAACCTGTTCGATCCATTCGCTGAAAATTGCTTGAAAGTGTAACAGTTGACTACTGTGGCGTTGGGCTGTCCTCATTGTTTTTCAAATTAATACCTTGTCATTGTTTCAGCAGGTGTTAAGAAATGTTACTAGCATCCCAGGGGCCAAGCATTGGCCCTTTGCTTGATAATTGTTTGCTTTGTATCAGGAAAAAAAAAATACAGTCCTACTGTTTCCGAACCTTCCTCATTTTCACCCTGGAAATTACACAGAAGTGTTAACTAACTTCAATTTGCAGTGCCTGACAGTCACGTCTTGTAGAGAAATGATACTTTGTGATCTAAGGTAAATCACAGTAATGAAAACTAATATTTTTAGCTATTAGCAAACATACATATCTACTGTGGAAATATAAAGGATTTGTGGCAACTCTCCTAATGACCCATATTACAGTGTTTTAATAGGATTCTTTGGAGATAACTTTGATTGCAACATCTCAAGCAGTATGCATTCTGAGTTTCTTTTTTTGCCTCCTTACAATAAATCATTTGCTAACTATGGACGAGGTATTGCATACCTTTCCAGAAATCTAATTTATGTAAAAATCTAATCCTTCCCCCTCCCCCCTTTTTTAAATGCTTGGACTATAAGGCTACACAGGGAAGCAAAGACAAATAGTTGAATGTCTCCTCTGAGTGAACTGATTAGGAAATACTACGTGGGGGGTAAGAAATACTCCTACCCCGCAAAATGTGACTTGGGTAGGAGGGGGTCTAGATTGAACTATGATTTCTTTACTTAGCACTTTCTCAACGTTTTAAAAAGGAGAAGAGGATCGGGGAAGGCTGTCACCTTTCTAATGTTATATTCAGGACAGACAGTGGAAGACATAGAAGTATGTTTGGGTATTTTTAAATGGGGGAGTTCAATCCAAAGGAAAGCCAGACAGTTATCCGGTGAATATTTATTCGTTAGAGTATCTTTGCCAGAAAACAAAACAAAAAAGACTTAATAGTAGAAAAATATCTATAAACTCTAGTAATCCCAATTCTCTTCTTAGCCAGTTTTGATTTCCAGAAAAAGCAGAAGGTTCCAACATCAGTTCCTACCAACCCAGGTTATAGATAGTTAAACTGTACACTGTAGATAGTTTCAAACTCCAGCAAGGCAATATGGGGTGGGGTGGTGAGAGTAAAATGCCTGGGTAATCAAGGAAGAGTCATTGTCTGAAAACTCCATTTTCATGTTTTCCTGTTTCTTTACAGAAACCCGGGATGGACGTGGCCGACGCCTATGTGACTTTCGTCCGCCACTCTCAGGATGTCCTTCGTGATAAGGTCAATGAGGAGATGTATATAGAAAGGTTATTTGATGTAAGTAAATGCCTTCTCCTCCTTGCAAACCAAGGAGGAGAGCCTCCAAAATGTGACAAAATAAGAGACAGGAGGATAAGTCACATTTTGAGAACATGGATTGGTCCCGATTCAAACAACAAAATCTTTTCCTTTCCCTCTGCCTTAGGCTCTTATCTGTTGTATGTCTGTTCTGAACCCACTCTGGTGTGGCCGGGTCTCAGCCAGTCTGTATGATACGTAGGACAGCGTACAGCGTCTCAGTGAGCTGCCTCGTTCCTGCACAAAGCTTCTGAGGCAGCTTTCTCTGGCAAAGACCTTTCTTGGTCATGGTTCTCCTCCTTGCAATCTGGCCTCGCCTTAGGGAGATATTCTCACGGGAAGGGGAGGCCAGCTCCCTTTCCTGGGGGTGGTACCTCCCTGACACCAGCTTTGGCTTGCAGATGTGCATAAATGTTTCATTGTTATTGTTTCAAAGAGGATTCCGTTTCTGGAAGGCTAGAGATCCTCACTTAGCCCTGGTTTTTGGCCAACACTTATATTAGAGTTGATCGGTCAGTTGCCCCTTTAAACTGAGGAGCCCCCTGCCCACCCATCCGCCTGAAAATTGGGAAAAAGAAGCAAGTGCATAAAGAGCAAGTATATCAGGCTGCCAGACCCTGACTGAACTTCAGAACTCTCAGATTTCCAAGGGTTAATAGTGACTGAGTAATCTTATTTCTACTGTGACTCCATCTGCACTTCCAAAGCAAGCCACTGAGGCAAAAAGAAAAAAATAAGGAATCCTCGTAGGTCTCAAATCGCCCACCTCTTTCAGGCCAAAGCAGATGGGGCTGCCTAATTTAGCCAGATATTTTGCTTCAAGTTTCCACCAAATTTGCCAGTGGAGACCCGGCCAGAGTGCATGGAAGCTGCCGTCCTCGTCTCCGTGTGATTCTTTCTCATTGTGCAGCCGACTTCTGTCTTGTGAAGCGTGAGCTGCTCCTGTCCAGGTGCCCGTATTTTTAGTGCCAGCCCGAACATGAATGTTTTGGTCTACTATGGAATCTGTGTGTCTAGTTTTTTTCCCTGTGATTGTGTTCAGCAATTTACATTGAGTTTGTGTGTATGTGTGTTTTTGTTCCACAGCTAAGTGAGCGCTTTGCTGGCACCGCGGAGGACATTGCAGCTTCTGACTTTTTTTGTGCTTTGTCTTCCAGCCCATTTGCTTTCCTTGTGTGTTGAAAAGGCTCCTTTCTTTTTTTTCTTTCCCAGCCATCCCCTTTCTGTGCTCAATATCGCTCTTTCTTCCTCATCACCTTTCTTTGAGAAAACCCTTCTCACTTTTTAATTCCCACCCGTACCCTCTCAGATTAAAATGGAACTTATCTCTCATGTCAAATGTTTTATCACATTATATCAAGTGGCATGAATTAGAATCAAATAATCTTCCTGTGTACATCTTCTAGCATGACCCACATCCACTGAGAATGCCTCATCCATGCATACAGCTCACAGCAGGTCCTGTCCCTTCTCTGCATGCGTGCCTTTATCAGAGTACTGAGCCTAGAGTGTCGGGGGCACAGTCACCCATCCAACTGGCATTGAAAACAGACAGGCAGCCCCTCAGGTCTGCAGTTAGGAGTGTGGACACTGCCCATCTCCACTGAATTCAATTCCAAACCACAAATTTTCGAGAAGCCTGTGGATTGTTCTTTTCAATGCCTACGTTGCCTTTTTTTTCCCTTTGATCAGTATCTTCTGATTTTCAATTTTGTGTGGCCCCTGCGTGCGTGTGCGTGTGTGTTCCTATGTGAGTGTGTATGCGAATAACCTTCTACTCTCAAACTTTAAAACATCTAGCACTGAATTTGATGTTTAATCTGCAGTTTAGCCTGTCACTCCATTCACAAATAACCTAGCCTTCCCTCTGTCTGTTTTTTCATTAGAAATACACGGGGAAATGTTTTTTAAAGTCGCCTAGTGGAAGGCAGCAAGGCAAATTGTCCTCTTCTGTGACATTTTTAAAGGGAAAGTGCAACTGAATCTTTATTTTAAATGTCTTAAGAGTACAGCCTTGGCTAGCACAGATGGTAAAACTAGATTTCTCCGACCATTGAAGAACACAGGCAGACTCAAGCCCTCTGGCCTTAATCTGAATTAATAATATAAAGAAATATTACTAACAATATGTTTTTCAGAAAGCAAATTATGTTTAGGGTAATTCAGAAATTTACAAGTATGTTAATCTCTTATTGAACTACATTGACCACTATAAAATCGCATCAGAAACATTTAGTCTTATATTGTCCCAGTTACGTTTTCTTAAGGGAATCTTAATTACAGTCCACTGAGTATTTGATTTTAAAGACTTAACTATTACGATCGATCGTTCACTGAACATCACTTCCCCGCGCCCCACCCCCACCCCATGAAAAACAATTTGTTCAGTAGTTTATTTAGAGATAACAAATTTCTTTGCCATTTACTTTCTTACTTTTCAAATAACCTGCTCCCCTAATTTACAGAATATTGGTGCTAGGCAACCTAACTGATGTAGTACAAAAAAAGTTATTGAATCTGTCATGGATTTAAAACATTTGTCATTTGAAAAACCCAGAGCTTCTCAAAAAGCTTCATTACCATGCCATCTCAGTAATTTGATTCAGTACTTACTGTTTTTCTATAATCTAGCAGCAAAACATCAGATTACCAACATGTTTGATTATTTTCGGCTTCTGTTTCCTCAAGCATGGTGTTTATTTCTTTGCAAATATGCGCTGCACGGCTCTCATGTCCACCGAGCTGAACAAGAGAATAGGAATATTAAGGGCCTGTGAAACCTGCCACCCTAAATTTCTTGCTGCAGTGAACTTGTTCTGTCAACTCCATTTCTTAATGATAGGGGTCCTAGGGCAGGTTTCTAAACAATTGGCAGAAATCTATTGAGAAAAACTTGTTGATCTGAGAGGTTTCTCTTCCAAATTGTTGCATTTTGATAAATGGCAAAAATGAATAATAGAAAATTAGCATTTTGAATGAGGAAAAACATCTATATCTCTGAGATTGTTTGCTGTTTGGGGGTTGTTGATTTCTGACTGTTGTGTCACTCTCTGGTTTTTAGTTCCTGCTGGCATCTGTCATCTAGAGGCATGTTCTCAGAGGCCCTGTTGTGTTTTTAGCTGTGTTTCAAAGTCTTATATTTATTTACCTGACAAGTTCTTTAAGTTCTTACTGTTTAGTATTGTCCCTCAGCCCCCACCCTTTGTTTGTTTGTTTGCCTTTTTGAATGTGCTTTGTTGAAAAGGCTGGATGGCATTAGTGTATGTTTGTATCTGAGACCATTTGGACTAATAGCTGGTCATTTAATGAGTGCGTCTTTCATTTTAACCAGGCCTCTATCTCAGTGCTCTCTTTGAGCTGGTTTGCTCTCTGCCTCGTCAGTGTACTTTTGGCTGGAACTGGGTGCTTGTGGGAGATTATCGGCACAGCATTTGGGGCTCTAGATTTGATGTTCTGCATTTTTATCTACCTTATTATGTAACTTAAGAGCAGCTTTCCAAATTCATCTTAACCAATTTTTTTTTTTTAAACAGGCATTCTCTAGATTTATTGAAGAAATATTTTCAGACATAACGTTGACTGACCAGGTCTTTTTAATGCAGAGAAAGTTTCCCCGTTTGTCAATATATAATTAATTTACATAGTCCTTCTATAAAATATTATCAACTTTTGGGGTAATGCCCATAAGAAAAAGCTAACTGGTCCAAAATACAGTGCTGATTGGAAAAGAATCCTCATATTGCCTCCTATAGTATTTTAGTTGTACAGCTAGCTATACATTTTTTTATCTGCATTTTGGTCATTTTTTTCCAAAACAATGACATGCAATTGTAAACTGGTTTATTTGCTGCAAAATAACAGTTTGTAATAATTTTGAAACGAAAGAGTCAGTAAAGTAAAAGATTATGTGCAATAGCGATGAATTTAAATTATATTAAAGATGCTGGATTTTTAAAAGAGAATCAGATTACTGTTGGACTCAAGTGGAAGCTTGGCCTCCTTGAAAATTATTGCTGACTTTTAAAGAAAATATAAAAGATAGATATGAAATAATCTCCACACTCCTAAAGCAGCAACTGAGAAGGAAAGCACAGCCCAAGAAAACCTCAAAGGCAGTGCTTTAAAGCTGGAGTGTCCATAAATCATGCAGATGGCTTCCCCCCTTCTCTGGTGATTAATTCAACGTCTTCCCCAAAACAAAAACACGCTTTTTGAAATTAGAGATCAGATCATCAAGAGAAGCACCTAAGATGTCAAGGTCTAAACAAAAATTAATTTATCTTCTTTCCTCCTTGTACTTCTTGAAGACAGAGACTGAGAAGAAAATCGGGATTAAACGATATGTGCTTAGGGTGAATTCATCTGCTTAAACCTCACCGGCTCAGAGATGAGTGATTAAAAAGCCATCCCACACTTGGATGGAGTCCACAGCCGCACTGGCTTCCTTCAGGCCCGTGTCATTGTGAACCAAGCCCAGGGAACATTTGCCTGGAGATGATACATGGATTATATAGGTCAATTATACACTTAATCTGCCTTCTGGAGGATTAAGTATTTGCAGATTGACTCTGCATTTGGCTTCTCCGTGGCAGTTATCAGATCAGGACAGGGCCCCTTACCAAACCGCCTGCTAAGAACTTAATCAGGCATCACGGTCAGGTTCGGACGGGGCTGTGGTTCCCTGTCCTTTACCCTGCACAGATTGTAATTTGCTGTTCCATTATCAGATCATATGTTTGTCCACTTTATGTGTCAGCACAATAATTGAGTGTGAATATTTCCCTTTAAAGGGGTAATTTGAAAAATGAAACCTCTGCCTATTAAAATATATTCGCTATAGTCGTATATGAAACCACAGATCACCTTATTTTAATACCCTTATTAAATTACAAAAGCACTATCCAGGTGAACATATATCAGTCAAAGTAGGAGTCAACCTGCTGAAGGAAGGAAGTACCGAAGAATAGGCCACAAGGGAAGCATTATGTTGTTATGTTGTATCTGTAAGGTACTCACCAACGGTCGAGGTGAGGAAAACGACTTCCAAAAGTACACAGAGGGGAGAGGTGCACAAGATTCCCCAGTGTAATAGACTGCTGTTCTTAGGGGCTGGTTAGAGAAAATCAAGGCAGATGGCATTGCAGACACTGAGAAAGTGAGTGATCGCCTCTGTAGGCAAGAAGTCGGCTCTGCTGCCCCAAATGGGAGCTGCTGTGTAGTGATCAAGGGCCTTGCTTCTGGAGCCTTCAGACTTCAGCCCTGGGCCTTCCAAGCTGGGTGACCCTGGACAAGGTATTTAATCTCCCGGAGCCTCAGCTGACGCATCTATGTAACAGAGATGATTATAAGCAGAACCTTCTCGTGGAGTTGGTATCAGGATGAAGGGCCGCGTGCAGCTTCAAACGTTGGGCTCTGAGGAAGCATTTGGTAAGTGTCAGCTGCCACCACCACCACCATCATCACCGTCACATCATCACCATCTCTGAAATGGAAATGGTTTTCCCAGACATCTTTTTCTCTTGTTAAACAAAACTCCATATCCGTTCTAAAGTGCCGTAAGAGTCTTGCGGTCACTTTCAGACGTCAACCCCAAGCTTTCTTAGAATTACTTGATGTACAGTAGCCTGGTACCTTTTTACTTTCGGTGAAACATAGTTCTGAAACAGGCGGAAGAGCAAAGGTCGGGACTGAGGCTTCGAAGTAAGCCCGACAAGACTAGGAACCCTGTTTCTGCCACTTCTGAGCGTTCTAACCTCAGGATGAATGAATTATTTAGCCGCCCTGAACGTTGATTTCCTCATCTGTGAAGAAATTGATTTCTTATAGTTGTCGGAGGACTAAATAATGGATGTAGAACTGGCACCGTTAAATATTCAACAAATCTTTTATCATCATCATCATCATCATTTCATAAGACTATTAGTCCCTTCAGGTGATTTTGAAATGACCTAGCCCTACCCGCTAAACAAAACAATAGTGCATTGGCAAATGAATCAGAATTGACCTTCTGAATGTGAGGAATCTGGGGAGTAGAGGAGAGCAGGCGTGGTTAATACCTTTTATTATTACAGATGCAGTATAGGCACATTGTAGACATTTAGAAAATACGGCTAAGCAAAAATAAGAAAACGTAATGTTCCCAGCACCCAGAGATTACTGCTCGAGGCTCATTCCTTTAGATCTTTGCTATGTGCTTATACACATTATGTACTTTTTACTAAAATAAGTAAGCAAAAAAAATTGCTTTTTTAAGTTAATGATCTTCATTTTCCTCGTCAATAAATGTTCATCTAATACACTGTCCACATTCAGAATTCCCCACTTGTCCCGAAAATATTCTTTCCAGCTGGTTTGTGCAAACCAGGATCCAATGCAGGGCCCCACATGGCATCTGGTTGTGATGCACTTTAAATTTCTTTTTACCAGCACTAGCCCTTTTCTCATGATCCTGACTTGTTAAAAGGACCGCCGTGCCAATTGTTCTGCAGACTGGAGGAGTTTATTACTATCTAAACATAGAACTGATTTGAAGAGGAAAAAAATCTAGCTGGATTCAACCAAGTAGTTCTTTTAGACATAATTAGTAACTCAGCATAATTCAACCAGGGTTTTTTTAAAGCTGTTCTCTGTGTGTAAGGAGAATTTCTGAAGCTAGTTTTTGTTTTGTTTTGTTTTGTTTTGTTTAGAAAAAAGAAAAAAAGCTAAACAGCAAGAAATCCACAGAAGCCAGGGTACAGGCTGGTCATGTAAAGAGCTACAGGAATTTTATTTCATGTATTGCGGCATAGATATCTGAGCTGGATGGGTAAATCTGAGGTCCATGGTCATGGTCCAGTATTTCTTGTGTCACTGTAACTGCTTTGGTGAAATCTTGGACTAGCAACTTTGACATATGCACCCCTAGACCATGAGGAAGGTTTCTTTGTTAATTCTGTGAGGATTTCCTCTGAGGTTATCAATCTGAAATTAAGCCCTTCAAATCAGTCTGAGGCTGAGCTTTCAATACGCTTCATATCAAATTTTAATTGAACTATGGATCGTCTCTTTCATCCTCAATTATCAGGCTGAAGAGCATGCTCTCTAGTCTTCTAGAACTTCCTTTAGAATCTGTGTGATTATGTGTATTGGAACAGGAAAACAAATCCAACATGGACCAGGAAAGGCAATTAGGAAAGGAGAGACAATTGATTTTCCACCCAATTTTGAATTCCAAAGTAAATTCTAGCAGTTAAGCCATGTCCTCGGCCAGGCATTAGCGTTTTAGCGGGCCGTCATTTCCCAAGTAGAGTATGGAGACTGGGTATGGAGTCAGAGAGAAATGAGAAGTGGAAGGCCTATCTCTCTCCCCTTGATTTGTAACATTAAAAGGTAAACACACACACACACACACACACACACACACACACACACACACATGCACGTGCGATTGAAGTTTGTGTTCTTGGACTCAAGATCTTTCCAAGCTGAAATTAAACAACAATACAAGTTGATCTTCATGACTTTTATCCTCCAGCACCCCTCAAAGACCCAATGTCTTCTGCTCCCCACTATACACATCTGCTCTTAGCAGATTTGCTGTTTCCTCCTCTAGTGAAGGAAAGAAGATTTAGTGTTGTCCTTATTGGGATTTGGCAATTTTAACAAAATAGCCAAAGGAAAAGGGCACTACTAATAGAAGTTTTTGCCCTTTGACGTGACAGAAAAAAATCTCTATAGGGTATAGAAACACATTTCTATTCCACATGGATGTGGGGATGCCTCTCTACCAGGCCTGGGTAGCTGGAGGTTTCAGCAATGCTGTGAGCAGAAAAGATAAGGGGCCATCAATAGATTTGGATTATTTGTGTCAAATGGGTTATTACTATCCAAAAGGAATTATTTATTTTTGTTAGCACCATCCTTACAGATTTGCATTTCTGGGGCATATCTTCAAGTAGTTCTTTTCTAATCTAGCTTCTTCCTTCTAAAGTCATTTGTAGAAATAGGTCTTGTATACTTTTGGGCCAACCTTTCATAAAACCAGTCTTGAATTTTCTCGGGAGCTTGTGTGCAATGAAGAGTTTTGTTAAGTGTCTGTATCAGAACAGCTTTCTGTGTTCCAGGAGACATTTGGTGAATACAGTTAATTTGTTTTCTTTTCCAGAAGAGAATATTCCAATACCCATTCTAAGAAGCCAGACTGATTGCTCTGTTACTTTAAGGTCACCGTATCTTTGCAAATATGACCCATAGGATATTTTTGTGTCTTAGAAAAGTTTTTTGCTTTTTATTTTATTGTGGTGTGAAGGCAGTAAGTGACAGACACTTTTATACCACACATGTACACACATGTGTGTACACACACACACACACAATAGCCAAGGCACATTTTGTAGAACAAATATTAGCACATTGCATTGTAAGATACAAGATGTACTAAATCCTCAAATACTTCCTATTAATTAACCAAGTATTTCTTTCCCTACGGGGCTCTGTAGAGGATACTACCAAAAGATTTCACTGTCTAACCAAACTACAGGCACTCACTTGTTCTAATATTTTTTAATGAATAAATTTAAAATCATCTAGGTTCTTATTATTCTAAGTGTGGTTCATGGACCCTCAGCATTAACCTCACCTGGGGGCTTGTAAGAGGTGCAAAATCTCAGCACTAACCCCAGCCCAGATGAATCCAAACCTGCATTCTAACAAGATCCTCTGTTGATTCAAGTGAAGATTAAAGTTTAAGAAATACTCGGTAAGATCAGTAACTTTCAAACTTATTTGCTTATAACTCACAGTAAGAAACAAATTTTACATTGCAACCCAGTATGTGTAGGTACACAGACATACACATACACATATAGATACATATGTGTGAAACAAGAGTTTATGAAACAATTTTTACACTCAACATGACACAGTCTGATATTTTCCATTCCATCTTCAAAAATGATTTCACACACACTAATAGGTCACGACCCTCAGGTTTAAAAACACATCTTGAACAAAGATTTTCACCCTGGTACTACTGCCATTCAAGCCAGGTAATCCTTTGTTGTGGGGTGCCAGCCTGTGCAGTGAAGGTTGTTGGGCAGCAACGCTGGCTTCTACCTGCTGGATGCCAACAGCAACTCCCTCTCAGTTGTAATGACCAAGAATGTCTCCAGACTTGGCCAAATGACCCCAAGGGGTACAAAATCACCCCTGTTTGAGAACCACTGATCTGGATGACCCAGAAAAGATGTTAATGCTAAATGAATACAAAGGAACCCTACCTCTGCACGTCAGGTGTCCCTCTGCCGCCACCACCACCACACACACTGACAAGTATGTTGTAGTAGCAATAACAAAGTGTCCATTTGTCAACCCAAGAGTTAGCCTGGGAGCTATGCCAGTCTCAGAAATAGATTATGTTGGGGGCGGTGGGGAGGCTTCATGCAATGGCAAGAAAAGCTTGTGAGACATACAAGACTGTTCACCCCCTCTCACTGTCTCTCCCCAAAATAGTCCACTGAGAGCCAAGGAAAGGGTCTGGAGCAGCGAGTTAGATCAACAGTATGGATTCCCACTTTGGCCTCCTTCGATTGTTCTCCTTTTCTTTCTATAATTCCACCTGGACCTTGGTTTAAAATAAAAAGAAAAGAAAAAAGTTGTTGCTTCCACCAGGTGGCCACAAGTTATTTTTTGTGTCCAAAAACCTGAAAAGAAGACTCAACTTGAATATTGAATTTTCTGAACAAAAAGGAGTGATCATTCATTCTTTCCAAATTCCTAGTTCAAAAGAGAACAGTTAACAGGTTCCTGTTTTTCTGTTTAATTCCTGCCCAGATGATTAAAAATCCAGTGAATGGAGTCAAGTGATTCGCCTCCAGTACAGATACTCCCATGTAGGAAGGCTTGCAATGACAGTGTCACTTACCATATCAGGTACCTTGACTGCCTCGAGCAAAATTTTCCTTATGACCATCCTTAGACTAATGCCAGTTATACTCACAAACCTCCAGGCTGGGGATATTGTTAATTACCAGATCGGCATGCCAAACAGGATATAAAGGCCCCTCTCATTTTTCATGTAGAAAGAAATTTTAAAAAAAATTTTTTTTTTTTTTTTATTGGGTAACAGTGTGTTTCTCCAGGGCCCATCAGCTCCAAGTCGTTGTCCTTCAATCTAGTTGTGGAGGGCGCAGCTCAGCTCCAAGTCCGGTTGCCCTTTTCAATCTTAGTTGCAGGGGGTGCAGCCCACCATCCCATGCGAGAATTGAACCGGCAACCTTGTTGTTAAGAGTTCGCACTCTAAACAACTGAGCCATCTGGCCACCCCACCCCAAAAAATAATTTTTTAGAAAAGAACAAATAATATATGAAGTAAGCAAAGTTAAATTCATGAGTTTTCTCATGAAATTCTCTAAATTGCTTTTTAAGAAAGAGAGTTATCACTCCCTTTTGTTCAGAAAACTCATCATTTGACCTAGAAAACCATCCTGTTAAAAGAGAAAAGACCCAGTCATTAGGTGGCTCCCTAGCTTTGGGAACACCAGGTCAGTGCTTCTCACCTAGAGGTGATTCCCCCACCCCCACCCCACTCCCAGCTCCACCCCCCTCCCACCCCTAGGGACCCTCAGCAGTGTCTGGAGGTATTTTTGGTTGTCACAAATGGAAGGATGCTATTAGCATTTACTGAGTAGAAGGAAGGGATGCTGCTAAACACCCTGCATCTGATCCAGCAGAACAGCCCCACAGCAAAGGATTATCCAGCTCAAAATGTCAACAGTATGGAGGTTAAAAAATCCTTTGTATTTAATGGTATGAGCTACTTGAGTTTAAATTCTGGTATAAATAGTGAGAATTATCTGTGGGTCATTTTCTCAGCCAGGGATTCCAGGGACTGTCTCTAAAGAATGCTCTACTTGGCAGATATCTCAGAAACTAGTCTCAAAAATCCTTTTGACAAGCTTCATCCCAACCATCTTTTCAGGGACTAAAAAATAAAAACCAAAGAATCATTAACACCTAACTTTCTCAGCTTGAACTTAACACTCACCCATGTGTAGTTCCCATGGAGCTTCAATATTTCAACAAAAACTCCAGTGTTGTCAGTTAAATGAATCACTACAGCTTCCTTCTACTCAAAAGTGACCCTTCGAGTTCTGAAGGGGCTGGTTCCTTTACATCAAACAGACATTAAGAGCATCAGCTTTGCAGTAAGACACCACACCCTTAATTTCCTCCTCTGTGAAATGGGGATAAAAACACCACGTGCCTCTTTGGCTTAGGACTAAATGAGGCAATACCTATAAAGCAGAAACCACAATCGTTGAAGCATAGAAATTACTCCACAAACACCTCTTCTTGTTGTTCTCGGTTTCACCAGTGGTGGTACTAACGTAAAAACCAGCACACACCCTTGCCTCATGCGAAGGTAGGTTTTGCAGCAGAGAAAAGTAGTGATATGCTCCAGGCCAACGGGGATTCTAAGAGCCAGAGACGAACTGGTCAGAGAACATGACAGCAAGTAGCAAAGAGTCCAGTTGTGCTGCAGGATCCCTTTAAAACCTGTTTGACAATAGAGTGAGAACCCAATGTATGGAGCCTCAGGGATAGAGCCGTGCAGAGGCAGCTCCGTGGTTGGATCTACAGACAGATATCTAGGGGAAGAGGAAAGAGGCAGGATTCTATGCTCAGGCACTAAACGAGGGGCCTTGACTGCTTTCTCAGAGAGCGTCCCTGACTCACCAAAAGCTCGTCTTCACCAGCCTTAGCAGAGCTCCTCTTTGGAGAGGTCCTTTCAGAATTCAAACAAGGGATGACGTCACCCAGGTTATGATGATGCCTGTCTAGGCATCTGGACATTTGCTTTGTGGGCATTAGCTGCTCTACAAACATAAGGGCTACATTCTTTTGATAGTAATGTATGTTGTTTTGTCTTTCACTGTGTGCTCCTTAACCAGGGGTGTGCCTCAGAATTACTTAGTACTCTTCCAAGTTGTATACCAAAAATTATAAGTCGGTAGATCTAAGGAAGGGCTCAGGCATGCTTTGTTTTATTTTGACAAATCCAAGGGTTTAATCTGATCAAGAACCATTGATTTAAAGGAGTGATCCCCCACTGTGGGGGATTTTGTCACCCAGGGTATATTTGAAAATGTCTGGAGACATTTTCTACTGTCACCCTTTGGGTGGGGGTGGATGCTACCACTAGCATGGTGCCGTTCTGGTGCCAAGGTAGATGGTAAACATCCTACACTGCACAGGACAGTCCCACAACACAGAATTATCTGGTTCAGAATGTCAGTAGTGGTGAGGTTCATAAATCCTGATTTAGGGCGTAAAAGATACTGAAAGACATGTTTATTTCTATTACTACATTTCCTACTTTGTGTCCTACCAAACAACTTCATAACCTTTTTCATTTATTTAGCAATAGTAGGAAGAGATAAGAGAAGATACTATTGTTTCCATTTTTAAGATAAGAACCTACAGTCCAGAAAGAGCTTGCCTAAGACTCCAAGGCCCAGGGGTCCCGTCTCCTAAAACTAGGGATTTTCCATCTCTCCTCTGAGAGCAGTGATACTCTCTTATTTGCCATTGAGTCCCCAGTATGTGGCATATGTAAGCCCTCGATAACTGTCTGTTAAACAGGTAATGATGAATTCCTAGCCCCTTTGTAGTATCTTGGGTACGTTGCCAATATTTTCTATTCCAATTCTAACTCAAAAATAGTAATTAAGGCCTTTAAGTATCTCACTATGAATTATTGCAATTGTCACATGATTTTTTTGGAAGCCTCGAATATATAGTGTTCTGGTTAATTTAATGGGGAATGAATTATTTTGGCCCATTTGATTTTTTAGTTAATTTGAAGATTCATTGGAAAACCATTTCTTTTTCAACTCCTACTTTTGAAACTATTTTTTAAATGTCTTAGTTCTGTTTTCTGCCTTACTGAGGATTTGAAACAGAACCTAGTTCTCTGAGTCAAGATCTTTCAGGGCTCCGGCTGTGCCCTACTTAACCCCAAGTGTCGCTGTCTAGCCATGAAGATGTAAAAAGAATGAATTATCCAGGATCGCACCACTAATAACTTCCCAGACTCCAAATACAATGCTCTTTCTGCTGTATCCCCTGCCTCGGGAAGATGGGGCCAAAATGTTTGTCAGCCCCCAAACACATTGTGGAAGCTGCTCTTTTGCTTCCATCCCAAAGAGGACTTCTGGGAAGAGGAAAAAGAGCAGCTTTCTCCTAAAAGGCAAATGCAAATGGGAAAAGGTTCTAATTCATTGAGGGTTCTAATAATAATAACAGTGAAAACTTTAATAATAACAGTGAAAACTTACTTACAGTTTCTTTTATATGTTTTCCTGATCCATACATGGGAGACAAGAGCATCATCTTGTTAAAGGTAATACTTCCTTTAAGACCTCTAGCAGCCCTAGGAGCTACGTACCTAATGATTCTGTTTTTAGCTATGGAGGCTGATGAGAGCCAGAATGTGTTGGGTACTATCTATATACCAGCTACTATTCTAGGCACTTAAATGTAATAATCTGTGTAATTTTCATAACTTCCTGTGAAGTAGGTTTTTACAGATAGAGAAGGTGGATCACTGAGAGGTAAAAATGACCATTAAATTCAGAAGCCTGGAAAGTGATCAATTCTAGATCAAACTATTTTCTTTCTGATGCAGAGTGAGTACCTAACCTTAATGTCTTAGGAAAAGACCTACACTATTCGAATGTGTGCCCCAGAACGCCCACTCCACAGAGTGCGCTGCATCCCACATGCACCCACTGGGGATTTACTGCAACAGAAGTCACTCTTGCCCACATGGTACCACCGCAGTATACAAGACAGACATTGCAATTCCATGACCTCCCTGGTAGAAAGTAACTTATTAGTCATGGCTTGTCTGCTAACAATGATGGGAGTTGCATAGCTGATCAGGCAGACCCCTTAATGAAAATGCAACCCCGCTGGGCAGGCCTCCTCCCAAATGTGAGCACATTGCCACTGGGTTCACGGTCCAGGAACCAGCAGAACTAGACCTGCAGGTGGGGAGATCCCAGGAGGCGCTACTGTACCCACTTCAGGGTAACACCCCATCCTCAGCAGAGAGGGCCATAGCACAGTGGGGAAGATTGCATACCATATGTGCTGCAAAACCCACTCTACCTAGGCCCAGCTAAGGGCTGGGTTTCGGCTTTCTGTCTGTTTCTCCCTCTGTGTTCTGTCTAAGATCTTTTATCCCATAAGAATAAAGTTTTGTGGTTTATTGGTGGGGGCGGGAAGGTGGAAGGATGGTAACACAATACCATTACATCCCAGACAGTTGATAAATGGTGTAGGGTAGCAACTTAAGTTCCTTAAGCAAAGCTTGACACAGTGGTATTATTAAACAACAATGCCTAAGATTTTCCTACGAGGCCCTGTTGACTCTTAGCTAAGTTTTCAATGGCACTGTGAGGTTTCACAGATTGGCAATACTTTACAGGAGGGGAAAAGTAATCCAAAATTACAGAATAATATGGTTATACAATCCGTGCATAATACAAATGTAATTGCAACTAAATCATTATGTGCTCATTATCCAATAATGCCTAAGGTGTCAGTGACGTGAAAATTTGCGATCAGGTATCACCAGAGTCCTTCCTTGATTTCTTTCCAGCCAAAGCTTACAATAAACAATGTGACAAGGTGATGTGGAAGGAAGGAAGGAAGGAAGGAAGGAAGGAAGGAAGGAAGGAAGGAAGGAAGGAAGGAAGGAAGAAAGGAAGAGTTTTTTTCTCTAGAAGCCTTAGAGAGCTTACCAGTCAGCTGTTAGCCAACCCTTGACAGTGGCAAATCCCTTGGCCAGTGGAAAATGGTGTCTATGCATTGTTTCTAAAGAGTCTGTTTATTCAAAATATGCCTGCTTTTGGCATCAGTTTCCTAAGTGAGTAGGGGCTCAGGGGTAATAGCTGAGGCCAGCTCTGTGCATCCTTTAATGAAACTCACTCCTGCCTCTGGTTTCTGAACACCACCAAATAGTGGTGACCAAGGCACAGGGGGACGGGGATGAGGATGTGATGGAACTCTTTTAAAGGCTCCCCACTTGGCTTACCCAGAATTAGAGAAATGGAGGCCTGTTTGCATCTGTTGGTGCACATTAGAAATAAATTTGGGCATTCAGCTTAAACAACTCACTAACGGCAAGATGCACAAAGAAACACTATTATGTATTTAGCAGTCTTTGTAAGCTTGGCCAGGCAAGGGGGTTTATCAAAAGAAATATGTAAATAACACAACCTGCTTTACAAAGGAAAAGAGAATAAAATTAATCCAAGACATCCATGGCGTAATACTATTTTCTGCCCTCAGCTTCTCTTTTTATATCTTGAGACACTCAGCCTAACAGTCCAACACAAACAATGGCACGCTCAAAAACAAAAAACAAACACAAAACCCAGACCTGGGGCATCCCTTAGTCCCTAGGAGAGAGCTCCAAATGAGTCTTCAGCCTCACGCATAATATTATTATTACATCTAACATGATCATAGCCAAATCGTTGGCTTGGGCACGGTCCCCCTTTCCCCCTCCTTTTGGGGGGAGGGAAGTGTTGGGAGGGGCAGGGGAACCAAGCCAATCAAAGTTAAAATGAAGTCTCTTTCTAGCAAGACTACTGTCTATAACATGTTGTTCCTTATAGAAAGTGGGATATGGTGGCATTTGCTTGATTAACTTGCTCGACAAAAGTGACAGCTGCTGTGGGTGCATGCGGATAAGATGCACGGCGCAGTTCCGCCTTTGTACATCTGTCAGCAAAAAGGGAAGAATAAAGAGTGAAAAGAGACAAATTGGTCCCAAAAGACACTCCATTCACGTTAGGAGGTTTGCCCCATTCAGGCGCTTGCTGTGAGCCTCAAGTACTGAGAGCTTATTCAATTTCATTCACTCTTTCGAATGAACCCACAAGTGTTTAATTTCTTATTCTGTCGCTTCAAAAAGGCGGGGGGTTGAGGGGGGTAGAGAGGAAGGGGGAGGGAGGCTTGTGGACGGGAAGCATTAATGGCAAGGCAGGGTGATCCAGGCCGAATGTATTAACTCATGGCTAATTTACGGTTTAACTCTATGTACTCAGGTCCAAGACCCATCTGAGTGCTTCAGTGGGGGACCTGATGCAGACTCCTTATCTCTGGCTGGTGGGTCCAAAACCATCTGTAGGTATCGAGGGCACCGGGCAAGGTCGAGTGTGTCTTGCATAAGGACAATGGTCTAAGGTTAATGCCTTTTCCAGAGATGGGGTAGCAGGCTCCCCAGGATGAGGTTTGGGTAAGCAATCCAGCGAATGTGGGGATTTCTTTTTCCTTCCCAGAAAGGGGGGAAAAGATAGTCACATGCAGTGAGAAGTAGTAAGAGGGGAATATGGTTTCCAGAGATTAAAAATAAAGCAAGAGGAAAGGGCGCCATTGGGACGCAGATCCCAGCTGTACATGGGGAAAACACATGTTAACTTTTTAAAAGCAGCACTTTGTCTGTCTTTTCCTCAGCCCTGCGCCCTGGCATCAAACCCAATTTCTGGCCATTTTTAAAGGGGCAGTCGCTGCGTACACCCTGCTAGGAGTTTGAGAAGCCTTCACCAGTCCGCATGTGCTGCTGTGCTCTGCCTCATCTCCTTCCTTCCTTGCTCCTGTCTTCATGGCACTTTGCCTTCTGTTTTGAAACCCAACATTCCCTTCCAGCTCCTGGGCCAGCATTGAGTAGCGTCCCTGCACCCAAGCCTTCTTTGTTGGCTGCTTTTTGGAAACCACTTAATGCCATCTCTGACTCCTAAAAAGATCACACCCTTTCCTTACGAGAAATCGTTCCCCATAGAGCCCAGGTTCACTATGTTGATATAGATCTAATTCTAAAGTACACAGAGGACTTTTTAATTTTAAACTGGACCCAGTTATAGTTGTTGGCTTTTGCTGCCTTGGCATTCAGAGCTCTGGACCATGCCTCCTGGGTGGTATTTTTGTGTCCTTTCATCATCTGAGTGGCTTGACCTAAAGTGGTTACCTGTTTACCTGAAATTATGTGAATGTCCACATCGTGTTGTTTTTATATTGAGAGTAGGATTAAAACAACCTTGGCCAGGAAAACAACTCCCTAAAGTCCATGTGAGTTTTCATGCATAAAAACTTCAACTTTGACTCACCAAACTCTTATGATTCATGACTACAGAAAGTTTAATACGTGCAAATTATGAAATTAGCCCTAATGTGATTAACCAACCCTGTTTTAAAAAGACAAAGTTGGCACTCCACTTTATCTTTCCGTTCTGTACATGAGCTACAATCCTTATTTTAGAGTATGATTTCTATAATCATTTCTATATGGCATGCAAATTTCTTATTCAGTGGCTTACGTCAATCGGCTTGTGAATTAATGCAGTTAACTCTAAATGTAGTTTCAGTACCTAAGAAGCAATCGGGGGTGGGCAGATGCTGTTCGTGAATAATCTGAGTTCAGTTCATAGGATGAATCCTTCTCCTACCTCTGAATCCTTGTATGCATATCAGGGAAGACTTTTCAGATAAATTATTCATACTTCTCTCATGGGTAATAGGTGGTAAGATGTGCCACCAAAACTAGAATTATGTTTTCAACATAATTGAGCTTAAAGTGATTGAGTGTGAATTTAGATTGTAACTACCATACATTTTCTCAAAACAGTAGGGTCCTTTGAGAGGACTGAGGCTAAAGGCATGGGGGTCCATTTTCTCAATGCGCAGGAAGGCCCGAGGACTAAATCCCCAACATATCCAGAGAAAAATAGGCCCCAGAAAAAAGGTATTGTTCACCACGGTCAGTTTGTTAATTCCCAAACTGCACACCTGCCCGGGCGGCCCAGGTGGCAAACAAGGCTCGTCAGAAGCTGATGGGGGCTTAACCACACTGGGCTCATTATTTATGTCTCTTAGAGAGAGAAATAGTCTGAACTAAGAAAATCCAGGTACATAAGAGAGCTATTTCTTTTCTCTTAAATATCACAGTTCCCCGGTCCGCTTGCTGAAAGTTAGGTGTCAGCCTCTGACATTTGCTACAAAAACTTGTCCATTTGACAGAAGTCACAAACTGGAGTTTGCCCTGATTTGCTGTGAAAGGGTCCTGTCGACCAGCCAGGGGGCATTAGAACAGCTGGTATTGGGCCCATGTTCCACCTCTCACTCAGGGTTTGACCACTAGTAGTTACATTTTTATTCAATTACTTCGATGCCCAGCAGTTTCCGACATCATATTGTGTACAAGCAAGCACAGATCTAATTTTGATACCTAAATTGGATTCTTTCTTTCAGGACAGCAGGACTTCAGCGGCTAATCAACAGAGATAGAAGAGAAAGGTAGACTTCACTATTTGGGTTCCTTAAGTTCAAAAGTGGAAGGATTTTGCAGGAAGCCATGCCTCCCTCCTCATTTAACTTGGTATTAAGTAGGGCATGGGGTTATAGGAAAAAATTCTTTATTTAGCGAGCCCGTGAGCTGCAGGATTTCTGGGGAGCCAGAAGCAGGATCAATATAATGAAAAATTAAAAGCCACTTCATTACATATGGCTTATTAAATTTCCTTTTCTCTCGTTTTCATAGAGAAAAACTCATATAAATATTCTATGCTATAGAAATGTAAAATGGGATTTAAAAAGTAACTACTTCTTGAGGCTGTTAGTAGAATTAAATAAGTTTAATTCATAGAAACTGCTTAGAATAGTACCTGGCACATAAGTGCTCACTAAATATTTACTCGTTATATTTATTACTTTCATTGCTAATTTTTTAACTTTATTTTATTTATATCATTATTATTATCGCTAATCTTTTATTATTAATGTCACTATAGAACTTTTTTCCAAAGTAAATTCAATAGAACATAAGTACCCTAAAATATACTAATAGGTGGCTCATGAAAAGTGGCTCTTTAGTCAAATGCGTTTAGTCAAATACAAAGCAAAGTTAAATGAGTTTTGTTTTGTTTTTACCGCAGGACTTCTCAGAGCGTTTAATATGTTAATGTAACCCTATGAATTTGAATCGCCAATAGTATTTAGAGAACTATACAATATGCACGTATGGATTCACATGCATATTCACAGGCCAGCAAAAAAATACAAAGCTGGAAAAGTTTATGCTAGTGTTACTTTTATTTTCTTTTAAAAACTGGCAATCAAAAGCCTCTGGGTAGTAGTTCTGTCTTGTCTGCATTTAGCCCCAGTGATATGATAAAATAGTAAACATTCCCCAGGAAGAGCCTCCAATTTCCCTCGTCCCGAACTTTGGAGACGTTAGATAGCGAGAGGCTGAGGCAGTGTACGCCGCCTCCACCGCAGCTGGGAGGCTGCGGCCTTTGATACACACATGTTCTTTTCTTTTTATTGGGCATTGTTCTGTGTCTTCATAACGTGTTTCAAGGCATCCCACAGCCTCGCATCCACAAATTTCAGAACCACCTTGGATTCAAAAGGTGAAAGCGCCTTACCTCAAATTTTCAAAACAAGTGATTATCCAGGACAAAGACAGGAGTAGCCTCTCTCGGGAGCTTTCCAGTCCAAGTCTATGTCATTATTTAACTAAATAAAAAGACACAAACTCTTTGGATTGGTTCAGCTGGGCTGGGAGCCCCGCGATAAGAGGTCACTGGTGTGAGTTACTATGGTAATTGAGTAGTATCAGCAATAGTTTTGCTCTCATGAGCATTAAAGCACATAATAATAGGCAAACAACAGTGGTTAAAGCAAGCAGGTAGGATTACTATGTTCTTTTGTCAGAAGTATATAATGTCTTGTAGTCAGTTTTAAAGACTTCTCAACCCCCAAATCCACCCCACCGTCACCTGCTGAGTAATTTTGTATGCTTAATCTCCTGCCCTCAACTCCAAGATCTCTGCTAATTTGAGGCAAATGGGTATTTCTGACATTAAATAGGGCGGCAAGGAAGCTCTGACCTAGAAAACCTGCATTCTAAAGCGCTGAGAAAAATATTCTTTCAACAATTTGGTTAAGATTTTGAATGACGAGGAGGGGAGAAAAATAGCTTTCACTGAAACGGGAGGTTGCAGCCTCCCAAGGAAGGGTTTTCGCAGAACAAGGAAAAAAGAAAGAAAGAGAAACTTGCAGAGCATCCCCACTCCCAACTTCCCGCATAAAACTTGTCACTTCGCATTGCCATCCGCTACCCCAACAATAATCACTCCGTGCCTATTGCTAATTGCAAGCACAGCTGAGGCCCAGCGGGGAGCCCTTGCACAGTCTCAGGCCTTTATACGAGGCTCAATCTGTTGTATGGCACTTGTTCACACACAAAAAAACTACCAGCAAAGGCAGAAAGAGGCAGAGTCACAGGTTTCTTGTAATCCCTCTGCCTCCCCGCTGACAGCCCAGCCCTGGAAGCATTCCTGGTTTTGTCCTCCTCTTTACAAAATCTGAAGTGACCTTAAGCTACGAGCATGTCAGCTTTTGAATGTCGAGTTGCCGGCTTCTTCAGGTGCATTAAGGAGCAAAGGGGGGGTGGGCTACATCTGGCTTCTGCGTGTCTGTTTGCAGCACCCCTGGGGCGAGCTGTGGCTTCCTGTAACATGTAAAATATGAGTGTGAACTCAGAGTTCATGGCAAGGAACAGGAGGTCATGCCTCCATTCAGTTCTAAGTAAAGAAACTGGGAGTTTGCAGATGTTTTTCTGTATGTGTAATGACACCACCCCCCGCCCCAGCCACCGAGCAACCGAGCGCCGTTTTTTGATAAAATGTGCCACAATCAGTGTGCTACTTGCAGATTTATTCATATCAATTTTTGCAATTTATATATTCAGAGACAAGATTGCTATTTCGGCAACTTTATGTTGGATGTTGTATGTTTGCATCTAGAGAAAGAGGGAAAAACGTATGGGGCGGGGAGGGTGGGCAGAGAACGAAAAGAAATTAAGTCTGTTCCTGGAGCCACCAGCTGGGGTGTTGTCAAGGAGACAAAGCTTCGGACAGGAGGGTCTGTGTCTGTGTCCCCCTTTTGCCCAGGGATCACTTCCTACCCAGGCTTGGAGATGGTGAATTTATTGCTTCTGGCCCAGAGGAAGGCCCAGTAATGGCTACCGCGAGGAGGAGAGTGGGGTTGGGAGTGGTGAGGAAAATCTCCTCAGTAGACAAGGCCCACCTGAAGAAAAGCCTTCCCCTCTGCCCTGGAGGTAAAGAACAGGCAGGCTCAAGACAACCCTTGGCATGAGCCTCCATGTGGGCCTGGCAGGGAGTGCCCAACCCTTCCTGTCCTCCTTGCCACCCTCTAAGATGGCAAGGGGATTAAGCCTCCTGTGAAATTCCCACTCGCAGAAATTTCTCTTCCCAACCCAAAGCCTCACACTGAATTTTCTCCAAAGGAAGACATTGGTTGAGCGAACACGGAGATTAATCCTCCTTAGCCTGGGGAATAAACGCTCCTCAGTATGGCAGTGTTAATTGCCGAGCTTGGTGCAAAGATCATTTTGAGGCATTGAAGAAATACATGATTTTTATTAGTATAACTGTTCCACGTAGGAGTTAGTTCTCAGCAAAGGGCGAAAGCTTTGCCTGGCTCGCATTATTAGCCTAATTCTACTTAATTGTTTCCTAAAATAAGGGCTTCCTGAACACATATTCCAAACCTTAATAAGTCTGTTGTGGTGGGAGTCGTTCTGGATGGAAAGCTGCTGCCTTTTGGGGCAGAGGGAACTGGGTCTCAGTGCTGAGAGCTGCTTGATCGGATCTGTGCTTGGAAAATCGGGGGGAGAGGTGGGTAAGGGGAGTCTCTGTGAAAACCTGAGGTAACGTGTCACACAGTGTGAAAAATGCATCCTTTTTTGTTGTCTGGACTCAATCCTCAATGCGGATTCTTAGTCCTTGTCTCTGGGCTTCGTTGAATTCTATTTCACAGATTTAGAAATGTTGGCCCTGTGGCATGTTTTAAATAAACCAAATAAATGACTGAGCAAATGCTACCAGATTTGTTCTTTGTTCTTCACAGCCTCAAAACTCGGCCTTGAGAAACTGCCTCAGTCCTAGTATTAAATGAAATGCCCATGTTCGTCTTACAAGGAATTTTTTGGCTTTTTGTGAAATATGGTTGAGTGTTCCATATTAAAATGTGTACATGGCTACATAACCAAGCTTTCTTTTCACAACGGGAAGTGATGTTTCATTCCCCATCTTTTTGTTATAATTGTGATAAAATGAACATAACATAAAATGTACCATGTTAACCATTTCAAAGTATACACTTCAGTGGTGTTATATTCACGCTGCTGTGCAACCCATCTCCAGAACTCTTTTCATCTTGCAAAACTGAAACTCTATATCCATTAAACAATAACCCCCCTTTTCCCTTCCCCAGGCCCTGGCAACCACTTTTCTATTTTCTGTTTCTATGAATTTGACTATTCCAGATAACTTATATAAGTGAAATCATACAATATTTGCCCTTTTTGTCCCCTGGCTTATTTTACTTTGCATACTATCCTCAGGGTTCCTCAATGCTGTACCATGTGACAGGATTTCCTTCCTTTTAAGTCTGAATAATATTCCATTCTGTGTATACAGAGGGTGCCAAAACAACATATACACATTTTAAGAAAGGAAAAAAATGTATTTAAATTGTAATAATATATACCAATAACGAAAGATGAATGTATCATGTGTATATATTTTTTTGGCATCCCGGTATATCACATTTTGTTTATCCATTCATCTGTTAATAGACACTTGGGTTACTTCCACCTTTTGGCTATTATAAATAATACTGCAATGAACATGGGTGTGCAAATATCTCCTCAAGAGTCTGCTTTCAATTTTTTTGCATCTATACTCAAAAGCAGAATTGCTGGATCTCCATCTTTTTATGATAGCACTTACTTAGGTTGTGGAAATAGTGGAAGAGTGGTATTTGTATTTGGGTGGAGATAGCATGTACAGTTGAAAATTCCCATTAGTGCTTCTGCTTTCCCATCATATGCCTGCCTGTCTTTAGGTATGTATCTATTAATTCATTTTTGACTTAGTTTTCTCATTCAGAGATGGTAAACTATTTCCAGCAGTATCTAAGAGTATTAGGAAAGAAATCCTTTCAGAGACCATCACATCTCCTTGCAGGTAACCATCCACCATATTGAAACATAGGTGTTAGGCCAGATACAAGGGAATTTGTGACCTGTTGGGTTTCATACAGTCTGATTGATTCAGAAGCAAAAAACCTCATTTCCAGTCTGGTTTTGGCTAGCGTGGATAGCTTACTGGGATTGCCAACAAGTTAATCAAACCATTTAAAACAAAAAAAAAAAAAACAAAAAAAAGGTGCCTTCCAGAGAGAGAGACCCCTGTGATCTAAGCTTTGAATTAAACTCTCCTTCTTGATTTGTTTTCAGAAAGGATCCTTCAGGACTCTTCATTCCCTTGTATTTTCCCCTAGGCAACTCATCGTGATAGGACTGACCTGGGTTAGAAGGATGCAACGCATTAGGTCAGGGATCCAAGTATCGTTCATCATCTTCATCATTTGTGTGAAATCTCAATGCTAAAGATGCTTGTTGTTGGATATTTCTCCACATTTCTGGTTTAGAGAGTTGAAATTTGGTCTTGCATAGATAACTACTTATTTTAATAAAAGAATATTAAGGTATTATTTAGGCCCTTTCTAAGGAGGTTAAAATAATATTTGCTCCCAAATGCTAAATTCTAGACATGTTCCTATAGAAGAGGCAACAATTTTAAGCAGGAACAATTTAAATCACGTTTCAAAAATTATTATGGGTTTGTACCATCTCTTACGAGAGGAAGCTGAAGGCAAAAGTGTAGCTGCATCCTCTCCGTACCGGGTTACTGATAACTATAGTCTCTGGGACCGTGCTTTCCAGCAAGGCGCCTCTGATTGCTCCACCCGTCTGGGCTGCATCACGTTTTCAGGGGCTGCAATCCAGAGTTTAGAACTTTGAAGAGCCACAGCACTAGGACAGTTTTGCAAAGACTTCCATGGAATGGAGTCTTAGGCATCCGAAGAATTACAGATGTTGGGAGAAAAAAAACCACTCTCAACCATAAAGGACCTTTGGGACAGCCTAGAAAGTCATTCTGATTATCGGTCTGCATCCTCTGATTTTGGTGTCTGGTTATTTTTCATGTCTTTGTGCTTTGAGCTGAGCGTCCCGAAGCTGTGACTGGGAAATACCCATTTCTAGGAGCAGTTGTAAATCTTGAATTACAGTAACACTCAAGTAAGGCAGATTTCCCCTTTCAACTATGTACCCATTTTTAAAAGCATCCAGATGATATGCCCTTTTAGAAAGTGTTTATTTAGCTCTTGTGGGGCTTTGGTAAATCCTGAAACTTGCCTGCAGTCCTTCAGTGCTTTGGCCTCTGGACATAGGTGGCTTGGAAATGCCAAGGTTTCTTAGTCAAACCCTGTCTGCCTCTGGATTAGAACACCCAGACAAACCAGATCCTTGGTAGTCCTTACACCTGAGAGACATGGGCTGTGGAATTGGGGCTTAGGTTAACGAAACTATGGGTACTTTGGTAGAAGTGTAAAGAAACCCTGAATAATGCTTTTCACATGCTCTTAAATTACCCAAATTGTAAGGAAGAAATGTGCATTGAAAGCTTCAAATGTAAAAGATTTTATTACAGTATTTCAATATAGCAATTTAAATAGGTTGTGGGGTTTTTTTTCCTAATTATAACCCACTTTTGTAATAAAAAACAAAGCGAAGAACTTAGTCACATGGGTGTGGTCAAAGTATTATCTTCCTCTTTGACTGCTTGCCAACAAACAAAATGGCCTTTCTTCATTAAACAGTCTAGGCAAGGTGCTGAGGCAATTTCTCTGATGTGTGGCTGTGTTGAGTTGGAAAAAGGGTACTTTCCAAAGAAAAGATAAAAATTATCTAGCGTTCAGTATGTTTCTTCAGTCCAGAAATATAGGTTGGTTACCATGAGGCTACAAATTGCCTGTTTGCTCTGACATTTTTAGAAGAATGGAGGCAGTTTGTAAAGATTTGCACAACCTTGAATAGCTCATACTTAAGGAAATGTGTTTTCTTATTTGTGAAGTAGGGTGGGATAGCGTGGTTCAGATAATTATGTGGTTATTACTTAGTATGTGCCTGGTGCTGTCGTAAACACTCCACAAATATTAACTCATTTACCCCACAATAACCCTAAGTAGCTTTTATTATTAGCCCCATTTAAAAGATGAGAAAACTGAGGCACAGAGAGGTTCACAGATTTATGAAGATTCAAACATGGAGAGGCCTGGTTCAAGTCCATTCTCTTTGCCACTAGGCTGCACTGCCTCTCAGTCCCTTGAGTCCAGACTTTATCTCTTGCTAGCTGCTAGACCACTTTACTTCCCTGAGTTTCAGTTTCCTCATCTGTGAAGTGAGACTCTAGATGATAATAAAGACTCAACTGTTTAGAGTTTAGCCATGAACTACCCAGGCATTTAGTGCTTTGCCTGCCTGGCATGTATGGATTGAGCATGCCAGTTTCAAAGGAAATACATATTTAGAATTGAACTAATGATAGAACGCATATCCTTGTAAATTTCAACTATCATTCATGCTAGAATATATTGGACTGAGTCACAAGTTTTAAGTCAGAAAAGGTGCGTAAAGTTGTGTGTTTGTGCATGGTGTGTGTGGTTATTGGTCCTTAGGCCAAATACCATAATGTCTAAAAGAGCTCAAATTTACAATATTGGGCTAAATATTACCCTCAGTTATAGGCATGGGGAAACATGTCTTGATAGGAGTATGTATTTATGTGCGTGTGTTTTGCTAAAAGTGATACACTACGGCATGCATGCTATTTTTCAATAAAATTTTTCTTTAGAGAATAAAGCAACACACAAAGAGCTGAGTTTTGCACTAGACTATTTTCATTAGATTGTCTGAAATTGCTTCTCTTATAGTACTTCTTTAATTTCACATGAAAACGAATTTCCCCAAGGCTCTACGATTTTACTGTCCCTACTCACTGAAAATTTTAAAGCTTATGATGCATAATTTTCAGAACTGAAATGTTCGTCAATGTTAGAACTTTTGTATCTCCAAACCTCTGTTAGGAAAATTCAATCCATCGTGATAAAGGCAACATTTCTAGTTGTATTTCTTCTTGAAAACTCAAACTATCCAGTGAGAACTTTCTCACTTTCTCCCAGTAGCAATTGCTGAGTTACCAACCTAAAAGAAAATAAAAAGAAGTCAGGCAGGGCTACAGGGGAGAAGAAAAAGTATGTTCATTCTAACTGAGAAATAGCATCCCTCATCCCCATCTAACTTTTCCAAGTATTTCCCTGAAGAGTCCGTCATGGTTGACTCTCACCCATCAATTCCTTGAGGCTATTGAGTGGTTTTCCATGGGAATATCCCTGACTACCCACACTTAGCTTAGCAACTTTCTAAGCCCATAAAAAGTAGAATCTTTTCAACCCCAAGCGAAGTGCAAGCTCAGGTTCTGAGACAGGTTCAATAGCATTGTCCTACCCACACACTTCTCCTTTGAGAAGCTCAGAGCTGAATGACTTTGTTGAGGAAACGCCTGGAATTAGAGCTGTTTCTATATAAACAATCCATTACTTTTTTAAAATTATTGAATTGAATAACAGGCTACTTGTTATTTAACTTATCTATGTCCCTTTTTTCCCCACAGGGCTGTTAATAGTGTCACCGTCATACGAGGTCAGCTTGATAATTAAATTACGTAATGCTCGTAGAATGCAGTGCATGGTGTCTGCTCATTGTAAGGACTCAGTACTCAGTGAGTCGGTAGCTTTTTTTATTAAGTGTGTGTGTGTGTGTGTGTGTGTGTGTGTGTGTGTGTGTTATTTAGAGACCCTGTATGAAATAGTACTTTGCTTACAACAGTAGACTCTGAAGTCTTATAGAATGGACTGGTCTAAGAGGGGTTGCGTAAGTTAAGGGGATAAGTTACCCTGGTGACTAGTGAGTACAGAGGCACAGTGAATAGTTCTAGCTCCTTTCCAGCTCTGGGCCTTGTTTCCATTGCCACTCATGTGTAATATATGGCTTGCTCTGAAAACAAATGAATCACTAACAGTAAGGTCTCTTTAGGGTATCAAATTAACGTCAAGACGAGGGGTCAGGAATTTAGACTCATCTAGAGGGAGGTGGCCATAATCACTGTAGCAATGCTCTCTCTTGCTGATTAGGGATTATCCAAATTTAAGTGAAAGTCCATTTTCTGTGAACTCCATTGGCCAATGAGATTCAAAGGATTTACAACTCCACAGCCTTGCCAAGAGATAAAGTTTCCAGGGGAACTGTGAACCTACAGGTGGAGACTAGAGAGAGGTGTGTGAGTCACTTCTCAGATGGAAAAACTGGGGAACTTCTCAGTTCCAAGAAATACAGTAAGCAAGATAATTGATATTTTCATACAACGCTTAAAAAATCAGAATCAATGCGAAAAATCCATGATGAACCAAATGTCAAAATGTTCATTGTTAATATCATTAATAATTAAATATTAATAATAAATAGTCAAGGCTGTATCCCATTCTGCACTTGCAAGATCCTGCCTCACTTGCTTCACTCTATCTCTGGCTGTAATGAACCCTAATATTACAGAAGAGACATGTTGTATGTAAGGATTTTTTGCTTGAAGTGTGTGTGTTTGCAGGGCAGAATGTGTGACCTGAGTGTATCTGCCTATTAATTACCTAAGCTTCTACTAGAAATAAATCAAGAAAATTCATTTGTGTTGTATATTGAAAGTATTTATATCTGTTACATTTCTGAGGGTAATAATTACAATAGTGGCTAAATTTTATTGAATGCTTACTACATGACAGTCACTCTGCTAGACACTTGACGTAATTATCTCTTTTAATGCTCAGAGGACTCCTACAAAGTAGGTACTGGTATTAAGCTCAAGAGGAAACAGAGAGTTGGAGAGTTAAGTAGCTTGCTTGAGCCTACCCAGCTAATAAGGAGCCAACCCAAGCTGATGGTGTAACTTAACCACACAGGGTTTGAGAAAGCACTCATTATGTATCTGAATCCTTTTCATCCAATGTGTAATGTAGTTTAAAACATGCTTTCTGCACCCAGGACAATGGTGCAGGTTTGGGTGCTGATCTACCACAAAACAAGTTGACAACAGAACTGCACTGCTCAGAGCTACTTGTACGCCCTTGGCGACGTCTGCGTACAATTCCAGAGATACTCGAATAGGAATCATTTCCTCCACCACATGGCTTTCCCTGGTCTCTTGCTCTGCTTTCTCCCTTGTTTTGTGGTATTTCTTGTGGGGGCGTGGAAGGGAGGGAGAGAGAGAACAGAGGGGAGAGATGACGGTGATGATAATAAGGATGATGGTGGTGGTGGCAGCATTTATTGAGGCCTTATCATGTGCCAAGTACTGTGATGAGAGCTTTATTAGCATCACTTCATTTTGTCATCATAAAGCCTCTGAAAGGCTAATTAATTCCCATTTTCTGATCAGGAAACTGAGTCTCTAAGAATAAAAGTAATTTGCCCCAAAGCACAAACACAGACAAAAGACAGGTAAGGCTTATGCTCTTAATGACTAATTGGACAAAGGAAGAAAGAAGAAATAAGTGGCAGTTTCAGATAAGCCTTCCAGCTCTTCTGAGGCCTTCAGAACTGGCTTCCGTGATGGAGAGGTTCCCAGCTTTCTGAAGGGCCTTAGTATCCTGCAGGCCGTAGCTATGATGGGAGTCCTTTTGGTCCCAACTCCAAAATGCCAGAATTATCCCCAGAGGACACTTTAAATGTGCCTAGGATACTGGGGATTTTATTTCTCCAGTGCTTTTTTGGGATTAAAGTAACCTTACTTAGGAAGTTTCTAATTGATATGCCTGAATTACGGGGAGGCAGTAAAGGAGTCATGGTTACACTTAACTACTTAGTATATGTCATCGGCTCACAATTTTTATTCCTAAGGGTTTAGAGAACATTTTACCAAAATGTTAGTGCCCAGGTATTAGGCTGTCTAGGGAAAAGGCATATCTGAACCAAAGAGAAAACAGAATGGGGAAAACTAAAAATGTTTTATTAATTTCCTCTTCTGAAGAATCATAACAAATCTGCTCTATTAGCATTCATCTCAAATAAAGCAAACCTGATTAATAAGCACTGTAAGCTGCATGAGGAAACCCAAAAACAACCCAGACACCCAGGAGTCTGCTGCTAAATGTTTAACAACTGGCTTTCTGGAAGGAAGAATGCCCTGGCTTGCAGTGTTAGCCAGTTTCCCTGGTGTAAAAACTCCCACCCTGGCCTATTTCTGCTTATCAGTGTACCACTGTCTCTGAATGTGGAGTCTGGAAGAGATTCGCAGGATCGGCTCTCGTGGCCAGCGCACTACCATCATAGCCACTTAAGGAGGAGTGATTAGATGGTAAACTAGTTCAGCCCTGTGCCTAATCCTGGAAAACTGCTGCTCTGGACTCACTGGCTGTGTGACCTTGGGCAAGTCACTTCACCTCTCTGGGCCTTTGTTTCCTCCTCTACAAAGGATAATATGAAAGATCCCTTTCACCTCTAACATTTTAAAGTTCTAGGAGGCAGTGAGTGACTCCTGCTTTCTCCAACATCCAAATGCCTTTAAGCGCCTTCCTGGAAAACCAAGTTAGCACTGTGCTGCATCCAAAAGTGCCGCCAATTTCATCTACTGAGCATAAGGTTTGGAAAGGAGTGACTTCTCCCTTTTGCCTCTTTAAATGTGTAGCCAATGGGGCATCATACAGTTTTTACACTTCTTTTGCTAGATGTGAGATCCAGGAGGAAAAGCATGGATGTTCCAGAGCTTTCGTGTTCTTCTGGGGTGGGAATCTGTGAATGTGATACGCGGATCCATTGCTATGTGCATTTCCTACCTCTCTACCCTTTCAGCAGCAGAGAAAGAGTACTGATAGTATTCTACCTTTCTGTTTTTATTTTTTACTTCCCAAAAGCCATTTACAAGAATGGGAGCTACTTATATAAAACCGGGCTGGGGGGTCGTTGTTTTTTTCCTGAAAGGTGGCACGTCTCTCAGCAAAGAGAAAAAGGCATGTTGCACAAGGCTTGCTGGCAGTGATAGAAGCCAGCGCTGGTTCGCCTGTCATCACAGCCAAAGCAAAATGCCACCTCTGCCTAGAAGCCAGAGTGCCACATTCCTCTTCTGTGTCCCTGAGATGCACCTATCATGAGGCCCTGGGCTTGTAGGTTTGGCCAGGAGGTCATCAGGTTCCTTGAAGGTCATCTTCCAACCCCAGGCGGGGGGGTGGGGAGCTTGCTCATAACTCTCCAAAAAGATTATTTGATTGCATGTCAGATACAGCCAGTAAATACGGAATTTGAGGCCTGGGGGGAACACAAGAGCGCCCCCAGTTGCAGAGAGTGAGGTAGGGCTGAGGAAACACCAGTGATCCAGTGGTAGCCCTGTCCCAGGCCCCTTCTTAATCAACCCAGATATAGTGACAATAAAGGCTCCAGAATCCCAAGGCAGGAGGTGCCAAAAACACCCCCTAACAACCACTACTCCCCACTCCCCCCCAAAAAAGTTTCAGTAAAATGTTCTCACTCCTAGAAGGGAAAACCTGTCCATGCCTGAAGCAACTTGACCTGGGCAAACCCCCTCCCTCCATGGAGTGAACTGCAAATCTCAAGAAAAATTCCCCACCCCACCGCCTGCTCCCTGGGGAGGGACAGAAGGTTCCTAAAACTGACGGTTTCGCCTCCATGATCTTTAAAAGAGCAGAAGTTGGCTGTGAGGCTGCAGTGCTGCCTAGATTGGGGTAGTGTGGTCTCTGTTTGCGGCTGGGCTCCAAGGAGAGCCACAATTGGCTCTGAGGAGGAAGGAGCCTACAAATGAAAGATTTCAAAGAGGGCTTCTGAACGCCATGGCTGAGACTGTGTGGTTTCTTGCAAGGTGAAACTTGGCAGTTCTACCTTGCAAGTAAAAACCCAAATTAATTTTTTTTAAAAGAAATTAAGTCAGAAACAAGGCTTCAGAAAAACTGTGAGTGTTAGGCATAAACTGATTTTGGATGATCTTTAGGTGAGAAAGGGTGGAGTTACCATCGGAAACATGTTTTTATTTATGCTTTTCAAATCCCCACTGGTGTGCAATGTGTGTGCATGTGTGTTGGTTAGCATGAAAGTATGCATCACCTTAATTCTCTAACCACTCTTTTTTTTTTCATCTTTTCTGTGCACAGTTCATATAGATGCCCTATAAATAAATATATAGGTCCATCCACACCTTTTCATTTTATTTGTAAATTGTTTGGTATAAGCGGCAATGCGTAATGAAACCTGGTGAAGTTTAAAAGATTAGATTTTTTTTCATAGTGACACTTCCTAACACTGTTCATATGTCTCCGAGTGAGATTTATGAATATATGAGCAGTACTGCAAAATTATACCGCATCCGAGACTTCCGGCACCACAGGGGTGGCAGTCTAAAGTGACACAGCTTCAAGCATTTTTCACAGACAAGAAGCAAAATTTAACCCCCTTAAGGGGAAGTATGATTTCAACAGCTTGAAATGAGCTCATTTGTAGATGTTTTTTTCTCTCATCTTCCATCATTTTTTTGGTGTTAAGATTAAAACAGATTGCACAACCAACGTAAGGGCACATAAGCTGCCCAGAGTATAATTTGGCCATTAAAGAGAAACCCTCCTTCATGGTCTTTAGCTGAACACCCCAATAAGGTAAATGAAAGTAAAATTTGCCCTAAAATTTTAAGTCTCTCAGCCTGATATTTGGAATTGTCCTTAGCACGAGAGGTCTGCATTTTTCAAACGGTAAGTAGCAAGGGACATCAATTAGTTCAATGGAGGAAGCCCCATCTTCTTGGCACCCAAGACAATGGCATTAGGAAACAAACAGTGACTTGACTCTCAACTGAGTAAAATTAACCAATAAAACGGAGAATTCGAAGAGCAAATGGTGATCTATATGAATTGATCGTACATGAGATGTCTACAGTAGAGGAGTTTTGTTTTAGATTCAATGTCTAAACCTATCTTTTTTAGGCTGATCTGGTACCTTGTGATTTTGTGTCAATTAATAATGTTCATGATCTCAGGTGGCTCAGTTGGTTAGAGTGTGGCTCGATTCCCGCGTGGGCCACTGTGAACTGCGCCCTCCTTGGGAGGAAAAATAAATAAATAATAATAATGTTCATGCTCCCTACGCTCCCAAATGCTCTTTAACCATTTTGTTTCCTCTTGGAACAGACGAGGGTGCTCAAATGGGGCCTGTTCCCTCTCTGCTCTATAAATGCTCCATGATGTGTTGGCTGGAGAACTTTTGTCTCTTTTTTCAGCAATGGTACAACAGCTCCATGAACGTGATCTGCACCTGGCTGACAGACCGAATGGACTTACAGCTTCACATTTATCAGTTGAAAACACTAATTAGGATGGTAAAGGTAAAAGAAAAAATATTCTTCTTTGCAAATAGCTTACTGAAATCCATTTCATTGGCAAGCCGCAGAACTTCCTTACCACAAAGACTATTAGTTTACATATAAAACAAGATGATTTCTAAGATAGTATTTCATGCAAGAAAAACGTATGAAATCACTTTGGGATGCACAGTTAGTTACTCAGACAGCAAAGGAAAATTTAATAAAAAGGAATTTGATATGTTATCTAGACTGGAAAAACGTTTTGTGTATTTGCTGTGTAAAATACTGCAGGGGCCATGATGCCCTTTGCATTAGACTTTCAAAAGCTGGATTTGGGTACCACTGTGCTAATCACATCAATTACCAATTTCATTTATGGTTTAATTAAATAAAATTTTGCCATTATTGATTTAATAGAAATATTTACCTCCAGCTATTTCTAAATATGTCCTGTGACCATTACCAGGATGCAAATCAATATTGTTCTCATCGTTAATTGAAGTAGTTTCTCTTACAATGCGTGTATACAATCCAATGTAAAGGCTCACAAAGGTGAGATAACATACCCTGAAAGTAGCTTTTTTCCCTGTTCTTGTGTGTGTGCCTTGGACTAATGATAATTATTTCAGCGTGAAATCTCAGTGGTTTACATGAAATAATAAGATCACAGAAGGGGGTAAATACGTTTTTGATCATTTCAGTTTCCATTTGATGTTTCACCATAGAGGGTTTTAAAACATTCGTATGCAAAAACCTCGTTCAAAGCGCAAAGTCTCTTTAAAAATACTTTAACAATAAAATGTAGCTGAATTTTTATTTCGTAATTGTTTGCCAAAAATCTGCACCACCCCTGCTATCTGCCACATCCCCACCCCCCACCCCCCGGCCGCCATTTCTTAGTCTCTTTCGGATTAGCACTATTTCATTGAAGGTGCTCCTCTACCCCAGTGCTGACTTGAAACCAATTACTGTTCCGTTGAGTGTAATTAAGGAGAATTATTATCATGTGCATTTGATCTCACAAAGAGTCCGCCCAGGGAAGGTTACAGACAGCAGTGTATTGTACTCTGTGTATTTCTCTTAAAAAAGAAATGTATGCACTCAGACGATGGACCCAGCCTAATTTTCATGTATATGTATTTTTTAATTTCAGTTCCTTAAGGCAAGCTCACTAGCCATTATTGTTTGACCACCTGAATTCCATTTTCTGGGTGTAAATATTGTTTGGGAGAATTTCTGATTGACCCCTACTGAATAGACAAGAAAAGAAGACATTAATTTTAAAATTTTAAAATATCTCCCCATTACTGATATTTCCAGATCTGTGTTAGTAGCGTTGGAATACACAATATTTTATTAAGGAAAAAATATGTCAGAGAGGAGGCTTATTCTGCCAGGAAAAACAAAAACAAAAACAAAAACTAAAAAACACAGACAGGAACCACAGGGAAAGGGACACAAACATCACTGCCAAAGGAACACTTTCACTTTTACCCAAAATGGGTAAACTAGTTACCCAGCTTAACTAGTGCCACAGCACAGAGAGACGAAGCAGAATTCACTACCTCTTTACAAAGTACATTACCTAGAGTCTCCTTCTCCAAGGCAAACTTCCAAAGATAATTGGCTCTCTTTCCTGCTTTTACATCCACTGCGTTTATTCATCCATTCATTTACTATTCAGCAAACATTTATTCATCCATCCAACATGGGGCAAATATTACTTGAGCCCTTACTTGTATATTACAAGATGGAGAATTAAAAAATAACTAGTAATAGTCCCTGTAGGCATTTAGAGTCTAGTTGGGGAGCACACTACTCTGACATAAAGGGGAGAATACTCAATTGCTTTCTACCTTTCTTTTTCCCCATCCTATTCTTGCAACAATTATGTTATGCTGAGTGGCAGAGCAGAACTGATTGAAAAGTACAAAATAAAGCAAGTTAATTATCTGGATATCTGCTATACACCTTACCTAACATTTACTCAGCCTCCTACCTTCCCCCTTCAGGTACTTGCCTAGCTCCCTAGGAGAGCCTCCTAGGAGAGCCTTGCATCTCAATCCATAATTCGGATGACATTTTCATTTAGTGTCAAAACCAGATTACTTTTAAGAGGGAAAGAAGATGCTATGAAAATTCATGCTGGCACACGTGTAAACGGACAAAGGGGACATGTAGTCATCCTATCAATAATCTTATATTATTGGACTTCACTGAGCTGAACTGTATTCACTAGCTAACTCTGCAGTCATGATAACATATAACCTTCACGAGGGGTTGACATTGTGAGTGGTGACACTGCATTAGATGGATTACAAAAAATAGAAATCGTGAAGCAGTGGCATTGAAGTACTTAACATTCCTTCTCTTGCCCCCTTAGCAAGTTTCCCATATCAATAGGAGAAACAAACAGCAGAATCAGTAGCTGAAATGATATGCAGTGTGATGAGAAGAGTTGTAGTCAAAGAGAGACCTTTTCCAATAAAATGTTTTACGAAGAAGACAACAGCCAGATGCTTCTGGTCATGTTCAATTAACGCTAAGGGATTTCTAGAAAAACAGTCCGTGGGATACCTAAGGAAATCCGAGAGAAGTCGCCTGAAGGAACAAAGAAAGAATCTGTAGTACAGTAATACCAAACCATTGTTCTTGAAAAAGAGCCAAATTTCTTCCCTGAGACCATGAAGTTGTGAACAGAATAGATACGCTTCTCGCCCAAAGAGATGAGAAATGAGTCACATGCCTGCAACATATTGATGAGGCATTAGCGCTCCCTCTTCCCCGTAATTGTTGCTGCGCCTAATAGGTTTCATATACCAACATACATATGTCTGTCTTGTGAATGAGACAGAGGAATATGCAGTTACACGCCTCAAAAATACTAAAGACCAGACTGCAACAGAAATCTCAAAATACCATAATCACTTGATCCATTATTTATCTGTTATAGCCCCTTCCACTGTCTATCATATTATATTATAATAACCTAAGAGAAAGAACCAGACCCAAAAAAAAGGAACCAAAACAATTATGGAACATTTCCCTTGACGGAACTGAATAAACACAAGCTTATGTTCTTTGCTTTGTCTCATCTAATACAGTTTATCCTGTCACAATTTCTTATCTTCTGTCATTCAACAAATCTCAGTTTTCAGTACAAGTGAAATCTGAGCATGGTGGCTTTTCATTTGACCATGCTTAAAGTATGACACTTAGCTGAAGGCCGGTGTTCTCACACCCACCTGGCTTTTTGTCCTTTCTTTTCCCTGCATGGAGATGAAAGCTCCCTGACCGCTGAATCTTTTCCCTCTTTAGAAAACCTATAGGGATTTCCGATTGCAAGGGGTCCTGGACTCGACCTTGAACAGCAAGACGTATGAAACCATCCGGAACCGTCTTACTGTGGAGGAAGCCACAGCGTCAGTGAGCGAAGGTGGGGGCCTGCAAGGGATCAGCATGAAGGACAGTGACGAGGAAGACGAAGAAGACGATTAGAACGCTCGGGCCTCGTGTTCTTTAGGACGAGTCCTGTAATCAATGCATGTCCTTAGTCTGTTAGTTAACCCCATTAGGGAATTTTCTGTCAACGACCACGCTCATGAGATGTTTACCAATACAATTGCCATTTTAGCTATGTGGTATCCAGATTAGTAAATGACCTTCAAATCCACCATTTCCTGATCCATGTCTATATGTTTACAAGCAATATGGAGCACCATTCTTTGACTACTGTTCATGGAGAATACATAGTCCACCTGCTAGGTGTGTCCCTGTTATCAGCAAAGCTAAATGATGCTTCATTAATGTACTGCGTATGGATTGACAGTAAGTGGATGTGAGGGCAAGTACACCAGGTACTTTCACTCCTTTGTTTCACGTATGTGGGTATGTGGATGCCAGTTATTTAAACGAGTACAATAAATTAATGAAGACACATGGATCTGCTTTGTCTTTTAAAAAACAAAAGACAAGGCCCAGCAAGTAACTTTGGGTTCTTTCTGTTCCCCTGAAAGTAAAAATGAACCCCTGGTGTCCTTGTTAGCCCATCCTTTCATTTAATCCCATAGAGTGAGCCAAAACGATGGCTACAGACCAGTGGGTTGGTCCTCTTACATTTCCATGGCGAGGGTGATCCTATCATGACTGAACATCAAGCCCAGTTCAGAGCAACTGTCTTCTGTCCAAGTCTATCCTATTACATGTTACATTTTGCTTTTGTGTTTCAATAACCGTGTATGTAAAAAACCTGAATATTTAAATTACAACCCTAGACTCTAAATGTGTTTATATAATAAGATATGGATATTTCCTTCAGTAGACTGTAACCCCAATTTAAATTATTTTGTTCCACACTGTTTTTTATATCTGTCACTTACATTGCATTTTGATCTGTCACTGCACGACCCTTGGGTCCTCTGCAGAGCTACTTCTTTCTGTGTAAAGTAGTGGATCCATCTTGCTTTCTGCCTTATATAAAGCCTACAGTTATGAAAGTGTGGAAAACTGTGGCTTCCCAATAAATAACTATTCAAATGTCCTAAGTATATGCTTTTGAGTCTTTTTTCCTCTGTCTCCTTTGAAAGCCAGAACTAAAATGCACAAACCAGGAAGAGATGGGAAAGAGGAGAAAAGAAGTCGTTTTCTTAGGGTGTTCTTGGAACTGTTGGAGTGGTTTCCTGATGCTTGCCTTGACAAGAGATAGCCCCGAATTTCGTGAATTCAGACTCCACTACTTCAGAATCTGTGGGCATTTGGACATGTTGGGCAGATTACACTGTATTATAGGATAAATAAGGGTTTGCTAAGAAAGAGAGTAGTGTAAACGAGAGAAATGTTTCTCCTGTACGAAAAGAAGGCCAACAAACTGTTTTGAAGCACCACTCTGACAGCAGTGTTTGCATTCAAACAAAGCGTGTGCCAATTATATATGATTCTTATATATTTGTTAAAGCATTTTACAAGATTCTCTAAGCTATGGAGCACTCTTCTCCTTCCTCAGTCCTTGGCAGAACTAGAATCACCTAGGCTTGAAAGAAGTCAAACATTTTGTGGCCTTATCTGTTTTACTGTGTCTGTCACTAAATCAGGCTGATCTTTCCTTGGGGCTGACTGAGGTTTTAGAGAAATGACTACTTTTCCAATAGGACCAAGTAGAATGCTCACCAGTTGGTCTCTACAAATCAGCTCCTCTAAAGAGCATATCCCATTCGTGTTTAATCCTTGAGGTCTGCAGGTGCAAATCAGCAGTCCTTCCTGCCTTTGGTGGGATTATAAGAATAACTCCCGTTTATTGAGCAGCTATTCTATGCCAGACATCCTACATGTATCACCTCATTTAAATTTCACAACAACCTTAAGAGGAGAGAACTGTTATTATCCTCATTATAGATGAGAAAATGGAAGTCAGAAAGGTTAAGGTAACTTGCCCAACTGCTACACAAGTCCATGTAGAAAATGAATCCCGAAATCCTAGCATCGCACTGGTAATACAAGTGGTACAGCTATAGCATTCACCCGATGGCACAAAGTTAAGTCTGTGTGGCAAAGCCAGGGTTTTAAAAAAATACATTTGTATTAATTATGTTTTGAGGTGCAAAGCTAAAGCATATTTCCTGCAATAATTACAATTAAAAATGTGCAAAGTAAAGAGGGAGCACATGCCCGGAGTACAGGAGCCGGGAAAGGGGAAAATTCTCAGGAACACTGGAGGAGAGCTACTTGAGTGAGTTAAACAACTAACCAAAAGACGTGATCCAAAAGGCATAAAGAGAAGCAAGTCAGAAAAGACTCTCCAAAGACAAGGTTTAAAACAAAATCCCTTCACAAGCTGGCTTCACTGCAGGCTAGCACTGGTGGCCCTATTGAGTAGCATCCCCCGTTGGCGACCCTGGAAGGAGGGCTGTGGAGAAGGAAGTGACGTCAGAAGAGATCAGGGAAAAAGAACTGACCAAGGTTAAGTCTCGGTTATCCTTGACACGCTCTCAAAGCTGGGAAGGAGTCAGTTTTGGTATCTTGATCTTTGTTTTTTATTTCCTTTGGGACGAATCTTAAGTTTTCTTTCCCTTTTTGTTATTTTTTTTTTAATTAAAAGACAATATACATATAGAATGCACAAATCAAATCCTCAGCAATTGGTGCAATTGCTGGGTGATAGGGTAAAGAAAGGTATATTCATTTTTAGAAGACACTGCCAGTTTTCCATAGAAGGTGGGTGAAATTATATTCTCACCCGCAGAGTATCAAAGTCCCTAATAACACTAGGTATTGCCACTCTTTCTAATTTGTATCATTCTGGTAAATGGTGTAGTGGTTTATAATTGTGGTTCATTGATTACAAAAATGGAGTTGGTTGTCTTTTAACATATGTATTCGCAATTCACGTAGTCTCTCATGAAATGCACGTTTCTTTCCCCTTTTCTGAAAAGAGGAAAATTGCAGAGCTATTTGAGAACTGGTAGGGAAGAGGCCGTAGAAGAAAGTACCAGATGGATGGTGAGGCATAGAGATGTTGAGGGAAACGTTAGCCTGATGTAAAAGCATGCGCTGTATTAACAATCAGTCCACAATAGTTGAGTACACACTGATCAGGCACTGCTAGAAACACCCAGGCTCTTTGTAATCCATTCTCTCTCATAAGTCAGCAGGGCCATTCTAAAAGGAAGTGTGATCTTGTCCCTCGTCCAGTTAAAAGCATCCAGTGGCTCCCCTTGCTCACAGTATGAAGCTCAAGGTTATTGAGGCGCATACACGGCTGTGTGCAATCTGATCTTCACCTGCCCCTCCAGTTTCCTGGGTTAACTCTGCTCCTCTTGCTCTCTAGGTTTCAGCATCTGCCACCATCGTTCACTTCCTCCTGTGCACCATGGTTCCTCCCACCTGGGACCCTCCTCCTAAGTACCTCACCTCATTCTTCAAACTCCAGCTAAATTTCACTCCCCAGGGAGGCCTTTCCAATCCCACCCTCAAGTCAGCATTTATTTCCCTGATATATATCCTCATAACACTCTCAACTTCTCTTTTATCACTATTCATCACACTATTCGTGAATGGGTGATTTGCCTCATTACGTGTTTCATGTAGCATTTCTCCAATTCAGGAGAGTGTGGTCTGCACCAGCTTCCCTACTCTATCTTTATTCACTAAATATATAATTAATAAACAAAAGATAAAAGTACAAAAATGTAGATGATTTGATTGCTATTCTCTTAGAATCTTTAGTTGGGGTTGTATAAATCTTCAGAAGACCCATATAGATTAAATATTATAAGATTCAGAGAAGAATGAAGGGGAGGAAGGCTTTCTGGAGGAGGTGGGTCTTAAAGAGCACACAGAGAGGACAGGAAAGGAAATGACCCAAAGAAGTGGTAGGTGAGGGGATGTGCCACTTGGCTGAAGCCGTTTTCTTCTCTGATGGATTCCCAGTGCACCTTGTAAACACTCAACAAATACTTGTTGACTTAAGACATTCATGAATATGCTCAGGGTGTTAGGAAAACCTGGCTTCATGGAAAGATTTATGTAAGGGGTTGGGAGAGATTAAGATGGGAAGGGCGGATTAAGGTTTCAAAGGACAACAGTAGTTTCATTTAGTTTGGGTTTCTTGGTCTGCATAACACAGCGCTAACCAGTATTTTTATTTTCTCAAAATATTTAAAGAAAATTTTTAAGTTAAAAAAAATCAAATAGAGCAGAGTTATATGATGCCTCTTCCTTCCCCAACTCATTTCCCCAAAGTAGCCATTGCTAACAGATGGGCACATATTCTTCCAAATATGTTCAAATCATATACAAGTAAGTATATTGGATATATATATATATATATATATATATATATATATATATATATATATATATTCCAATATAGGATCATTTCCATGTCTGCACATATAGATTTTCCATATTATTTTTAATGGTTGTGCTATATTTAAGATTTTCTGGTCAAAGAAGAAACAAGAGCAAAGTAAGATAACTGAAAATCCAGGATGAAATTTAGGATGGATTAAAACACAATGGAGGAAATGAGCCATCTGTGGAAGTAACCCAAGAGACTGTTTGAAATGTGTGACTAAAGAATTTCTGAAACCCTCCCAATCCAATCCCAGTCTAACTAGACTTTATTCTAATTATGTTTCTGTATCTGCTTCCCACTAGACGGCCAGCTTCTTGGGGTCAGGGATTGTTTGTGTATGCCAGGCTGGTGCCTGGGGTCTGGTAGGTACCCTAAGGATTGGGTGGATTGAATGGGTGCGCATTATGGTCACACCTGAGGATGCTCATGAGCAAGAAAACAAACTAAACCTATTGCAGTGCACTCTGTCAATAAAGAAAGAATTGCTAAATAAGGTGAAGCATCTCAACAGCTTTAGAAAAACTATCCACCTCACTACTAACATGACCTGAATTTCCAGTGGAGGCACGAACAGACATGCTGTCATTAATGTGGGTTTCTATAATAATCTTACAAAATCAACCAACCAACAAGGGTGGTATCATTGTTGTTTTAGCATAAATTTAATTAGGTCATTTTATTTAAATTTTAATCTCCCAAATAAGTGCATGTGTTCTTTGTGGCCAGTTTCCATCACATGATTAACAAATCTGAAATGAAATCAAATTATGCACAATTCTGCGATTCTTGGTAAACAAATTTTTAAAAATCAATATTCATCTTTTATTCAAGATTGTTTTGCTTCTTCATCTAAATACTAAAATTATCATCTGTTTTCCTTCTTATGAAACCGTGCATTTCATCTAAAGCTGTAAATCTGCATTCATTGTAACTAAGCAAAACATGAGAAAAAGACCAGTGATGGTGCGATCTGCCAGCAGAGTTCTCTACTCTGACAAGATGTTAAAGGTCAAAGAAAAACACTGCACAACAAATTAATCACAGCCACCAGCTAACAAAGGGATGAAATGATCACAATTAATACACATAACTATAAGATAAGAGGAATGCCAACGCAACAATAAGCCAAAAGTACACAAATAAAATTTCTTTTTATTTCCTAAGAATTGATGGTGCAATGGCAAAAAGCAACCGTAAACATAGTTAAGTTGGCATATTTCCCTCTGTCCATCAGAAACAAGTTGGCTTGTTTCCTAGGTGGTGAATACAATGGAGAAGAATAAACAAGGATTTGCTTAAATCTCCAAGCAGAAAACATAATTGAAGACAGGACAAATTTCAGAGAAAGTGTTGGAAATGTTGGAATGTACTTAAAATCAAAGGCAACATAAGAAGACAAATAGTGGTGATATTTGGTACAAAGAAAAGTACAATTTATGTGGAAGCTATGACTAAATTCAAGTTCCAACGTCACTATGTTATTGTAACTATGACTACTGAAATATGCACTTCACTCCATCTCCTCAAACACCTTCTGAACAGGGGTTTGAGCACAATAAATTCCTCCACACTATTCTTTGGTGCAATTACTTTCATTTTGAATTAAAAGTACCCTTCAAAAAAATCAAAAGTCACGATTATAGACTAAAAATTCCAGAGCATTTGAAGAAGGTCGATATTGCCATGATTTGGAAAGTTGAACTCATTTTTTTTTTTTTTTTTTTTTTTTAGTTTCAGGTGTACAAAACAGTGAAATAGTTAGACATTTATCATTTATATCACTCAAACAGTGACAACCCCCTCCCCCCATTCACTACCCCTCTGACATCGCACACAGCAATTATGTTTCCACTGTCTCTATTCCTAATGTTGTACTCTGCTTCTTGTAAATATATATATAAATATATAAAATTGTAGTTGACATTCATTATCATTCAGCTTCAGCTTCAGGTGTACAGTGCAGTGATCAGGCATCTACATCATCCCTTAGGTGGTCTCCCTAATGAGACAAGTATCCATTGGATACCCTACAAAATCTTTACAACATTATTGATTACATTCCCCAAATTAACTTTCGTAACCCTGTGGCCATCTTGTGGTTACTGACTGTGCTTTCTAATCCCCTCACCTTCCCTCTTATCCCCACCCCCTCCCATCTAGCAACCTCAGTTTTGGAAAGTTGAACTCTTTAGAGAACACTTTAACTAAACGACCACCTCTAGTTTTGTTATATTTTGAAAGCTGAAGTCCTATGAAATGATCTTTGGCAGGACGAGGAGATGACTTTCTCTCCCAAACTCAGAATAGTTCTGATAACATAATTCTGGAGATTAACGGTGTGTAATGATCTCTGAATCATGGAAATGGGTTTCTTTCTGCACTGATAACAAGAAAAACCACCCCTGATTTATCTTTTACAAGTTTTAGTCAGAACGTTTATATTTCATTGAGTCTAAAACAAAACTTTTTTTCTCTTTTAACATCTCTCTAAAATTGGGATTCCTTCCAATGTAGGGAAAGAAACTCACATTGTGTCTACCCTCTGCCACTACCATACCTACGTAACAAGGACGCTATGCACACAAGCTTAGGTTAATCATCCTTTGGAGAATGCAAGGAGAATGGGGTATCTGTCCCAGGGAAGAGTCTTCCACACACTGATCTGGGGGCAGAGGCAGAACTAGGAACTGACTCAGGATGGACAGGAAATAGGTGCCCCTGTCCCCGATATATTGGAGAAAGATGATTCTTGAAAAAGGTGACCTAGATCCTGTTATTATAAAGAATGGGGACTCCAAACACTGTAGTTAAATGTTAAAGTAAAGGGGAAAGTAGGGTCACAGGAGTGTAGACCATTGGGTGACAGGGGTAGCAGGAGGAGGTAGAAGGTAGAGATGAAGAGCACAGGTTCTAGAGTCAGGCTGACCTTGGTCCAGACTTCAGACAATCAGTGGCCATCTAGCCATCTGACCTTGGCCAAATTACTTAATTTTCCTAGGCCTCAGTCTTCTCATCTGTAGAATAGAAATGTCCAGAATAATACCTTAAGCATTACCTATTGTTAGAAGCTCATTGGGTTACCACCAACATAAAATGTGTTAATACATGTAAGCTGCAAAAAAAAACAAAACCAAACAGACAAAAAATACCTACTAGGTACTCAGTAAATGTTAGCTAATATTTTAATGTTAATTTCTTAAGCTCTTAGAGCCTGCCCCATGTTACAGGCTCTGAACAGATCACGGGTATGGCTAGTCACTACCCTTTAGAAGTTGGGTTCTGCCACTCACTGTCCCTACTCCACCTCTTCCCAGTACATGACTCATGACCAGCTGTACCCTGGGCAGAAATGTGTTGAGCAAGGTATTGTTGATACCCATTCTTTTTTTACCATTGCTTTTGTACCTTGGAAAAGCAGCATTTGTCCCCCTTGTCTATGTTTATTTGCACTCTCCTTTTCTTTCCTTTGACTGTGGATCTCAGTAAATAATTGCTGAAGGAATGAATCAATGAATCAATACATTTCTTTCCATGTCTCCCCTTCTTTATCAATCACTGCTTTAATGTGGGTTCCCTGGACACAGACCCTGAAACAAGGATTCTAATGCAAATAGCTTACTTGGGAGGTGTCCCCAGGACACACCAATAGAGGAATGGGGAAGGGAGACTGGGAAGGGAAGGCAGCCACTGGGGTAGCTACAGTTTGATCACTCTAGAGAAAGAGGAGCCAGGGTAGAACAAACATATATTTTGGAGTTATCCCTCCTAAAGGTGAGAGAGCTGGGGTATTTATACCCCAAATCCTTCTCATCGTTGGTTGAGGGTGGCTGAAAGGTAAGGGCAGGGAAGGTAATGAATTCTCCGTCACTTCAAGCCTACAGGACAGGCGGACAAAGAAAACTCTGGTCATCACACAGAGCCCTCTGGCAAATAAATACAAGAACAGCAGTGGGAAAATCAGGGCCAGTTGCAGTGAAGTGGTAAGGACCAGGGAGTGGGTCCGGCACCAACAGCATCCATTATAATTGCCTTCCTACAACCCAGGGCAGAGACGGTGGTCCATGTTGGCCTGAGGACAGCAAGATGGAAACAGCATTTCTTAGGCCAGAAACGTTGCCTCACCAGGCTAGGCTTGAAAGCCTCCAAAGAGTAGTGAAATAAATTCCAACCTTCACTACAGTGGAATACAATGGAACCAGAAAAAGAAGTACAGTAGATTTTTATGTGCTGGTACTGAAAAATATCCAAGATACATTGTTGAGTCCTTTTAAAAACAATCAAGGGCAAACCAGCATTTAAAAGAATTAAAAAGTAATAAATCAATCTATCTGCATGCATGTGTGTGTGTGTGTGTGTGTATATATATATACACACACACACACACACACACACACACACACACACCTTTTCAAGAGATTAAATAGACATTTGTCATTTTGGCTTCCCAGAATCGTAATCCAAAATCCATGGAAATAGAAGAGAAACGGAGGTTTCTTCTTCCTGCCCCCGACAGCTAGAATGTGGCCAATGAACAGATGCTCTAGCTCAGAACTTTGACTCTTACGAGACAGACCTGAAAGCAAGGCAGCATTAGAGGACATTCCAGGGGCCTCTGGTGACAGGACAACAGAGCTGGCCCCGTGGCTCTTTATGGTATGCCTCAACTCACGTCTTTTGGTACCTGACCAGGCGTGTTTCCCCAGCCTTCAACAGAGTCTAGGAGCCACTTCATAAACTCTTGTTCTGCTGTCAATTTCTGTTGTTGAAAACTAAGAGCACTGAGCAATATAGGAGGGATTCAGAAGCTGGTAACAGTGTTTACCTCTGGGAAAGGGAACCGCAGACTTTGCATGGAAAGATGTATTAGGTTGGTGCAAAAGTAATTGCGATTTACCAGGTTAAAAATAATTGCAAAAACCGCAATTACTTTTGCAGCAACCTAATATTTTTCAGCTCATATTGTTTTATGTTGTTTGATTACTTTAGCCATGTGCATTTATTACTTTTTCAAATTCAAAGTATTTTAAAGCAGTATAATTTAAATAAATTTACTTTGTAAAGTGTCCTGACAGAGCAGCCTCTGGACTAGAAAAATGTGGAATTTAATTACAGTACTAGTAGTGGGTGCAGGATGGAAGGTTAAATATTGCCCTCTAACCTCTCATCAAAAAGAGATTCTTAATCTGGAGGGTGTAGCTAGAATTCAAGAGGTCCATGAGCTTGAATAGGAGGGCGATGAAAGGAGGCAGCAAATCACAGTAACATTTACAGCATCTGTGACTTTTTCACCAAGAGAAATCATAGGTAATTTCACATTACATTACAGTTCTTGCAATATCCCAAATTATCATTTATACCATCAGTACTTCAAAATTACCTTAGTTATTAGACCTGCCACCAGAAAGAAGCATATATATCACTGTATCACATATTTATTTTTTTAAGATTTTAATAACTGTATATCAATATAATTGGTCTCTTTTGGAATTGTACACATTTTATCTTATGCATTCAAAAGCATTACTTGGAGAAGGGCTCCACAGTCTTACCAGACTGTCAAAGAGGTACACACACACACACACACACACACACACACACACACACACAGGGAAAGGCTGATAACCTCTTCCAAAGCTCTTCATCTTTCCCTTCCTCATCCTACTCCTTCCTTTCTCCATTGTCTCTCTTCCTAATTTCCTTACCTATAAAATGGGCACAATGCATTTTCCCTTTTTATACAAACCATGTGAGCTATACCCTTTTAATTTGCTGAAAGAAATCAAACCATCAAACTGGCCAAAATAGTATGACAAATGATAGTCTATCGTTTACTGTTTAGGGATATTATTAGTAGGTCATGTTTTTGTATTTCTAGATAGGATCAGATAATAGTTGAGAGCAATAGGTGCAGGGTCCTATGCTGGTTAGCTTTGAGTCTTGGCTCTGCCACTCACTTAAACATGGGGACTTCCACTAGTCACTATACCCGCCAAGCCTCGTTTACTCCATCTGATGATAGGGATAACTGTTCCACCTGCTCTCTAGGGTCACATGGTTAATGCAATACTAACAATAATTGCTAATAATTACTAATCTCACAGGGCCTGGCACATAGTAAGAAACCAGTAACGGCAGTTGCCTCTGGGGAAAGAGACTAGAGATTTAGGATGGAAGGAAGACTTGATTTTCACTGCATATTGTAATATGTTGCTTGAACTCAATAAGTGTCAGCAATTATTGTTACAACCAAAAGGTCCTTGAGTCAGGAAACTCAAAACTCTGATTTACTAATAACCTCCTAACTGATCAATATCAATTTATTGGGCCGGCCCTGTGGCTCAGACAGTTGGAGCTCTATGCTCCTAACACTGAAGGCTGCAGTTCGATTCCCACACGGGCCAGTGCCAGATGGCTCAGTTGCTTGGAGCACATCCTCTCAACCACAAGGTTGCTGGTTCGACTTCGGCAAGGGATGGTGGGCTGTGCCCCCTGCAACTAACAACGCCAACTGGATCTGGAGCTGAGTTGCGCCCTCCACAACTAAGACTGAAAGGACAACTTGACTTGGAAAAGTCCCGAAGTACACACTGTTCCCCAATAAAGTCCTGTTCCCCTTCCCCAATAAAATCTTTAAAAAGAAATCAATTTACTTACTTCTGCATACTCTTTAGGTGAGAAATTAATCTAAACGGCACACATAATTCAAAGGAGAATACTTTCCACACGTAACTATGCTAAATAAGCATATACTCCAAGTTTATTCAACAACAGGGATAGAGACTTACTTACTATGGCTCTTATTTCATTCCCCAAGCAAGCTTTTATGTATGGAATAGTAAGTTTGTCCTGTATATTACTTTGTACCACTTCTGCTTCCATCCCCGAGGAACCTACGGAGATGTAGGTGGGAGAAAGAAGCTCTGAAGGAAATCGTTATTCTGGAATTAAAATAATATCTTCTCAAAATCCAAGGAAAAGTCTGGGATGGCTTCCTTCTCTTCAGATAAAAACTAGGTACCTTTTAAAATATGAATAAGGAGAATGAAAGCACCAGCATGCATTCCAGAACCAGAAAATAAAAAGTGAGTTTGCCTGCTAACTACAGTCAGTAACTAAGAATCTTCACTTGTGCTGAGCAGCATTACAGGATGGGGAGATTGGGGGTGGGGGTGGGCAAAGGACTGTGTCCTTAAACCAACATGAGACCTACCCTGTCTTTAGACACTAACAATATGTGGAGGGGGGGGGGAAGATGTAGTGCAAAAATGCAATGCTGTAAAGCTGAGTTCAAAGGTATACATGGCAGAAATATAAAGAAAAGAAAGCATGATTCTTTCAGTTGTTGGATTCATCCAACAAACCGAGTGTGCTTGGTGTCCAAGGGGTGGGTGTGACAGCAGGGACCAAAGCTGGACAAGAGAGGCCCCTGACGCCCAGGACTTCACAGGCCAGGGGGCTTAGACAGCAAAGATTTACTCTCAAAGGAATGTTCAAGAAGGAGTGGCAGAAAGAAGGGCAGCATCTTAAGAAGTGAGTTTTTAAAATTGCCAACACCACGGGGATGCTGTCAGCAAAACGCAGACTGTGGAAAATTCCACAGAACAAAAAACAAACAACAACAACAACAAAAAAAACCACAATTTTTTTCCCCAAGAAATTACAAGGGAAACAAGAAAGAGATGGAGAGAAACCTATAAATTAAAAGAGATTTAAAAGGCATAACAAACAATTATAATGTATGGACCTTTTTGGGATCATGATTGAAACAAAGAATTATTTTAAATTTAAATTGATATAAGACAATTGGAAATGTGAACGCTGGGTATTTGATAATGTTAATGTATTAGTATTAATATTTTAGGTGATGGTACTTAAGTTATTTATAGATAACAAAATATTATGTCTGTGACTTGCTTTAGAATAATATGAGGGGGGAGTAAATGGGGATGCAGATGAATCAGAATTGGCCATGGATTGATTTTGTTGGGGCTAGGTGTTGATACATGGGTTCATTATATTATTCTGTACTCTGCATATGTTCAAAATGCCTCATAATACGGCTTGGTTATTTTTTTAAATCACCAGGAGTGATCAGTAGAAATCAGAGAGGTAATGAAAAGTTCGCAGTTCCCTGACTGGAGAGAAGCTCAAATCCAGCATGAAAATCTAGCCCATGTTGAGTAAATAACCCTCCTCTTTGCACCTTCTCTCCTATTTGTGTCTATTGACAGGACCCTCTTTTCATTTCTAGTACTTCCTTCACCTGGAGCTTCTGATTTTTTTCTAGGCATGGTGAGAGATTTGAACTGGTCCCGTTGTTCTCAGGAGTGCTCCGGTCCTGGCCCACCAGCATGCACTTGCAGAACGTCTGACCAAGGCCAGACCAAGTTCCCTTGGGAGCCCTTTGGGACAGACATAGACCTCTTTGGCCTCATCAGCCTGAGGCTCTCACTCACAGCTCCAGGTCAGCACCCCATGCGGGACCTAGGAGTGAGCTGGCCCAGGAGGAGACAAAGGTCTACAAGGCATAGAAGGGGCAGCAGCTCTCTTTCTGACTGGGAGCTTCTGAAGAGCAGTGGAGTGAGGAGGTTTCTCAAGGAAATCTTCAAAATCTAAAGCAATCTGGAACCATCTGGATGCCCCAAAGTATGTGACACTGGCCTCCCCTTTCTCTGGACAGTTCTCTCTCTTTCTGGGACATCCTTTTCCCATGTTTCTTTCTCTATTCTGTCACCCAGTTGTGTACCATCATTTCCATGTTCCAAATTCTTCATAATTTGGTACCTGAGCCTGCCCTGGACAAGAACATAGGGGCAGGAATAGCAACGTGATACCATTTGGGACTTATCAAATTGGTAGGGGTTTTTTAAATGATAATGCCCATCATTAGTGAAGGTGATGGGAAAGAGGCATTGTACAAGGTCTGACATTTAAGTTCGCAAACTTGTTGCAACAATGTTGCTAACCTTTTTTGTTATCAGAGGGATTATTCATTATGAATTTGTACCAACTGGACAAACAGTTAACCAAGTTTATTATTTGGAAGGGATGAAAGGCTGCATGAAAAGTTTAGATGACCTGAACTTTTCACCACCAATTCAAGGCTCTTGCATCACGACCATGCACCAGCTCACACAGCACTGTCTGTGAGGAGGGAGTTTTTAGCCAGTAAACAAATAACTGTATTGGAACATCCTCCCTACTCACCTGATCTGGCCCCCAATGACTTCTTTCTTTACCCAAAGATAAAGGAAATATTGAAAGGAAGACATTTTGATGACACTCAGGACATCAGGGGTAATACGATGACAGCTCTGATGGCCATTCCAGAAAAAGAGTTCCAAAATTGCTTAGAAGGGTGGACAAGGCGCTGGCGTCAGTGCATAGCTTCCCAAGGGGAGTACTTCAAAGGTAAAGAGAATGATATTCAGCAGTGAGGTATGTAGCCATTTTTCTAAAATGAGATCGTGAACTTAATTGTCAGACCTCATTCTCCCTTTCCGAAGGGCAGTTTGCCAGTTGGTATCTAAAGCTTTAAAAAAGTCCCTATCTTTTGCCATAGTAATACTACTTCTGGGAATTTGTTCTAGGGGAATTAGTTATGCACAAAATTTATGTATGAGAATGTTACTGATAGAACTATTGCAAAAAATTGTGAACAACCTAAATATCTAATGACAAAGGACTGTTTAACTCATGGTAAACTATATTGTGGAGTACTACAGAGACATTGAAGTCATATCTTAGCTGCATACTTAAAGCATGGGAAAATATTCATGCTATATCAAATGGAAAAGCAGATTATAAAGTAGTAGGTATACGATGTCAACCTTGTACATACATAGAAAGCACATATGCCAAAGCCTTGTCTGTGATTTCTGGGTAGTAGGATTTGCACAGTTTTAATCGTGTTCTTTGTAATTCTCTGCTTCTCCCAAAATGTCTCCACTGATTACTTTTTAAATCAGAAAAAAAAAAAACACCTCACTTTATTTACAAAAGCAAGTAAAGAGCAGAAAAAGAAAGTTAGTTGCCCTCTTCTTCCCTTTCTCCCCCATCAGACTGAAGAACCATAGTTACAAATAACAATGGTTATTGTAATACTATTGTAATAATGATAGCAAGCGTCCTCGAGGAGCTTTCCTTCGGCCAGTCACCACTGCTGAGTTCTTTCTGTGCATTTTCTCTGTTAGCTCTCACCACCCTGTGACAAAGTACATGTTCCTCTCCTTTCAACAAGGGGCAAGTCGGGCTTGCAGAGGGCTTTAGTGACCTGCCTCTGGACATAGCTAAGGGAGGAGCCAGGCTTCTAACTTGATCTGATTCCAGAACCCACTCTGCCTCAAAGACACTCAGCCCTACAAAGCCCAGAAAGGAGTTTCATGTTGTGTTATAACATCTTAAGAAATGCCATGCTCCAGAGAGACCCACACTACCTGGACCAGAACTCAAGTGTCAGAAAAGGCACCTGGCAATGAGCCGCCAAAGGGGATGTCTACCCACCCATCACAGAAATAACTCCAGAAACCCACTATTTATTAGTTCAGGGTGTGACCTCCGTTGGAGTGAAAGTTTCTTAATTTTTTAAAAAATGTTTATTGGGGAATAATGGGGAACAGTGTGTTTCTCCAGGGCCCATCAGCTCCAAGTCGTTGTCCTTCATCTAGTTGTGGAGGGCGCAGCTCAGCTCCACATCCAGTCACTATTTTCAATCTTTAGTTGCAGGGGGCACAGCCCACCATCCTATGTGGGAATTGAACCGGCAACCTTGTTGTTGAGAGCTCGCCCTCTAACCAACTGAGCCATCTGGCCACCCCTTCGGAAGCTCAGCGGCAGCTCCTTGTCTTCAGTCTAGTTGTGGAGGGCGCAGCTCACTGGCCCATGTGGGAATTCAACTGGCAGCCCTGTTGTTCAGAGCTCGGGCTCTAAACAAGTGAGCCACCAGCCACCCCTCTTAAATTTTTTAACTTCGCCCTCAGGGAGTTCTTTGGGTATGTTTTTATTTGTTTGTTTGTTTGTTTGCTGTGGGTTTTTTTTACTTTTTCCCTCCGGCTCTGCCCTCTTTGAGAATCTTGGACCGTGCCCATTTTCCACGCCCCATTTCTGGTTTACAGAAGATATTGATGCATGCCTATTGGTTGCTGGAAGGAATGTAAGCCGCATGAAAGGAGGGATTTCCTCTATCTTGGTAAGCACTATGTACCTGGCATGTAGGTGGTGCCCAATATAGAAAGTCTCAAAATAGTTGTACTGGCTAACCAATGAATGAATTATATCATCTTGTGAGATAATCCTCTCACTCTTTCAGGATAAGAGAATTTCTATCTTCTTAGTCTATCTAAATTAGAGCTCCAGCTCTTACCTCCTCACCACCACCAAAATTGCTTTAGTTGTAAGTTCTTGTTATCTTTCTTAAAGTGCTGAGTTCAGATTTGCCACCAGTGCGACTGGCAGAATTCAACATGGATTTGCACAAAGGGACTGATTAGGTTTGGTTTCTGTGTCACAAGGCTTTTTCCTGCTAAAATAAACTTCCCCACCCTCTCCCAGAGCAAAACTGCTAGTTCTGCTAACTGGGTCACTTGCCAGAGAGCCAAAATTCTGTCTTTTTTCCCCCTGGTCTTGTCTAGGGCCAAGACCCAGTGAGTGGAGCTCTAAAGACTTGCCAACGCTTTCTATTAATGCCAGTTCCTACAAACGTCCCATACCCCATCCTCCAGTCTTCAAACAGATCCTCTACTTCTCAAGGCAACCTGCCAGACTGTGTCTCTGGAAAGTCTAAAGCAGTTCCTGGCCTGAGGTTCTTCACCTGGAGACCTGGGCAAAGAGTACATGTCCAAGTTCAAAGCTGCTGCCCCACTGCTGAGGTCTTAGGTGAAAAGAATGCTTCAAATGAGCTCCCCTGATTAAACATTCTTGAGCCCAGGGAAGTTGGATCAACTGTCCAGGCTCCTATGACAGTTGTGTTAGAAGTTTGGATGCAGCTTGTTTTAAAAAATCCATACAAGAGGCCAATTAATTGATGTGGTTTTCTGGTCCAGAGGAAGAAATTCAAGGTGCATTACTCAAGAAGCAGGTGAGGAGCATACTCTTTGGGGAAATGTGTGAGGGAGGCAGGTCAGATAAATTCACACTGATTATTCACTTCTTTAACAAATATAGAGACATTATAATAGATATATAGAAATGTAAACAAATAAATGTATTTGACAGACATACAGAAGTATAACAAATATATAGAAAATATTCAAATAGTAAATGTATACGGCTCAACAATATTCATAAACCAAAACCCTGATCAGAAAATAGAGCCTTACCAGTACCCCAGAAGCCTCCTTTAATGCCCCCAAATTTTGCCTATTTTTTTTAACTTTACTTAAATGGAGTAATGCAATATATAGCCTTTATATCTAGCTGCTTTTGTTCAATATTATGTTTGTGAGACTCACTGATGCTGTTTAGCATAGTAGTGATTTGTTGGTTCTTATTGATGTATAGTATTTAATTTTGTGAACATACCACTATGTATTTATGATGGTTATTTATGATAGTTATTCAGACAATTTCCAATTTAGGACTATGACAAATAGTGCTTCTATGAACATTCTAGCACATGTCTTTTGATGAACATAAGCACACATTTCTATTGGGTATGTACTAGTTAGGTGTGAAATTGCTGAGTCATAAGGAATGCAAATGTTCAACTTTAATAGATGCTGCCAACCAGTTTTCAAAGTGTTTGTCCCAATTTACACTCTGCCAACAGTTTAGACTAGTTGTTTAGCTCTGGTTTTCTAGTATGGTGGTTAGGAGCACAGCTTCCCAAAACGACCTCTTACCAGTTATGTGACCTTGGACGTGTTATCTAGCTTACGAGAGCCTCAGTTTTCAAATCTGTATAATGGGCATATTGATTACATACACTGATTTCATAGGGTGAAGTGAGAACTAACTAGAGTGGGTATTTAGCTTAGTACTGTGTCTGGCCTGTAATAGGCCCTCAGTAGTAAGTAACCATCCACTAATGTCTAAGTGGCTTAATCCACAAAGAGGGAGGGTCTGTGTGTGTGAGGGAGACAGTGATAGAGGCAGCAAGATTGATTCATTCTTGGTGGAGCTCTATTCAGCATTTTTGCAGTTCCCATTTTGTCTTTACCTAAGTTAGACTACAAACTCCTTGGGTGAAGCGTGCAGACAGAAATATTTACCCAGGTGAACAGAAGATGGAATTCGGCTGAACATGTAAAAGCTCAAGAAACCAGAGCAGGGAAGAATTTTTTCATTTGCATGCACACCTGGAAAGTTTCAAACCAAAACAAACCAAACCAAACCAAACCAAACAAAATACAACCGAGAGATAGATTCGCTTGCGAAGGGATCCCAGCGTTTCAGGCTCTTATCCAATGGACCATCCAGGTCAGACCTACGCAGTCCTGCAAACTTCCAGAAGTTTGGACGAAACTGAAATCAGTTCCTGTCACCCCATTGCCCCTTCAGCCCCTCCTTTACCCTGCCGGCTTCACTCGTGTTCTCGGCACTTAACGCTAACACCTTTGGGCAGGCTCCACCGTGCAGTTTAACTAGCTGCCAAGTTAAATAAAGCGGAGGCTCCTAAGCGGTCTTCCCAGGGAGTCAGAATTCGGCATCACCGGAACTAGGCAGGGCCTGGTACTCACGCAAATGCCTTTTTATTTCATATGTGTTTTTAAAATATGCATTATACACACTCATATATGTATATGTGTATATAATATGTATTTAATATATCCCAGTTGTTCTTTAAAAACGATTGTTTCCTTTGGGTTGCACATCAAAATAGCGTGGCAAAAGGAAAATGCGTTTGCGCGAGGCGACTGTGTTCCGCACTGCGCCTCCCAAAATGACACGTCCGCTGGCAAATTTGGGGGCGCGGGTATTGGATCAAATTCCTAATTAAGTGGCATTTCTAAGTGAAGGGTTGTCGATAGCAGTATATATAGATCCACACATATATACACAATATGCATACATATGCATATATATGATATATTTTAAATATGTGTGTGATTATATTTGCCTCCAAGGCAGAGAGGAGAGCACATCTAACTTGCAGGGTAAAGATTGCAGATCTGCTCTTTTGGGAGAATCCCTTTGGCCTAGAAGCGCGCGCACTGCCCAGATTTCCGAAGACGCAGCGAATGTCCTCTGAGGTGATCACGGAATGGGTTGGGAGGATTCTGGAAATCATGACAGGTTTGCACCACCACCCCCATCCCCCACTGGCTACAAAACCGGCTGCCCTTGGCTTGTAGGTGCCTCTCCTTTTCCTGGGTGAGAACGAGTCTGTGGGTGCATTGAGATTTACAAACCAGTCCCCGAATACAACGGGTTCTTGCAAAACAGCCGCCCGATGCAGTGGGACGGGCGCTCGGCCACCTCGGCTGTGGGCGTCGCAGCCTCCCCGAGGACGCGGGCAGATGCAGACGGCTCTGGCCCATCTGTCCCTGGAGGCCTGGTCTGAGACTGTGCTGGCGCGCTCTGTGCGGGCACCCGGAGCCCAGGAGCTCTCCAGGCGCGACTGGCCTCGCCTGGCCGGTGTGTCTGGGACTCTTTGTCTCCCGGCCCCACTAATCCTGCAAACCGCGCGCACGAAGGCAGAGGCCCCTGAGCCTTGAATGAGCCCGCCACTGGCAAGCCGGTTCGAATGTTTTCAATAAAATGCTTGGGGGCGGGGGGGAAGGGGGTCACAGAAGAATTTCTCTTTAGGAGTTAATCTATTTTCAGCGGTTAAGCGCAGCACCATGTAAATCAGATCCCAAATGTCCCTTTAGAAAGAAGTAAGGAAAAGAGGGAGACTCCTTAAACCTTAAAGTTTGTTTAGCTTGGTTCCCGCCCCCCCAAAAAAAACAAGTTACAGAGGAGCGGGGAGAAAGAACATCAAATCTACACAGTGGGTGTTTCCCCAAACTCAGCCGCCTTAAGCATATTGTCTGCCCCCAAGCTGTTCAATTCCTGGGAAGATGGTACAGGACAATGCATTATGTATTGCAGCCTAATAATCAGGAGAGAAAATAATAGTATTTTAAATAATAGTGTCTCTTGGCATCTAGAGCCCAGAGATACAAGCTGCCAGGGCTGGAATTACAACCCCTTTTTGGAGTAAGACGCTTGCTTTTCCCCTCTGTGATCCCAGAAGTGATGCAAAACGTTCGCTCAAGAAAGGGGTTTTCCTCTGAGATTGTCTACATAGTGGAAGGCATTTGCTAAGTCATTTGTCCTAAAGTGAGGGCTATTTCAGGCATTAAATTTTTTTTTAAACAAAAGTCATCATTACAGTGTTCGGGTTAGTGACCATAAAAAGGCTACTGGGAGGGGGCAGGAGGAGAGGCTCTATCCGCGCCAGTCATATTTAATATGCTTCCTACAAGAGAAGCCCCTGAAAAATCAATAGACAGCAGCCAGCTGTGCTTAAACTGCGATTTCAATTAAAACATTGAGCTCCATTGGGGTTGAGCCTGGATCCCCAACCAGTGCTGTGACAGTGGCTTGGCCGGGGTGCGGCGTCCCACAGCCCCCAGATGCCCGAGGTCGCGCGGTATGGGCCAGGCCCAGCGGAGCCGCAGCCGCCGCCGGTGCTTGGCACCCTGCTCTGCAACGTGGGAAGAGCACAGGCCGTGGAGGGGCGTCAGGCCTTACTCTGGCAGTGTTTCCCCACCGCAGCCGACGTGTTGAGGCCCGAGCTTGGGCCAGATGGGCTGAGGCGAAAGCGTCTGGCTTTCCGCTGAAGCGCAGGAATGAGATGGGCACGTAGCTGAGGCCTCAGAATGGAGGAAGACCGCACAGTGGGCCCAGACCTGGCAGGCCAAGAGCGATGGGCTGCAGCCCGCGCCGTCCAGTGAGGCTGGCCGCCGCCGACCTGAGCTTCCCGGGATTGCGGGAGCGCAGCGTGGGAATCCGGCATCTGGGGCGCAGAGCGCGCTGAGGCCTAGTGGGCCTTGCTGGGGCCTCGACCGCGTGCCCCCAAATCAAGTGGCTCGCTTGGTCCAGCTGTCCGCCCGAACGCACCCGAACCTCCAACGTGGAGTTTGTATACCAGTCTGCGTTGGGAGAGAGACCGGGACTTTCATTCAGTTTGTCACCACGGTCTCGGTTCACTTGGTATCGGAAAACCATCGTGTAAAAGGAGAGGACTTCTTGGAGCGGGAGGTTTCGGAAAACTTTATTTTCCACGAATGGATCCACACCCTTGACACATCTGCTTATCCCTGGAGCTTCCTCTTGCCCTTCATGTCGAGTTATTTTGGATTCTTTTCTCCTCACTGAAAATGTGTAGGTAGAAAAAGGTTAACTGTTCTCTCTCAGGACCCCTCCAACAAGTCTTTAAAATTGTCAAATTTCAATTCCTATGGTTATCCCTCTTAAAAAAAAAAAAAAAAAAAAAAAAAAAAAAAAAAAGCATTTCAGCCTCAAAAGAAAGAAAGACAGAAAAAGAAAAAAGATAATGCAATTGAGAATGAATTTGGAGGATTGGGGGGCTGCGAATTGAAATCTCAGCACTCCCTCCACCAAGCGCCATGTTTCCCTAGGACTCTATTATTCTGCCTGAAATCATCTCGTTTACAGAAAATATTTGTTTGCACTATTAGTTGGTACTGGAGTTAATTACTCAATGTGTTAACGTGAAGTAATATGTATAAAAGTAGGATCAGTGTTTATTGTGTGGGTGAGCTGTTGAGCGGTGCTTGAATAAACTGCAATTAGGGTTAGATAGAGATTAATTAACATGTGAGTGGCAAGGTGTAAAATAGTTTCCAACCCTCCACTTCAATATAATCTGCAGGCGAGGGAAGAAGTTTGTGGAAGCTAATTAAATACTTTCATAAAAGCCAGTGTATTCACCCAACATTTGGAAAGAAAGGCGCATTAGGGGCAACTTGTTTTTACCCAAACGTTTTCTTTCTGTGGAGGTAGCACTCCTTTGTGATGCCGGGAGAGATGGCTTATGCGGCTACGAAAAGAGCTAAGGATGGCAAGGCAGGTTCGCAGGAAGACTTTGGGAGCCTTTCAGCCTGATGGAGCTTTCAAACCAGCATATCATTCGAGCTGCGGCTGAGATCAACAATTACCCAGTTTGGAAAAGGGGTTGGGGTACAGTGCTGATGGCTAAACGGGCTTCACTGGGAAGTCTGGATAGAAATTCAGGTTTTGAGATCCTGTGGGGTCTGTTTCAATGTCGGGGTGAGTTGTTGGTTTGTTTCATGTTTGGTGGTGGTGGTGGTGTGTATGTGTGGGGTTCATCTGTGTTTTTGTTTTCACATTAACATAGAGATGGGGGTATATTGGTCTGGAATTGTGCCTCTCTAACATCTAAATGAAATGGGCTGTATGGAAATTGTCCTCCAGACAAGCAAGCCCTTTCTAGCTTCAAAATCTGGAAGTTGGGTGTGGGGGGTGGGGAACAGACTCACCACCGCTGAATTTAGGGGCAGTTTCTGAGCTTGACAGGCTGAAAAAATTAACCTTCGGCAGTCACCTTCCAGGCCACTTTCCCTCAGAGACTTTTCTTTGTTCCCTCTCCTTGCTTTCCAAGTACACTTTTCCATTCTCTTACCTGCCATGTCAATATCCTGTTGGAAATTGCACTCAGAGGGTGAGTGAGTAGAGAGAAGTTCTGAAGGGAAAAAAAAGGAGTGATTTGCCTGAAGTTAAAACTAGACCTTCTCTTGTCCCTTTTTTTCCTGATGATTTTCCGGGGATGTTTTGCAGCAGAGAGGCCGCGGTGGAATGCTCAGCCCCTCCAGAGTGAAAAAGGAGAGGGTTAGCGTCCACCAGCACTTCCTTGGGCTCCACAAGATCGTGTGTCTTTGGAGATGGAATTTACTATCAAACTCTCAACCTTGTTTGCTCATATTATACCCACCATAATCCTCTTAAACTGTGGTTGCGGCTACAAAGCTCGTGGTCTTGCAAAAGCCGGCTGGCAAGATATAATTGTCCCGCAAACAAAACCATCCAAAAGTATTTTTTTAACCATGCACCCCCTCCTCCTTTCCTAAACCTAATTCTCTCCCTCGCTGTCTTGCTAGCCATCCCCCTCCCTATAAGAACCCTCAGCTTCGACCACTTTTGTTATCGCCAAGAGCACCGGGCCTGTTGAAAGTGCTGGAGCGTCTTTGAGCAGTTTGTTGTGATACGCAGGTGGAATGGTCTGCAAACAGATGAATTCAGCCCCTCCAAACCGAGCGCGGAGCGCGCTGCTTTTGTGCGCCAGGCACAAAACGCTGAATTCCTCCGAACTTAGTTGGGGCCTGTCTAGAAAAGGCCCTTTTCTTCCTTCTGCTTGTACCTCTGGCCACACTAAGTCTCTCCCGTCCCCCTTTAGGCCCCCTCTCTCTCCCTTCTGATAATCCTTCTCTTTATTTTAGAAAAACACAAAACCCGGTTCCACGCGGTGCTTTAGTGGCTAAAAGTGAAAGAGCTGCCTTGGCAGAATTCAGCTCTATGAATCACTTCGGAAAATTGGTTCGACTGAATGGCCTTAGGAGGAAAAACGTTTTAATAGGATCCAGGGGAGATTCTGCTGTTTCAATCTGCTCCTTAAACAGGTGGAGATTGGACCTTCCCAATTATGCAAACAGCAAGTACCCATCAGCGGGGAGAGCTGCCCTCCGAATCCTCCCCGCACGTAGCCCTAAACCAGCAGCAGAGCCGGGCTTTGCCTCAGACACCCGATCACAAATCAGCGATTCTGATCGATTAGGATCTCAAACAGTTCTCCAGCTTGCGGTGCTGTCTCCCGCAGCCGCAGGCGGGGAGCTGGCCAGAGAGGGGGAGGCGCACCCGCTGGGCGCCGAGGTTCCAGGATCTGGGCTCCGGGCCTTGCTCTTCCCCTCGCTTCGGGGTCGTCCTTAGGCAGCCGAAACTCTCTCCCGACCTCCGACGCCAGCCAAGGCGAGCTCGTTGTTTTTGCATAAATTAATATTTCCCCATTAACAAGTTCCCCCCTCTAAACGCGGCGCCCGCGTCCATGCGCCACATCCTAATGAGGTAATTATCATTTGCGCGTGTTCGGGGCTGGCGCCGGCTCCGTGGGTAAATGGCAGTTTATTAGCGCGATGCCCAATTCGGGTGCAGAGGGCTAAGGGATACTTCGGCAACTAGACGGACACCCAGGGGCCCTTTGGGAAGGCGAGTCCAAGATCCTCTGCCCTCCCTGCGTCCCCCAAACCTGTAGGCCCCCAAAGTTGTGAATCACGCACGGAACTCTGCCTGGGTTTGGGCTCCCCCCCCCCTTTTTTCCACCGGCAAAACCATCACGATTCCTCCCCCTCCCCCTTCCTTCTCTTCCCTCCTTCCCGATTCGCGAACCGCTCGCACTTTCCCAAGGGGAGCGCGGGCGCCAGTTGCCTCCTTTTAAAGTTTGAGGGGCGGTGGCGGCCGGCAGGCGCAGGGGGACACAGGGGCCGCTACTGGAACTGCGCCGCCGCCCAAGTCATTCCACTAGAAGTGACTTCATGTGATGTCAGCTGAATGTAAAAGACAGTGATCTCACGCGGAGGGGAAGATGTTTGCCATCAAAATGTGACAGAGGAAACACGCTGCATGGCTCGGAACGCATCTCCTTGGCGGTGGGGGAAAGAGGTAAATGTAAGGTGGTTCTCCTGGCCCTCTGTAACTTTGCCCCTTCACTGTCCACCTCCCAGCACGCGTGGAGGAGGCCGGGGTCCAGGGAACGTCTCAGGGGGGTTAATTTGAGACTCTTCTTTCTCTCGCTCTCTTTTTACCCCTCTCTCTTCTTTTCCTTTGTAAACCCTCCCCCTTCTCCCCTTTTCAAAGTCCCAGGGCAGGGGCTGGTGGGTTCCTTTGCGCGCCGGGTTAATGGGCGGTAATTTGGTACCCTTGGGTGCACTTTGTTCTGTCCCTGTTCATTTGAATGCAAATGGATGACCTGGACCTGACAAGGTGCTTATTAAATTGCGGTTTCCCTCCCTGCCTTTTCCGGAATGCAGACTTAGAGAAGAGTGGCTGCACCCTGGCCCAGACCGGCACGGCTCGGCTCGGCGCGCCATGGCAAGCTCGGCTTCCCTGGAGACCATGGTGCCCCCGGCCTGTCCGCGCGCTGGAGCATCGCCGGCCACTTCCAAGACGCTGGCCTTCTCCATCGAGCGCATCATGGCTAAGACGTCGGAGCCCCGTGCGCCCTTTGAGCCCCGGCCAGGGGCGCTGGAGGCGGACGGCAGCCAGGGCAAGAAATTGCTCAACCTCTGCTCGCCGCTGCCCTGCATGATCCCCCTCCAGCCCCTGAGCTATGACTTGCCGTCCAAGACGCTGCTCAGTTACTCCGAGCTCTGGAAAAGCAGCCTCCGGGCGGGCAGCAGTGGAGGAGGCGGCGGCGGCGGCGGCGGCGGCGGCGGGGGGGGCCCGGTGTGCGGCGCCAGCGGCTTGTGCAAAACCAACTGTGGCGTGTGCTGCAAGGCCGAGCTGGGCCTGGCGCCGTCTGCGCTGCCCGCGGGCAGGGTCATAAAGCCGCAGGTCATCAACCACGCGGTGGGGCTGCCGGCCAGCGGCTCGCTCTACTACTTCAACTACCTGGACTCTGCGGCGTACCCTCCATCTGAGCTCCTCGGCGGCCACCTCTTCCCGTCTGGCCTCCTCAACGCACAGACCCCCGCCGCCCTGGCTGCGCACCCCAAGCTCTTTTTGCTGGAGAACGCCAAGTTGGCCGGCCTGGCCGCGGACAAGTTCCCCCATCCGGCCCCCTATGCCCATAAAGAGCGCTTGCCGGCGCCTCTGGAGCAGGTGCTGAAAGAGAACTCGGCCCTGACCGCCGAGCGCGGTGGCGTCAAGGGCCACGGCAAGCTACCCGGGGCCTCCGCGGATGGCAAGCCCAAAAACTTCACCTGCGAGGTGTGCGGCAAGGTGAGGCCTGGGGTCCGTGGGAGCTGGGAGGGGTAAGCAGCAGTAACTGCTTCCCTGAAGGCATCCTGGCATTCCCCTTTCTCAAGTTTAGAAGCTCCCCAGTAGCTGTTTACTCAAATCCGGGGCCTCAGTTTCCTGTTCTGTAAAATGGGGATGCCGTTGTCAGTGGCCACACAGGACTGGATGAGCTGTGGGTTGGAAAGCCCTTTGCAAAATGAAAAGGGTTCTGTTTTCTGAAGTGGGGTGTTGGTTGGGCAAGGAAAGCTGTGGCCTCCGCAGGCTGATGCTAAACTCTCCGACAGACACACACAAGGCCCCCTCGTATCCTTCCATAGGTGTTTAACGCTCACTATAACCTCACCCGCCACATGCCGGTCCACACCGGAGCCAGACCGTTCGTGTGCAAAGTCTGCGGCAAAGGCTTCCGCCAGGCCAGTACGCTGTGCAGACACAAAATTATCCACACCCAGGTACGTGGCCCCGGGTCCAGCCCGGCCAGCTCGCAACACCCCGCGCCGTTGGGGAGAGGATAGCCAAGGGTTTCCCTTACCCCTCCCGTGGGGCCGTGTCCCTTTAAGGTGCCCCTTCAAGGTGCCCCCGAGGTGGCCTCTCCCTGCTTGGCACTCAACCTCACTGTGCGCGCGCCCCTCTCCGCAGGAAAAGCCTCATAAATGCAACCAGTGCGGCAAAGCCTTCAACCGCAGCTCCACGCTCAACACTCACATCCGCATCCACGCGGGCTACAAGCCCTTCGTCTGCGAATTTTGCGGCAAAGGCTTTCACCAAAAAGGTAACGTGCGGGGCGAGGCCCTCTCCTCATCTCACCTCGGGACTCCGCGGGTCACCGCTAGCGGGAAAGCATGAAAGGATCCGGAGAGAGGGAGCGTGAGAGCTGCAGGCTCGCACGCAGCATTTCTTTGGAATCGGGTTGTGTCGGATTCGGGTGGAACCACTCCCCGCGGGGTTAGTAGACCTCTCTGGATTCCGGCTGTTTGCACAGAGAAACTCCGAATTTGGGAGGTAGAAAAGAGGGAAAGAAAGTAGGAGAAAAAGAGGGTATTGCCCTGTGGAAAAAGCTTCCCTTTGTAGCCGGGATTCCCCTTTCAAATGAAAAAAAGAAAAAAAAATTCGAGGCAAAATCCACCTCCTGGGAATAACTTAAAACTCAGGGAAACCGCTACTGTCCCTTATCCTGCAGCCCGGCGCCCGGCGTGGATTTTCCAAAGCACTGTCAGATCTCCAGGTCGTAGTTTGGGGACTAGAGGGAGTAATTTTTTTTAATGAGAAAAAAAGTAATAATAAGGGAAGAAGCCAGGGTTCGTGCTGATTTCTTGGAGCCAAGCTGCAGCCGGGAGCAAGACCCGATGTGTCTCTGGGCTGCGCAAAAGTTTCCTGGCGGGTCGAGCACAGCGGGAGGGACGCGGAGGGGGCGACGAGACCGGGCGGGGTAGGGGCTCGGGGCGGCTACGCGGGACTCGGCCTTCCAGCCTTGTCGTGAGAGCCCGGGGCTTGACGCATACGAAGTTTGACAACTTCTTCACTCGGAGAGGTCGCGCCCGCCTAGCCAAGCGTCGCCTTCTCTGCGCGGGAACCTAAGCCAACCCTGGGACGCCCAGACATCCCCCCTCATTCCACTTCATCCCCCCACTTTTTTGTTTTTGGTCTCCTGTAGGGAACTACAAGAACCACAAGCTGACCCACAGCGGCGAGAAGCAGTACAAATGCACCATCTGCAACAAGGCCTTCCACCAGGTCTACAACCTGACTTTCCACATGCACACCCACAACGACAAGAAGCCTTTCACGTGCGCCACTTGCGGTAAAGGGTTTTGCAGAAACTTTGACTTAAAGAAGCACGTGCGCAAACTCCACGACAGCGTGGGCCCCGCCGCCCCCTCCACAAAGGACCTGACTCGGACAGTGCAGAGCTGAGAGCTACTGCCTCGCCCTCCCTTCTGGCCCCATCCAACCCCCAAACAGATCACACGTATAAACTTATTTCTAAAATTAAGAGGGAAAAAAAACTATAGCAGAGGCTAAAATCTATTTATCGAAACCAGCATATTTTTGGAAAGCTAAACGTTTCCTCGATGACTGGAAGCAAACGAGTGGCTCCCACCTTTGTATATGCAGGAAACTTATTTAAACCCTGTGCGCCGAAACGTATTTAATTCCAGGCCTCGGCTTCTCCTTCGGGCGGTGGGTTTTAACCCCAGCCTGTCACGTGAACACCCGGGAAGAACTCGGCGCCCCCAGCCATCTTTCTACAGCAATGTAAATCCTCCTGTACAAGCGAACACGGAATATATACATATATCACTCAATAAACAGAATCATTAGTGCGCGTTTTCTTTCCCCCCTTTCCCCTTGCCGCGAGGTCAACTCAGCAACTCCAAAGAATGAGAAGGAAACAGGCGTTTATAGAATTTCCCTGCCCCAATGCGACTTCTTTTGGGGCGCTGGGGCCAGTGTGAGGCCAAAGCGGTGTTCCTGCGGCGCTGGTGCGTTAAGACCCCACCCCTTTGTCCCCACCCCCCCCAACCAGGGTACAAAGGCCTACATGTGATGCCAAGTTTCTATTTGGTGACTGTTCCGACGCTTGGAATTCTGGGTGTTGCCTTATTTGGGTGAGAAAAAAATTTTTAAAGGGGTTAAAAGTGGCGGGTTGTTGGCGAGCAGGTTTGGGGTGTGTCCTGGAGCAAAGCGCCGCGCCGCAGGGGGATTAGCTGCGGAGGCACTGCCCAGCCGGGGCGCTTGTGGGTATGTCCCCTTTTCCAGGCGACTTAAAGGGAGCAATTCTTTCTCCCTATTTTTCCTGGGGGCGAGAATTGTAGGCCAAGGGCCTGCAGCCCCGCCAGAGCTCTGGGGCTCCCTGGCCCGAGCCACTGATCTGGGACTGGACTCCGGGTGCTGTGCGCCCTGCCACGGGAGGGCGCACCCGGGCTCTGGGAGCTCTTAGCCGCCGCCTCCCGCTTCCTGATTACCGCGCGGTTAGCCCATTTCCTGAATAGCTATCTCCGCCGCCGAACTCGCTGATGAAATGATCTCACGCTTGCTTCCTAAGTAATGACCCAAATTAAGAGAGAAAACAGAGACCCTTCAAACAGCATTACATTAATCATCTAATCATTCTCAGGAGGGGGCCGGCCGCCGCTGCCCCGTTTGATCCGAATCTGGATAATCAAGAGCTCGGATTACTGGCTCGGCGCGCCGGACACCCCCCCACCCCCCACCCCCCCACACACACTCTTAATATTCGCGCGGCGATTCAGCCCACGTCTTCTGGAACAATGTTCCTCAGCGCAGGGAGAAATGCGGCGCGGGGCTGGGGAGTACGCTTCCATAGAGCCTTGTCATTGCAAGAACTAGAATGGCAAAGACTGGGCGCTGATCGGACGCGGATTTCCTCCGCAGGTGGAGGTTATTTGGAGGGAAAGATGGTTAATGAGAAAGGAAACCCCCAAAGTAACTCTGAGCGTGACTTGAGTGCTGGTTATGCCAACGCCCGGTATACAGTAGGCATTCAGGGCTTCTCGCGCCAGGGGCTTCCACAATCAGGTACTCGACACATATTCATTCTTTCGAATGTTCCCAACAACCCGTAAGATGGGGATAATTATTCCCAGTTTACGGACGAAGAAATTGAGGCAGACATATAAGTTAAATGTCATGCCCAGGGACACAGGACTAGGTAGGGTCTGCATTCGAACTCCAGGCTAGTGGGGAATCTAAACTGCTTTCAGTTCTTGTCGGTGGAAGAGGAATCTCCAGGTTGGGACCCGAGGAAAGACATTCGACTGCTGAGTAGAAGCTTTGCCCTGGTCACGAAGGTCCCCGGCCCCGGTCCAATTCGCAGACCCATTGCGCGGGGAAGAATTGTCGATTTTGTTTGCACAGAGGACGGCGACAGCTTCCTCAGGCTGTCGCGGGGGTATTTTTAGTACCTCCGATTCAGAAATAGGAACGTGTACATTAGAATTCCATTTCCTGAAAGGAGAGCGTCCTCGTTTTTTTTTTTTTTTTTTGTATCCTCCTCTCCCCCCTCCCGCGTACCGCCCCCCCGCCCCCCCCGCCCCAAGTCTGGGAAGACGCAGCCAGGGGAGGGGGGACTAGGAAGCGAGGAGGAATTTAAATGTTAGTTTGTTCTGGCTGCAGTTCACTAAAGGGAGATTGGGACCCGGAGGGATATGCAGATTTAACTCCGAAATCTTGGTAGATGCCACAAAACCCAGGAAACCCCACGATGGGCGAAGAGGACTTGGCCGCTAAGGATATGGAAATATCGCCTTGCTTTTCCCAGGCATCCATCCCCACCGGAGTTGCGGGCTCGGGCTGGTTTGAGTAGTGAGCGCCTTTCCTTGTTCTCAGAATAGGTTTTATTAGCCCCGCCTCATATACAGACCCCTTCGGGAGCATTTCTGGGAGATCTTGGGTGCGCCATGACTGTCGTCTCAACCAAAATCCTTTCCTTCTTGCACTCCTGAAAGGATCCTTTGCAGATGTGCTTCTTGGAGACTAGACAATGGTCAGGACAATGCCCCCCTCTTTATAAATAGTTCTAGAACTTTGGGCAAGGGGCAGACACCACACAAAATTTAGTGCAAAAGCATCTTATTAGAGAATTTGGTTAAAAAGTTGGCCTGCATGTGGAAATTGTGATCAAGTCCTCCTCTTTCCCTTTAAGAAGAAAATATACATTAAAAAAAAATGGGGCACCCCCATCCAGTGAAATAAGTTTCTATCAAGTGAGAGAACTTTGAGAAATTCTTCTGCAATAAAAAAGACTAAAAGTGTGGCCCATCTCATAAAACTGGAGAAATTTGTTTCCAGGTGACAGTTCTGAAGAGGAGTGAAGACAGCATGCTTGCAAACTAGATAGCAAATGAAATAAAGCTAATGGGGGGCGGGGAACAGGAGGCGTCTCTTTTGGACTGCTCATCTCTGCAGTAATTGTGGCTGTAGGGCAAACCTGAGCAGAATTTCTTGCTTACTCTAACTTCCTTGAGGTTGTTTCCTCTTAACCTGATAGTTACTTAACCTTCACACCAGCTCCTGTCAATCGCTCTCACCTGAGAAGGTGTCATTTCACATCTGGTGGTAATTGTAGATAAAGAGTTCATCTGTATCTGTAGTGCTTAGCTCTGCTTTCCACAGGTTTGAAGTCACTCCTCCAGGTTTAAGATATCTGCTTCCTTCAGGCATGGGCTTCAAGAAAGGATTCCTCCACCTGAAAAGTAGTGCGAAGAGAAAAGAAAACTTTTGCCTGAATTACTAAACACCTTTCAGAGTGCAAGTTCTGAAGTCAACGCTAAGTGCTTTTAGTAACCATCTTACTAGGGATCCTTTTTAGTTACTCACCATGCATGGGAATTGATGAGTGAAAAGTCTTTGTTTTCTGACTTTTTTCCCTCTTAATGTTAAACTGTTTGCATGACTTGTAGTTTGCAATATTAATAAGTGACTTAAACAAGGTAGTCATCAGCTGCATATTAATATTTTAACCTTGATTAAATTGAAGAGGCCACCCTTAAAAATATTTGAAAAAATAAAATTGCGGGGGAGGGGAATCCTGTCACAGACACAAAAAAAGGCTCCAATTATCTTTTCCCCTACAAGATGTTTGTTCTGTCCATGACTGCTCACACTTCAGCAATCTTGCCAGCAAGACTCAAAAAAAAAAAAAAAAAAAAAAAAAAAACCTCTCCTTCTTCCAAAGCCACAGCCTTGTACATAACAGATTGTACAGTCCTATTGCCTTAGGCGGGTTAGAGGTTCCTCTCTGCAAAGAACGACACAGAAGTTGCCAGCATCCAGACATATTTGGGGGAGCACTGTGCTCCTTCTTGCCTTGGCTGCAGAAGTGGGTCTATAAGGTCCCCATTTTCCTATTTGGCTCACAGGAGGCTAGGGGGCTGCCTGAGCCAGGCCCAAGAGTTAGAGCAACCAGGCATCCAGGTGTGCTGGTGCTGAATGGGCTGGGGGAGGGAAGGGGAGGAGTAAGAGTGAGGGTGGGGGCTGCCAAAGAGAGGACAGGAGTCTTGAGAAAACGCTGGGAAATAAACAACCTCAAGGCAGCTGCGTTGCCCTTTTCCCTGCACTTCCCTCTCAAACGTCTGAGCAACCAGTTTGCTCCTAGAAACATGTTAATTGCCAACGGAGCTCATTAAGGCATGCACATGCAAAACACAGCAAGAAAGATTAAATGGACAAAAGCGCAATAATGAACTGTCAACAATCGGGCCCATCTACGAGACCAGGATCACTCAAGAATGAGGCATTTAGAGGCAACAAAGGATTGTCTGGGACAGGAAGAAAAGACGACCTAGACTTTTGTTTAGTCAACACAATTGATTACAAATGAGAGATTAACAGGATAGCTTCAGATTTTTTAAAAAAGAGGCAGAAAAGAAAAGTCCAATTAAGTCCACCGAATGTTAACTACATTGCGTTCCATGCCTAGCCCCAAAGAAATTCTCATTAAACCATCCCTGGCGATCCCTTTTGGAAAGTAATTTGTCTCCCTGATGGAGCAGAGAAAGAGAATCGTGTAAAAGAAAGCGTTAGTTCTTGGCACAATGAGCTTAGGAGACACACTAGAAAGAGCCAAAGGGGGAGTTAATGAGCATCTGACAAACTGCTTGGATTCAGGCCTAGAGAACAGCGATGAAAAGATGAAATTGGCCAACAACTATTCTTTATATCAAACATAAAAAGGCCAATCTGAAATGGGGCTGCTCAAAACTGGTTGAAAGCACATAGCCCAAGAAAAGGAAGCCACGGCAAGGCTCCTGGGTGGACACTAGACAGTCAGAGACAGAACTCAACAGGCCATGAGCTAGGAAATCGGCAGAAAAGTGGGCTCTCCATCATAGAGGAAACTCCAACCACCAGCCCCAGGTCTTTGGAGGTGCTGATTTGAAGCTGTTGGTCCCCCCACCCCTACCCTCCGGGTGTACCGTTCATGAGTGAAAAATGTATCAGACTAGCCTTTGAGGGTTTCCTAAAAGTTCTGGTGATCTGGTCATTAACTCCTGGCATTCACCAAACTATTCCTCTCTCTTTTAGGGCCATAGGCCCCATCCCCCAGGGGCACCATATATCACCAGTTCACATTCAATTCTTCTACTCCTCCTCCTAGTGACCATTCAAAACCCTCACCCCAGGTGACCGCCTTCCTAATTCTGCAGAGGTAGCAAGGAAATGAAAACTGATCACACATGGCTTTGTGGCACAGGTCACGAAGTATTTAAATTATTTCTCATAGTTGTTCATCTGGCTTTAAGGAACCACCTCATTTTAACATTTCCTTTTTTGGAATAAAGTAGGTCAATGGTATATATCGATTTGAGACATGTAGTACATCTTAATTAAACATAAACGTCCAGGCACCCCAACAGCAGAAGTGTTTTGGAGGTTATTTTACATTCAATGTCCAGTAGAGCCAGATGAACATAATCCAGCAACTGGGGTGGGGTTTTCAACTGAGTCCACCAGCTAAGGAACCCAGAACAAATTCTGTGCTTCCTTAATGCTTTATTTCTTCCATCTTTGACGTGGGACCAGTGCCATCTCAGATACTAGAGTGCAGCATTTTAAATCTTGATTCTAGGTTTTGTATTCTTACTCTCAGATCCTAACAGCTATCACATTTCTGAAGCCTTGGCTTGCACTTCAGGCTTTGCTCATGCTTCATGGAAAAAAAACTATATTGGTGTCTAGAAGTAAAGAATGGAGAAGTAGTATACCAATTCAAAATAAAAACAGCCATCTAAGATTAAAGACTAGTGCTGGTTTTCAAAGCACGGAGGTGTTATAAAATCTAGAAAGGTGCATTTCAGGGAAAAGGGGTGGGGAATGAGACTTTACTACTGCAGACAAACCGGAGTCTGATATAAATAGTTCTTCACCAAGTCATCCTGTCAAGGCTACGTGCACTAATACACTGTCATCATTGTTTCTCTCCTTTCTTCAGTGTTTTTAGTCGTAGGTCATATTTAGAGCTTTTTTTTCCTCAAACAGTTTCAGTGTCTTCATTTTGACCCCGAAAGTGGGTGAGAGTGAATTGTGTAGGAAAGGATGACGTATTATCTGAGTGGTTAGGAGCCTGGCTGAACAGCTGAGTTCATATCCTCTCTCAGCCACTTATCAGGGAAAACTGTTTCCTTACCTGCAAAATGGACATAGCAAGAGTACCTGTCTCAGAGGGTTGTTTTAAGGCTTCCATGAGTTAACACATATAATCAGAACTTAGAGCAGCACCTGGCACATACATAGTACACATATCAGAAGTTAGCAATCATTATCAGAAAAACTCAGGTAGTAAAACTTTAATACCAAACTATGTAAAGAAACATTACCTTTCTTATTTTTTTGAGTTTTCATTACACATTGATATGGAGGCTTTCTTCGCCCCATTTTAAAGAGGAGCAAACTGAGTCGAAGATAGCATGAGTCCTTTGTTCACTCAACTGGAACGCGATGGGTGGGGACTCAGATGATTCTGTCTGACGATGGGACCACGGTTCTCACAGGAATGTACATAAGGATCACATAAAGGTTTTGCTAAAGGTATACCCGAATCCCATTTACTGACATGCTGAGTCAATAGTTTACTCTGTGGCCCGGGAATCTGCATTTTAACCTGGAGAAGTTGGCTCCCCAGACTACACTTTGAGAAACACTGATTAGCATCTGCGTTCTTTCCATCTCACCATGATACTGCCTTTGAAAGATAAAATAACATCATCAGCTCTTCATAAATTAATAAGCTTGATCATTCATTCAACAAACATGATGTGAACACCTCTAATGTGTCAGACACTGTGCTGGGCGCTGAAGTTACAAGGAAGAGAAGGACATAGCATCTGCTTAGAGTTTATAGATTAGCAGGGAAGAAAATCACATACAACAAAACTCCCCATATGATACTTGGTTATGAAGATGAAATTGGGCATTTAATCAGTCTGGGTTGGTGTGTGTAGTGGACATCTGTTATTTCTGCCTGCTCATCATCCTTCTCCCGTCTGGTAACAACATCTAACATTTCCTTTGGAGATGTCACCCCTCCCCCACTCTGAGTCCATATGGTTAAGGTGGGGGCTATTCCTTCCCTGCGTGTGCATGTGACCCAGGCCTGGCCAATCAGAGCACAGCATCTTCCTGGCCACATGAATGACTGGGGACTGTGCACCTGACCCAAATGGGGCCAATAAAAGCCCTACCCTGGCTTTCTGCTAGAGCAGAAGCCTTTCTTCTGTGGTTAATAAGTGGATTGGATGTTAGTCTGGGGTCCTGGTGTAGGGATATTTGTTACAATGGTAGGGAAGAACTTTCTGTGCTGATAATATTAGAGGTGGAAAGGGGAAGGAATAGAGAGTTGGCCCTAAAGGCCTCATTGGCCGAGGTGTGATCGAAGCCTTATGCACCCTTGACTTCACAGCTATTTGCTCTAAATGGAGTCTGTCTGCTCTTGCCCTAAGACTCCTGACTGATACTGGGCAGAAGAAAAGAAGTCTGAGATGCCTCTCGGGAGGAAGTGATGCCTGAGTTGAGTCTTCAAAGAGCAGGAGGTGTTAGCTATAGAGAAATGGAGGAAGGGCTCTCTTAAGCAACCTATGTGAAAGCCCCGAGGTGAAAGAAGGTGAGTTGATGCAACTTACAAGGGGTTTGGTATGGCTGGCTGGGTTTAATATCAATAGGTGTGACTTTGAAACTTACTGCTGCTCTGAGCAGTTGTAGGACTTGGGGCTAGAGGCTAAGCCTCAGATTTCCCCTCTGCTAAATGGACACCAAAAATAACATCCGCTCTAGGGGCTGTTGTGATTCAATGCAATGAGGCACGTCAAACACCTGATTCATTGAAGGCATTCAGGTAAATGATCGCAATTATTATCACCTGAAGATGAGGCATCTTAAGAGGGAGTGAATGACTGGTCAGCATTCTAAATTTCCTCCATAGTCCCATGCAGTGGTCTACTGAAGCCAGAGATGTCTTAGGGAAGAGATAAGTACCCTAGTACCCTATGAACATCTGTCCAGCTCCTGAAGCCTGCTTGTTTCTGAGTGAAGCAGGAAGTGTAGGTGAAATATTATAGACTTGACAGTCACATGGATCAGCTGATTCAACAGTCACCACAGTGTGACTGTGGGTCCTTCCTCTTAACATTCTGAGACCTAATTGCTTCATCTTTTAAATCTTTAACATTCACAAGGGTGTTAGAAGGATTTAAATTAGATAATATGTGCAAAGTGCATGGCACATAGTAAATGTTAAAGTATAGCTATTTACTCTTACTACTGATTACTACTACTACGATTATTAGCATTCAAATAATTTTGAGAGCCTTAGCAGAGCAAGCAGGACTCACTGGTTTTTTAGCAAATAAAGTGCTGTAAGCACTACGAGGACAGGGATTCTCTGCTTTGTTCATTGCTGTGTGCCCAGTGCTTGGCGCATAGTAGGTACACTAAAATTAAGAGGCAGATATCAGCTTCTACTCTCCATTTGCAAAAGGTTACACTGCTCAATCTTCTGGGCAGCCACTTGCACTCTCATCATGTAGCAATTCAGTCATAAAACAAATACCTATTGGAAGGTCTGTGTGTCAGGCATTGTGGTTGGGATATATATAACTGAACAAGACAGACTTTGACCATGTGGCTCTTATATCCTAAAGGTGGAAGACAGATGAAGAACAATCCATTAAAAAACAATTCAACTGAGTAAATTTGAAGATCTTATTGGCTTTATTAAATGATTCATGAATTGGGCAGCATGCCGTCTAGAAAAGAAGGGAACACTAAAGGGTTGTACAAAATGGAAGGTTTTTATAGGAAGAGGAGCTATTAACAAAAGAAAGAATTACTTTTTAGACCAAAACAACTTCTTTTGGGGAAAGAGAACTGCAAGGGTTTTTATCATGCAAATTGCCTCTTCTTTCTATGGTGGTGGTGGTAGGGAAATGGAGAGGGCCCATGTGACAAATTACCTTACTATTGCTTGACCAGAAGATTCCAGACTGGTTAAGATTATTTCTTGGAAAGGTTGAAACAGCAATTAGGTCAGGTATGAAATCTTGGTTTGTATCATGGACTACATCATCATGTTAAAGCACAAGTGATGCCATTTGGGGCCTGTGGTTTTTCTCTTTACCAGTCAAGAAATAGGAAATAATTCAGGATTATGGTAAGCAGCAGGAAGGAAATAAGAGAGAGTGACCTCTTAGGCTATATGTAGGTGAAGGCTACTTGAAATAGATGGCCACTACCAGTGTTGGTGCAGTTGAAGCCCCTGTTACACCCAGAAACTAAAAGAATTAACAACTCAAATCGGCCCCTGGAATCAATCCACTTGGACTTCAGCAGAAAGCCTCTCTTTCCCCACAGCTTGCACTTGCCCATTGGCTGGTCCAGCTCAAATCGGCTTGGGACTCAGAAAAAGGGTTTTCCAAGGTATGCTACAGAAAACAGCGCCCCCTGGGCTGTGTGTGCTCAAGGCCACTGACCCACATACCATTTTCCCACTGAATGGCATGGTAGTTGATCAAAGTAAAAAATTTATAGAAAGAGATAGTGCTGCCATGTTTTTAAAGCATGCATTTCCCAGCCAAGTCTCCAGATGGAATCACCGAAGCAGCACGTCCTTGACTTAAATGTGACTGTTTAACAGTTATATTGGGTAGGCCATATTTTTCCACAGGGAGGTGGTTGCTTGTCTTAGGAACTTGAGACTCTTTAACAGACTTTTGGGTAAGAGCTTTCCAGGATACCACTCTCTCACACTTGCTGAAGTCACAGAGGTCAGAGACCTAGCTGTAGTGTCAGGAGACGCGGTTGCACAGCTCATAGAATGAAGAGGTTTGTAGGAAGTCTCAGTGCCGATGACTGTCACTAATGAACAGTTCATAAGCGTAAGGATGGTTCAGGTGTTTGTTTTTGCCTGGTTATCCGCGTTCTGATTTTGCTTTGAGAAAACTGCCCTTCTCCACTGAGCACAGACCACTGGAATTGTGAAGTAGGCCCCCCATGACATGTGCACGGGCTACCGGACAGACATGGGCATAAGTTAGGTCATACAGATGCTTTCTTTGGAATTTGACCCTTGAACAGAGGGATAAGACTACACATAACTGATGCTCATTTATTCCAAGGAGACTGTGAATCAGCCTGTTACTTACGTATCCTGAGTTGCCCTAATCCCTGCCTTTCTAAACCTGGTATTACAACCTTCCCTTTGTTCTATTAGCTCCCCCATAACATTCCAGTGAGTTAATTTTTCACATAAATTGGCTAAAGTTGTTTTCTGTGGCTTACAACCAAAGATGCTGACTAGTACAGTAATTTTCCAACCCATGACCTACCTTCTCCTTCTAGTCCTTAGAAACAGAACATTTGAAGACCAAAATTGGATTTTCCCGCCCAGCATTTTTCTTGTCTATCTGAGTCCTTTCTTTTAGTTCTGAGAATTTTCAAGTAGAGATGGACTACTTTGCTACATGAAAAAAATTTGGAGGAAGAAAACCCTATGACCCTATCACATCCCACTTTTATATTCTGAATTAAAATGTCTTCATGTTGAGGTGGGGTTAAGGCAAGCAACTCAGGGAAGAGGGAAGTTTAAAATACAGCACAACAATGATGAAATTTAGGGTTATTTTGCTTAGAAAGAGCTCTGGCTGGAGGTGGAGGGAGGAATGGGGAAATGTTTATCAATGGTACAAGCTTCCAGTTAGAAGATGATTAAGCTCTAGGGAGCTAGTAACACAGCATTGTGAATATAGTTAACACCATTGTTTGAATGTTGCCACAAGAGTAGACCTTAAATGTTTTCACCACAAAAAAGAACTGGTAATTATGTGATATGATGGAGGTGTCAGCTGATGCTACCACGGTCATCATATTACACTGTGTAAGTATATATCCAGTCAACACGTCGCCATGCACCTTAAACTTATATAATGTTGTATGTCAATTATATATCAATAAAATTGGGGGGGAAAACAAAAACAAAGCACAAATAAAATAATTCCTCTCCCCCCACCCCCATGCCCCCCAAAAAGAGCTCTCAGGATATATATATAATCTGATTATTTTTTTCCAGTGCTCCCATGATGTAGGAACAACTTGTTAAGTGTAGTCTATTAAAGAGGACATCTCAGTATAAACTTTAGGAAGAGAGTTGGCTAGGATCAATCGGGGAGATGGGAAGAAGGCTGGCTTTCATTCCTGGGGCCTCAGCCTAGAAGTCTGTGCTTTGTTTATTGAAGAACACACATCCTAAAACCTGGTGCACATTTGGGGCAAGAAGCATATTTATCATTTGTCCCTTTCCAAAAATGAATTAATATAATTTAACCCAAAACCTCATATAGTCAGTATAAACAGAAAATGAAGATAACGAATGGGAGAAAAATATGCTAGCTGCAAGGATTACTGAGAGAGGACTGATTTGACAAACATTGAATCTCCTGGTACCACGGCAAAAGGGGAGGGACAATGAGACCTAGCCGAACCATCAGCTCTAATCTGTCTTTTGGAGCAAAAATTAATATAAGACCCGGTCTTATTTTACTATAATTTAAGACCGGGTCTTAACATAACATAATATAATGTAATATAATATTTTTGCTCTAACAGACGCATTAGAGCTGATTGTCCAGCTAGGTCTTATTTTCAGGGAAACACGGAATTATATGAATATTCTTCAAGAGACACCAGAAAGCAAATAGAACAGCTTCCTTGATCAGATTTTCTTGTAGCTTTCCTTTCAAGTTATCTCTTCAGTCTTGAATATTGTGAAGTATGTACTCGTAGGCCTGCATGTTGATCAGGTTCTTATAGGTTAGCACCCGTTGGGTTGTGTGGTAATAGCTAGAAGGTACCAGCCAACTTCAGTCATGGCACAGCATTCCTGGAAAAAGAAATAGAGGAAACCAAAGCCCCGACTATGGTGGCTGATTCATGAAAATGCATGGCTTTTTGTAAATTGTCCTCCTGGCTGGAATTTTCTCTCATAGAAATTTCTCATATTTACACATCTGTAATCAAATTTGCAGGTTTTCTCCAAGCAGATTTGGGAGCGATTTGGATGTCTTAAGTGAGCCAGAGTAAACGTGGGATTTAAACTGTAGGTCCAAGATTAATTTGAAGAAGATGCATGGGGTCTCTATGGTTTTCTTGCAAATGTATAAAATTGACATAAGACCATTGACTACCTCAGAGGAATATTTTGTTAGAAAAAGAATGTACTGGTGTTTGCCATTGCATCCCTCGAGGGGTGCTTTGTAGAACTCACAAGTGGCTGCTCTAAGCTTAAAGTACTCATCACATCACTTCTGGGTAGATAGTGGGAAATCAGTAGCTTTGGAAGTCAGTGTTATACATTCCATCCTCTGGGAAAAGAAAGGGCAAAGCATCTGCTAGAGAGAGATCTGGGAGATTTTATCCATGGAGTGGCATCTTTCTGCCCCCTCCACCTCTCTCTTCTTATGGCTACGTCCTTCTCATCCTCTGAATATAGATTACTTTGGAAAAGTCTTTGTTGGAAAGCAGAGTTAAATAACACACATTACTACATAGGTTTGGCCTGCAAAGAGGCTTATCCTTAGAGCCTTTACCTCCACTCCCTCTACTTTATCCTAAATGTTATTCTGCTGTTCTCCCTCACATTCACTCCACATTTCTTCCCTTCTTTTCCTTCATAGTACTTACCACAAGTCATATTTACTTGTTCCTTTCTTGTCTGTGCCCCACGTACACTGGAAGTACCCCCGTGTAGGGTTATGTGGTCACCAGTGTGTGCCCAGTGCCCAGTTCCGTGCCTGGCACATAGTAGGCACTCATCATGTGATGGCATGAATGAGGTCATGTACTTCCTCCTGAAAAATTTGTGTATTGAAAATAATACGCAAGATTTAGATTGTTGCTGGTTCTTTGCTCTTAAACTGGGGAGCAGAAACTCACATCAACAGAATGTATATGCTGTGATGAGAACTAGCGTTTATTTGGCATTTACTATACACAGGGAATTTTATGAACACTATTTTTAATTCTCTCAAACCTGCAAGGCACATGTCATTTTATTTGGAGGAAAAGAAGGCTCCCAAAGGCTCCAGCTTGGCCCAGCTGGTACTGGCTGAGGAGGCCTTTGAAGCCGCATCTGACTCCCTGTCTATGCCCTTTCCACCTTCCCAGGATGTCTTCTCCCCTTCTGAACATGGCTAAATGGCTAATACCTTCAAAGCTCAGTTCAACACTACTTCCTTCCTCCAAAGGCCCTACGTGAGTTGTCTTTCTTTGAAACTCGTGCAGCTTTGTATCTATAGCTCTCGTATGATGTCTGAGATTTTTCTACCTCAGTCACCAATTTCTTATTCAGGTCCCTTTACCAGGGCTTCCTCATCCAGCCAGGTTTGGCTCCAGCCTCCTGCTACAGTCTCATCCTGTGTCTCTCTCTCCCCTGCCTGCTTTGGGAACTAGCTATGCTGGTTTCTTTCTGTCCCTGCAACAAACCACATCATTTCATTTCTTGGGCCCTTGAAGAAGTAGTTCCCTCTGCCTCATGTACTCTTTTCCCCAGTGTTGTATTTAGCTTGCTTCTCTGCCTCCTTTAACACGTTGCGTACGGATCACGAGAATCTTCGTGTTTTTCTGAGTCTTCCTTGATACCCTGACCTAAGCTTCTCTGTGCATTCCCCTCACCATATCTATCATTATGCAATGTCCTTGATTTTATTTTCAGCATTATCACTACTAGCAATTATTTTTGTGTGCCAGTTTACTGGCTTTCCTTTCTTTCCCACCTGGGCATGAGCTCCGTGGGGGAGGTGGGGAGGTGGGGACCATATCTGTCATGTGCATTAGTATGTCCCCAGCACCCAAGTATGTAGCCTAGTGCAGTGCAGTGTTTGGCCCACAGTAGGTACTCAGCAAATTATTTGTTGAAAAACATTGGATTGTGTCACTCCTTTGCTCAAAATCCTCTAATGCCTTACCATTTACAACTCAGAGTAAAAGTCTCACTGTGACTTACAAGGCCTTCACCCCGTCCCGTAGAACTGACATCTCTGAGCTCATCTACCTTCTTCCTCTCACTCACGCTGCTGCAGCTCCACTGGCGTGCTTGATGTTTCTCCTACACGCCAAGAACGTTTCTGCCTCATGACCTTTGAGGTCCTGAGGTCCTTTCTGCCTCAGGACCTGCATTTGCTGTGACTTCTTCTGGAACCCTTTTGTCACCCTAACTGCTCTCTCCCTTCAGGTCTTTGCTCAGATTTTGTGCTCCGATGGAGGCCTTTCCCTACCAATCATTTTGAAATGAACTTTTTCTTACACAGCCGCAGACACATACCCATGCTCACACTCACTCCCATACATTCCTTCTCCCAGGTCCCTGCTTTATTTATTGTCTTTCTTCCCCCTACTAGAGTGTAAGCTCCATTAGGGAAGGGGTCTTTATATATTTCTTCACTGCTGCATTCCCTGGCTCCCAGAATAGCACCTAACACATAGTAGGTGTTTAGTACATATGGAATGAATGGCTGTCTTGCCCCTTCTGATCTGCCCCATTGTTCTTCAAGAGATCCAGCAAACCTTCACTGAATATTACTTCAAAGAATGAATGACTCTGTCACTAGGTGCTAAATATGGTCCCTTCAAAGAATATACCAGACACATTTAAATAAACGTCAGATCTTCAGCAAACACTTGCAGAATTTTGGGGAAAATTATACTGAAATAATACTGCAAAGCTTTTTGCTTTCTGCTCTCATTGGTTAGTCTGGCTAATCATTAATGAAAGAAAATAATGTTTTGCTGTGTTTTTTTCCCTTCTCACTGCTGACATCTCTGATGGCTTCCCTCTGCAGACTCAGTTTCTTTTCATTGTAGACCTTCCCTAGGTGAGGGACCAGTCTTCTAAAGGACCGGCAATTGTAGTGATGCTTGGGGTGTATATACTTTTGGTTTAGCTCTACAATCAACAGAGAAAAAAGCAAACAGAAAAAAATGAAGAGGTTGGATTTATGAAGCGTTTTTCACCCTTATTCATCCAAAGCTAAATGCCGCAGGTCAGGGGTTACCGTAATTAGTGTGGCTTTTTAATAACTGCAGGTCACAAGGTGTGGGATGGCACCTGCTTCTGTGCCAGCGGAGCTGTGGGATTCCACCATGTTAGAGTCGTCTTGAGTTTTCTGTTTTTGTTTGTTTTAAGAAGCAGCCCTTCCTTTTCATGTAGAAAACAGTTTCCTTTGGCCTAGATCGCAGGGCACTTTGCGGCCACCCACTGCAGTCTTTTCTGCTCAGCCAATCCTGTGAGCAGCTTTCCACCATAGCACACACTCATCAGCCTCTGTCTGCCTCGCTTGTCAGTTTCTTCCTCTCTGCCCACCCTCATTTACAAGCTTCGTGGGCACAGGGAGAGTAGGAGTTCCCCCAAAAATTCATTGAAAAAGTAAGAAATGAATATAATTTGTTCTCCTTTTTCCCTTTCATTAGAGATTGGGTTTGCTAACTTTTATTTGACCTAAAAGTGAGTCACCCCCTAACTACTTTTCTTAGGACAGTTGAGGAAGATGAACTGTCTTATTTCAACTTTTTAGGAAATGTAGGCAAAAATATTTGCGTACTCAACTATTCACCCTGATTTTTTAAAAAACAATTACATGTTAGCACAATTTAAATACTTCTGAGGGAGGCCTAATTAAAAATCCCTTCTCTAGCTTATTTTATAAAATATGAAAATCCACAGAAAATTTTCAAGGTTTAAAAAGCCATGAATTTCTGTAAAAACTCACCTTTTGTTAGCCACAGATATCCTTTAAGCCAAATAATTTCTACATCCTGCTCCAGAATTTTCTTCTGTTCTGAAGCACTTAGACCAGTTTTCAGAAGTCGTAGGAGAGAAAATAAATTCTGTCTCCAAATGATGTTTATAATCTCAAATCTAAATTAAAACATGTCGATTCCACAGCAATAGTCACTATGGAAATAGAAACATATAGGCCTCGATTCTAAATCAAGAGAGTGTTTAGCTGGGTGGTATATATTTTTCATCATGTTTTTGAAAAATCTGTTACAGTGTATGCATTTTCAAAGGCTTGGATTTGATAAGCTTCTAAGAAATAGTACATGTGTGGGTCAGATTAGAATTAAATGTACTTTGTATACTTTTCAAATGTAGTTTATAATTTCCTGCCCCTATTAATAAAAATCCTGTTGAATCATCAGACTGATTTTATGGAATTTTAAAAAATAAAACAAAAACATACATGAAATAAATCCATGGAAGCGTCTGTAGCAGGCAGATATCCTACACATTAGCTCCATTTAAATTCTTCTAAAATTCTAATGTTTTATTAAGAATACTCACAAGTATAGACTAGATTTTAAAGTGTTTAAATAGAATTGCCACTCACATCTCAATTTACAGCTAATTATCAAGATTTATTTAGTTTTAGAAACTGTTTAAAAATATATTTGCTAGTTTAAAAAATTGTGAGCTTTAAAAAAAACAACCCAAAGGTAATAATAGAAATAATTTATTCTGAAGATATCATGTAAAAATGTCTTTAAACTTATTAGAAGTGAAAAAGTTTTCTCCCCCTGCACAGTTGAATAAACAATAGATGTTCATCCTTTTAAAATTTCTCTCTAGCAATTAGTCAACAAATATTCCTTCAGCCAGTGTCTGCGTGCCTACTATGTGATAGGCCATGTTCTAAAATCCAATAGCACTTATCAAATAATAGAAAATAAACATATTTTTGATTATTTGCTTTAAATATCATACGCCAAACATATAACTGCTTTACATAAAATTCATAATTATTTTCATTTTGAAATTACATAGTTCCTTTCCTTTAAGGAGCTCAAGATGTTTAGAGCCAAAACAATTACCTTCACATTACACTCTGGAACTTAATGGAAACCAAGTCCTACCTATCTTTCGTTACAAAAGGCATGCCTTTCTAAAAAAGGGAAGGAGTAATTATATACTCCTTGGTGGACAGAATGATACAGCAATTCCGCCAGTTCCTTGCCCCGTAATCTCGCATCAATTGCAAAGTGAGGTGGGCTAGACTCCCCTTCTCCACAAAAATGTCTGTTATCAAAATTTAGTCAATCTTCTCTCTTTTTTTCCCTCTCTCTTTCCCCAGGCATTAGATTAGATCAGCATCTCTTTCTCTGCTGATACTTAACCTTGAAAATCACCTGCTTATATATATTGTGCATGTAATAAAATAGGTCAGCTCATCTTGTGCCTGTGTTCAGAGCTTTGGTCATGTGCATATCCTTTTAAGTGCACAGCTTGTCTCGTCATTGGCCAGAACGCTAAGTAAGATCTTTGTCGGTAGCTGCAGACACCTTATGTCATGATGTGTGAGGTTTCCCCACCCCCCCATCCCTCTTGTTCTAATAAGGTTAACCTGGGTAGCAGTTTTCTTGTCTACCTTTTTGCTCGCTCTATTCACCTTCACCCATTTGCTAGAGAACCCCTGAACTTCTCAGAAAATTACGGTTAGGGTTTTTCCTTAATACCATACCAGCTCTTACACTTAGTTTTTGTTTTTGAGCTGAAATGACCAGCTGTTTTGGAGTCACACAGATCCACTCTAAGTTTAAGCTCCCAGATTGTTTAACAAATAATGGATATGAAGTTTTGCCTGAAATTCTGAAAAGCTACTGTACCATGTAGAGCTCTTAGCTGCAAGTAACATGCAAGTGGCTTAAAGGCTAAGGAAATCGATCAGTTCACGTTATCAGCAGTTCAGGAGGAGGAGCAAGGTCTGTTTCTCTGTGATTCTTTAGATTGGCCCACCTCTATGTGAAGTTTTCCTTGAGGCTGATAGCAAGATGCTGAGGAGTTCCAGCCTCCTGTGTGGCTCTGACAATGTCCAAATGAACAATCTTCTGTCTCTTGAGAGCAGGAGAACCTTTTCCAGAGACCCTCCTGGCTGACTTGCTCTACTGTCTCATTGGCCAGAATTTTATCACATATTCGTTCCTAAACCAATCAATGGCAAGGAGAAGGGGATTGGCATGGCTGGCTTAGATAAACTGGAGGATATCCCCTGGAACTACCAGTTGGGGTGGGGCAGCTTCCCTGAAGTGCTCAAGGCTCAAAGAAAGGTGATACCTGAATAAAATCAAGTTGCAGTTAAGGGTGTGGACGAAGCAGCAATATAAATGCTAGGTCGCCAGCCATAGTGTAGTGACTGCTATATATGATTGTGGAAAAGAAGGCAAGAAAGGTATTCACAAAGTCAGAATGGCATTTTAGAACTAAAGGATGCTTTCCCCCAGGTTTGCATAAGGTAGGTAGAGACTGATATGTTTATGTTTTGGATCATAGGTTTGTTTTTTTTAATCCACACCTCAGCACAATAAAAACACTGAGTATAGATAGATTTATTTAATGTTAGGAATGCCCCCTTAGTACAAAAATAGAATTTGTCTTCTTTTTTGAATTTAGGAGCTTATATAGTTAACTTGCTTTATAAATTAGCAGCTGTAAGTTACAACAGAAATAAAGCATTTAATAACCTCTATGTCCAAAGTTGAAATTATCAATGAAGAGAATTAGCTGAAGTCATCTGAATGTACTTTATAATTTGTTTTCCTCTAAATTTGATTTGACATTTATATTAAACCCAGATTTGAAAAAAAATGTTTTCGATGCTCCTTGGCATATCTTTGTACTACATTATGTGTTGCTGCAGAATTTACAAGATCAGCATTTAGATGTCACCAGGGAGACATACATCCTTGTACTGTGATAGACATTATCAGGCACTCCCAAAGTAGCAGCAGTTATTTACATTGAACTTAAGGAGGCAACTATGGAAATGTCAAGAAGCATTACGTTTTTGGAACTTGGAAACATTGAGGAGAATTAGGGTTTTTGTTTTTCATTTGCATTCAAGTGACCAAAAGTGTCTTTCATGTTAGAATGATTCCATATGAGTAGAGCAAAGACCAAAGTAGCTGATAATCTCAAACCATACATCACAAGCCTTTAGTGCATTTTGAACTCAACTTAGGGGGTCATCACCAGTGTTCTTTCTTCTTTCTAGTATTTAGTTTAAAAAAAACCCAAATATCAAAGAGCATTATGTATAATAAGGGTAAGAGTAGGTTCATTTCATTTGAACTTAATTTTTGTGTTATGAAAAATTTCAAGCGTATACACAAGTAGAAAGAATGGTGTCATGACCAACCTGTACTCATCACCCAGACCCAACAATTATCTAGATTTGTTCCATACCAGCTTCATCTTTTTTTTCTTGTTGATATATTTTAAAGCAGATGACAGATATTATTTCATTTCACTCCCATATATTCAGTATGTATTTTTTAAAGTATAAACATTTTCTTACATAACCATAATGTAATAATTATCATTCCTAATAAAATTAACAATTATTTGATATCCTGTAATATGCAATCTTCAAAATATCTAAATATTCCAATTTCCCCAATGGACTCTTTAAAAAATAAATCTTTTTACAGTTGATTTATTTAAAACAAAACTTTTGTTTATGTGTCATACATCTGTGGTAAATCACAATGTAAAATAAATTTCTTAATGTGGGTTGCAGTAAAAAACATTCTGGAAAGTCATTGCTGAGTGCATTGACAAGGCTTTTTTGTGTTTTTTTTTTTTAACTTTATTTTAAGTGTGTTTTTTCAGGACCCATCAGCTCCAAGTCAAGTAGTTGTTTCAATCTAGTTGTGGAGGGCGCCGCTCACAGTGGCCCATGTGGGAATGAACCGGCAACCTTGTTGTTAAGAGCACCATGCTCTGACCAAATGAGCTAACCCGCCGCCACAATTGGCAAGTTTTTGTTGGGGACTTGGGAGCAAATTTTTCTTCTTAAGGACAGGCAGTTTCTACAGAGGGCAAACAATATCATAAAGTAAAAAATTTCAGCAGTCAACTGCTTGTTTCTTCTATGTGGAGCTACGGAAATGCTTTGACTTTTTTTCTTCCAACGGCAGTATCAGAATTTTCGTATTTTATGAGTACATAAGTCATTCATTCTGAGAGGCTATGGATTTGACTGTCTGTGGTACTTGATTAAGTAACTAGACTAGAGGAGAGGCAGCCTCAGGTTTCAGAGTCAGAGTCTCATTCTCACATCGATAGTGGATTCAGAGTCTTGTTTGCTGTTACACAAAGCATTTTGTGGGGCAAGATGGCAAGGTCAAGTGTTTAGTTAGTTACATGATATATTTATACTCTTTCCATGTTCTCCAGGTCAACAAATTAGGGAACAGCAAGAAACAACCTTTTTTTTCAGCGACTGTGTTTTCCAAAGTCTATTTTTCAATATCATCGTCTTGCCTTTCCAGCCACTGGGCCTTTGCGTATGCTGGTCCATTGGCCAAGAAGAATTAACTTCCTCATTCACTGTTTCTTCTCGTAGCCTTTTTCTTTTCTTCCTTTAAATCTCAATCTCCCCTTTCCTAGCAAAGCCTTCCCTGACCTCCCTAAGTCGTATTCCCCTACTGTGCCTCATGGACCACTCCTTTGTAGAACTTACTAGTATTGCAGTTTTACATTTCTCTGTTGTGGTAATTCATCTAATATCTCTTTGTCTGCCTAGTCTGTAAGCTCCATGAGAGTGGAGACTGTCCTTGCTCATTGTTGTAGCCTCTGCACGTTATAACAGTTGAACTCAAGAAATATTTGATGAATTTAACAAGTTTAAGTGCTGACTACTGGACTGAATGCTGTCACCCATAGAGAAATGAAATATGCATGCTGAAAACATCTTTATAATTAAGCACCCTCATTTTTCTTTTGACTTAAGTTTTTTCTGGACTTTCAAAGAAGGATGGATGGGTAATTTATTAGGTGCCATGGTTGGTCTCTGTTGTTTTTCATGTTTAAAATAATGCAATGATTTTAGCAGGGCCACTTTTATAAATTGTGAAAGGGGTTTATAGATAATGACTTATAGATAATGACTGTTTGGATAAGGTTACAAGAGAACGTAGTGATTTAAGATACATTAAGAAATATGTAAGGTCAGTTCTAGTCACTGAGACATTTTCACCAGTTTGCAAAGCCATCACTTATATTAGACACATGGGTGAATGGTGTGGAATGATTGGATGAAGTCCCTGAGACGCAGCCTGGCACACAAGCTGTCCACAGTTTGGCCTCTCTATTCTCAATTTCTGTCACTTCTTGCTTTAGCCTTAATGCTCCAATAATGTAGACCTTTAAATATGCTTTCTTGCCCCTAGCTCTGTTCTGAATACGGACCCTATCCCAATTCTCTCAGCTACATTCCTTGTACTTTAAAATATGTACACATTTTCCATAAATTATCTGTGTAATATTAAAGTGTTACATATAAAGATGAGGTCTTCTTTGACAATTCACTTGCTGCTGTGCCTTCCACATACAAATGGACATTTTCTCCTTGTGAGACATCTAGTAATACTGTGTGTACACATTTTTAATAGAAATGTATTGAATAATTCTGCATACTTCCTTTTTCACTTAAAAGTGTGTCTCAGAGAGGTTTCCATATTATCACATATAGATGGGTCTCACGCCTTTTAACTATTGAGTATTATTCCATTGTATGAACAGATAATGAGGTTTTTAATCCAGTTCTCCTCGAAGGATATCCAAGTTGTTTCTAATTTTTTAATCCTACAAGTCAAGCTTCAGTAAGCATGTTTGTATATGTCTCATTGTCCAACTGTGTGAATGTTTCTCTAGAATATAAATGGAACTGTTGGGTCACAGGGTGTGTGAATTTCGGGGTTTTATAGAAACTGCAGATTACCCTGCTAAGTAGCTGTACCTGCTTTCACTCATACCAGCAGCATATGTGAGGGCATTTCTCCATATCTTTACCAACACTTAATGATATCAAACTTTGTTGATTTTTCAAATCTGATGGGTGATAAATGGTATCTTGGTTTAATTCACATTTCCCTGATTATTGTTAAGCTCTAGTATTTTTCCTTGGGTGATTGTAGCTATTTCCCTTTCTGTGAAACTCTCACTTCTGGCTGCCCTCTCTGCTGACTTCTTTCTTGTTTGGGCCCTGGTTCACTGTTCTGGCTGCTCGGCTTGTCTGGTCTCACTGTTTTTGGCTCCTTGCTGGTTTTTCCTCTTACTTTTGAGCAGGGCTATGTAGGTATTAACTTCTTTCTCTTTTAATTTATTCAAAGTATATTCATCAAGTGCCTGTTAAATGCCAGGCACTGTGAGAGGGGTTGACGATATGATGGTGACAAGACAGTGTCTCTACATCATGGAGCTGAATTTCAGTGGGAAAACAGACAACATACCAATGAGGACTACATAATATAGTGTCATGTACTACAAAGATAAAGCAGGTAAGATGATAGAGGTTCTGGGCATAAGGGAGGCAGTGTCTTATTTTACCAAGGCCTTTTCTAAGAGGTAAGATTTGAGCAGAGACTGGAAAGAAGTGAGGGAGAGAAGAATCTTCTGAGGAGGTGGATTAGCAAGTGCAAAGGCACTGAGGCAAAAGTGAGGAATGGGAAGAAAGTCGGTGTGGCTGGAGTTAGAGGTCAAGGGGCGAAGTGTAGGGAAAATGTAGGAAATGATGTTGAAAAGGTAGCCAGGATCCAGATCATGAAGAACTTTGAAGGCCATGATATTCTTTATTTCAAGGGTAATGGGAAGCCTTGGAGGTTTGGGCCGATAGAGTGTCATTCAGATGACTCTTGTGCTCTGTGGTGAAAAGAGGACAAGTGAGGAAGTGTGGAGAGTAGTCAGGTGACCCAACAGTAGTCTGGACAATGGTGTCCAGGACTATGGCGGCGCACGGGGTGGTGAGGAATAGTCAGATAAGGGACTCATTTTGAAGGTGGAGGCAGCATGACTTGCTGATGGATTATGTGTATAGTGGGAGGGGGGAAAGAGTTGGTGGTGACTCTAAGATTTTGACCTGAGGTACTGGAGGGGCAGTGATGGCACTTACAAAGGTGGAGAAGACTGTGGGAGGGGAGTAGGTTTGAGGGGAGAAATCTAGAGCTCTGTTTTGGACATGTTAAATTTGAGATGCTTATTAGATATGCAAGTATTGAGTGGGCATTCAGCTCAAGGGAAAAATCAGAACTGAGAATATGTATCTGGCAGTTGTCCTCTTAGGGGATCACATTTAACACCATGGACTGGATGGTATCACTGAGGGAATAGCTAGAGAGGGAAATAGGGTCAAAGACTGGGCCAAGGGCCACAATAATATCTAGGAGTCAGGGACTAGGAAGCGAAGTCAGTAGACAGCGGTTGTCAAGGCTCTGGAAATCAAGTACAGAAGCATTTCAAGAACGAGGGAGTGACTAACTGTGCCAAATGCTGCCAAAAGATTGAGAAGGGTGCATGCTTGGGACAAACATTGGACTTAGTAAGGTAGAAGGCACGGGTGACCTCAGCGTGAGTAGTCTCAGTGGAGAGAGTTGAGAAGAAAATAAGAGGTGAGGAAGTAGAGATGCCCCTCATTTATAAGGGGGTTGGGTTGGGTTCAATGAGAAAGCTGTCAGTATTGCTTTTCTGCTCTTTTTTTAAATTTTTATTGGGGAACAGTGTGTTTCTCCAGGGCCCATCAGCTCCAAATCGTTGTCCTTCAGTCTAGTTATAGAGGGCACAGCTCAGCAACTAGTCCAATTGCCATTTTCAATCTTTAGTTGCAGGGGGCACAGCCCACCATCCCATGCAGGAATTGAACCTGCAACCTTGTTGTTAAGAGCTTGTGCTCTAACCAACTGAGCCATCCAGCCGCCCCCCCTTTGGCAGTTCAGCAGCAACTTGTTGTCTTCAGTCTAGTTGTGGAGGGCGCAGCTCACTGACCCATGTGGGAATTGAACTGGCAACCCTGTTCTTCAGAGCTCACGCTCTAACCAACTGAGCCATTTGGCCACCCCTGCTTTTCTGCTATCTTGAAGTTAGAAGTCTCTTGGCTAAATTCTCCTCTTTCACAATGTAGCACTGTTTCTTTCTCTCTCCCAGCTTCCTTACCTTTGTATGCTCATCAGCCCCATTCCCCAGGCTGTTAAAAGTCCTACCTTAGTCTTTTTATAACACTCTACTTTATCTGTATACACTGCTGACTCCGTAACAGACAAGAGGCTCTGAGGCAGCCACATTGTTTATTTCCTCCCATAATTCCTAGTCTATTCTGTGTCTCAGTAATAAATATTTGTTGACTTGAACTTCACTTCTGATTCCGTTTCAAAAGGGAGGACGAGCTACAAGGAAGCTGTGTTCTAGTCAGAGGACAGTGAATTTGATGAGCATGTAGGGAAGTAAATAAAGAAAACGTGTTCTATTAGATGAGCAACCAACTATGTGATTGATGCAAAAACAGCACCACTTCTCTTGACACTGGTATTGGCAATGACGGCAGAGCAGAGCATTTCAAGAACCTGGTGTATCTGTTAAAAAAACGAAGTTAATTTTAAATGAAGGTTTGCACAAGGGTCTTTGCTCATAGCCTTTCATGAGTGAATGACAATGATGTTAATTCCATCTTGAACTCTTATGAAGTTAAAACATGCTTTACAGAGGCAGTGTTTCCTTTCAATGGAATTATAACTGGTAATTGCTTCTCTAGGGTTCCTCTGGAGAACGTGTTGGTGTGGTAGTGGGAACAGGGGAGAAGCAGAAAGTAGGAATACTGAAACCCCAGGTATAAGAGGGGAACCCCCGGTGTGACTTCGACAGTCACTTAATGTCACATTGCTTCCATTTCGCCATCTATAATTTGATGATAGTGTTTGTAATGTGCTTTTCCTATACAAGATGCTTTGTTATCAGTATTAATATTGCTTCCAATGATTAACAAAGTCCTCTGAGGAAAAGCAAACCTCTGATTTCAGTATTCAGCTTCTTTTTATCTTATACCGTAAGAAAACCAATACCAAATTATTTGATCTGGCTTGCGGACTCATGCTGTTTCATCTTTAGTAAATGTTCTCATCAAATGTACTTTTAATTAAGAGTCTGGTGAGAATGCAAATCCTAGTTTTAATATTCATTCAAAAGTATTTGTTGAACATTTATTATCTCCTAGGCATTGGACTTGGACTTGGGATTCTAAAAATGAACACACATCTAAATACAACTCTGAGGTCAAAACAATATTCTACTCTGCTCTTATAAACTTTCATTTACCTTCTGAGGTATTTTGTTGAAAGTGAATATGAGGGGCACTGGATGGCTCAGTTGGTTAGAGCCCTAGCTCTTAACAACAGGGTTGCGGGTTCAATTCCCGCATGGGATAATGGACTGCATCCCCTGCAACTAAAGATTGAAAACATCGACTGGACTTGGAGCTGAGCTGCGCCCTCCACAACTAGATTGAAGGACAATGACTTGGAGCTGATGGGTCCTGGAGAAACACACTGTTCCCCAATAAAAAATTTTTAAAAAAAGAGAAAGTGAATATGAAAATGTCAATTAACTATTTAACCTTAAGTTTTTCCCCAAAATTCAGTAATTATAGTCTTCATTGTTAAATATTAGAGTGGATTTTAAAAAGTGCTTATGAAGTTACTGATTCAGGGCATTGCAAGAGCTCTTAGGATTCTCTAGTTTAATGTTCTTCAGTAAAATGTAATGCACGTCCCAAATGTAATTTTGAATTTTCTAGTAGCTACTTTAGAAAAAGTAAACAGAAACAAGTGAAATTAATTTTAATGATATATTTAACCCAATATATTGAAAATATTTCCATATGTGATCAATACAAAAATTAACAAGCTACATTCTTTTGTTCATACTGTCTTTAAAATCCAATGCGTATTTTACACTTACAGCATATTTCCGCTTGGATGCTAAATTTTCATTGGAAATACTTGATATCTATTTATATTTCATAAAACTTACCATTGAAAGAGTAGATTCACATACCCAAGCTGTTCCAAACATTCTTAAATTTTTTCCAATAATTGAAATTAAATAAAAATAATTGAAATTAAATAAACATTAAGTTTCCCAGTTACACTAGCTCCATTGAAGTGCTCAGTAGCCACATGGAAAGTTCTGTTGTGTAACGCAGGTGTAACGCACTGAGGAAACTCGAATAGCAGATCTGGAGCTAGAACCTTCTTTGGAAAGAGTTTCATAGACATTTAAAACCCACCCAGAACACTAACCTTTCAGAAGACAGGTGGTCAAATGAATTTCAGCACATTGAGCCATGCACTGTTTAGCTGCTGACAGAGAAGTTTTCTAGGAGGAATTAATACCTTACATTCCTTTCAACAGTGTACAACAGTTTCCTTTACTCCACATCCTCCCCAACATTTATTGTCTCTTCTTGATGATACCCATTCTAACAGGTGTGAGGTGATATTTTCTTGTGGTTCTGATATGCATTTCCCTGTTCATTAGTGATGTTAAGCACCTTTTGATGTACCTGTTGGCCATATGGATGTCTTCTTTGGGAAAACGTCTGTTCAATTCCTCTGCCCATTTTTAAACAGGATTATTTTTGTTGTTGTCAGTGACTTCTGTTCTTTATGTATTTTGGATATTAGCCCATTACCTGATATATGGTTTGCAAGTATTTTTTCCCATTCTGTGTGTTCATTTGATTGATTTTTTTTCTTTTGCGGTGCAGACACTTTTTAGTTTTATGTAATACCACTTGTTGATTTTTGCTTTTGCTTCTTCTGCTTTTTGTGTTATATCCAAAAAATCATTACTAAGACCAATGCAAGGAACTTTTCCCCTATGTTTTCTTCTAGAAATTTTACCATGTCAGGTCTTTGTGTAAGTCTTTAATTAATTTTGAGTTAATTTTTGTGAATGCTTTCAGATTGGGCTACAATTTCATTTTCCTACATGTGGGTATCCAGTTTTCCCAGCACCATTTGTTGAAAAGACTGTCCTTTCCCTATTGAGTGTTCTTGGCTCACTTGTCAAATATTAGTTAACAATATGCAGGGGTTTATGTGTCTATTTTTATGTCAATACCATACTGTTTTTATTCTTATAGATTTTTAGTATATTTTGAAATCAAGAAAATGTGATGCCTTCAACTGTGTTCTTCTTTCTCAGGATTACTTTGGCTATTTGGGGTCTTTTGTGGTTCCATACAAGGTTTAGGTTTGTTTTTTTCTATTTCTGTGAAAAATACCATTTGCATTTTGATAGGGATTGCATTGAATCTGTAGATGGCTTTGGGTATTATGGATATTTTAACAATGTTAATTATTCTGATCATGAATATGAGATATCTTTCCATTTGTTCATATCTTCAATTTCTTTCAGCAAAGTCTTGTAGTTTTCATTGTATAGATCTTTTAATTCCTTGGTTAAATTTTTTCCTATTTTATTGTTTTTTATGCTACTGTGAATGCAATAGTTTTCTTTACTTCTTTTTCAGATATTTCATTTTTAGTATATAGAAATGCACCTGATTTCTGAATGTTGATTTTTATATCCTGCAACTTTACTGAATTCTATTCCAACAGTTTTCAAAATTTTCTTTAGGATTTTCTCTATATAAGATCATACCATCTACAAATAATAACAGCTTCTCCCTTTCCAATTTCAATGCCTTTTATTTCTTTGTTTTGCCAACTTGCTCCAGCTAGGACTTCCAGTTGAATAAGAGAAACGAGAGTGGACATCCTTATCTTGTTCTTGATCTTAGAGGAAAAGCTTTCAATTTTTCACCATTGAGTGTGATGTTAGCTGTGGCCTTGTCATATATGGCCTTCATTATGTTGAGGTATATTCCTTCCATACCCAACTTGTTGAGGGTTTTTATCATGAAAAGATGTATTTTGTAAAATGCTTTTCCTGAATCTATTGAGATGATAATGTTTTTTTTAATCTTTCATTCTATTAATGCATATCACAGTTATTGATTTGTGTATGTTGAATCATCCTTGCATTCCAGGGATAAAACCCACTTGGTCATGGTGTATGATTCTTTTAATGTGCTGTTGAATTCAGTTTGCTAATATTTTACTGAGAATTTTTTCATCTATATTTATCAGAGATAATGGTCTATAGTTTTCTTTTAGTGTCCTTATCTGGCTTTGGTGTCAGGGTAATACCGGCCTCATAAAATGAGTTTGGGAATATTCCCTCCTTTTAGATTTTTGAAAAGAGTTTGAGAAGGATTGATGTTAATTAGTCTTTCAACGTGTGGTAAAATTCACCAGTGAAGCCATCTGGTCCTAGGATTTTTGTGTTGGAAGGTTTTTGGTTACTGATTCAGTTTCTTTACTGATTACTGGTATGTTCAGATTTTCTATTTCTTTGTGATTCAGTCTTGGTTGGTTGTGTGTTTCTAGGAATTTATCCATTTCTTCTAGGTTATCTAGTTTGTTGGTTATAATTGTTCATAGTAATCTCTTATGATTCTATGTATTTTTGTAGTATCAGTTGTAATGTCTTCTTTCATTTCTGATTTTATTTGAGTCTTCTCTTTTTTTCTTAGTCTAGCTAACAGTTTGTCAATTTTATCTTATGATAAAACCAGCATTACCTTTGTTGATCTTTCCTATTGTTTTTCTGGTCTCCATTTCATTTATTTTTGTTCTGATCTTCGTTATTTCCTTCCTTCTGCTAACTTTTGGCTTGTTTTTTCTTGTCTTTCAGTTCCTTAAGGTATAAAGTTAGGTTTGTTTATTTGAGATTTCTGTTTTCTTAATATATGTGTTTATTACTGTCTAGGAATTCCTCTTTTCAAAAATTTGCATTGCACCACTTACTTTTATGAAAGACCTACATTGATACAATAATGACTTTTTTTGTAAAAGCAAAAATCTCCTTGGAGTTCTTTCAGTTAGTGAAAACAGGTATTAATGTAAGTCTTCTGTAAAAGCAAAATGACATAATTCAAACTTTTGGAAAGCAGGGGATATTCTTTGCTTTAAGTCATTCCGGCATACAAAAGGTTTCATAGGAACGCTCTAATTTTGGATAGTGGGGGAAACCTGTAAATTTCTCTCTAAGAACTGTTTTCACAGCATCTCATAGTTTTGGGTATGTGTGTCTATTTTCTTTTTTTCTCCAAGATATTTTTTGATTTCACCTTAGATTTCTTCTTTGATCCATTGCTTCTTCAGGAGTGTGTTCAGTTTCCACATATTTGTAAATTTTCTAGCTTTTCTTTTGTTGATTTCTAATTTCATTCTATTATGGTGGGAAAAGATTTTGGTATGATTTCAATCTTAAATTTGTTAAGATTTGTTTTGTGGCTTATCATATGATCTATCCTGAATAAAGTTTTGTGTCCACTTGAGAAGAATGTGAATTCTGCTGATGTTGGATGAAATGTTCTTTAAATATCTGTTAGGTCCATTCTGTCTAATATGTGACTCAAGTCCAATGTTTGCTTACTAATTGTCTGCCTGGATTCATTGCTGAAAGTGAGTTATTGAAGTCCCATACTATTATTGTATTGCTTTCTATTTCTCCTTTCACATCTGTTAGTATTTTCGTAATATATTTAGGTGCTCTGATGTTGGGTATATATATATATATATTTCTGATTGTTGTATCTTCGTGATGAATTGACCCCTTTTTCATTGTAATGTCCTTTTTTGTCTATTTCTACTGTTTTTTTGCTTAGAGTCTATTTTGGCTGATAGAAGTATAGCTATCCTCACTTTTTTCATATACCACATTTTGTTTATTCATTCAACCAACAGTGGATATTTGGGTTATTTCCACCTTTGGACTATTGTGATTAATACTGCTATGAATGTTGATGTACAAATATCTGTTGAAGTAGTGAGGATTTTTTTTTCATTCTTTATCATAAACCTATTCATTAAGCTTACACAATGTTCAAATTAGTAGCAGTGGAAATGTTACTTCACTGGAAAATCCCCACTCAAGATATTTGAATGGGGGAAAAAGTCTCTCTGTTCTAGTTATATTTTCTGAGAAACTATGAAACTGCTTTGTTTTCTTGCATTGAGAAGATATTCTAGAGATTTATACTATATTAGACCTTATCACCATTTAATATTATCAAGTATTTTTGTTTTTATCACTACCTTCAACCCTCTCTACTCGCTAACCCCTCCAGAATGTAAATTCTATGAGGACTTGGAGTTTGTTGAGTTGTTTTGTTAACTGCTATATTCTTGGTGCTTAGAACTGTGCTTGCTACATAGTAGGCAGTCAGTAAGATCTGTTGAATGAATGAATGGTGCTTGAATGTTATCCATCTCTATGTTTAATGGATATCATTTTTAAAAGCTCTGTATTTAGCTTATTTTGAACTTTTCAGTATTTGTTTTCCGACATTCTACTCCAAGGATATGTTTATAAGTGTTATAGATCTTATAAATAGTTGGAGACAAGGTATGAAAATTAATTATGTTGTATTAGGAGATCAAAGAAGATAGAGATGGACTAGAGAAAATATATAAATGGAATTTTGTCTCCCTTTAATTTGATTGTATTGTCCCGAAAATGGTATTGTGTAAAACATCAAAAATACTTCTACATTGATAACTTGGATTTAGGAAGGAATAATAAAGAATCCTTTGACCTTAACAGTGGAGAGTAAATGACGCCATTATCATCAAAAAGATAGAAAGGAACTAAATCATCACTTTCTAAATTAAGAACATTTCACTGTTTCCACTCAATGCAACTATTTATTGATTTGTATTGCAGTCACCCAAGACACTACTTTAGCAGAATCTCAGTCTCTTTGAGACACAAATTAGAGTGTTTAAAATAGTGAGAACTTTAAAACATTACTATAAGGTAGAGGACCTGGTGCTTTTTCTTGTAAGCAAGGAAACTTGACTCTGAGAGGTAAGACGATGTCCGGAAGCATTTTTTAGCTTCTGTCTTTGTTGGAGTCATTTACCTTGTCTGCGATGTTAGTACGGATATAATCTCAGTTCCAGATAGAAAGGGCGATCACAATGCCAGGTGTCAAATCCACAAAGCAATCGTCTCCTTAATTGCTGGAGTTTGACAAATCCCCCTGTTTGCCCAAGAAAACTCGAAATGTTCTTTTATTAGCAATAGAATTAAATTTCCTATGTAGACAAATTAACTTCTAAATTATAAGAGAAACAAACAAAAACACCACCAGAGAGAGAGAGAGAGAAAGAGAGATAGAGAGACCCCCTTATTTCAACCTGAACCTTTCTAAAATTTCTCTTTTCTTTCTCTTCTGCTTATTTTCCACAGATTTGTGTTTTCCTGTTTGAACTCACAGTCTAGTTATTGCCTTCTCTGAAGTAGTTTTTGGTCAGCAACCTAATTAAAGTGGAAGAGGTCAAAATAGACTATTGAAATGAAGCATGTTTTAAGCCATGTAGCTATTATATTTGGGCAATTCTTAAAAAGGGGGAAGAAACTCTTTAGAGAGCTTTAAAACTATTTTGTTTCACATAAAAGACTTAAAAATAAAATAAAAAGATGTGAATTGGCTTAGAGTAAAAAGACAAATTAGTAGACTAAGAAGGAAAAGAATATATTTTGTAGATAAGCCAAATTCATGGCCTTGTGCACCAAATTTTACACATTAAAATCCACCTGACAATGGTTTTAAAGTTTAATGTCTTCCTGTTGTCTCAACTGGCTGATTGCAAACCCTGGTTTCTCACATACGACATCCCCACCTCACCCTCAGCCCATCTCCAATCATGTCAGAAGTGACAAAATAATCTCCAAATAAGTTTAATTTTGATTTAAAAATATACCTATATATCCACCTTATTACTATTATTATTTTGTTGTTGTTGTTGGCTAGAAAGGGAGAATGAGGCAGAGAAGACAAAATTGTGAAAAAAAACAAGTGAAAGATGAGTATTCTCATCTAAGTTTTACATTGACAAGTTAAAACACCTTGTATATAATGCAGAGAAGAACAGTGTCTGACTTCTCTTTCATACATATTGCTCCCTGTGCATGGGAAAGGCCAGACGTCTGGTTTCCAGAGTATTAGGCTTTTTCCTTAGTATTTAGTAAAATTTATTTTTTGAACTTTGTAGAAAAACTGCAGCTCCTTCTGATCCTTAGCATTTTACAATTTAATAATTTCATATATTAGTGTTTCAGCAGAAAATGACCTTTGAATATTTATGCATTTGCAACAATCCAAGAAAGGCTGTGGAAACAAATGCTTGAAATGACCTTTATTTTGAAAAGGCTTTATTTTAAATTACAAATTCATAGTTTTCATGAAGAACAAATAGTAGGTATAATGTAGCGTATGGAAAAGGGACTAAATTGGGGTGGGGAAGGTAGGAGTAGATGACATTTCTTTTTCCTTGTCTGATTCCTACTAATTGTGTACAAAAATACACATTAGATATGGTATTTCTCCCTTCCTTAATAAAACAATATTTGGAAATTCCTATGTAAAGCTAATTTGCCATGAGGAATAGAAAGGCTTTTAATAGGGTATCCAGGTCCCGATGGGATTTGTTTTTCCTTTTAAACATATAGCATGTGGTGCAATCTGTTGCAGTGTACAAGGAGGAGAAGGGTGGAGAGAGCTCTGTGGGGCCCAAGAGTAAAGTCATCTCAGAGAGTTTTTGACGTATTAACTAGAATTGGAGAAATGGTATAGCTGTGACCTAGAAATACCTTACCCTTTGCCCTAAATCATAACTCAGGGTATAGTAAACTTATGCTTTCTTTAAAAACTATTTAGCAAGTTAGTCAGTTTAGGGGAGAAAAAACCTGAACCTTCTTTGGGATGGTTACATTGCTGTTTATTTTGTATTTTAATCTAACCTACTGGTGATTTAATTTACAGAACTCAAAGGAAGTGTGTACACTCAAATATTTGAGGACGTTAACGTATCAACCACTGTTTAATTTTGGAATGTGCCTACTTGCTTGACACAATATTTTACCATCTCAACAAATGTTTAGCCTTTTTTTCACTTGACTAAAGAGAAATAAGTTTCACATTGCTTCATTCACCTTCTTATGTGCATATGCTGGGAAAGATTGGATGTTAAAAAAAAAAAAACTTCCTCATGTTCCTTTCTACTATATCTAAATCTGTTTACCAATTCAAAGCTGCTAAAAAGCCCTGCATTCTCCTGCTAAATCAACTGGATGGCTAGAAACCAAACTGTAATGTAACAGGGAAAAAAATTATCAATTTATTTTCGTGACAGAACATTCTTGAGAAGGTATAAAAATTTTCTGGTCTTTTTGCCAGTTTTCTTTTTTCTTCCTTTCTCTGTCTTCCTTTTTTAAAGGCTTTCAGCGTTTAAGCTGATATTCTTTGTAGTTATATAACAGTTCTAATATTTTGTGACATTTTGTATTGTGACACTATAGATGAAATTGTCATCGGACTGACACTCTGTGCTGTTTATTCCTTAATTACAACTGTTAACACTGTAGAGAAGTGTGCTAATCTGCCAGTGCATATTATGAAAACAACGTTATTGTTACCCACACCAACACCCACTCAACAGGATATTTCCAAGATGATAGTTTAAAGGAACTTATCAGTACAATGGATGTTTCAGTATAGTTTGGGTGTTTTTTTTTTAGCTTGTCCTATTGTCTTCTTTTAAAAACACAAACCAGTTTGAAATATAAAATCTTTCATCGTAACATAGTATAGACTCCCTTTACTAGCAGGAGCTGCCTCCATAGTTAGGAAAATTATAAATTTTTTCGAGTGCTCCAGCAGCAGTGGACTGAGGAATCTTAAAGCTATTTAGGGTTGTGACCCAAAGCTTTCTGACTGGCAGTTGTTTCAGAGATAATGAAAATAGAAGGGAGAGGGAAGGGCAAGTTTAAAGATGAAAAGATGAGAGAGGCGTTATTTGCACTCACAGGATTGGCAATCCTTAAATAACCAAGTCAAAATCCAATAACCGTTCCTAGCTCTAATAGGTATCCTTTTTCAGAACCAAGGCTGAGCCCTGCTGAAACTTGCTACGTATAACACACTTTATAGTTAGGGAAGTTTTTCCCTGCAGAACATTTAGAGGTTTGATTATCTATGATGGACAAAATACTATGAATCTATTTTCTGATAAGTATTACTATGCTAAAGCAGTTAAGTGTCACTGTCTTTTCATTTGATAAAAAAAAAAAAAAAAAAACTATAATAGCGAGAAAACAACCACGTTGATCCTGTGATTTGTCCCCATAATAAAATATCTGAAAAGTAAAGATTCTAGAAAATGTAAAATCAGAGCTAGCAATGGGTATTCACTATTTAAGTGATTTTTTTAAACAACACATACAGCACTCATTTAGCAATTTATTTAATAAACAGTCCACCTTTCAATAATAGTTTTTAACACTTCCATTAGTTTGTTAGAAAGCAAATTTGTGACCTTGAAATAGTAGTAGGTCTCTAAGTGATAACCTGAGACTGGCCATTAGATTCTCATAGCTTCACTGTCATTGAGGAGGTGATGGGACAGTATGAATATATTTGATTCCTAGAATTCCTGCAATGACCTGCATATACTTTAAAATTCAGCTTTACTAAACAGATTTTTTTAAATAGTATGTGAAGAAGTTATTGCTGTGCCTTGTTTCGAATGGTATTTTCTGCTTCATTTTGATTTTCAACACCAATAGGATATGATACTCTTCCTAAAAGAAACTGTTCCCATTTGGGAATATATTCTTCTACTGATGCCCAGTAAAGAGTCTGGAAAAAAAAAAACAACATCCAAAAGTAAAAAAGCATATCAAGCAATTGAACTTGGCTCTTCATAATAGTCTAAATGTTTATTCACTTAAGTGTGTGTGTGCGTGTACACACACACACACGCACACACACACACATATATGTAGAATGCACTTCCTCTACAGAATATTTTATGTTAATTTTAGAAAAAAATCTGGCTACTTACTAGTGTTAATTTTCAAATTTCTCAGTAAAACCCAAGGCTGGCAGAATTACAGGTTTTAGAATTTTATTGTGACTTTATACGCCCTCTTGTGGCCATTATTATCACTATTATCATTTGTAACTTTTTGTTTAATGTTCCAGATCCCATACGAAATGATTACCCATACTTAAGTTATTATTATCAAATGTTTAACACGAACAACTGCTTAAAACCTAACATAACAAGATCTGACCTGGGATGAGATCAGGAACTGAACTATAATTAGTGTGGTATAGTTGAATTGACCTCTTGAATTGAATTGTATGGGGAAAACATTTAAAAATGTATCCACTGTATCTTTCAGAGGAGCACTTGATATGACAAATTCTAATTTCTTCCCAATTTTTTTTGTACATTGAGAAAATAATATCAAGATTATCTAACCACTTTTAATTCAAATAACTTGGAAACTGAGCTACTGTATTATTGGCCTGACTGCAGCAGTCTATAAGTTACAGAAACATGTACAACCTCACCGTATCACGTCTACGAGCTTTAATGATTTCTTGGGTGACTGCACTAAGGAGGCCAAAGAAAAAGTAAATGCTTAACGCTCTGTGTCTTAGGAGGGCATTTTATATTAGATCATCATTATCAATCTCATTTTGGGACGTCGACCAAAGAGTTAGCTAGCAGTAAGAACACATAATGATTCACTCTGAGCATTAAGAAGGTACAGAGGTTCTGAAAGTTGAAAATGGTGAGGGATTCTACACATGTATACATCTATGCATGTGGTCTGAGAAACAGCCTGACATACTTAAAATAAAGGTCATCCTGCTGTGCAAGACTAGAGAAGAAAAATACCAACCGAGGCCTGTGGTTGGGAGTTTCTCTACCATTCACGGCTGGATTAACCCCTATTGTGAACGCCCTGTACAGGCTAGAGTAAGGTATTGGAGAACTCAACAAAGAAAAAGACGTGCCCAAGGCACAACTTTGTACCCGAGTTTTTTCTATCTTTGATCCCTGGCTTTTCTTATTACTCTAGATGACACAGAAAATTGCAGGGCAAATTCTCAGCCTTTAATCTGGAGTCTATTCACATCCCTGGTTAGGCAGCAAGCAAAACTGTATTTGAAAAAGGTCACTAAAAATATAAAATCAAACTATTCTATAGGTAGTAAATTCCCTTTCATCAAAAATTCGTTTATATGCCAAATATGGTTTTATTTTGCCAGCCATCTTCCCAATCTGTTCTTGAACTGAGCAAAATAAAACAGACAAAAGCCACACTGTACCACATACCACATATTTAAATACCATTGGTTCAGTTTTTGGTATGGGGACTAAACTGCTACTTCTAACATCAGCCAACAGGAGAAGCTTTGGTTAGGCTTGCTGTCCTCTTAAAATGTAGTGCATACTGGCTGTTACGGTTTAACAGGATAGTTGTTGCTAAGTAACCAGGTGACAAGACACAGAATCTTTATAAAACTCGCACTTGATAAAATTGTTTTAAATTAAGATGTTTATCAGTTACCTGCTATGTACAAAGCATGGCACCTGTTTATTTTACTGAACAAATAAATGTGGGAAATGACACACATAGAGCCACCGGCTGATTCACAACACACTACTACCAGAATAGGGGCTCGTCTTTTACCCTTTGTTCCTTAGGGTTCTCACCTCAAGAGAAACGAGCTCAGGCGGTGCAGGTAGGTGAAGTCGGGTCTGTAGAGACTTTTCTGCTGCTTCTATATCCTGTAATGAACATCAGCATTTAAAAAACAATGTATTTACATAGCACACACAACCGTCACCTGTAATAGCATTGCCTATATCCTAGCTCTCTCACGTCAACTCTTCTCTGGATAGTTTGAAACTCACGGAGGGACACTGAGGCAGGAAAACTGATCATCGCTTAATTTTCAAATAGAGAATTCAGGGTTTCTTTAAAATAAAAGGAGTGGTTCTTCCAAGTACTGTCTTTTCATTTTAAATAGTGAGTGCCAATAATTCTTGTAAAAAGAACTTCCTCTAAAACTGCTCCGAGCACTAACTTAGCTCTAAAATCATTAACAGCACCCAGATGGATAAAATAGACACTAAAAGCAGTCAGATACCCAGACCCACATTGCGCCGACCTTCAAAGTGCAGAGATCTAGTCTCTCCAGATCATGTGCATGACACATTAATGATTGACGTTTCATTTGTTCAGTGTTCCACTGTTAAATTTTGTACTTGCGCAAATACCCCACATATTTAAAAGGTCAGTAAGATACTGTAGTACTTTTCAACAAGAAACTTTTCACTATACTATCTAAGTTTTTAGTACTAGATTTCTAAGGTAATCTCAATGGCAAGTTTTATTGATAAGTAGTATATCATTCAGCTGATGGTGTTCAAGCCCTGTGCTTTAATTTGAAGCTTAACTTATAGATGTGGGTCTTTTCTCTTATGGTTGTAGAAACACAAGGGTAATTAAACTTAATTCATACCTTAATTCATACAAGGTAAAGATGTTACCTTGATACACATGTGAAGCATAAGCCCAGATATGTAGGACTCTGCAAGGTGTTCCTGAAACATTTCAGTCCTGTTAATGAATGCTCCCCAAATCAGCATGTTGTCATTTGCTTGCTATGTTTGTCAGGTTCACAGAGGCCCTGAGTGAAGGCCGTGTGAATTTGGTCTCTCATTTGAGCTTAGTGAGTTCATAGAAAAGAGAAAGTCCTCTGATGCATTGGAGCAATCTAAGTACAGGGCTGTTGGACAGACGGAGAGAGATGGAAAAGGGCGTGGGAGTGGGGTGTGAAGAAGCCAGCGCTGAAGAGGAGAAAAGAGATAGCAGATGGTAGCGGCGGGAGCGAGGAATGGGTGTGAAATGGAAAAGGGAAAAACAGGAAATTCCCTAAAGGGACTCCCCAAAGTTGCACAACCATTAATGCACCTGCTGTCTAGAGGAAGGTGATTTGAAGGGGAAAAACATCAATTTCGGGATAAAATGCCCATCTATTACCATGTCTCTCCCATACTAGAAGTTTACGTCTAAGCCACATGATAAAGAGCTTGTTGGTACAGCAGAGCATGATGCTACAGCAGAGAAGACTAATTCTTCTGTGATTACATTCAGATTTTGGCAAGGTCCTGGAAAAATTATTTTTTACTTTTCTAAAACTAATAGAGTAAAATCACATCCCCAATTATACCATGATTCTAAGAAGTTATAAAGTTGTTAATGGTAGATCTAGGTGTCACCAGTACCTGTAGATAAGATTATAAACATTTTTCTTAAAGACCAGACAATAAGGATACTGAATGTCTCTTAATAGAAGATCAGATCTGCAAACGAGAGAACGAGTAGGGACACGTGGCCTGGTAAAGCATGACTGTTGTCTCTGCAGCATTTCCACAAGAGATTATCACCCTCCAGAGAACTTCTTCCTGAAGTGAGATTTCACTTTCTTAGACGTTTTGCTTACATCTCTCACTCTTCTCTTTCTCCTTAGCTGGCTCCTTTTTCAGTCCTTCATGCTGTGTGGTCTTTCTTAAGATTTGTGACATCTGTCTTCATCTTTTTACTTTTTCTCCCTCCAAAATTGTCTCTTATCTAGCTTCAACCATTCATGTAGAGGGATGGATAACTTTTCTTCCAAGCCCTTATTCCCCAACCTAATAAAACTAAACTCATCTTCTTCTTGCTGGATATACTGAATGTAAACAGTGGGGAGTCTACTCACGCAGCTATATCCTATATCCTCTATCGTTAACTCTTCTTATTCCCTATCATTTAAAAATCCAAAGCTTCAGGATGTCTCCTTGTAGCCCTTCCATGTCATTCCCAATGCTATGGCCTTATAATTATACTTATTCATTCAATAAGTATTTACCGAATACTTACTTGGACTTACGCCTAGACTATATCTCATTCTACTTTAATCCATACCTAACACAGAATTGATTAGTTTTGCTAAAAAATACTTTAAATATGTCCCTACTTGGACTGAAAAAAATTGATACCCACTACACAGAGGATGAAGTATGAATTCTTTAGCATGACTGAAAAATTTCTTTGACTATATGCTGCCAGAAGGAAAGGACTATACCGCATAGAACTTGAGAGCATCCAAGAATCTAACAAAGTTCAGGGTATGTACTTGACACTTAAATATTCATTACATGACGAAATGACTAAGGTATCAAAGAGTCCTGAGCAGAAACCACAAATGTAGAAATAGAAAGGTACCCAGGAGGGTAGGAGGAGGAAAACGAGAAGAGGAGAGAGGCTAGCCTTACCTGACTATACCTTGTTATCTGGTTTTCTAGATTTGCCACTAGACCATTTAAAATTTATACAGTTTTAGAACAAATGAAAAAGCGATCTCTAAAAATTGAAAACAAAATGAGACAAATTTAACTGCTATCTAGTGGGTGGCATAACCACACAGAAATATATCAAGTGGTGCTAGAACACAGTGTTTAGATGGAGCATCCCTAGTGGGATACACCCTAGGACAAAAAAGAATTGTGAAAAGTATCTAACTGAACATCATTCTCAGTGATCATATTGTGGGTGGTAGAACTATTTGTATCGCAGGATAAAGTAAGTAAGTAGCTATGTTGTTCTTGGAAAATTCTTTGGGAACTGAGATTTTTTGGTTTGAGGAAAAAAAGTGAGAGGTCAAAGATTGGTGGTTTCAAGTTCAAAGTCTTGCAATCTTTTAATCGAACTGGAGTTATTGATATGAGCTCTTGATGTAGTTTATATTTAAAGGAAAGTTGCAATAAACACCCCGAGTGCCCATGTCAAGAGCTTTAAACATATTTCCTGCCAGAAGGATCCAGGGCTCCTTGGAGCAATGGTCAGTGCCAAGTCTGGGCAGCCAGTGAGCCTGGAAGATTCCATCATACTGGAGAGAAAGGCAAACTGTTTAGATCATGTCAAAGGCCGTTTGGGGATAACTCGAAGAGGCTCCCTTTAGTAAAAACAGGATAAGTTGAGCATCAAAGGAGGAAAAATTGAAATGGATTGAAACATTTCAAATCCCAGATATATTTTTTAAAAAAAGAACAACTTGTAATTGGTCACTTTTGGAGGATACTAGAGAACTAAACTATCATTTTGAAAACTGATTACAGAGAAAGAATCAAACACTCATCATGCCTTTTCCTATATGAAGTGTATTTCAGTATAACCAAACAATTGACGAGGAGAAGTGTCTCTTCATATAGATAATCAGCAAGTGAAAAAGAAGGAATAAAAGAATTTGAATATCATTTTTTGCAACCCCTAATGAGTACATCTAGGCAATTATCATCTTTGACTGCTAACTCTCCCAAAAGAGAGACAGCCGGGCATTATGAAAGTTTTCTTCCCCACAACATACAACATTGAACCTGAATCTGATCAGGCCTCTAGATCTGAACTGGTCATTCAGTATCCATCAGCCTCATTAGCTGAGCACTTGACATGTGTCCAAATTAAGATGTGCTGTAAGCGTAAAATACACACTGAACTTTGAAGGCTTAGTAAGAAAAGGAAATATAAAATATTTACTTTTAATAGCAATTACATTTGAAGTAATATTTTCTGTGGGACGAAATTCATTTTAGTAACATTTTATTGAATCTCTTTTGATTTTATTGAAAGTGGTTACTAGAATATTTTAAATTGCATATGTGGCTCATATTATATTTCTGTTGCACAGCTTAGATTTTTCAATTTATAGGAATCCCAGGGATCAGAGGAACCTACTAAACGATACCTCAGCAATGTAATTAGCAACATCCAGACTCTTAGAAACTCTATAGGACAAAATGATCCAATTCCTTCAAAACTAAATTAAAAGAGGGAAAAAAGGGCCGGGGCGGGGAAGGACTTTTAGAGATTTAGAATATCTATCAATCACAAATTGGATTTTTTTGGATCCGATTCAGACAATTGTAAAAACATGTTTATAAATTAATCAAGGAAATTTGAATCCTAATTGGATATTTAAGGAATTATTGTAAATTGCTTCATAGTATTGGGATTTTTCTTGAAATAGTCCTTTTAGTGATAAACTCTGAAATATAGAGAGCTATATACTGGTCTATTTATAGATGAAACCATGCGATGTCTGAAGATTAGCTTTGAATAATCTGAGGGGCTGGGTTGGAGGAGAGGAATGTAGATGGAACAAGACTGGCTGGGTTTTGATAATTATTGAATGTAGGTGCTAAGCACATGGGAGTACATTCTTCTATATTCCCTCTCCTACGTACTCATAGATTGGAAATTTTTCATAATTTAATTAAAAAACAAGTTTCCAGTGTGGATGATGGCCTAAATGTTACTGCATGGCAGGATTCAGCAGCCTATATAAATGAGTTGACTCAAGACTAGGAAAGGTAAACTATGAGCACATTCTTGTACTGAGGTCTCTTTCTTCCTCCCCACACTCGACCCTCCCTCCCAACACAGCATATATATATATATATATATATATATATATATATATATATATATATATATGTGTGTATATACATATACATATACATATACATATACATATACATATACATATACATATATATATAGTGAACCCAGCTAAGGCGGGGCTGGGTTTAATCTTCTAATCTGCTGGAGGGGCAATTTCTAGGATAGAAAAAAAACAACACTAAGGCATGAGAAACAGGATCAGTGGGACAAGAACATTTAAGCATTCATTACACTTATTCTTCATTGAATTGGAGGAAGTGAGAAATGCGAGAAAGGAAAAGGAGAGATGTGGACCTGTAAGTCACTGGCCATCCTGGGTGGCAGTTAGTTGGTTGAAGGCTCTAACTACCATGGGACACTAGCCTGTCCCATGAAGGCTTCCAGGACATGCCTGAGGGAAGCTGTCAGTGTATCAAATGTTCTGTAGCTCTCCTCCCATTCATTCTCACCTCTGGAGTTGATCGTCTTCCTCACAAGATGACATTTGTTACCACAAAATTGCCCATTTGGGTAAAACTAAGTTTTGTGGGGAGAAAGGTGGGAGAGATGGCAGTTCATATTCTGCAAATATAGAAACAAAATCCTCTCTTTCTCTTACAAATCCATAGCAATTTTATGTTTTTAAAAGGCAGGAAAAAAATCACCCAGCCTGTTTTCAAAGTCCACTATCTGTTAGGATACTTACCGATTTAAACCCTCACTGAGTTTTCTTCACTACTTACATTTCATATTCATTCTTTTACTAATATGTTTGCATCTTTGATGGGATTAGTGTCTTCCTTATTGCTATTCTTTTAAAAACACCTTTTGATATTCTTGCTAATTTATTTTCCCAAATGCATTTATAGAAACTTTACTGGGTTTGATGCACATTTTGTTGGGATTTTATTAAACCTAAAAATAAGTTTGTGATAACTGACTTTAAAAAAGTAATAGTCTCCCCAATCAGGATTAAGGCATGTATCTCCACTTATGTTTTCTCTTAAATCTCCCACTGAAGTGTAATAATTCTCTTTATACCATTCGTGCATATACTATGTCAAGGGCATTCCCACGTATTTTATAATTTTTCTAATGTGAACTCTCATATTTTCCAGCTGTATGTATAGGATTACTATTGATTTTTATATGCTTACCTTTTACCCCTTAATTTTAGTCAACTCATATTAGCTTTTAAAACAATTTTGACTTTTTTAAGTATGTAACCATACCATTTTAAAATGCTAGTTTTGCGTCTTCCTTTCCAAAAGTTAAAGCTTATTCCCTTTTAATGTTTATTATATTGGTCAGAACATCTAAATAAGGTTCAAAATGGATGGGTGATAGAGATCGTCCTTATTTTGTTACTATCTTTATAGGAATGCTTCCAAGTTTTAATGGCACCATTTTTGAAGCGTGTCCTGTACATACGTACATATCCTAATGTAACTTAACCTGTTCTCAACAAGGGGTATTAGGAGTAGTTATTATGGTGTCCATATCTCTAAACTAAGGGATTAGGGCAGATCAGTGTTTTTCAGTTCCTTAGAGCCATAGCAGGGCAGGCAAGGAAGGGCTGAATGGTGGGGTTTTGGGCCAAAGCAGATCCACTTTGATCTATTTTACATCTCTATAAAGAGCTTTTATGCTAAACAAATTAAAAACCTTTGGATGACAATCTGATATAATCTGTACGCTTTTTAAAGTCTCTCCCAATTCAGAATTCTGTAATCAAGTCCTATTTATTTTACTTTCATAATAACTTCTATGGTAGAGCCATTAAAATTATTTCCAAAGTTAAAAAAAACACAACATAGTATGAAAAAAAGGATAAAAAATTGCATATACAGTTATTCAAAATATGTAAAAAAAAAAGTCAGGGAAGAGACAGCAAGTCTGTGACAGCAAGTACTGGGATGTAATAGGTGCTCAATAAATGTTTATTAAAAACTGTAAAGAAATATACAAAAATATATTAATTTCTAGATAGGCAGGATGACATGGATATTATTTCATCTTATTTGCTCTTTGCAGTTTTTTACAGTGAAACTATATTACTTTGATAATCGGGAAAAAACCGTATCACACTGTTTTCTCATGACTATGAAACTAGGTTCATTTTCTTCCTTCTAGATGTGACAGTGATTTCACAGCTACTATTATATCCAATATCTCCATTCTTGAAATCACTTTGCATCTAAATAACAAATGAATCCTTCTTAAATACCCACTCCTATGTTTCTTATATAAGTCTCTCTTTTTCTTTTGCTCACACATTTCCAGTACTACATAATCTCTACATAGCAAGTCTTAACTTACTCATTTGGTCTCACAATACATATTCAACCTTGTTTCCTCTGACTTTCCAAACTACTTCTCTCACAGTCCCATGAACATTCATAGGGCCACTTAGTCTTTTCCTGTTGGCTCCTCTGTAAGAATCCAGCCTTGCCTTCTGCCTATTCAAACACAACTCCAGTTTAGTTCCTCTCTGAGACTTCTTAGAATATTCTAGCTCTCAGATTTTTTTTTTACATTTCCTCCTATACTAGGAGTGCTGAGTATTCCACATAACTTAGTGTTTGATCATATAGTCTCATATTTTGTTTGACAACCTTATGTCATCAACTAAGCCTGCTAGCTATTTGATATAAAGAACTCTGATTTATACTTATTTTGTTCCCACTTTCTAACCAGGAATAGCTCAACAGAAAGGCTCCTCAGGGCACTCATCAAATACTTGCTCATTAAAAGGAGGATGCTTGAAAACTAAACATTATTACCTGCACTTGCTGCAGGTAAGTAGTAACCAAGCCTTTAAGCCTTCTAACTTAGTTTTTCTGACTTTTCACAGCAAATTCCAAATTATCCTATAGATTTCCATTTAAAAATAAATATTGCAAACACCATTGGGCAAGTAAGACATATGGCAATATAGAATGCTTTGGTAGCACTATGGCTGTGACTTAAATTACTGTGGATCAAACTGCCAGAAGCTGAGAAGATAACTGAATTTTCCTCTTCCTTTATCTAGTGAGGACAGAAGATAACTATATTATGCCTATCGATGAAAATATTTAACAATAAAAAACTGAAAACACTGCTTTATAACTTAAATAATATAGCCTTACTTCCAAATGTTTTAGTCATAGGATCTCTTGGAAGCTTGACTGGAGGCAAACTTTTAGGGTTTTAATTATGGATGAAGCCATACAATTTTGGAAGCAAAGTATAGCAAGCAGCCAGAAATGTCACACATATGATTTTACTCCAAGTGGGCACATTGGCCAAATGGTGAGGCCCTGCGTAATCACACTTTGACCACCCCCTCCATCACCATCAAAAGACATCTTGGAAATCTGTTATCTTAGATAGGAATTCTGTGTGTTGACTATGGCTCCAGTAGGGCAAAATCAAATCGTTCTTATTTTTGTGATGTGAAATAGTTTTGAGTTGGATCTAACGACACTATAAGTACTCTATGGTATTTCAGGATCTCCGTGCAAATATTAAGTTGATGCAAAAGTAATTGCAGTTCAAAAGGTGAAAAATCATTGCAAAAAACGCAATTACTTTTGCACCAACCTAATAGAAGATGAAAGATGGAAAGTTACATCTTGTAATTATTACTTGTTGCACAAAAGATGACCTTAAAGTTCCTTCTGTAGTCATGGATTTTCTGGTTGATTGAAAACATTTAGCTTAAGCAAACTTCAATTTTTTTCATTATCAAAAATGAGAATCCATATGCTAATTATTTTATGGGTCTGAAAAATAGATGGTGCTTCATTAATTCTATTTATTACTCATAACAAAGGCATTACATAAATCACAATTATGAAATTCACTTAAACCCATTTTGCAAAGGTGGGAAAAATCTCTATACTCAAGTCATGGAAATTTACCTTTAAAAGACTAAGGTTCCTTTTAAAAGCAGTCTCAGCTGCTTGAATCTGAGATGCCTTTTCCTTGTTTTGCTCTCCAAATTTATTCTTCATTTGTTGAAGTAACATTAATCTTTGTGATACTCTAGAAAAAAATGAAAATTACTGTATAAAGTTTTTTTTTAAAAAAGGAAACATTGCTTGACCAATATAAAACGTTCATTTCTTAATTGTATTTTACTTTAAGTTCAACCTATTTTGAAAGCCAATTACTATGTCTATTAATAAGACAGGGAAAGACTTAGGTAGTTTTAAGTCTTAAGTCTGGATAAAATTATTTTTATTTTCATTAACATATATACTGTAAGTATATGCTTCTGTCTTTAGCCTCTCTGGTCTTCTGAAATTATTTTAGAGTGTTGAAAATATGTTTTAATTTTTGGTGAAAATGCAAACTGTAATACATATCCCTTTGTACACATACTTATATATACCTCCGCACACACATACATCGATATAACTTGCTATACGAAACCTTCTGCTTAACACTTCGATACCCCTGAATCTCATGTTACACATTTAGAATTGTGCTAAACTTCCATATGTTTGAAGAAGCAATAAAAATATTTTTTTCCTCCTTTTTTTCCCAAAGAAAGATGATGGTTCCCTATTTGAGTGAGAGGCTGTGTATATGCATGCATACTCACAACAAGGTAAAACAGTAATTGAAGAAAGATGTAAAAAGTTATGAGTAAATTCTCAAACTACTTTATTATATATAGTATACTTTCAAAGTCTCTCAGTGGTCAAATGCTCATTTTACAAGTTTTCGGTCCCCTTAAATGTTTAATAAGTAAATATAATAGGTTCAATGATTTAAAAAAAAAAAAGATGTAAGTGGTATATATGACAGTCTAACCATTTCCCAAATAGTTGTGGAGATGTTCAAGAAACACTGTCTCATAGGGCTGTTATTGAAAGTAGAACTAAAATTGTGGTCTTTGAACAGTCTTTTTTTGTAAAGAAATTATCTTAGAAGGCCAAGGAAGAGGGCCTAGTAAATTAGAGAAAAGGAAAACATGGGAGTCCACAGACAGAGATGGAAACGGGTTAATACTAAATTTAAGGGCAAGACTGGCTATATACTTTGCAAGGCCCAATACAAAACAAAAATGTGGGGCCCCTTGTTAAAAATTATTAGGAATTTCAAGACTGCAATATTAGAGCATTGAACCAAGTGCAGGGCCTATGGGTGCAGAGATCTAGCGCTGGGTAGGAGGCTTAGAGGAGTCCATTAAATATTAGTGTGTAGCCTAGAAAAGGTGAGAGGAAGGGTGAATTTATCTAGATATTAGTAACAAAAAGTAAAAAGATATAGAACATAATTATACCTTTTAATCTTTGTTATTCTTAAGAGACAGTGACATTCTCTAACACCAAGATCTTGCAAATGTCAGAAAATTTAAATGACAAACTTTCGGATTTTTAAGTCTCTCTGTGCACATAATGTTTCATTAATAAAACCAGTATAATTTATACACTTAGATTAGCCTTTTAAAAAAACTTACATTTCTTCATGTCTTTTAGAAAGGCGAATTTCTTGAGCAAACAAGGAAGTCATCTTTAGTTAAAGCTGCCTTATAAGCTTTCTGCTAAGTAATAAAAACATTTAAAGTTACTTACACCACATGTCTTCAGCTTTGCAATATTTGATCATTTTAGTACCTCAGTCTATTGGTTCTCTTAGAAGAGAAAAATAAAACTTGAGATGTAATAAGGTATAAAATGAATTTAAAATGCATTTAAAAACATTTTTATTTGTGAGGCATAGTTCTTCTTAGGCCAGATGCATCCAAGAATAGCATGAGTCAGGTAAACTCAACATGTTTCACATTTTCCCTTCTTTTTTCCCCACATTTTAACCTTATTCAGAATTCAAAACAAACAAGCAGCTGGTACTAAGACTAGTAAACATTTTATTGAATCAACAGAAAAAAAAATCCACTCTGTAAAATTCAGCACACGAACACCATCTCTCACACGTGTGCACACACACATAGACAGGCAGGCAAACAAGTATGAGAACCAACTGGAAATTCATGGTCTTTCCTTTATTGGAAGATTGCCCAGTCCTACCATCTCTTTTCCAAATAGGAAAGTATTTTTTCATGTGTCATTGTGGGGAAAAGCACAATTGGTCCCTTCACCTGACCCTGGCTGCTCAGGACTCTCATTTGGAAAGTTTAGGAGAGCCCATTTTCACGGCACGTGAGCAAGCTCACCTTGGCTGAAGAGACAGAGGTCTAGTGAACTGCTTGGAGCCTGTAGGCAAATCATCCGCTTGGGTGCAAAAGTTGAAGGTGCTGCTGTAAGGGAAAATAAGACAGAAATAAAATTCCTTCCTGGAATGAAGCATTGGCTTTCCTAAATTTTATGAAATTAAACACTGACTGCTACCGCCTGAGTGTCCAGCGCTGATGGAAAGATTGAGCTCTTCCTTCAGCACACATGTATTGAGAGTAGGGAATTGGAAACGCCCCCCTGCCCTCGTCGGCTTTTTCTCAAGGCATTGGGGTCTCATCTTCAGAACCACGGACAGCAATTGCTCACAGGGTCCCCAGAGAGTGTCGAGTTACAGGTATTAATGTTTTCCTCTAAAATCACTGCAGGCCAATCCTGGCTTCCTTCCTCCCAGTTTCCATTGCAGCGCCAAGGAAGTCCCAGAAAGTTAGTCCCTGGTAACTTCTTTTCGTTACGCCTGCCATCAGCACTTCACACAAACCTCACAACAAATTCTGCCTTTTGAACCGAGGATCCGCACGGTCTCAGAGTCAGCAGCCCTCCCACCACCGGAACTCCCGCTTACACCCAAAGGACTCACACACTGGCCTCATCACCCCAGCTCTTCCCCTTGAGCAACATCCACCCCACCGGCCCTGCAGGCACCGGTGCCGCCTCGGACGATCAGAGCGCCCACGCGCGCGGTGATGCTTCACTACCTTCACTCACCCAGACCCACGCCGACCTCTTACCGAAAGGCGCCGGTATCTGTGCAGAGGCTGGGTCGCCGCGCAGGCCTGGGCGTGGCCACGCCACCATCGTTGCGCACGCGCAGCAAGAGTTGCCATCACAGCATAAAGGGCGGGCCTCTGGAGCGCAAGGTTAGGTGGCGCTGCTCGGAGGGGAGAGCTCCCGCAGGCGGCCGTTAGGGACCCTGGGGAAGTTCCATTTGTCGGCGGTAGCTCAATTTCAGAGCCTTTTAACGTGGGAGCGGATTATGTTCAAAAGTCTTCAGAGAGTAAAGCTGATTTCTTACAAGCTAGAATGTCACAGTGGAAGGTGGACATGAGGAAAAACGTCAAAGTATGAATGGACTTGACAGCCACTAAAAGCACTGTGTGATGAACTTCACCCTGGGCGCCCGTGCTGAGCACAGGAGCGAAGGCCCTGCCGGCTTGTAGTTCGCACCCACGTTTTGGAGTTTGTGTGTCAGTAGCTGTATTTATGTGGATTTGCTCATTCATGGACTCCCCAGAACACCTGGTGAAATGGGTACAGTACCATTGTCCTCATTTGACAGAGAGGAAACAAGTTTGGCCATTCATTTATTTAGGTCATAGCTTGAAGCCAGCAGAGCCTTTATTACGTTTCCCACAGCCCTCAGGACACATCCCTTACTGATGTAAAGCGCATTCTTAAACATCCTTTTGCCTCCCCCCCCCTTTAAATAATTTTGTGAGGTACGTGGTACTCTCCTTAATTATAGAGGAAGAAACTGAGGTTCAAGAGGTAAAACTCTTTTCTTCCTAAAGGTTACTGAGTTAGTGAAGGGCAAAAGAGATAGGACTCCAATCCAGGGTGTCTTTTATTTTTTTCTTTCCAAATTATCGACAGAAAATTTAGCTCCTGCTTCGGGACTAGGACACTTCATGTTTCCTTTTCTTGGAAATCCAGCCCCTTCCCCAGATTCAGTTCCTCATCTTTCAGTGTTATTTCCTCAGAGCAGTCCCTGAACCTCCAGCATAAGGTTGCAACTCTACTTCTTCTCTCTCTCCTCCTTCTCCTGCTTTATTTTTGTCCACAATAGCATCATTCCACTTATAATCACTTGGTCATTATTTACCAATTACACTCCCTACTAAAATCTGAATGACCTTAGAACAGGTATTTTTTGTTCTCTTGTATTTGCTGCTGTGTCCTCAGCAACTAGGACTGCCTGACATACAAGTGCTCATTAAATATTTTCAATGAATGGACAAAGTGATTCCCCGACTAAAATTTCATCATAGGTAAGAGGTCTGTCTTCAGTTGATAGGATCTTAGACTTAGCTGTTCCACAGCCTTACTTAGTAAAGATGAAAGAAAAATTAACCCTTGATTGCTTCTGTGTTCTGGGAATGCAATAGAGCTTTTGCATGGTTACATGGCACTCTTGTTTATCTTTTTTACATAAAAGGATTTATTTTTTTTTCACAAATAAGGATGTTTTTCTTAAGTTGGTAATGGGTTGCATGAACTAGAGAACAGAGTGCACATTAAAGCATTTGTAGGTTGCTCGAAACAAACTTTACTCACTTCCCTGTTTTGTATAAGTTTGCCTAGTGACACAGTTGGGACAAATCCAGCTCTTTCAATTTTGAGCCCAGCTTTTGGAGGTCATTGTCTGCCTTAGCAGTGAACCAAGGAATACTTTGGAAATTTGCATGCAAGTTTTAGTAGAACAGTAATCAGGAATACCTCACAGACACTTAGAGTTTATCTGCACAGACAGTGATAATTTATAGCATCCCAGAAAAGTATAACACTTACTCTCTACTTAAAGGTCTGCTATGATAGCTCCCTTCCTCATGACTTAGCTCACAATTGAGCCTTTCTGTGAGACGGTGTTGGGGACAAAGACTCTCTGGCAATTGCAGACTACTAGTATACAGCTTCTGTGTTTATTATGCAAATTTGGGTACTATCTGTAGTGAGATATTCATAAGCTATGCAAATTAACCTAAGTAACACCTGGCCCCCATAAGGGGGCATTCTGTCAGTGTGTAGTGAAGTTAGTATTTCCTAACCTTGGACTAGTTCTGTGCACCAGCCTCATTATTTAGAAAGTACTGTGCCATTTAGTCATAAATTCTATAAAGATATATTTATTAAAAATCTGTAAGATGTAGTCTTCGCCCTCAAGACCCTAGAACCTAGCTGGATGGATTCTTAAGGTATACAAAAAAAGCTAGAGGATAACAGCTGACAACATAAAAATAACTTAATATTTATTACGTGCTCATTCTTTACCAGGCATTTTGCATGAATTGCCTTACCTCATCCTCATAACAACCCTATGAGCAAGGATGCTGAATGAACTCTTTCTATCCCCATTTTATAGCTGAGAAAACTGAGGCTTAGAGAAAAGATTCAAGATCACACTGCTAGTAAAGGAATTTCAGCTTGTTTGATGTTAATAGTCTTAAGTAATTATGTATATTATATTAAGAATGTGCAATTAAAAAGTATTATGCAGATTATAAGGGTGCTAGAGAAGAAAGAGCATTTTGGAAGACTGAGGTAGATTTTGAAAACAGTGGAATTTGGAGGTCTGGTTTTGTAATTGGGTGTATCAGGTGGCAGGAGAGTGGAACGTCTTCCAAGTGAAGGAGATGGCATGCACAGAAGTGTGTGTCATGAGAAAACATCTGGGATGAGGGCCAGTGGAAAGGACGCGTGGAGAAGAATGCTTTCGCCTCATTTCTGCCAATTTTGAAGGTTTCATTTCTGGTGTCAGAGGATTTTTAAATAGAGGTTTGACAGTAATAAGGAGGAGTTCTTGGAGAAGGTGAGACTGGTAAGTAGAGAATAGAAATAAGGACAGAGGAGGAAGGCTTGAGGGTGAAAAAGGAAGAACAAGCTTTATAGAGTAAGAAATAATTAAAAGAATTGTAGAATCTTTGACAATTTCAAAGATTCCAAATTACTACGTAACAGCAAATTCTATTGATAGCTTTTTTATACAGTCTTTTTAGACCTCCTTTGGGTTTACTCTGGGTATACAATTACAAAGAATATAAAGAACTCTTGCCTGAAATGGAGTTCGTTTATCTTCCTGTTGCAGGAAATCCCAGATGAAATTTGGTAAAGTGGGTCAAATTGGCTGTAATGGCTGTACTGCATTTCTTCACTTTGAAATAAAATCATTGGCAGTGCCAGGTGGGTACTAGACTAATCTGGGGTGGGGGGAGTGGTAGTTACCTCCTCAATTATACAAATGTTGAACCACTATGCTGTATACCTGAAACTAATATAAAATAATATCAAATTGTAATTGAGAAATAAATAAATAAATCATTAGAATTTTACATTTTTCTATAGTTATGGACTGTCCATTTTGTTATTGAAAAATATTCCACACTCAAAATGTATCTGAAATGCTTTAAATTGGCCCTTGATGGGTTTTGACCAGAGAAAATTTACAACCAGAAACCTCTTTAGGATCTTTTGTCAATGAATCAGCTATCAATCAAGGTCCAATCAGATAAAACTCTGCAATAGAGCAATCATTATCACAGCTGGTAGCTATATTCTTGGCTGAGAGAACAGGCCATGCTGATAAAACTATGCTCAACCCTAGAGATTTCCAGTGAGAATTTGCATATGCCTTTTCCTTCTTGAGAGAGCAAATTAAACCTCACTAGTTCTAAAAGTCACTTGAGAAAGCATTAGCATTTAAAAATTGAACTCACACATGATAATTCTCAGCAACTGTGTACAAAGTAAATATGTATACTTTTTTACTTTCCAAATATCAGTAATTTAAAGCTCACACATCCTTTTGTCTTATAATGACAGCTTTCCAGCTGTGTATAATTTATAAAGTTTTTTTTAATGTTTTATTTTTTTGCAAGTCATCTCTTTGATTTCCTAGTAGCTTTAATTGCATTCGCTAGTCTCTCGATAACTCTTTGAGTCAGGCTTTTTTTTTTTTTTTTTAAATAGGTATCTTGGCTCCCGTCTTCTCTGCCAAAGACTTTCTTCTACTTCTTTTTTTTTTGATACTGGCATTTTTTTTTTTTTAATTGGAAAATGTTGGTGAACAATGTGTTTCTCCAGGGCCTCATTGTCCTTCAATCTAGTTATGGAGAGCGCAGCTCACTGACCCATGTGGGAATCGAACTGGAAACCCTGTTGTTCAGAGCTCGTGCTCTAACCAACTGAGTTATCCAGCCGCCCCAGACTTTTCTTCAAGTTGGAATTTTCTCTTTCGTAGCCTTCCTGCCTGATTCTTTATTTTCTTCATGTTGTTTTTTTCTTTTGCTCTTACAGTCCTGTAACAACTTTATCATTAGTCCACTATTGCATAAGCAATTAAAAACCTTCTTAAATGCATACTTTACTTGGTAAGCATTGTATTCTGCCATTCTCATCTTTTTGTAATGCTCTGCAACTGTGTTTATTGAAAATATTTCAAGTCTCTTTGCACCAGCCATTTTATCATCATTATTGTTTGCTATATCCATGCACTTGAAAACTTTTATATGATTTTCTTTGAAAGAACAAGAGTTGCCGTTTTAGTGCATTGCAACTTCCTTGTTTCAGGATCTAATAGTATGTAAAAGTATTGTTCAAAAAGGCTGTTGTGGTTTAACGCGTTTGGGACAAATAATTTTTAAAAAATCCATATCCTTCATTTATATAAGAACAGCATGAGAAAATGTCTTACCTCACCTTTTTTAACATTCATGAGAATACATTTCTTCTTTTGTTAGCACATCAGGTCTTATTTTCAAATTGGATTTTATTTTTCTCTAAGTATCCTTTTTGTATTGCTTTTCAGTAACGACTTTTTAAAATTGAAATCTGAGCAATTGCACTGATGAAATATTCTGATAAATGTCCTCAAATTTGGATACACATGTCACTTTTAACTTAAGAATATTAAAAACTTTAGTTAAATATACACTTGGGATTTGGCTAATTTTTATAATCATGCTTTTAGAGGTAAAACATGAATTCTTAAATGTCTTTATATATGGGTCTGCTTTTCTTAAGCTCTGAAAAAAATGCAAATAAAAGGACATAGAAGTAGACAGCAAATTAATTTTATTTAAGTTTTGAATGCATTTCACCAAGTCCAAATGTGTAGTCAGTTGCTTATTGGCTTGTTTATACATTCAAAAGTAATGTTTTAATTAGGTTAAATGTGAGCCTAACCTTTTGGTCAACCTAAAATACTTGCAGCCAGTGGAAATGTTCTTTGAAAAATTGGATAAAGCTATTATTTTACAATTTTGTTGCCTGAAGAATATTTGTTTGATATGAAATAGGGGTTAAACATGTTGGCTTATATGCCTCAAACTTTGAAGAAGAATAGTGGAGGGGAAAAGAAATGGATTCATTTTAACTCTAGATGGCAGTTAAACACAGCTAACAAAGACCAACTTCTTTGAAATACAGAAACACAAAAATAGTAAAACACACACACATTCTGTTCTACCATCTAGTTAATTATATTCTCAAAGTGATGTCTTGGATTGATATTACTAAACAAACATATATAAAATGTAATTACACACAAGTGGAATAAATAGTGTAGGCCTGTAATTGCAAGATTTTTTCAGCTGGTAATATGGCCTACACCTGTGCAATGCTTTATATTGCTTGTATTTTATTTTGTCATTTTTACTAACATTTAATCTAGTGTAGTTTCATTTTATGTACAATTATTTACCAATATCAATTCAAGCCATATGCCATTGGGAAAACTATTACATATTTAATGTCTTGAAATTTGAAATATAAGCAAAGCCTATTTTCACGAAGAAATGTGTTCTATAAAAATCCACTCCAAAATCTGGGATAGATATCCATGCATGTACATTTGAGATTGCTTTTACTTTGCTGTGCATTTAAAAATATATTTTTACATGTAAGCATTTAATTCACTATGTTTGCTGTTACTTTTTAGGGTACTAAAATTATGTTTCTGATAATATTTATAAGGGAAAGGAAAAGCTTGTCAGATCATGCTATGTTCTCATCTCATGGTTTCAGCTGTTTAAATAAACTGTCTTTCTATAGACTTGTAAAGGGCAACTATCCCTTGTTTGTGATTGCTGTACATTGATATGGTGGTTAGCAAACAGCACAAACAGGACTTACTGTGTACCTGGTTAGTCTTGTTCGACTTGTCTGGGGGCTTAGAAAAGGGAAGGATGCGATATTTAAAAAAATGTTTTTTAATTGCAGATTCTATATGAAATAACTAAATCCTTTTGAGAGGACTTATTTGATTGACTTTTGTTTCTTGTGTGTAATAACTTATGCCCTGAGTCAATTTCCAAACAGTGGATTATTGAATAGGCAGCAGCTGATGCCCAGGGCAAATGTGTGCACCAGGCTGTTTATAATTGTTCCTTGGTTTCTACATGGAGCTGGTTCCAGGACCCCCGCAGGTACCAAAACTGAAGATGCTCAAGTCCCTTATATAAAATGACATAGAACAATGCATATAGTCGGCTGTCTGCATCCTTAGATTCCCAACCATGGATTGAAAATACTGTTTTCTATCTGTGGTTGGTAGGGTACTGAGATGCGAAACCCATGGATACAGAGAGCCAACTGTCGTTCCAAAACCTTGTAGGCCTTGCACAGTGAAGTTTACCTCTCAGCCACAAAGCTGGGGAGTTCAGTCAGGGCAGCCTACTGCAAGCTAGACTTTGAACACCTCTGATTCTGGAATAAGCATTTACCTTTTGGTAGAATAAATGTTCAGTAGGCTCTCCAAGAGATTGAATTACATCTTTGAGAGTTTCTGTGCCCTTGGAGTTATTCCCTAGACTCCGAACTCCTAATAGCAAGTGTTGGTTTGTAATAGGTTCTTGATTAATGCTTGTTGAATATAAGTTGGCAAGAGGATAAATGCTTTGTTTCTTTCTTTTTTTCCCCAAGCATCATAAAAACAGTCCCATGTTACTCAAAAACTGAAGTAAAAGAACTTATCCATTTATTTTAGAGAAGTTCCTACTAGAATTTTATAATGATTAATGCACTTGCTGCTCATCTCTAACAGATTGTTGCCTTGCTTGAATACAAAGGTGCCAGAGCTTCTGATTTTTCAAGTGAAGACAGAAATTTGGATTTTCACTTGAAATCTGATTTTTTCAGTGTTGGCAACTAATTCAAATGAAAAACAACAAAGCAAAAAAATATACATGCCAGCAGACGGCTGGTTTGCAACCATCAATGTGTACCACTCTCATTTTTTTAGCTTATTATTTTTTATAGCATGCTATAAATTTTTTAAAATTAAAGTTTATTGGGGTGACAATTGTTAGTAAAGTTACATAGATTTCAGGTGTACAATTCTGTATTACATCATCTATAAATCCCATTGTGTTCACCATCCAGAGTCAGTTCTCCTTCCATCACCATATATTTGCCCCCCTGTACCCTCATCTACTACCCCTCTCCCTTTACCCTCCGTTAACCACTGAACTATTGTCTGTGTCCATAAGTTTTTGTTTCTCATTTGTTTGTCTTGTTCTTTTGTTGTTTTTGGTTTATATACCACATATCAGTGAAATCACATGGTTCTCTGCTTTTTCTGTCTGACTTATTTCGCTTAGCATTATAATCTCAAGATCCATCCATGTTGTCACAAATGGTCCCATTTCATCTTTTCTTACTGCCGAATAGTATTCCATTGTGTATATATACCACAACTTCTTTATCCATTCATCTATCAAAGGACATTTTGGTTGTTTCCATGTCTTGGCCACCGTAAACAAAGCTGCAATGAACATTGGAGCACACGTGTCTTTATGTATAAATGTTTTCAGATTTTTTGGGTAGATACCCAGGAGAGGGATTGCTGGGTAATTCTATTCATAATTTTTTGAGGAACCTCCACACTGCCTTCCATAGCGGCTGCACCAGTCTGCATTCCCACCAACAGTGTAGGAGGGTTCCTTTTTCTCCACAGCCTCTCCAACACTTGTTACTATTTGTCTTGTTCATGATAGCCATTCTAACTGGGGTGAGGTGATATCTCATTGTGGCTTTTATTTGCATTTCTCTGATGATTAGTGATGTTGAGCATTTTTTCATATGTCTATTTGCCATTTGTATGTCCTCTTTGGAGAAATATCTCTTCAGGTCCTCTGCCTATTTTTCAATTGGATTGTTTGTTTTTTTGTTGTTGAGTTGCATGAGTTCCTTGTATATTTTGGATATTAGCCCCTTATCGGAGGCACTGTTTGCAAAAATCTTCTCCCATTCAGTTGGTTGCCTCTTTATTTTGTTGATGGTTTCTTTTGCTGTGCAGAAGCTTTTAAGTTTGATATAGTCCCATTCATTTATTTTAGCTTTTACTTCCCTTGCCTTTGGAGCCAAATTCATAAAACGCTCTTTGAATCCAAGATCCATAAGTTTAGTACCTATGTTTTCTTCTATGCAGTTTATTGTTTCAGGTTTTATACTTAAGTGTTTAATCCATTTTGAATTAATTTTGGTACAAGGTGACAGATAGCAGTCCAGTTTCATTCTTTTGCACATGGCTTTCCAATTTTCCCAGCACCATTTATTGAAGAGGCTGTCTTTTCTCCATTGTATGTTTTTGGCTTCTTTGTTAAAAATTATCTGACCATATTTATGTGGTTTTATTTCTGAGTTCTCAATTCTATTCCATTGGTCTATGTGTCTGTTTTTCTGCCAAAACCATGCTGTTTTGATTATTGTTGCACTGTAGTACAAGCTAAAGTCAGGGAGTGTGATACCTCCAGTATTGTTCTTTTTTCTTACGATTGCTTTGGCTATTCAGGGTCTTTGGTGGTTCCAAACAAATCTGATGATTTTTTGTTCTATTTCTTTAAAGAGTGCCATTGGAATTTTGATGGGGATTGCATTAAATCTGTATATTGCTTTGGGTAATATGGCCATTTTAACTATGTTGATTCTTCCAATCCATGAGCACGGAATGTCTTTCCATTTCTTTGTGTCTTCTTCAATTTCTTTTAAAAATATCAATTTTTAATGTCTTCAATTTAAAAATGTCTTGTAGTTTTCAGCATATAGGTCTTTCACATCCTTGGTTAAGTTCATTCCTAGGTATTTTATTCTTTTTGCTGCAATTGCAAAAGGAATTTTTTTTTTCTTTTTCTGAGATTTCATTGTTAGTATATAGGAATGCAATGGACTTTTGTACATTGATTTTGTAGCCGGCAACTTTACTGTATTCGTTGATTGTTTCTAATAGCTTTTTGGTGGAGTCTTTAGGGTTTTCTATATATAGCATCATGTCATCTGCAAAGAGTGACAGTTTAACTTCTTCATTCCCAATTTGGATGCCTTTTATTTCTTTCTCTTGCCTGATTGCTCTGGTGAGGACTTCCAACACTATGTTGAAAAGCAGAGGTGATAGGGGACAGCCCTGTTGTGTTCCTGAATGTAGAAAAAAGGGCTTCAGTTTTTCACCATTAATTATGAGATTAGCTGAGGGTTTGTCATATATGGCCTTTATTATGTTAAGGTATTTTCCTTCTATTCCTATTTTATTAAATGTTTTAATCATAAATGGATGTTGTATCTTGCCAAATGCTTTTTCTACATCAATTGATATAATCATGTGATTTTTGTCCTTTATTTTGTTTATGTGATGTATCACATTGATGAATTTGGGTGTGTTGAACCATCCTTGTGCCCCTGGGATGAACCCCATTTGGTCGTGATGAATAATCTTTTTAATGTATTGTTGCATTCGATTTGCTAGAATTTTGTTTAGGATTTTTGCATCTGTATTCATCAGAGATATTGGTCTGTAGGTTTTTTGCGTTGTCCTTACCAGGTTTTGGTATCAGGGTAATGTTGGCCTCATAAAATGAGTTAGGGAGTACTGTCTCTTCTTCAATTTTTTGGAAGAGTTTGAGCAGGATTGGTATTAGATCCTCTTTGAAGGTTTGGTAGAATTCACTATTGAAGCCATGTGGTCCCGGACTTCTGCTTTTGGGAAGGTTTTGGATGACTGATTCAATTTTGTTACTGTTGATTGGTTTGTTTAGATTTTCCAATTCTTCATGGTTCAGCCTGGGAAGGCTATATGTTTCTAAGAACTTGTCCATTTCTTCTAGGTTATTGAATTTGGTGGCATATATTCCTTCATAGTATTCTTGGATGATCCTTTGTATTTCTGTGGTGTCTGTGATAACTTCCCCTTTTTCATTTCTGATTTTGTTTATTAGTGTCTTCTCTCTTTTTATCTTAGTGAGCCTAGCCAAGGGTTTGTCAATTTTGTTAATCTTTTCAAAGAACCAGTTCTTTGTCACATTAATTTTTTCTATTGTCTTTTTGTTCTCTATTTCATTTAGTTTTGCTCTGATTTTTATTATGTCCTTTCTTCTGCTGACCTTGGGTCTCATTTGTTCTTCTTTTTCTAGTTCTTTAAGGTGTAACGTGAGGTTATTTATTTGGGATTTTTCTTGTTTCTTGAGATAGGCCTGTAACGATATAAATTTCCCTCTTAAAACTGCTTTCGCTGCATCCCAATAATTTTGGTAGGATGTATTTCTATTGTCATTTTTTTCTATGTATCTTTTGATCTCTTCCCTAATTTCTTCTTTGGCCCAGTTGTTCTTTAAAAGTATATTGTTTAATCTCCATGTATTTTTGGTTTTTCCTGCTTTCTTTTTGCAGTTGATATCCGATTTCAAAGCCTTGTGATCAGAGAATATGCTTGGTATGATTTCAATCTTCTTAAATTTGCTGAGGTTAGTTTTATGTCCCAACATATGGTCTATTCTTGACAATGTTCCATGTACACTAGAAAAAAATGTGTAGTCTGATGTTTTAGGATGAAGTGCTCTATAAATGTCAATTATGTCCATTTCATCTAATGTGTCATTTAGGGCTGCTATTTCATTATTTATTTTCTGTTTGGATGATCTATCCATAGCTGTCAATGATGTATTTAGGTCCCCTAGTATAATTGTGTTTTGGTCAATTTCTCCCTTTAGTTCTGTTAGTAGTTGCTTGGTATATTTCGGTGCTCCCTGATTGGGGGCATAAATATTGATGACTGTTATGTCTTCTTGTTGTATAGTCCCCTTTACCATTATGAAATGTGCATCTTTGTCTCTTGTTACCTTTATCACCCTGAAGTCTGTTTCATCTGATATCAGTATGGTTACACCTGATTTTCTCTGGATACCATTTGCTTGGAGTGTCAATTTCCACCCTTTCACTTTTTGTCTATGCTTGTCCTTTTAGCTGAGATGTGTCTGTTGGAGACAGCATATGGTTGGGTTTAGTTTTTTTTCTTTTCTTTTTTAAAAGATTTTATTGGGGAAGGGGGACAGGAATTTATTGGGGAACAGTGTGTAATTCCAGGACTTTTGTTTTCCAAGTCAAGTTGTTGTCCTTTCAGTCTTAGTTGTGGAGGGCGCAGCTCAGCTCCAGGTCCCGTTGCTGTTGCTAGGTGCAAGGGGCACACCCCACCATCCCTTGTAGGAGTTGAACTGGCAACCTGTGATTGAGAGGATGCGCTCCAACCAACTGAGCCATCCAGGAGCTCAGCGGCAGCTCAGGTCAAGGTGTCGTGTTCAATCTTAGTTGCAGGGGGCGGAACCCACCATCCCTTGCAGGACTCGAGGAATTGAACTATCAGCCTTGTGGTTGAGAGCCCACTCGCCCATGTGGGAATCGAACTGGCAGCCTTCGGAGTTAGGAGCATGGAACTCCAACCGCCTGAGCCACCGGGCCGCCCCCTGGGTTTAGTTTTTGATCCAATCTGCTTCTCTGTACCTTTTTATTTGTGAGTTCAGTCCATTTACATTTAGGGTGATTATTGATATGTGAGCATTTCCTGTCATTCTATCTTTAGTTTTCTGGTAAGGCTGTGTCTCCATTGTTTCTTTGCCTTTTTGTTGTTGTCTATTATTTCTGTGTGGTGGTATTCTATGATGTTTCCCTCTGTTTCTTGTTTTATTACAGTATATATTTCAATTCTGGATTTTTTTTTGAGTGGTTACCCTTAAATTTATGTAAAAGAAAGTTTGATATTTAGAGTATTCCATTTTCTTCAGCACGCTTACTTTCTCCATTCCCATATTCCGGTTCAGGCCTTTACTCTCCCCCTTTTTGAGTTTTCGTTGCCACAAATTGTCCCTGTTGATGGTGGTCGAATAGCCTCCTTTAGTATTTCTTATAGTGCAGGTGGTGTATTAGAAAATTCCCTCACCTTCTGTATGTCTGGAAAGGTTCCTATTCCTCCTTCATAGCTAAAGGATATCTTTGCTGGATATATTATTCTTGGCTCATAATTTCTCTCTTTCAATAGTTGGAATATTTGGTTCCACTCCCTCCTGGCTTGTAGAGTTTCTGCTGAAAAATCTGATGATACTCTAATGGGCTTTCCTTTGTAGGTTACCGTCTTCTTTTCCCTGGCTGCCTTGAGGATTCTTTCTCTGTCGTTGATTTTAGACAGCTTCAATACAATGTGCCTTGGAGAAGGCCTGTAGGTGTTCTATTTGGTTCTTGGATTTGATGATCCAGTTCTGTCCACAAGTTTGGGAAGTTCTCATCGACCATCTGTTTGAATATATTCTCTGTTCCCTTCTCTCTTTCTTCTCCTTCTCGTATGCCCATTATTTTTATATTGCTCTTTCTGATGGAGTCAGAAAGTTCTTGTAGAGTTCTTTCATTGCTTTTAAGTTTCAAGTCTCTTTCTTCTTCCATCCGTGTAATTCCAGGTTTCTATCTTCGATGTCGCTGATTCTTTCCTCCATCTGGTCAACTCTACTACCTAAGCTGGCTATTTCATTCTTAATTTCTTCTATTGAGTTCTTAATCTCCAGAAATTCTATTTAGTTCTTTTTTAAAATTTCAATCTCTTTCGTAAAATGCTCATGTTGTTCTTTGATTGTGTTTCTGAGTTCATTAAACTGCCTTTCTGTGTTTTCTTGCATCTCATTGAGTTTTTTCAGAACTGCAATCTTGAATTCTCTGTCACTTAAGTCACATATTTCCATATCTTTAAGTTCCTTTTCTGGAGACTTTTCACTTTCTTTCTGAGCTGTCTTGTTGCATTGGTTATTCATGGCAATTAATGATTTATTATTTCTCTTCCTAGACATCTACAGGAGTGGGTTCTGCAACAGGTTGATAGGAAGAGATCTTTCTTTTGTTTTCCAGTACGTGTTTGTAGAATGTTTTATTTTCTCTCCGACTGCAGCCTTTTTTTCTCTCTCACACTGCAGTGTTGTTTTCTGCAGTATTCCAGCTTCTCACACAATGGGGGGATTCCATGGAATGTGGGCTTCTCCTCTGTTAACAGTTCACCTGGGTCATAGGGCACCACGTCCCTATGGGGATGCAGAGAGCTTTTGAAGTTCCAAAGCTCTTCCTGCACTGGATTCAGAGCCCGTGTGTTTCAGCAGTTCTGTTTACTCCTGCAAGGATCCACCCAGATAGGTGGGGACAGGGGCGGGGTGAGTTGTGAGAATTGGCCCAGAGCAATGGCAGGCAACCATCACCACAGCCGGTCCTTCTTCCATAGCTCCCTCTCCTTTGCCGGAACTAGTTGGGCTGCGAATCTGTGTCTGCGGTCCACAGTTCTCAGAACAGCAAATATTCTGTTCTTTTGATCTGACACTGCTACTGTTCCGCTTCTAGCACTGGGCAGGTGGGGGCAGGGCAAGCTCTGGGAGGGTAGGGAGGGGGCGGCTAGTCTCAGTGCCTAAGGCTTCCATCCTCTGCTCGGCAGTGAGGGTTTAAACCACTGTTTTCAGCCTTCTTCCCTCAGTGTTTTCTCCGAGGTCTCTGCCGAGAGCATTGGTTTCAGCCATGTTATATGCTGCCCCCTCAGCCCTGTGGGCCATAAGCGGAGCCCTAGCAGTCCGAGTTCTTCCCTCTTCCGCAGCTGTGGTAGTTCCAGGATGCAGCGAGCTTGGAGCACTGAGCTTGGTCTGCGTCCTGCATCCACGCGGCTCCATCTCCGCACTTCTCCCTCACCTTCTCCCCCACTCGCACAATTCGCCCACCTTTAGGTGAATTCAGTAGTGGGCCTCTTCTCTTGGTCTTGCCTGTCTGCTGTGCAGGGAGTCCTTTGTGGAGTTATAGTTGTTCAATTTGTTGTAAATTCCAGGGGAGATTTCCAGAGGATCACCTCATGCCGCCATTTTGATGATGTCTGCCGCATGCTATAAATTTGATTAATTTAAATCTTTTAGTTATAGTTGCTGTCCAGTCATACTTTTTTGAGGTTGCACTTTAGTTATGTTGAAATTAGATTTTGAGGTCTTTCTAAAAGTCTTCAATTTCATATCCACTGTGAGTCTCGAGTAATATCTACAGATACCTACTTCTGTCCTTTGTATTTTGATCCCTCCAAATTTCATTCTCAAAGAATAACCTTAAATTAAGTTTTGGGAGTAACTTGCTATAGTTACCATGTGCCACTCACTTAACTTTGAGTCTCAAAATGCAAGTACTAAAGAAATGTATGATAGCCTCTTCATTAATTTTTCTTCTACTTTTTTCCTTTCTACAATCTTCTCTACAGTTGGAGTGACTTTTTTTTTTCCAAAACATAAATCAGAACTTGTAACTACCCCCCACCCCTTAAGACCTGTAGTGGCTTTCGACTTCTCTTAGAGTAAAATCCACACTCCTTCACATGACCCATATCAGGCTAGATCAGGCACTGCTTCCCTCTCTTACCAACTCATCTCTTACCAGGTTCCCCCTCATTCACTCTGATCTCACTGATTCACACCAAGCTCAGTCTCAAGAACTTTCGTACTTGCTGTTCCCAATGCCTGAAACATCATCCACAGAGCTTTATCTACTCTTCAACAGGTCATTCTTAGAGTCCTTTCTTGCCCACTTTGTAAAAAAATAATGCCTTTCACCATCACTTTCTGTCCTTTTACCTTGCTTTATAATTTTTTAATAGTGTTTACCTCTACCTGATATATATATATTTATGTGTATGTGTGTATACACCTATACATATACATATATCTGATATACTGTTCCCTTGTTTAGTCTTTCTCTCCTACTAGAATATAAATTTCATGAGGAGGAACATTATCTTGCTGACTGCTGTATCCTTAATACCTAGAATAGCACCTAACCCTATTCTGCATAACAGAATTGTAAAATAAATGAATGAATAAGATCTAGGTAGCCACTGTAGTAAGTATTGAGTGGTGGAAGAGAGGTCTAAAGTTTAGAAAGGGCTGCAAAGGCCAAGGTAGGAAGTTATGACTCAGGAACCTCAGTGCTATGCATTTGATATATTTGCCCATCATTGAAGCCCATGACTCCAGTCACGTTTTTTCATTTTTAGAAATTTCATTTTCTGTGTTGTATAACAAAATTAAAATTGGTATGTTAAACATGCTTTGTAGAGCTACATTCATATAAATAACTTACTAAATTCATGGCATGGTTTTGCATGCAGACTACTCTAATAATATAAAACCTGTTGGGAAGTTATCCTTCTGAATCTACACTGCAATGTTAACATTTGAAGTTCACAATAAAATCCTGGGTATGTGTTTTATAATAATATTTTGAATTGCTATCAGCTAACTAAGGATTCAGAGAAATAAAATTAATTACCTATAGGGTATTTTTTTGTTTTGCATATTCTTAATTTTTGTAAGTTTTTGGTAGAGAAGTAAGTCACAGAGACAACATAGAAAATATATTAACTTGTTAAAATATTTCAGCATTATTAAAATCAAGATTTTCTTGAGTAGGTTTTTGTTAATTAAAGTTTATTGGGGTGACAATAGTTAGTAAAATTGCATAGGTTTCATGTGTACAATTCTGTATTACATCATCTGTATATCACATTGTGTGCTCACCACCCAGAGTCAGTTCTCCTTCCATCACCATGTATTTGATCCCGTTTACCCTCATCTACCACCCCTCCCCCCTTAACCTCTGGTAACCACTAAACTATTGTCTGTGTCTATGAGTTTTTGTGTCTTCATTTGTTTGTCATGTTCCTTTGTTGTTTTCAGTTTTATATGCCACATATCAGTGAAATCATATAGTTCTCGACTTTTTCTGCCTGACTTATCTTGCTTAGCTTAATAATCTCAAGATCCATCCATGTAGTTGCAAATGGTACTATTTCATCTTTTCTTATGGCAAAATAGTATTCCATTGTGTATATATACCACATCTTTATCCAATCATTTATTGAAGGACACTTCGGTTGTTTCCATGTCTGGCCACTGTAAATAAAGCTGCAGTGAACATTGGACCACAAATATCTTTATGGATAAATGTTTTCAGATACACTGTTGGTGGGAATGCAGACTGGTGCAGCTGCTATGGAAGGCAGAATGGAAGTTCCTCAAAAAATTAAGACTAGAATTACCATATGACCCAGCAGTCCCTCTCTTCGGTATCTACCCAAAAAATCTGAGTAGTTTGTTTTTATAATTTTGTTTGGCATGAGAGTCCTTTTTTATCTATCTATGTAAGACAAATATTCTAAAAAAGATTTAGTAGTACAACAGTGGAACATTATCTTATTTATTTTCCAAAGCTGTACAATTTTATGGTTCAAATGAACTGACAGCTGTTGAGTGCTTTTAAATTCCTTTTAGGATCACTGTTTTGTTTCCATTGATAGTGTATAGTCTGTTGAGAGTACTTATGTGACTTTATGGATAGCTCTGTGAAAAAACACTTCACTTTATCTAAATATATTTCTCTGCCAACTTTGCTATACATAAATATATCCATAAAAACTTTCCACCTTGATTAAGAGTAGACCACCTTTAAACCTAGAATGTATAAAAAAATATAAAAGTGATAAACTCACCTTGCTATCCCAGATATAATAGCAATTTTAATGTAGTTTATGCTGTGAATCAACCTAAGAAGCAGAGTTCTTACCTTTACAACTTCAAACCTTTACAACTGAAATACACTGGAATCTTGGACTGATAATAGTTAGAGAGGCAGTGTGGTGAAATGGTGATATTGCCAAATTAGAACGCATGGATTCTAGCTCTGCATTTCAGGCTCAGGAGTATTTTAGTTCTAACTTATTCTATGAATTTCCAGCTCATATCTTTTCAAAGATAATATTTTCTCTCATCTCTGAAATAACATGAGCTGAAAAGACTGATAAACTCTAAATTTATTTAGCATGTGAATAAAGGTATTTATACATTTATGTAAGATGCAAATAAAGGTAAACTTTTTACAGTAAATCTTGGAATTGTATCCTTAGGTTTACATATTTTATTAGACTTTGTGAATTAATTTTCCCATGCTTTTTAGACTCAAAAGAACTGAGTCTTCATTGTTCATCCTGAAACTTACAAAAATTAATTCTCAAACTTCACTGATAAGTAAATTATCTAAAGTTAATTTAAAAATGTTTTTAAACCCACAGAGTAAAGTTTCCCAAGAGAGTAGAATTATCAAATCTATTGGACTTTGAGATATTTTTGGGAAACACAAAATTATGCGAGTAATTCTATTGAATCCCCAGATGTATGAAAAAGATTCAGTTATTTCTGACTTACTGTTTAGAAGAGAACTATACTACTTGTATTTAAATTCTGCAATTATTCCTAGGGAATTTTTAAGTAAGAGTGACCTTTATCTAAAACTATACAAGAAAATTCTGATCTATCTTTGAAAAAAGATATATTTTCAGGAAAATAATTGAGAAAACTGAACTATCTCAGACAGTCTGTTTTGTAGTCTTTTTTTTTTTTTTTGCAGTAACATTATTAATATACCTATATCTTCAATAGCAAAAGTAAAGACCAAACTTTTTAGCTTGATATTTAAGGTCTTCCATGGTATAGATCTCGTCCTAATTTTCAAGTTCATCTAATTTTTTAAGATGAAAACTTTGTTTATTCAGGATTTTCCCCATCATCCACATGAACAAAATGGCCTTTATTACCTAATTTGACACTCAGAATTGATTGATCTCTTAAGGTTCAACTAAAGTATCCTTTCCTTCTTGAACTTTTCCTCTGAACTCCTGTGGCACTTATTTATGTTAATGATACTAATCTATTTGAAACCTAAAGATAAGCTGTCATGTATTGTTACATAAATGTTCAGGTCTGTAAATGTTCTTTGTACATGAGTATGTATGTTTATGTGTGTATTGAAAAGACTATAATTATTTTACATTATTTCTATCTTCTACAGGCCTTAGACTATATAGATAGGCATATACGAGGTGTGACAATTAAGTTCGTGAACCTACCACCGTGTGCTTTCATTGTCAGCTCTATATAAACAGCTCGGTAAGGTTTCATAACCTTGGTATATCAGTGTCTCACAGCTGTGCTCATGTCAATGTGTGGCGGTGTCTTGCTGAGTGGCATTCATTATTGTTGTTGTTGTGTGCCATCACGAGAATGCCTGAGCTTAAATTAGAGCAACAAACAAACATTACATTTCTTGTTAAACTTGGCAAGAGGAAGTGAAATTAGGGACATGTTAGTCCAAGTTTAATGGGATAATGCCATTAAGAATACAACAGTGTACAAACGGATTAAACATTTTTCTGAGGGAAGAGAATTCGCCACTGATGAAGAGAGGTCAGGGTGGCCAGTAACGAGCAGAACTCACGAAAACATTACAAGAATTCATTGAATCGTGTGTCAAAACCATAGGCTGACTGTGAGAAGCATAGCAGACCAAGTAAACATCGATAGAGACACAGTTAGGAAAATCTTAACTGAAAAATCTTGGCAGGAGAAAGGTGTGTGCAAAAATGGTCCCAAAGGAGCTCACTGATGAACAAAAGCAAAGGAGAGATGAAGTTTGCCAAGACCTTTTGGAGAGGCAAGATGATGTTTTGGGCCGTGTTATCACTGGTGATGAAACATGGATGTACCAATATGACCCTGAAACAAAGTGTCAAAGTGCACAATGGAAGTCAGCCAATTCTTCACAACCAAAATGGTTCCATTAGTCCAAATCAAGAATCAGAACAATGTTGCTAACCTTTTTTATGTCAGAGAGATTATTCATTACGAATTTATACTAACTGACAGACAGTTAACCAAGTTTACTATTTGGAAGTGCTGAAAAGGCTGAGTGAAAAGTTAGACGAAAACTACCTTAACTTTTCACCAACAATTTGTGGCCCTTGCATCCCGACAATGCACCAGCTCACATGGCACTGTCTGTGAGGGAGTTTTTAGCCATACATAACAAATAACTGTATTGGAGCACCCTCCCTACTCACCTAACTTCTTTCTTTACCTGAAGGTAATGGAAATATTGAAAGGAAGACATTTTGATGACATTATGACATTCAGGACATCAAGGGTAATATGACGACAGGTCTGATGGCCATTCCAGAAAAAGTTCCAAAATTACTTTGAATGGTGGACTAGGCACTGGCGTCAGTGCATAGCTTCCCAAGGGGAGTACTTCAAATGTGACCGTAGTGATATTCAGCAATGAGGTATGTAACACTTTTTCTAGGATGAGTTCGTGAAATTGTCAGACCTCGTAAAATACATCCAATCAATGTTAAAATTGTTATGATAGTTACTTTCTCCAGTAGTATAGTTCTTGGTTGGAAGTCTGACTTCACATTTAAAGATGGACTGACCCTGAATCAACTCCTAGAAACTAGAGCATAGACTCTCATTTAAAAAAAAACTCTGGCAAAAAAAAGTGTTAAAAGATCGATTAGGAAACGAACAATCTTTATACAGGTCTCAGTTACTAAAACTCCCTCCTCACATGGTCATAGTTGAGAGGTTATCTACCTGTCAACTTACTATGTTAAAGGAAAACCACTCAATCCAAGGCTTTTTGGGGGTGCTGGCCATTTTTATCTTTTAGTGCTGGTTTCTCCTTATAAGGTAACACCTATCTCATGTCCTCATTATCTCATGTTCTCATTCTTCACCCACCACCTTTATCTTCTCAGGAACAATGCCTGCTTTACAAGATACCAGATTAGGATAAATTGTTATATTAAGAGTGTAAGAACAAATTGGTTCATCTTACTATTAAAAGTTACAGGTTAACTAGTCAGAAACAAGAGAAAGTCATCATCTGAGCACTGGGTGGGAGTGAAGGAAAGGGCATTCCAAGTGAGGGAGTGACAGCAGTAAATGACTCAGAGTAGGAATGGAACAGTGAGCTGATGGATTAGTGACTGAACAGATTGGACTTGCCTAGAGCAAAGGTGTGAGTTGAGAAGAAATATGAGGTTAGATAAATAATAGTAAAGCGAGGAATGATGATATCTTTAAACCAAGAGTTGACATTTGACATGATTCAGAAGGAGAACTATTAAATGTTCTAAGGAGGACTTGGTTGAAATTTAAGAGCAATTAATTAACAGAGCTTTGTACTTGCATTCTCCAAAAATGTTTTTAAATTTATTTTTTTATATTTCAATTACAGTTGACATTCAATATTATATTAGTTTCAGGTAATGATGAGCGGGGGGAAAAGAAGGAGGGACACAGGCTGGAATGGGGCTAATGAATTTATTTATTTAGCAATATCTAATCAATTTAGTTAGCAATATCCAATAGCAAAAGACAGATGCAATTAATAGAATGTGCTAATTACAGAAAGCAAAGGTGGTTAAGAGTAAAATATGTACATTGATAACAATGTCATGTCAAAGGAGTATACATACATACAAGTTTAAGAGATCCCAACACGTTTAGTATTGATCAAAAATCACTTGGCTAAATATACAAATAACATCAGTAAGGAGTATCTAAAAGCAGTAGTAAGCTTTATAGGATAGTAACTATTACAATAGATACCAAAAGCTCACCAAACTGGGGGAGAACAGTACTAGAAAAGTCATAAATCAAAACATTGCCAGGTGTGTAGCTGAGAGAAACTCAGGCGTCCCCCACACCACTGTTTGCTAGTTCCCAAGAATGCTGCTGCTGTTACCGCTGTTGTTGTTGTTATTGTTGCAGTTGTTGGAAGTTAGCAAGGCTTCTGATACTGCAAGCTGCAAGCTGCATACAAGTTCCCAAAGATGCTAGAATGATGACAATTCACCAACAAAAGAAGTCTCTACTGTCCATTGAGGCAAGTTCTGATCTCTTACTCTGAAACAATCTAATCCTGAAAAGCAGTCCCGAAACAGTAGATCTTCTGAATAGCAATGTCTTGGAACAGCAATCAGTCAATATCAATATGCTACCTGAGGTCTGTCTTATATATCTCTTTAGATGCACCCCAGAGCCAAGTTTTGTGTTTCTGCCCCCCCTCTCAAGGAATGGCCAGTTCCGGGAGGGCAGTTACTGATATGAATGCTGTCCATCCGGCCGAAGGGCCAGTTCATCCGGATAAGCAACAAGGCCTGGCGATGTGCCTGTCTCTTCATCCTGATATAACTTAGCTATTTTTTTGCTTCATTTGCTGATGCGGGCAAAACAGAAAGTAACATTATCTCATATCTCTCCTACTCGGGAGGATGAGACTAAAGCGGGAATTCTCTCAACTCCTGATCACAGAATTTTTTTAACCCTAAGCTAACTATCACCTCCCAGCACAGACAGAGCAGTAGCTTCGTCTCACATCTCCCCTACTCAGGAGAATGAGACCAAAGTGGGAGAGAAAAGCAACCTCATCTCATGTCTCCCCTGCTCGGGAGAATGAGACCAAAGTGGGAATTTAGTCAACCCCTGATCACAGCACGGAAATCACCTCACATGCAGGAACAGATGAAAGCTAATAGACAAAAGCTCACATCAACCAATGAAGGCAAATTTTCCTCAACATCTACCCTACAATTCAGCCTCAAAATTTGTATTCATTGGTAATAAGTCATCATTGTCACTCGTATTTGAGTAGTATCCCAGTACACTTGATAAAACTGTAAATGATATGAATAATTTACAAAAAGCTAACCATCACCTCATAAGGAGTCTCTCATGTGAGGGAACAAAAAGCAAACCAAGGGAACAAAAAGCAAAGAAAGGTAACCATCACCTCACATGCAGTTTCTCATGTGAGGGAAAAAAACAAACAGACAAAAGCTCACATCAACCAATGAAGGCAACTTTTCCTCAACATCTACCCTACAACAACATTGTGGTTAGAAATTTATATAATTTATGAAGTGATCTCCCACCCCAATTAGTCTGGTACCCACCTGACATTATACATAGTTATTACATTATTGACTCTGTTCTCTATGCTGTACTTTACATCGCATGACTATTTTGTTACTACCAATTTGTACTTCTTAATCCCTTCACCTTTTTCACCCAGCCTCCCAACACCCCCTCTAAACCATCGGTTTGTTCTCTGTATCTATGAGTATGTTTCTGTTTTGTACTTTTTGTTTATTTTGTTCTTTAGATTCCACATATAAGTGAGATCATATAGTATTTGTCTTTCTTTGTCTGGCTTATTTCACTTAGCATAATACCCTCTAGGTTCATCCATGTTTTTGCAAGATTTCATTCTGTTTTATGGCTGAATAATATTCCATTGTATACATGTATTGCATCTCTTTATCTGATTGTCTATTGTTGGGTGCTTAGGTTGCTTCCATAGCTTGGCTGTTGTGAATAGTGCTGCAGTGAACACAGGGGTGCATATATCTTTTTTCATTATTTTTTTTATATTTCTTCAGATAAATACCCAGAATGGAATTACTGGGTCATAAGGTAGTACTATCTTTAATTTTTTGAGGAACCCCCAAACCACTTTTCATAGTGGCTGCATCAATTTGCAATCCCACCAGCAGTGCATGAGGGTTCCCTTTGCTCCACATCCTTACCAGCACTTGTTTTTTGATTTATTGATGATGGCCATTCTGACAGGTGTGAAGTGATAGCTCATTGTGGTTTTTATTTGCATTTCTCTGGTGATTAGTGATGCTGAACATCTTTTCATAAGTCTATTGGCCATCAGTGTATCCTGTTGTTTCTTTGTTTTCTCATTTTGGCTGTTTCTCTGTATTCATTTTTAGGTATTAGGTAGATCTCCTATGTCTCCCAGTTTGCACTGGGTGGCCTTATTTAGTAGGTGTCCTGTATGGCCTGGTGGCACAGTCTTCCTGATCACTTGCACCATTGCTCTGCGAGTGTCCTTTTTGTGTGTTGTGTGTGCCCTCCTGTTTTAGTTGAGCCTTGATTGCTGTTGGCGAGTGGTGGGTGGGATTGACTCTCAGGTGGTTTGGTTGTGAGGATTGGCCATGCCCATAGCATAAGAGCTGCTGTGTGGGGCTGACCCCACAAAGTGGGATTTGCCCTTGTGGGCTTGTGTGCCTATTGAAACCACCCTTTGTGAGTGCCACTTGTGGAGCTTATCAGGTAGTGGTCTCTTGTGGTCTGAAGCTGACCTATGGGTGTGTTGGTTCTAGGTCCTCTAGGGAAGGGCATCCATGCAGGCTACTGCCTGTGACTGGCCTGGAGCTACCTGGTGGGAGCTACAAAGTGATCTGTGATTGGTCGCTGCCTGTGCTGGAACTGGAGGCTTGTGGGAGCTGCCACACTGCGAACTTAGGCCAAATGCCACAAGTACTGGGCCAGGGACAGCTCAGCCCAGGGCCCAGGGCAACCCAAGGCCTGATTCCATCTGCCAGCCTCCCATAAGGCTCAGGTTCTGAAAGAGCCTCAGGCAGTACTTGAGTTGGGTGGTGCAGGGTGCCAGGAAGTCACCAGGGTGGGGTGAGTAGTTTTTACCAGATTAATGCAGATTCAGGTTTGGTGCCAGTGCTGAACCTGGGGCTACTCTGCAAAATGCCCAGAGCACACCGAGGCCAGCCGCCGCTCTCCTCAGGGTTGCAGATGCCCAAGAGTTGTCTAAGAAAAACTGAAGCAAGGGTTAGGGCTGGTTGCCTACCACCGAAAGTACTCAGGTGGCAGGCAAGCTGAGGCCGTCTCTTTGTTGCTACAATAGCCTCCTGCAGTGCATGGGGTGGGGCGGTTACCTCAGTGCCAAAAGTGCCTCCCACAGTGTGTGAGTTGGGCAAGGTGGGGTCCCAGGGAGTCACCGTGGTGGAATAAGCAGAGTTCACCAGGCCAATGCAGTTTTAGGTTTGGCTGTGGGGTGGAGGGCTCAACAAACACAAGATGGCACCCACCTGTAGGTTACATGGGAGGACGTCAGCATTATGGTGGCTGTACCTCTAGCCCTTGCCCTGAGGCCACATAATTCAGTCTTTCCCTGTTTGTCTCTGACGCTTCCCAAGTCTCCCTCCCTCTGCTGGAGTTTAGGGTGAGTGCCTGTGAGCAAGAGTCTGGCACTTTAAGAGCACACCTGGGTTTCCATTAACATTTAGTCTTGCCCAGATGGATGAAATCCCCACTGGTTTTTCACAGTCACATGTTGTGGGGATTTCTCTTCCCAGCACTGGAACCCTGGGCTTGGGAGCCCAGTGAGGTTGGGGCCCCTCTCTCCTCCGAGGGTACAAAGGCCACCAACATATTCCCCTTCACTGCATGCTGAACCACCACACATGGGTGTGAGGCCAGCGTGTTTCGCATCTCTCCCCTCCTACGTACCAATCTCAAGTGGCTTCTTCTTTATATCCTTAATTATAGGAGTTCTGTTTCACTAGTCTTTAGATGGTTCTCCAGGTTGATTATTCTGTAATTTAGTTGTAATTTTAATGTGATTATAGGCAGTGACAAGCTCAGTGTTTACCTCCTCTGCCACTTTACCTCTCTAAAAATGTTTTTTGAACATACTTGTTAAAAATATTCTTTTCTATCCCTTGTACTCCATATAACATGTGGCTTGCACATAGCCTGCATGATGCAAACTCAACAATATCTAGTACTTTGTTTTCTTTGGACACTATGCCAGTGTGTTATTTATTTATTTATGTATTGAAGACATACTGGTTATTCTCCAATAACAGATTTAATCTTTCCTTTTTTTAAAAAAAATTTTTTTGGAGGAGGGAATATTAGGGAACAGTGTGTTTCTCCAGGGCCCATCAGCATCAAGTCATTGTCTTTCAATCTAGTTGTAGAGGGCGCAGCTCACTGGACCATGTGGGAATCGAACCGGCAGCCCTGTTGCTCAGAGCTTGTGCTCTAACCAACTGATCCATATGACCTTCCTAATCTTTCCTTTTTGATTTCTACTTCTCTTGCTGAATATTGTAGATATGAATCTGAGTGTAGTTTTCTGTGGTCTATTGGACTCTAACAAAGCAACATAATCTTAATAGCAAAAGATAAGTATGACAATATAATAACATTCCCTCTGCTAATTTTAACTCAGTTTTTACTCAGTAATTTAACATAGGGGTTGTACTAATCTCCTAAGCTTTTCCATAAACAAAATACATTAATAACTCCTAATTGGGCTATCATTAAAACATATTTGTGGAATGTCACCAGGAAAACATAGCTACACCAAATATTGACTTTTGAAAATTTGGAAAATAAAAATAGCTTGTAAGAGTATAGCTCTAAATAGAAAATATGTTTCATCTATTTACATAAATCATTGTGGAAGAATAACCTATTTACTAGATATTGAGTTCTGGGTTGTCAGGTTTCTTCTTACAACACTACATATGTCACTCTGTTGTCGCTCTGTATGGCTCATATGGTTTTTGACCAGAAGTCAGCTGTAATTCTTATGTTCCTCCCTTTTAAGTAATGTGTGTGTTGTGTTTTTTCTTAACTTTGGTTTTCAGCAATTTGAAAAGGATATGCCGAGGTGTCATGATTTTCCCCCCCATCCTTCTTGGTGTTCTCTAAGCCATTAGGATCTGTGGTTTGGTGTCACTAATAGTGGAAAATCTTGACAATTATTTCCTGAAATATATTTTTTCTGCCTTTCTTTCTTCTCTTTCTAGGATTCTAATTATGTATCTGTTACATTATTTGATATTGCCCACAGCACTTAGACTCTGTTGTAATGTTTTTGTTTGCTCTCTTTCTCTGCATTTCATTTTGGGTCCCATCTATTAACTTATCTTAAAGTTTTCTAATTATAATAAATATATTCATTGTGGTTTTATTTGTCATTTACATAATGGCTAATAATACCAACATCTTTTTATGTATTTACTTGCCATCTGTGTATCTTCTTTGATGAAGTATCTGTTCATCTATTTTGCCTATGTTTAAAATTGGATTGTTTCTTATTATTCAATGGAAGGAAATAAACTGAAATTAAGATAGCTACATTTTTAGCTTGACCAGCTGAGTATGTGCTACTGTTGTTTACTTAGATGGTAGAAGACTGGGGAAAGAGTAGATCTGGGGGAATAAATCAGAGTTGTGCTTTTGTCAGGTAAGTTTGGGATCCTTATTAGACTTACAAATGGAGATGTTAAATATTCAACTGGATATTAATTTAGAGTTCAAAGTATAGGTTGGAACTAGAGATATACATTGGTACTTATTGGCATATGAAAATATTTAATTCCATGGGATTGGATGGAATGACGGAGGCTGTAAATAGAGAGAAAAGGAGTTATTTTAACAGAAGCCTAGGGCATGCCAGCATTTAGAAGTTGTAGATATGAACGAATCCAACAATGGAGGCTTGAGAAATAGCAGATATTGAGGTAGGAGAAAAATGCTACCTTCAAACCCTAAGTAGTTTTCACTCTCCAGAAGTACCTAAGGGAGCCACATTTCTCAGACCTGAGATAGTTCTCAGAACCTTCTTTACCAGTAAAAAAAATCACAAGACAAATTACAGAAATTGTGGGGACAGAGCCAGGAGTGCAGTTTCCAGGCTCTCAGCTTCACGTGGAAAGGTGCTGGCTCAGGTAGTAAATGGCCATCAACTGTCATTGGATGGCCATCAGCTGTGGCTAGTTGGCCGTCAGCTGTAACCAGTGAGCCATTGGCCACTAATATAACTGCTGTGGCTACGCTAGTAGAGAATGGGGGCTAGCAAGAAGATGGTGGCTGAGCTAGCAAGAGTGAATTGTAGTTAGCATGGCGGATTGCAGCTAGCAAGTGAGGTTGGTTGGTTGGCAGAGAGAAGTGGACGGCAGGTAGCGGATAGAGTGGCTCCTACTTCCTGTGTCTCCAACCCAGCCGCCAGTGAGACTATAGTGGTGTGACCCCCCTATCCAGGGCTCTGTGGGTGTTCCTTTTTGGCCTCACCATATACTGTGTTCTTATGTGGGGAGGGGAGCTGAGACCCCACATGACATCCCTGCGTGACAGAAATGAAGAGATTTTTGAATTTCTAAACTTTATTTGTGGTGTTTTTGTTCAGTAGATGGGTCTGACCACTTTATCTGTTATCCCCATTACTGCTGTTCCCTCTCTGATTTAGTTTTCTTCTTCGCCCTTTTACTTGACATTATGTTAAATATTATTTATGTATTTGTTGTCTGTCAACTGTAAGTTCCATAAAGTCAAGGACTCTATTTTGTGAACTACTTTATTTATCTCTAGCGCCCAGAACACCCCCTAGTCCATAGTGGTTGGTGTGTAAATATTTATTGAGTGTTTAAAGAAGAAAGTGGTGGGGTCAATTGCTGACAGATTAGTGGAGTTGAGGGTAAAGAACAAAGTATATGGAGAACTTGATAAGAACTGTGGGATGATGATAAAGGAACCCCAACTTAAACATGTTGAGAGAATGGAAGAAAGGAAAAATCTCATGACTATAGACAACTCTCTCAAGAAGCTTTATAGTCAGAGTGAAACATCAAAACGAGATGCCAGTCAAAGGAGTCTTGGCATTAAGAGGTTTTTTAAGTTGGTGATAATAGAGCATATTCATATACCAAAATGAATGATTCAGTAGAGAAAGAAAAGTATCTGATTCAAGTGAGAAGAGGGCTAATTATACAAATGAAGTCCTTGGGAGGACAAGACGGCATGGACCACCTACAAGCAATGGAAGGTAGAGGGTTGGCCTTACATAGGAGCAAGGACACTTCTGTTGTCACCAAAGGGGAGAAGAATGCTATGAGTTTCAGATGCAGGGAAGTTGACAAGATTTGTAGTTGACTTTTGCCTGAATTATTGAGATAAGGCGACCCCAAATCCTTTACATTTTCTTATGTAAAAACCTTACCCAGTTGTTAGTGGAGGTGTCATAGTAAACCATAAAGTTCTGGAGACTGTCCGTATTACCATTTGGAGTGGTTTTGCAGTGTACAAAGCCATGTCTTCCGTTTGGGGTTTATGTTTTAGAAATAGAGAATATGACGGGGATGCTAACAATAGACCACAGTTACTGCCAGCTGAGTGGCCAGGACGCGCTTGCCGGGTGCACTCCCTTCTTTAGAGACATGGGTTACTTCTGAATCTAACCCAGAAAATTTTTATAACACTGAACAAAGGGGGGCTATTGAGGGAGATGAGGATGGGGTTAGCTGCTGCAGCATTTTATAAGTTTTCCTCAGTGCTGTTGAGAACTTGAGGGGATAGTTAGGCCTAAATCCTTTTGAGAATAGCGAGGACTCCTTTATCATTTTTTTAAAAGCCAGGGATCATTTTTAAAAGCCAAAGGATGGTTCTGTAACTATACATTCTGGGTGCTCACATGCACACACTCACATGAGGCATTTAAGATGAAGGGGGAAATATGAAATGCTTTGTCTAGTAGAGAATAGCTGATTACTGGTACAGTGAAAGCTTAAAGGTAAAGAATCCTATGCAACCTGCTGGGATGTTCAAATATTCTTAAGCAATGTGAGAATTTTGTCCTAACTAAAGTGTCTTAATAAATAGTATTAATGATATGTTCAGTTTAAGTTCACATAGTTATTGTGCATCTTTCCATGAAAAGTTATTTTTTATATCTAGTATCTTTTTGTAATAGCTCAATGCATATTATTTTTTTAAATGGTCAATTTTGAAACATTTACAGGATTCATGAGTCATGAATATGTTAAATATTGGAATATATATTTTAATTATTAAAAGAACAAATTGTAAGATAAATAACCTTAACTTATTTATGCTAATTAATTCTTCCTTCAACAATTAATAAAGCTTTGGCAGAGGAAACAGATGATCTCATTTATGTAGTGAGATACTCTGAAATAATGTGCTTTATAGGCTTTAAGAACAGGAAATGTCTCTCATTTATGGCCACTTCTTCATAGTATGATAGTGAACAGCTAAAGAGGCCAAGTTACGCCTAGGATAGGGAAGATGATAGCTGATAATTACAGTGATATATTGAAAGTAGTGGACATGGTATAGAAGATAAAAATTGAGGACAAAGGAGTTATCTTCGTTTATATTCGTTTATATATATCTACTGTTTGTATTCGTTTATAAGGTTTGGGGGTTGAGCTAGGGCACTGTAGCTAGTGAGAGAAACCACATCCATCTTTTTCATATGTACACAGTATTCTGCATTTGGCGTTTGACATTGGCAAATATTATGAAGCCTTCTGTTTCACTTTTCTAAAATTATGAAGCTTTTCCTTTAAAATAAACTTTCTTTGAATGCACTGAGAGATTTAAACCATTAGAGAAATATTCCAGCTTTGGGGCATTGTGTATGTTTGTCCTTTCCGTGCTTCTGCAGTTCGTTTCTGGACAGTAACATATATGGATTGCTCTCATTGTCTGTCTTCATCCCCATCACCTCCCTTGGGTCTGATTTGATGCCGTGAGACTCCTCATTAGTGAAGGAAATATCTCAGTATTACTACTTAATTGGGCAAGCTAAGGTCATTGACTTTTTGTTTCATGATTGATAAGAGGTCTGCTAAGCAATTAAAGCAAAAAAGATTATAGGATAGTTATAATGGCTAATATTAATTGACTCTCCTAAGAGCTTTGCATGAATCATTTTATTCACTCCTCAGAGCAGTCCAATGAAGTAAACATTTGTTTCTCTATCTTACACATGAGGAAAATGGCATAGAAAAGTGAAGTAACTTGCCCCAAATCACCCAGTAAATTACTGGGCAATTCTGTCCAGTAAAGTGGCAGAACTGCTTGGAACCCTTGGCTGTTTGACTCCATAGTTCTCATTCTTTAACTTTTTTTTTCACTATGGAAAAATACTTTTCTAAGTTCCAGGAACAAATTTAATGCAGAATAAACAGAATTTTGTGAGCAGTCTATACGTTAGGGAACATCAATTGTTACAAGTTTTACTTGTTTGTTCACACTGATGAACAACCATCTTTTTCACTCTTTCCCTAAAATCATCTCTACTGTTGTGCCAAATTAAGTATTTTTGCATAAATTGGAGAACTAATTTTTAAGACTAAATTATAATCTTTGCCTCATCATCTGACTTGAAATGCCTGCCAACAACTTTACATTCTGTACAGAGTAGAACTAACATGTGGCCTGTGGTAGGCATTTAGCAAGTGCTTATGGAATGAATTCTAATGGAAAGCTGAAGATATCTACTATTTAGAATGTTCTCCTAAGCTGTGCAAGGCCCATTGGCTATTTCCACCAAGCCTGACTTTACACCCTGCAGAAGTACTGGAGGGTGTGGGGTAGGGAGGATAATAAGGTCATAGGCCAGTAACTATAGAAGTCGAATTATTTCACATTGCCATAAATCAGATAATTTCCTATTTTTCAGTTTTTAAGCAACACATGATTATTAGGTTCAGATAACCTGCTTGTCTACTTATCTCTCTGCCAAACTTCATAATCACAAAGCCAATTGTATGCCTTGCTGGTTCCCAACTTTTTGCCCCTACCTTCTAATGCCTTCTGTTATTTTACCAACACAGGGAGAAATAAAACCAATGTCTTTACTCCTGTCTCTGAATCCAGACATGGTTAGTAGTGACTTGTTTCTAAATCTTAAGGTCCTCAACAGTGTGAATTAACTGTTCGAAAATGGATTTTGGGGTCAGTAGCTTTTGTTCTCATTTCTTTGCCCCATTCTTGGTGGCAGAAATGAAGCGTCCTTGTCTAGGTAGACTCTGGACAGTTTGTTAATTATTTTGAACAGTCAAAGCTGCTGCTGTATGGAACCACCTTTGGTGGACTTGGAAGTAGTTAGGAATGTAGGAACCCCCTTTGTCCCATGCTGGCTTCCTAGGATTGTAACGATGGAATACCCATGTGAATACCTCTGCTGCAGCCTGAGATGGAAGATGGTCTCAAAGTGCTTGTGCTCTTAGGATCCAGGCAGGTTACTTAAATGGCTGACGAATGGCAGACAGAAGCTGATAGAAGAGATGTAGACTCTGGTGAACTGGAGACTACATGCCTCACCCAAAAGGGGCAACCAACTGCTACTCCTTTCCAGCTTATTAGTGCCACGTGAGAACATCGGCCTGGTATTGTAACACCAACCAAGTTTGTGAAAGGAGCTTGAAATCTGAATCTTAATGTAAAAGTTTTCCTTTTTCAGATGTCGGATACTAGTAATATGAATTTTAACAATCATGGGCCAAATAAAATACATCTGTGGCCTGAATACAATCTACAGGCCGTCAGTTTGTGACCTCTGGTATACTCAGTATGTATTGAGTTCCCATGGGTGTAATTTGAGGAGGACTATGGTTGTATCATCAGTAATTTGTGCTGAAATTGGTCTCTCTCCCAGATACCACTGGAAAAGGCTAGTACGTCATTTCTTAAATTTCCAGTTTCTTAGGGAGAATGAAATATCAATTCTTAATCTCCATGGAAAGAAAAATTGGAGCTCTGATAGTAATGAGTTGAATTCCTGAATGTGAGGCCACTGAAAGTTCAAAGAGCATGGTGGAACCAAAGCTGCCAATTTCGGGACCCCTGTTTGGAAATGTCAGAATTCCTTCTAAGGAGAAGCAATTGTAGTGATCCTATTCACAGATGCTCCAGAAGTCTTTCCAGGATGTATCCTTTATCCTCCATAGTAAATATTAACAGGAAGAAGTTGCTACAAATCTAGTTGATACACTGGGGAAAATATTAATTCTTAACAGCAGACTCTGAATAAAGTTTGATTTAGTATGTAGGTAAAACTTTGTCATTGTTTACTGTTTAAAGGAGGAAGAACTCAGAAAAGATACTTCCTTTTGGTTTTCTCCTAATATTCATTTTACTACCATGGAAACTAGGATGAAGCATTAGTGGATATAAATGCGATCTGTTAAGGGAGACTGATGGTTTTATTGGATATATTGTCATAGAAATGCTCGGCACTAATGAATACATCAAAAACCATACTTTATTTTATGTATAGCAATACAATTTACATATTAAATAACACTATAATAGAATGATTTGATATAGTTTTAAACAGAAGAAAAAGGGAAAAATTTCAGGTTACAAAACCCCTCCCCCCTGAACATATTAAAAAAAAACAACCACTTTTTCCAAATGGGTCAATGCAATGGATGTATTCAGTGACTATGTCTAATTCCTATTGCACAAATGGTCTGTGGAATTAAAAAACAAATGCCAACTTTCACAATCACTGCCTCAAAGAAATAACACATTGGATTCTCTTGGAATGCAAAGATGGTTGTTGCTACTTCAATACACGGAAAGTCGAATTCACATATCCACCACAAAAAAAAAAACAAAACACAAAAGAAACAAAACAAAACAAAAAACTATGACGGAGTTGAAACTAGAAAAAAATTAGCTTTATATGAAAATATAAAATTCTATGATTATATACCATAGATACAAAGTTCCCAGAAGATGCTTATCCAAGCAACAAAATATTTACAGTTTTAATGATTTTAGCTATTTCAAAATGAAGTGAAAGAAAGAGGAATCAACATGAAGGTTGAGTTTTTTGTGTGTTTTTTTAAGAAACAATGGCTGCTTGCTAGTTTCAAATGTCCTAACAAAAAAGGAGTCACTACCCCAAATGTTGGAGAGTTGTGACATTTTATAAAATTGGCTGTCTCCTTTTCTGGAGATTTTTATTTCTTAAAACTCAAGATATTTTTCTTGAAATTAATTATCCTCTGTAGAAAATGCTTCCCTTTGCAAATATTTAACAAAAATACTAAAAACAGTTTAACAGCTAAGACAAAGTACAGGCCAAATATCATTATTACAATCCCTTCTTATTTGTATCATGCCTTCTTTCTAGAGATAAGTAAAGCCAGTATTGTATGTTAAATGGCAATTAAGGGAAAGCGCAAAGGGTTAAGTGAAATTACAGTTTTTTAAAAAAAACAACAAAAAGCAGGCATTTTCCCTTCATATAAAAAGTCACTGGCACCATTTGAACATAAACTTTCGGAGTTGAAATGCATTTTCCAGTATAACTGCTAAATTCTTAAGACAAACTACATTTTGATTATTATTTCTTAAATAATGATGAGTTTGAATTTCTTTTTCATATTTTTTGCTTAGAATTAGTAATATGTATCTTTGGTAAATTGGTATCTATATTTTAATTTTTAAATACAGTCTATATGCATTTAAGAAAAATTCATAACAAGGCAGTTGTGCTGTGTCATTAAAAAATAATTAAGGGTATCTGTTGATTTAAACATGTCACTCTGGGCTAAAAACTCCAACAGCCAGACCTTGAACACCGTACCCTTCTCTGACCTTGTTGGACCCTTCAACTTGAAATAGACTTTAAAAGCTCCAAGGCATAAAAATTAGGAAAACCAATTACTAAGCTTACTCTTCTTGAAATTCAGAAGTTAACTTTTTATATATATATATAAAAAAAAATGTAGTTTTTGGATGCAAGAAAACGTTCTCCTGACGGAAGTGAGGTGTCGTTTCTCTGATGTCCAGCACGGCCACTTGGTCTGATCACTGCAGGTCCCTTTTGAATGATGTGTGCATTCTGTTTACCTAGAGCTGAATTCATACACCCAAGAAGCTTATCTTATAAAATAGCACACGTTAATTTGCTATTTCCTTTCCCCCTGAGTGCAAGTGGTAATCACCTTGTTATGTAGTTAAGCAATGTGCTCATGTCTCAAAGAAAACACCATCTTTGAAACTCTGCCTCTGGAAAGATGCAATGATGTTTTGCCAATAATAAATGAAGAATAGTAGCGAGGACACACTCTCTGGTGAAAGGGAGGAACTGCTGTATAGAACTCTCCTCCGGGAAGTGTGTTTGGGTCACTTTGGCAAGATGGGCAAATAGCGATTGCTCACAGTTTAGTGGGTCAGGATTTGTACAGTGGTTCAGGCCTGCTCTAGACACACAGTTGGCTCAGAGAACTTCTAAACCATCCCGTAACGTTTCTATTCTGTTTAAAAGTGGTCTCTTTCTTTTGTCATGATTCTGATGTCCATGTAAGAGATTGTCTCAGAATTTGTGTTGGAGGGTGTGCATTTCCATGAATCGAGCCCTCTGTAAATAGCACAGAAGGGAATACTTGCTATGTGTCTTCAAACCAATGTTTACATTACGAAAAAAATTACTGAAGGACCATGAACCCCAACTGGAACATTACTTCTAAAAGTCAAGTCTACTGTGCCAACTACTGGAAAGAGTTAGCTCATATTAATACTCTCTACAACCAAAGTAACCTACTTAATTGACTAAGCTGATCTAGCTCTTGCCATGATCTGAAACCGTTCCCTTCCCGATTCCCTTTAGCCTTCTGGCAGTTGTAGTGTCCTACGTTCAAGCTTTTTCTGAAGTGTTAGGTAGAGCTTCTAATGGGAACAGAGGGGTTCAAAGGTGTCTTTGTTATCTAGCACATACAGTGTAGCAAACTTTGCTGCTTGCACATGTTCTCTCAAGTCAACACAGTTTGTCAGCAGTGGACTGTTCAGATTAGCCTAACCCTGGCAAGGTATGCAGTTCATGAAAATGCCCTTGACTTGGCCTGTGCATTGGAACTCCTGGTTTTGGCCTGTCGCCTCTCTCTCCTTAGCAGCTTTGTTCCTTCCACACCATTCTGACAAATTTCACAGGAAGCCAACTCAAGATACCCAGAACCTCAGTGCTGATTATCATTAATGTCCTAATGCCGACCTGTATAGTGTAATAGCCAGTGTGGATTTGAAGTTTATTGTCATAAAAGTATAACCGAAACCCTTTTATGCCTAACAGGCCCAGTTCTGGTGGTGATTTCACTGCTGACAGAAGATGTCCCACAAAAGCAAACAAGCAGTGGAAGAAACAGATCTAAGTAGCTTCTTTTTCTAACTAATGGAACTGAAATTCCTAATTAATGCTCCTAATTTTGCCGTTAGGTACTAGGGTGACTATGGCTCCAGACGCTAGACCGAATCACCTCCTTGGGCTGTGTCATGAGCGTCAACCTCTTTTACTGGAGTGCGTCTGTTCTTGAGGCTAAATTACACAAAAGCACACAAAGCCATCTCTCTCTTTTAAAAATTATTTGAAAATGTAGCTATCACCTTTTATTCAAGATTCTAATTTTCTCTCTCCAAATCAGCTTTATCCACGTGTGGGAGTTTAGATAGTCCTAAGACTTTTGCTAATACAGTATTTTCAATGTAATCCTAAGTAGAAGAATCTATGTAATTATGAGATTTATCATGAAACATGTGGCAAAAAGGAAAGAATGTTAACTATATAGGTAGCTTTTATTACATTGCTGTATGAGTCATAGGGATTTTAGAGGACTAGTTTCAAAATTACACACCTGTAAAATTTTCATTATTCCACCTGCTGTGAGGTACACTATTATAAACCAAGAACCATTAATGGAGAGTCACTAAAGGGTTTCATAACTCAGTTGTGTAAAATACTGCCATCTCTCTATTGTAAAAGATAGCCCTGATTTTAGGGTGTAGCTATTTCAGAGTCAAAATGTAAATAACACACACTATTCACATAGCTACTGTGAAAACTGTAATACAGAGATATCCTTTATTTTGACACAATTGGGCATTTTTTTAATGTATGAATATAAATTTGTAACTAATAAGTGATGTTCACATGAAGCAAATCTTAAACCTTCTAATTTCTTAATTGGTATCTTCACCATCATAAATGGAACTGTTTCAAGGCCATGAGGATGACAAACCTTCTTAATAGCTCCCAATAACCTTCTGTTCTTTAAGAGAAAACAAAAGTTCACCCACTCCATTAAAATATAGAAGGAATACGGTATTGAATAATGTCTAAAACAAAATAGGAGAGGAGGACTGAGGAAAAATACAGCATTGCCTGCTAGTAGAATGCAACTGCTTTAGCAATAATAATAATAATAATAATAATAAAATCAAGATTCACTGTCATTAAGAAAGACCGTCACTGTACTGAACTAAAAAGTAGCATGTATGTTGTTATGGAATGTCACATCAGGGTTTTAGGATTAGATTATAGGCAGTAACACTGATCAGATAGTGCAAACTAGGTGAAATTGCGTTTCACTGGGTGAAATGAACAGAGGTGCAAATGCTCAGTAGAATACCATTAAGACATAAAATGGCAAAAAATAAATATCAAAACTTTTATCAGTGTAAAAAAGTAACTGGGTTATTGTATAACCTAGAGTCTGGCAAAAAAGGCCTCAAAAAAGTTCTTGATCTTCAGAAGTTATACAAATTAAGTGCCCGTTCGGGATTCCAATCACACTAGAGATTCCATGCTCTCGGCAGGATCGGATTCATCGGCGATTAGAACAGCACCATTTTTGTCCACTGTCATGGGACCGTTTCCATTTTCTTTAGTGCTGACCAAGCTGAGCATTGCTTTATAGACAAACTGGTATTGTTCCTGAAAAACAAGAGGAAGACCCTTTGAGCCAAAGAACAGCTAACGTAGAAATACCCATTCAAAATGTAAGTGTGAAAAACATACTAGAGAAACCAGAATACACAGTTGATGCTGTCTAGGAAACTTAAAACATATTCTGAATCTTTGTAACCAAGACCTATGCCTTCTTCATGTCCTTTAGATCTCTGCTAGCTTGGGACTCATTCTCAATGTGGGCAGTACATTATGGTAACAGAATATCCGTGCCTTGTAACTAGAGAATACTATACTCTAGAAAGCAGAGTTTCTCAATGTCTGCACTACTGATTTTGGGCCAGATAATTCTTTGTTGTGGAGCTGTCTTATGCACTGCAGGATGTTGAGCAGTTCCCTGGGCTCTGCCCACTAGACTCCAGAGTACTTCTCTCCAGCTCCTGTTGGGACAACCAAAATAAGTCCCCAGACATTGCCAACATCCCCTGGGGGGCGGGGTGAGGGGTGGGGCAAAATCACTCCCAGTTAAGAACCACTGCTCTAAAGTGTGAGCCTAAATTTCAGCTGATGTTGTACAGAGTTCCTAAATAAGCAAAGTACTTACAATGTCTGTGAATACACCAGGTCTCATAAGATTGATCATTTTTGCAACCTGGAAAACATCCACAGCATTTTCATTCTCTAGTTGCTGGGACAGGGTGGTAAGGGCACACAACATTCCTGCTGAAACTGCTCCATATCTGGGGGAAGAAAAAAAAAGCTACTTCAGACTTACTAAGGGATTGAGTACGTTGGGATGAAATTACCATCACATATTTTCTTAGAAGCTAAGTGGACTGTAGTGACACTTATTCTAGGATACAGAAATGAATGAAATTCTGGACAGGGAGTGAGATTTCGAGGCTAAATCTTTAGATAAAGATGACATCTGTTTATGAATGTGAGATCTCCTAAACTGGTTTATCAGATACTTAGATTGATATTTAATATGAAACGAGAGGTTCAGTATTAAACTTGGGAGAGTTATAGAAGATTTGATATTGGGGACGAGTTAGGTGATATAATAGGTAAAAGAGAACCTTAATTATAGGCTTTTGAACAAGTGGAAAGGTGAAAGACTGAAAAATTTTTTTTCAGACAATCCCAATCAGCTAAATTGAACTTATAAAATATGAATAAAAATGGAAATGTATTGCTCAAATGCAGTCAAGTATTCTCAAAATAAGTTCCATATTAAGTAATTATTTTTGGCCATGAAGTGGAACTTTCCAAATGAAGGCATCTTCTATAAAATTCTTGGAAAAATATGGTTCTTTGCTTCACACACACACACAAGCTTAGAAGAAAACACCTTTTTTATCAGGCAAAGATGGCAACTACCATTTTTTACAGGAACCTGTGATGGCACATAGTTTCCATATTAGTGATGAGAAAACAGAAGGATTAAATAAAATTGTTCAAGGTGGTGTTTCTACCGTGTTTCCCCGAAAATAAGACCTAGCCGGACCATCAGCTCTAATGCGTCTTTTGGAGCAAAAATTAATATAAGATCCTGTATTATATTATATTATATTATATTATATTAAAGACCCGGTCTTATAGTAAAATAAGACTGGGTCTCATATTAATTTTTGCTCCAAAAGACACATTAGAGCTGATGGTCCGGCTAGGTCTTATTTTCGGGGAAACACGGTAGTAGAAATGAAACTAGATCTTAGATGCCCTGTGACCACTGTTCTGTTAAAAACTATTAAAGATGTAGTTTCTGAATTATTCTTACATGAAATTAAAACATTGCAGATGTTTTACATCTCTAATCCAAATAATACCAGTGTCCCCCTAACCACCGCCCAACTTCAAACTCTCTGGAGGTGAAAACTGTTATACTTTGAGACGCAGCTTTCCAGATTTAGGTGTATCAGTACATTTCAGTCCAGCTTGTTATTTCAGCTGTGGCATGCAGACTGGGCTTACTCATTTCCCTAAGGATGGGCGTGTAGGTTGCTTACATATGTTGTGCACATTAGAAGGGGTGCCAGCATATTAGAGCTAGGCCACAGGTGTGCCCATTGTCCGTTTTAAAGATATTGTCCGATTTCTCTCCCAAGTGGTTGTTAAATGTTTATACTCCTCCCAGTGTAAGAATATTTGTTTCTTCTCATCATTTTAAAGTTACGTGCTTTTGCTAATCTGGTGGGTACAACATTGTATGTTACTGTTGTTTTAATTTGCATTTATTGATTACCAGGGAAGTTGGCTTTTTATTCACTGACCATCTGTGTTTCCTCTTCTGAAACTGCCTATTAATATACTTGGGCCATTTTTCTATTGGGTTTGTATCTTTTAATGGACTCATAGAGGTTATATTATCTATGATACATGTTGCAAGTATATTTTTTCCAATCTCTAGTTTCTCTTAACCTTGTTTGTGTTATACTGAAGTATAGTTTAGATGTAATCAAGTTTATCAATCTTTCATTTTTGGAATTTTTGGAATCTTGTTTGAGAATGCTTTCTCTAGCCTAGAGTTTTACATTGTTCTACTTTTATTTTTTACATTTAATGAATTCACCTGAATCTTACTTTTGTTTTGATGTAAAGTAGGTTCTGATATTAGTTAGTTTTCCATTGGATAACCAATTGCCCCAGCATTTTTTATTGAATAGTCTCATCTTGTCTCATTGACTAGAGCAGCCTTTCAAACATATAATAAATTCTCATATATGCAGGCCTGTTTCTGAACTCTCTGTTTTTGCCCATCAATCAGTTTGTCTATTTTTTCATTTTGCCACATTTGTTTTATTTCATATAGGTTTTTAATAAGTCTTGATATCTGATAAAGCAAGATTCCACAATAGTTTTGGCTATCTCTACATTTATTGTTTCATATTGTTTTTAGTGCTTCAAACATATTATTTTTCATTTTTCACTTGTACACTCATTTCCAAATACGTCTACCCTTCCATTCCATCCCATGTCACATTAATTTTGAAATGGGATTGTTAAGAATATAAATTTTTTTTTTGCGATTTTGTTCAGGTGGCATTGAATGTACATCGGTCTGAGGAAATTAACATCTTTTTGAGTTCTTTCTGTTCATGAACATGAAGTCTTTATTTATTCAGATCTCTTATGGCTTTCAATTAGATTTTATAGTTTTCTTCACAGTCTTTGCTAATTTCATTTTAGGTTAATTCCTAGGTACTTTTGAGTTCACTTCAAAGAATAGACTCTTATGACATTTTCTGTTTGGTTTCAGTTGATGTACTACAGAAAAGTAGATTTTCACATGGTGAACTTGTATGCACTGCACAGCAGAACTCTCTTTAGGTTCTAATAATTTGTGGTTTCTCCAGGAAGTTGGCTACATCTTTGCCTGCCAATAATTCCAGTTGTGCCTCTTTCCAACTTTTTCACTTCTTATATCTTTTGCTTTCGCTGTGTTGGTTAGGAACTCAATAGTTTTGTATTCTATCACTGCAAGGATGTATCACGTTCTATTCTTCAATGGTAAAACGTCTCATGTTTTTAATACTAAATAAAAATGTTTATTATAGGCTTCTGATAAATAACATTGATCAAGTTAAAGAGGATGCTGTACATTTTGTCTGCTGAGAGTGTTTTCTTTGGGGGGGCGGAGATTGTGAATGGGTATTGCTTTATTGTATGCTTTTCAACATCTATGAATTTTTAAAGAAATACCTGTAATAATGTCCTGAATTCACTGAGAGATTTTTGGTAACATTTAACCAGCTCTATATTCCCAGGATAAATCTTCTTTTTTTATGATGTATAAATCTAACACACTGGGTTTTACTGGACGGTATTTATTTAGATTTTTGCTTCCATATTCTAATAAGATTGACCTATACTTTTCTATTGTGCTGCTGGCCTTTTTTGTTTCCCTTTAAATCAAGCTAACATTAAATCTGCTCTCTGGGTGTTACTGTTCAAATGCAGCCTGTCAAGACTTAGTGGGACTTAACCGCTTTGAGAACCCATCCTTTTACTCAGTTCTTAGTCATCACTAACGTGTGCTGTGCTCTCACTACTGCCAGGCTCGCTCTTAGGTATTTGATATGCACCAACTTGAGCTTCACAATAATCCTGTGTATGTAGGTATTATTATCCCCTCATTGTGAGGTGGAAGAAACAAGCCACATTCAGGTGAAGTAACTGGCCAAAATCTCAGAGCTTTTATTTGAGCTGATACATGTAAATGGCTCAGAACAGAGACCTGCCCATCTACAGTATGTCTAAACAGTATCATTTGCGCTGCTTGTGAGCTAGGGCTAAAAATTTACTAGTACAGAGTTATAAATAGTTTCACATGTTTATTTTATATTCCTTAAAATATTTATATTTTTAACTTTTGTTATAGAAAAGCTCAAACTCACAAAGTACAGCAATCCTCACTTAGCCATCACTAAGTTACAACAATTACCGTCAACAGCTCAAGGGCAATCCTGTCTCATCTCAACTTCTTCCCTCAGATATTTTGAAGCAAATTCCAAATATTTTGTTCATTAATAGTTTAGTATAAAACTCTAAAAGGATTTGAAAAAGATAAACATCACACCTAAGCATATTAACAATTCTTAAATATTTCGATTAACTACAGATAAATGGTTTTTTCTTTTCTATTTTCCAAAGTGGTATCTTTTATTAGACTTTATTGCTTAAATTTTACTATCTCCTCCCGGCTCCCAATTGCTTTTATCTTTTAATTCCTTGCACTTTTTGTGGATTTAGCTGGTTCTTTTTCTGGCTTCTTGAGTTGAAACCTTAGTTTATTTTTAATCTTTTCTCCAATATACGCAGCTTAGGCTCTAATTTCTTTTCTCCCAGTGTAGTTCTCCTGGTACATCATACCACGTTTTGAACTGCACTGCCTTCGTCTTCATTTAATTTTAAGTATTTTCAATACCTCTTTAGCCCATGAATTATCTATAAGTAATTCTAGATATAAGGACTTCAGTGTCTAGGTATAAGGATTTGGGGTCTCATTTCATTGTTGGTTTTTAATATTAATGCACTGTAATCAATGAATGTGGCCTTGTATCATTTTGAAATGTATCAAAATTCCATTTATGGTCCATTTATCTAAGTAAACCATTTGCCTTTGAAGAGACTATATGGTCTCTCAATACAATCTTAGGTGCAGACTTTCATATATCACTATTACATCAGCCTTGTTAACTGTGGTATTCAAATCTCTCTGAATGTCACTGTTTAAATGTATTCTGATCATTCAATTTAAAAACTTACATCTTTATTCAGTTAGAAAATCTCAGCCATTAGTTCTTCCTCTTTGATCTCTCTCTCATCTCTCCATGGGATCACCTCGTAGACATGTTACAACATCTACATCTAGCTCCCATATCCTAGTTTGATTTTAGGTTTGTCCATTCTACTGCTAGCATATCTCTTATTTTTTTCCATTTCTTAGGCTCTACTTTGTCCCTGTTTCAAAATACATGTTTTGAATTCATTTCATACAGTCTTCCTTTGAATCTCTGAGCATACTTTAAAATCCTATTATGATCGCTCTATTAACTGACGTACTGTTTGTTTTCTCTTTCTCATCCATCATGTTGTCTTTCTTCAGATTCTATATTGCACTGAGTTTACCACTGCATTCCAGCATGGTACTGATGCTTTTCAGGAAGGGAAGAATTTCACCTTTGCTTTATCTGTTCCAGTGAAACCGTTACACTCAGGGTCTTTTTTCCCCTGACCTCTGTCTTAAAGCTATGCGTAGCCATTCAGATAGAAAAGTCAGGTATTAGGTATTTTATTATGCAGTGTGCACTCCACGTGGGATCACTCTGGCCTTTCCTTGGACTGCCTTTCCTATGTGTAGCCACTTTTACAGAAGAACCTACATTAAAAGGAAGTGCCTACACGAGGAGACTTGAAACATGGCTAGAAACTAGGTCAAATCAATCAAGCACACAGATACTTTTAAGTATCTTCTACAAACCAAGCCTTAATATGGAACAATAGAGACTGAAAAAATACAGGCCATTTTCTTTTAGCTGTTTAGGAATTAAGTAGAATTAAAGGATGTTTGTCAAGTTTCAAAGATTTGCACTTAAAACTACAGGGACTTGGTCAAAAAGTGGAACAAGCGATTTATAAGCTACATAAAGTAAGACTAGTATATAAATTCACTGGCTTTGGCAGTTTGGTTGCCATTTCCTCAAAAGTAATGCTTGTTTAACTAGTGCTGTTATGGGGAAAAAACCTATTTTCATCTTTCCCTCTCTGTGCTCCAAAGAAATCATAAAAGAAATGCAAGTACTTTAAGTTCTCAATACACAGTCATGTTTTTAAGTGTTTTATTCATATTTTTTACTATTTCATATTACTCACAATTATTATAGTTTTGCTTTTAAGAACTTGTTTTTTAAATGAGAACCAAGAATGCAATCCAGTTATAACCCTCTCACTGTCAAGTGAAGCTTCCCTTAGAAATCTTTAGGGCAACAAGGAAAACAGAGTTAAAGCTTGGATCTGTAACAATCCTGGGGAAAAACTAGCAATACAAAAGCCTTGCATAGGACTTTAAGAAATTAAAACTTTGTAACTGGATTTAAAGTAGGAAACAAAGTAGGAAAAAACCCCAGTGTGAGGAAATTGGAGACATGGTTGCAGGAGCGTTTATGTGAAAACCCGCTTATGTGAAAACCAACGGGAGGCAGTGTTAACCAGCAGGATTACACAGATCTGCATCTGACTATGGCAGGGCCAGCTGCCAGACGTGCCACCTGTGCAGGTGTGTAGGGACCCTGCTTTGATCGGTTCCCCTACTCAGAAGGGTTGTGCACTTAAGTTGACTGCTCTGCTGTTGCCATTTGGAAATTCTTGTTTCTTAATAATTTTTGGATAAGGGTTCCTGCGTTTTCGTTTTACACTAGACCCCACCAATTCCGTGGCTGGTCCTGGCTCTGACACTTAACCAATGATATGTGTACACAGTCCGTATTACTTAGCTTCGCTGTGACTATCTTCTCCCAGGTGAAGCTGAGATCCTAAAAATGTCCCTCCTGGTGGGGTAAATTTGAGGATTTAATGAATCAGTTATGATTTGCGAGGTTTCTTTGCAGCAGTTGCTGGAGATGGCAGTCCATAGATTTTTGCATCTGCTATAAAATATCTCAGGACCACATTAAAATAAAAAGTTATTGAAAAATTCCGAAGAGCTTTTGCTTACTTGGGCTATATTTGTCAAATATTTACTGTATCAGAAATTAGAACCAGGAAAATGTTAAAACACAAAACTATGCAAGCCCACATTCCATTAGCCGTCAGAGTGAGGATCATTGCATAGCATGAAGCTCTGGAAAACTGTACTGTACATTCATGACAGAATGAGAGTGAACAAGGCAAACAGTATCTCTGCATTATTATGAAAATAGTTTTGACCTCTTGGATCTCCTGGAAGGGGCTTAAAGACCACTGCCCCAACCAGGAGCTCTTAGATCACACTTTGAAAACTGTTAAACGAAATTAGCCCACTATGATATCCCCAAATAGCCTACTGTGAGATCCAACAGGGTGACAGATGTATCTGCAGAGTGGATTAACTTTAAATATTTGCACAGGAAAGCTATTCTCTGAGTGAGTGAAGGTCTAATGTACTATTATCTCCTAAGACTGTATAAGAACCATGTCTGTCTTTAAAACTTCTGTAAAAACTAGGCTCTGTTTTTAAAATGACAGCAATGGTACAGCTCAGCCTCTGAACAGAATTGTCTTAAACAGGTGAATACAGGATGCAGTGAATAAAGCAGTTTGCTTTTAAGCTGTAAAGCAGTTTGCTCTTCTCAAATAGAATCAGTTTACTTTTTGGTGAGGAATTGTGTCCTTAGGTCATGTATCTAGAAACCATGCACGTGATACACAGCCACGAGGACCCTGTACCATTCAGGAGGAGCCTGAAAGTAGGTGTTAGAACGATCTCTATGGAGACCAAATAGATACCACGAAGGTGGAGCACTAACAGCTAGTATCTTTGAGTTACAGCAGAAGCACTCAGGTCTCCTTTCCAAATTTGTTCCCTTCTACTTTTGAGCTTAAAAAGCTTTGTAAATTGGCTTTATATGAGGTTGGTGCGAAAGTAATTGCAGTTTAAAAGGTTAAAAAAAGAACTGCAAAAACCGCAAGTACTTTTGCACCAACCTAACAGTTCACAGTGGAATGTAAGCAGGCAAATTGACAAAACAAAAAGCAAGGTGCAAGGCACTCTGGGGAGAGCTCATACAGGGGTACACAGCCTTAAAACCTTGTAGGTCCTCACAATTTAAAGCACAGTACCCCTTCATGCCGATATCTGTCTAGCACCCACTATATGCTAGGCACTGGGCTCCACCCAGTGGAGACTGGAATAGAGAGTTACCACTGCTGGTCTCAGTGATGTGGGAGCGACGGGCCTGTGGACAAGTCGTTACAATATATGACAAACAGGAAGGGCACTGGGAAGGATGTGACGTTTACGAATGATTTTGATGATCACCTCTGAAATGAGTTGGAGACAGTTTCAGAGACAGTGACTTTGAACTTGTGTTGAACGAAAGGGCACTCAGAGGAAACAGTATTTGCAGGGGAAAGGTGGTCTGTAGGAAAGCACTTCAGTGGAGGACTGGGTGGTAGCTGGAAAAGTAACGTGGGCCAGACTGTAAAAGAATTTGAAAAGTGAACTGAAAGAATGGGTACCATCAACAAGAGCTGGTGGGCGGGGGCAGGCTGGAAGACGATGAGCTTGGTTTTAGACGGGCCACATAGGAGGTGTTTGCACGCCACCGGGAAGGATAACGTAGAGGTGCAAAAAGCATGTAAGAGGAAACTGAAAGGCGGCTGGTATTCCTCCAGGGTAGAAATTTTAAAGTTGTTCTTGAGTAATGTGGAAAAATAATTTCTATGGAATCACTTAGCTCCTAAAGATGACGAATGGAGACCTGAACACATTTCTTTAGGTGGTTTTAATCCAGCTCACCTGTCTGGTATTTGTAGATCTACTAGTTTAGGATTAATTTTTTCTTTTCTAATGTAGGCCCAAGGGCAGCTACCTTCAATTAATTCCAGAGGTGATCTATTCAGCATGTGGCATAAAATAAAAGTCACTGAATAAGACAAACACACCCAAAAGCTGAATAGAGATAAATGAATGAAACAACTCTATTGAAATGGTCTAACTGGGCGATGGTGTTTTTTCTTTCCCTCTTCCCACACCATGAAACAGGAGGTTAGCTGCACTACTGACGTGAGGGCTGAATTCCTTGGAGCACTAGTATAACAGCCAAATTAGTCATAGAACTGGGGCAGCAACATTAGGATTTGGTCTGAATGGATAGGACACGGTAAAACTCAGATGTCATTTAAAAATCTGATTCAGTTTACTGGGGAAAAACTTCTAGAAATAGCCCTACCTTTATGTTATAACTGCCTCCCCTAAAGTTTCATAGCCAGTAGCAACTACCCCGTTATTTTGAGGCTGTCTGTGTGCTATCTAAACACTGCCGGTGGTTGTCACATTTCCAGGGACCTTACTTAGTGTGCTATTGAACTAAAGCTTTGATTATACTGCTCTTCTCATCTTAATTCTGAATCTAATTAAGTCGAGCCAACATTCTGAAGTAGTCGCTACTTCTTAAGAAAGACCACAGAACCCTTTCGAAGCAGCCAGTCACTTCAAGTAGGAGACAAATACAGATTGAGGTGAGGTGCTGGCCTCGGCCAAAAATCTTTGTGCACTTCCTGTTATATCGTTAGTTCAAGGAAAACAATAAGCTTTACTCTCAAAGTTATTAATACCTATGCTATTGAAGTAGTTGGTAGTTTAACAAACATGATGAACGTACTGAGAATTTGCTGACCAAAAGAGCTAGAAAGGTCTGTGAGGTTCTTAACAACCTGGGGTTATGTCAACTGCAGGTTGGGTCCAGCTATGAAGTCTGACTCCAAATACGCATCTACCCTAAGTTACATGTCGGGCCCTTTCCCTCTTACCAAGGTGAAAGGGGGCTGGATCTGAACACCACTGGTACCTTAGAATCTCTGCACCAGGAGCAACTTGTTCTCTTTGAGATTCATATTTTTTACCTTTAAATCCCAAAGACGTACTATAAACTTCAAAACACATTGTAAACTTAAATAGTTTAATTTATTTATTACTAATCAACTAAACCATATTTTAAAAAAAATTTCTTCCCTAATAAATGTTTGCTAAGAGTCAGTGCAGGAATGTTACAATAAATGTAACTATTTAATGAATGTAAATAATGTAACGGTTTGAATATGTTGTTGAAACCTCAGAAAGCACATAAATCTACTGCTGTAGGCTGAGATGCAGTGCTTCCACCTTTCTAGAACCTACCCTCTAGGAGAACCTGAAGACTTGGAAGGTTTGACAAATTAAAATGCAAAGAGAACCAGATCACCTTGCGCAGACACACATGAGAAGTAAGGTGGGAGTTAAGGTTTGAAAATCCATCTTCTCTTTCCACTACTAGAGCAATGCAACAACAACAAAAATGTATGCTTTAAAATTACAAGACAGATCCATACTCATCATGAACAATGGTGGGGCCATCCCTGGTTAAGGCCTCTTCCTTGATGACGTTGATAAGTTCAAAGGTACTGCTTATGGGGGCATCTGGGTTAGGCCATTTGGGGCACTGGAAGTGCCGGACTTCTAGGACGTAGTCATCCTACAACCAATACAACAAGCATTTATTTCATTCTCTCTACAGTCGAATCACTAGAACTCGCTCCTGAGAAAGCACGTATCACAGCTGACTGAAGAATGCCAGATTAACTGACATGGACCTGGTAAGAAGGAAAACTCGAGGGAGGTCTGCCTGCTATTAAAAAATGAGCAGGTCACGATAGTGAAATATTAGAGTAGGATTACAGAATCCTACTGTATTCAGGCTAAAATTTCAAGTGACAATTCTTCTTATCTTTAAAATCAAAGGAAAAAAGGAAGGGGTTAGGAGATCATCATTTAAATTACTAATATAAGACAGCTTCTCTCTTCCCTGCCCCCTAAGAAGGCAGTTATTACACATCACAACATGTGTAACAAAAAGTCTTACCATCGCCGTAACACATTGCCAGGTTTACATTTCTGATGGCAGACAATATTGAGCTTTAGTATATTGTTTTTATAATTAGATCAACAGAGCTATTTGGATGTGTGCTCAGTCAGAGGACCTAGTTACACTTCACCTATCCAGCTGGGAAAGCAAATATTTGAAGGAAGAAAAAAAAAAAGGGGAAGTGTATATATTTAAGATTAAGCCATACTCCAATGTCTGGCAGCCTCGGGGGTGGTAAATTACTTCAGTATTCCTTAGAAGGATGACCCAGGGCCAAGAAAGGCTGTTACTAAGGAAGTGAGGTTTAGGTTACCTGTGTAGCTTCAAGGATGAAGTCATGGATGATAATTTGTTCTTCATTAGACAGGCACAGCCTGTCTTTGCTGATGAGGGTGACGGTGAAGGCCTCGCAGTTCATGGATTCTTCTCTACTTGGCCAGTACACAAACTCGTCCTCTGCCTGTGGGAACAACAACAAAACGTCCTCTGCAGTGCTGCCAGACATCGGTTTGTGAATTTTCTTGCAAAATGATTCATTATGTTTGCCGTATCTCTCACGTCATCTTTGAAATTTGGTTCATAGAATTATATCCCCGTCTAATCGTTCTGATGTCAATGGTTATTGTATCCTATTTTAAAATGTATGTGATGGTAACTATTTTCTAGCACTTCTCACCTGTCATGGTAACAATCAAAATGCATCTATAGGGGATGTCCTAGCCCCAGTTGAGAAGTGCTTTGCAATATAATTGTCATAATGAAAAAGGAGCCGGGATTTAGGTCAATTAATTGTAACCTATTATTCACAATTGCTTAAGCAACTAAGACATGCTAATTGTTATTTCCTATGGATTATGTTAATAACAGTTCTACAGGGGATTAGCATCCTGCAAAGGACTTTCATAAACATTATGTAATTTTTACAACATACTAGTGAGGTAAGGGATTTTTATCATGTGCCTTTACAGATGAGGACTCCAGGGCTCAAAGAAGTCCATGTGTTGTCTAAGGTCACACTACTAATAAATGGTAAGGGAGAGAACCTTTATGGAAATAGGTTGTACACGCAGAAGCATGTTGGCTGGTAAGTACCAGGTGTTCTTTAAAAGTTAGTATGTTCACGTTAGGTTTCAAAAGGGAGTAACACAGAAAGTCTTTCAACCTTGAATGAGGGTAGCTTTCTTAAATGTTCATCTATTTTAAAAGTAAATATTCAGGCTTGGCACTTGTATTCTCTTCCTGAAAATTACAGAGGCTCCAAAAAAGTTAATTGTTGCATAGGTTGGAGGAATACAGTGATTTTGACAGTAAGCTCCCTTCCCCCTTTTCTAATCAGTTCAAACAGCAAACTGTAGTCTGCATATAATATATAGATTTCTATGGGCATTTTCTTGAAAATGCTAGATACGACTAGTGAAGTCAGAAATAACTCTGAATAGTGTTCAAAACAAAGAAGGTTTTGTTTACTCTTACATTGTTGCATCAGAAATGAGCCAACAGTCCAATAAGACTTATCACCCTTTCAAGTTTCAATACAGGTTATTGCCAAGTACATTTTTATTTTTAAAGCTCAGCATAAGGGGAAACAGATTAGCAATTGGGTTTAGTCTATACAAAAGAAGTCTGTAACTGTCATGTGTTTTAATACATTTTATCCAAGATGAAATGGAATTAGGGCCCTTTTAACAGATACTAAAAACAGAAGGTATGATGGGTAGGGCCTCTAAATTTAACCAATATATTCAGAATAAGCATAGGATTTAGGATTGGATGTGATCCTAAATAAATTAATCTATCCTAGCCTTGAATTCCACATCTGAAAAGTGGGAATAATGAAACTACCTACCTCAAAGACTTTTTATGATACTACCATGAATAGTAAGTAAATAATGTGACTGGTCTAAAGACTGCCAAAGGGATTTTAGTTATGATAGAAGAAAAGCAGAGAAAAACTTTCGGATAGAAGTAATAAACTAGGGGATAATAGATCATCTTGAAAGACTGAGAAACATAAATGCTACTTCTTAATTCAGTAGGCATCTGGTCTCGCGGTTATTTTGCTTACAAATATATTTATGTAGGTCAAAGATGCTTCGGCATCTGTAACGAACGGTGCTTTCTGAGGTAGGTACCGGGACTCTGGGCTAGTCACAGAATTGTGGTCTTGTAAAGTTACAGTATTAAGTAGCAATAAAGCAAACGTAGGAATCTAGAGACATTATCTTTAGGAAAACTGCAATAAATCTGCCTTTGGATCCTGGAGCTGAGAATGCAGACATGCATGACTCCAGACTGGCCCCCTTAGGCCTCAGAGACGCTGAGACTACCCGTTCCAGGGCAGTTCCTGTACCCACTGTTTGCAGAACACCTATCCACTTATTTCCTCCAGTCTTCCCCTAGCCTCCCCATGCAAATGTGCTTGGGGGTAGATGCTTTTGGTGACTGCCCTCTGTTAAGTGACAATAAGAAAATACTGACTCATCCAACAAATGAACGAACATTTTAACAACCCTAAATGCCTCCAATTGCCACATGCCAAACAGAATAGACCCCTACTGCCAGCTAATTTGAAAATTTACACTCCAGTTTTTAGCTTCAGATTCTCAACTTTGTTGCCATTCTATCATGCAGAAGCAGCCTTGGTATTCGGAAGCTGGAGCAAAATGCGACAAAGTGAAGAAGTTCCTACTGACTGGCACACAGTCAAATGCATGTCATCCAGACTAGGGGTTCAATCACAGGCTGTTCTTTCTTGATTAAAAAACTCACTGATCTGACACTCATGGAGGCAGATCCTCAGTGGTTTTTGTTTTTGTTTTTACTCCATGGGCTTACATGTCCTTACAGTAACTTTTGAACCCAACTAATTCAAACTTAGAGATCTAAGCACAAACATTTAAGCTCATTTTTATAAACGTGCTGACCCTTCTCCTATAGAGTTTAGAGATCTCCATAGGGAAGGACTAAAGTTCTTAAAAACCACCTTTAAGCTGGAACGAAATAGCCTTTCCTTATCTCCTTCCTGTAACAGAGCTGGCTTACCTATGGCATGGAGGGAAAGGCATGATACGTTCTTATTACTTTTGATACAATTCAGGGGGTGAGGGTGGGAAACATTTTTATGATGAGGGTGGGACATACACTAGAGCAAAAGATTAAAAGCAATAGCTCTCGAGACGGTGACTCGGGTTCAAATCCTGACTCCAATTATTTGTATGTGCTCTTGGGCAAGTTATTTCCCTCAGTTTTCTCAGCTATTAAATGAGATGACAATAGTATCGTGTTATACAATTGCAGAGGGGACTGAATGAGTTAGTTACTACATGTAGAGTCCTAAGCACAGTTACATACTCCAGTGTTAGCTGCTATGATTTATATTTTTCAAAAGTGACATAGCAACTAAGAGGTTGGGTTAAGGTCATATATTAATGAGGTTAGTTAAAAGGGACTTTTCAAAACCTTTTATCACACTGCCATGTACTGTACAATTGAGGAGAGATAACCAGCATTAGAGAATCCAGTACTAGAACCCATAGGGATGGTAACTGTGAGACTACAGAAGGGATCTGTACGGACTTAAAGAGGAGAGGTTGAAATTCCCTCCCGAACATACACAGACACTATCGCCCTGTGGCAAGGTATCAAAGTAATTTATGCTCATGGCCCCACAGGCTCATTAATATATAGCAGATGTGCTTTACTTACCAAGCTCTGGTTGTCTGGCAGCATGACAATGATCTGTGCATTATGATCCCAAATCATCCGCCAGAAATCTTTCGTAGTATGTGGCAGGGGATGCTGGGTTATAATAAATTCATTGCTCCTATAATAGCCCTTCAGTGAGGGAGACGACAAATCAGTGATTATGAGTGTTTTATTCTAACTTTGCAGTAGTAAAATATATTCATGAATTAAGACAGCATTGTTTTGACGGTACTAAAATAATTGAAAAAGGCAGTCAGTGCATTTGGCTAATTTTTAGATGTAGGTCTGCTAACAAGTGTAGACAATTTTCTCTCTACATGCAATTCACTTCCAGTTACCCCTGCTGTTTTTACTTAACAGTAATTTCAACATTTATTCAAAGATTAGATGGGTGAAATTAACAATAAAATTAATTCCTTAACAAGCATTTTTCTACCCCCCACTGTTTTAGATGTCTTTTGTTAGCAATTTCAAGATACAGAAATCTCTATAATTTTGATATTACACATTGAGAAATTATTTGAAAAGTGAAATCAGTCACATAAGTGGTATCTGCTCTTTAGCACCTTGCAGTTTAATTGACTTTATTTATAATTAACTGTTGACTCTCACCATGATATACGAAGCATTAATGTAATCTGTTCCTTTCATTCCAGGCAATGGTGCAAGACCCACCCGAGCACGCTCAGCTATCAAATGGAAAAACACAAAAACACCACGTTGCCTTATTATACACATAGAACCAACGGCACTTTCTCAGATACACTTGGCGAGTAATATACCCCCCTGGTTCTCCTTTCTTTTAAGACTTCACTATATTTTTAACCAAGCTCAAGTGTTATCGGCTAAGGTAGAATGACATTTTGCCACACATTTCCAGAAGGACATAGGCATTACAGGAATAAAATTTTACTGTGGGAGAGGTTTTCACAGCAGATCACTAATGCCCTGTGCAGAGGCGACAGAGGGTTTCAGATACCATTTTTCTCTGCTTTGCTATTCCTACAATTGTACCAGTGTATTTTACTTGGCTCTTCTGCCAGCCCTCTATCCATATCTTTCTCCCCACAAAGGGCATACAAGGCAGTGGCGTTTCCAGTAGGTACTCTCTCCAGTGCTCATGCCTGTGTAAGGAGCACACAGCATCCTCTGCGGGGTCCCGAGTTAGTTACACAAAGGTCACCACCTATCGACAGTGCTTTGATCTCAATAGCCACGATACTTTAGTGGTGTAGCTCTCCTTGTACAGGTTAACGCAGGACTCGAAGTTTTAAAGGAGTGTTAATGCCACAGTGGCAACACTTTCCTGTTTTAAATTAAGACAGGGTAGAAGTAACGTAATTGGTGAATTGTGAGGTGAACTGAACTGAAGCTAGATTTCATGTCACACGATGCAGAGACTTGCTGGCACTGGCAGCCAGCCCTCCCAGCGTCATCACACTGCCTCAGTTGTCCTGCACATGACCATTCCCCTTGGTAGTAGCTGCCTTTTTCTTTACATAATGTATAAATATCCAATGGCAAAAAACACTGGCACACTTAACCAAGTAAAACTGATTTTGAGATCTTACATGGCACGACTGAAGAGTTTCTGTTCTTTTCTTTGTTACACTCTTTCTGAGCACTAAAGCATTCCACGTATTTTGCATTACATTGTGTAACCAGCTGCAAGGAAAGCAACATTTTAGTTTTCATTCAAAGGTATAGTTGTAGACATGTTCACTAACATAACTATGATAATCATTTCACAATATATACAGATGACAAATCATTACTTTGTATGCCTTGAACTTATAAAGTGTTACCTATCAATTATATATCAATAAAGGTGGAAAAACAACAAAACAAACAAACAAAAGGTATAACTGATAGCATTTGACGATCTGGCAAAAAATACCAGTAATCAGATTACTAAGGAACAAAAACATGTTTAAATCCCAAAGAACACTTTTGGTATTTCACTAGTGGCACTTCTCGCAATGATCTTGGTTGTTCGTATGCTTGTTGTATTTCTGCTATCAGGTACTAGGCTTCTTGATGACAGGTACTACGGAAGTAATAGATATTTACTCAGTGTGGATTTTTCTGTGGATGTCATTGCTTCTGTAAATTTTGTTTGTGTAATTCCTCATAGGCCCATGAGCTCAGGTGGGTCTATGCTAGAAAAGACTGCTTCACGGGAATAAGAGCCAATCACATTTCTTAAAGATTAAGAAGTTCTCACTAAATTTCTTAGAACTGACATTGTTCTAAAGCTGTTATAAATAGTTAGCCCAGTAGTTTGGTTATTCTTTCATTGATATAAATTGTTTGAAGCATTTTGTCCATATTTTGGTCCATCATCGAGTTTACGGGAACGGTCTCTTCCAAATGCTTTAGTAATACTGTCAAGGGCCTGGGATGTAGTTTTCAAGTTTCTGATTCTTGTTTCTTTCCTTCTACTTAAGTTCTAAAGTGGTTAGTGTCTGGAAAAGAAGCAATTACCTGATTCCCAATGGAATAAACTGATTTCTTTGATGAATTTTTGTTTTTTTAAAGGATGTGTGAACATATATTGCAGAGATGATAAAGAAAGGCAGAATTTAAGAGATGCTGGTACTTAAGAATTCATTTGAAACATTTAAAAGGAGACACTACGGCCCCACTATGAATTGCCTCAAATGACTTTTAGAAAAGTAGTTGGGAGGTTATAAAAGGAGAGCTAGAAATTTGAAACTGTTATGACTGAACTCTCAGTGAAATTAGATCTATGTTTCATTTCATATCACTTATTTGCTTGGCAATCTCACTTGTTCAGCTGAGATTTAAATGAAGGTTTCAAAGTCTATGAGAAAGTTTTACCATGAAAACTGAAACTGTACAGATTCATCTCCTTTCCATCTTGACACAAAATGAGAAGTTACATATAGAACAAGGTGCAAAAAACCACAGAATTTAAAAGACTGAAAGACGAATTAGTGATTAGAGAGACAGACAGTTGAAAGTTATCATAAATCCTTTGAGATAATTCAGTTTTCTGATCTTAATTACTTTAATAGTCCTTATAGTCTCTCTTTTCACCTTTACTTGAAGTCAGTGCCATATAAACCTTAGATGCCTTTCAACTCGTGCATGTCCCGGTCAAAGAAAAAGAACAACCATTTAGGGAAAGTTAACCTTTCTCTAATATTCTTTAGTAACTCTTTTCTACTAGTTTCTAAATTATCTGCTAAGACAGTCTTTCAAATAGCTTTATTTTTTAGACAGTATGTCAATAATAACCGCTCTTATTAAGGGTAAGGTAGATTAGCTCAGAAAAAATGCCGGGGCTAGTTTTTGTACTGAAACGACTGAGTCAAAGCTTATGCCACTGTGGTCAGGGGCTGAGGTTTATGTTCAGATAAAGTCATAAAAAGTCGAACTGCTCACAAGAGCAGTTCTACTTGGATACCAACAGTGCATACATAGATGGAACTTTATTTTCCTTTGTGTTACGTGAGGAGTACAAATATTAATCCATTTCAGTCTATACATACACACAAAAAATGACACCCCCCCCCAACTCAAGGCATTTCTTTACTTTCTTGCTATCTCACCAAAGAAATGTATGCGATGGCCTACCTTGAATTGTTTTTCCAGTCGTGTCTTTCCTCCTACTCCTGGTATGAGGATGCTGTTAACGTAGCTATGCAGTTGATTTGAAGATACTTCCGTCTCCTTCCCAAGAATGGCTTCCAGCAAGGCATCATGGATGAAGATGTATTGCTCCTGAAAGGGTCCAATGCATGGCGGTCACTGGGGAGAGCTGCTAAGGGGCAGTCACCTCTATCCCATTCACAGAACCTACCTTTGATGAGCTCTTCCGCTAACAGGCACCACCCAGTGAATCCTTAAGCATTTGCCCCGATACTTACTTGCTGACCCACCATTACTTGTTTTGGGGTAGAGACTATGTTTAGTTCTGTATTTCCATACATGCCTAACACAGTAGGTTCAATGCAGCACACAATGGAGAAATGTGTGTTCAGTGAAGGCCTTTAGAGTAACTCTCACATGTATTTCTCAGGTCAAACGGCATGTTTAACTCTTCATAGCATTGAACACAGCCCTACATACAACCGTATTTGCTACAAAAGTGCTCATGTAGTTGTTGAGAAATCCAAATTTAAGATCCACACAGAAATGGAAAACGATGAACCACAGGACAGTATCAAGGCCAGGCTATCTTCTAATACAAACCTGTAAATTCCTTTAAGCTCTAAGAGAATGAATCTGTCTCCTCAATATCGTTCCACTTTCATTTCAAGAATGTGCTAGAGTCTCATGAGAGCACCGGCAGCTACTCCTTACCTCAGTCTGGACGAGGTAGTTACGCTGTGTCCTGATATGCTTCAGGAATCCCAGGACATTAACTGTGCTTTTGTCTTTGATCTGTTGCAGCATGCTGTCTATTACAATATAGGTGCCTGTCCTGCCCACACCAGCGCTGGAAGACATGAGGACACTCAACTAGTACCTTCTGCTTTGTCACATTGTGAACGCGGATTGGAAAAATTACAATCCAAATCTCTAAAGAGCATAGAAATAACCCTGTTGTTTCTATAAGTTATTAGTGCATTTCCTATCTCATCAGTCTTGATGGGGATCAAAGACTACCTTTTTATCATAAGAGCTGCAGAAAAAGGCCACACACTTGCTTTCTCAGCCTCCCTTGCAGCTCAAGCAAAGGATGCAACTCAGGGATGCAAGGGACCGCTAGGTGTCTTTCTTGGCAGCAGCCATCTCTACCCAAGGACCACATCTGCTGAGGCAAATGTGTAAGGAGTTTTCACGTGCTGTTTGGGCATGCACCTTGGTCTCCACCTCTCCCTGTGATTCTGGAAATGCCCATTAGCCTTTCAATAAACTCCCATTCTGCCCAACTCCCCCAGCCTGCTCAGTATTAGAAAGTTCCTATTTAAAGGGGCACTTTCTTTTAGTAATCCAGGTATAGAGTAAGAATACAACATCTGGAAAATATGGCCTCTTATTCACATTTTTGCTATTAAACGAAAATACTCAGGAAGATCTACGTTCTGTCGTACAGAATAGGAAGCTTCTTTAGGCAGAATCCTCCCTGTCTTCACCTCACACAACTCAGTTGATACCTAAGCTCTTTGATATACATTTATGTCTATTTTAATGATTCCTAAATGGGTTGGCAAAAATGTAGAGTACGCATGGGATTTGAAACAAAAGGCGGTTCGATTTCTGGAAAGGACCTTGCAGTAGTATAAGAACACCCCAAAAAAGTGCATAGCACAGGCTGTGTAGCTATGCAACATAAATCACACACTAAACAATACTCATTTGAATACCAAATGAAAAAAAAAAAGTTAAAAATGCAATTACAGATGCAACACAATGAAAGCATTTTTAAATAACCAGCTAAGGTTGTTTAAGGTAGACAGAAAATAGGCTTTATGGAAGGCTTTCCCAGTGCTTTTTAAAGGTATTTTATATAGCATGTGTAAACTAAAAAACTAAAAGTCCTTTCATACATTTTATAATTATTATTTAGAGGAACCCTACAGAAAAGCTGTATACAAAAACTCAAAATCTCTAGTGTGGAAAGCTCTCAACTTGTGTTTAAGGTCAGGTTTTTATATATTAGGAGCAGCCTACAAGTCCTGTACAAACAATGGAGGTTTTATTAATAATAAGATGATATAAAAACTAGAGATTCATTGCCAAAGACTAGCTTTTGTTGTAACCCCAGAAGCAGCAGATGACTTCTTCATGTCATGGGAATACAGTTACTTTACATAATCCTAACAGGTCTTATTGGTCCCAGTTTTCAGTGGAAGACTCGGTCTCTAAATCAAACAAGACAGTAGCAGGCCCACTTCCACGGCCCCGCCCACTTGCGGTGCCGAATCCAGGCAGAAGGGCAAGACGCCAGCCCTACCTGCAGTGCACCAACACAGGGCCCATCTCCGGCGTGCGTGCTGCTGAGGATCTCCTCACGAAAGTCAGGACCGGGAGGGCGTACTCGGGAACTCCCATGTCGGGCCACTGCGTGTAGTGATACTGGATCACCACCCTTTCGTTCTGACGCCCTTTGGGATTTCCCTTCTGACCCTGTGAGAAAGGTGAGAAAAAGACGTCTTGAAGCTGAGTGTGGGCATTCTGGATAAAAATAACGTAAGCATGTTAAGGAAACAGGACCTCTGATCTCATTCGCCCTTATTACCATTCCTGGGCCACGTGATTTCCTCTTTGTGGCCATCTCATGCCATAAATGGAGACATTTCCTGGCTGGATGGGAAGTATCAGACATCTCTTAGAAGAGAAAATGGTTTAAGACTGTACCAAGAATGAATGCTTAATATCAGTCCTTTGGATTTGGAACCATCTAGAGCACTTTAGAATTTCCTGACTTCTTGCCCTAGCTCCAAAGGCCCTACTGCTTTGCTCTCATCCGCCTGTGGGCCACGGCTCCCTGCTTGTCCCACTGTCCAGGCTGAACTGTCAGGAACCCAATTGCTGGCTGCCGCTGTGCAGGCCGCGGAAGTGTGGGGAACGTCCTAAGTTACTATGGAGTCTCAATTTCTAGAGTCAAAGGCAAAAATAAATTTATCTGTCACCTTCATAAATGAATTTTTCAGAGTGGTTTTCCTTTAAGTGGCTGAACTTTTTACATTTGAACTACTCTGGATGAAAAATTTCTCAATAGATCACTTGCCGTGATACGTCTTTCCTTATTACCAATAACTCTAAAACTAAAAACAATTTTTGATGACTTAGGGTCATGAATAAATCAACACTGAAGCTTGTACGGTGTTTGGCCTGGTGCTACAAAGGCCCTGGATGGCTTTGATTTCTTAATTCTTCTGTTAACTCTCATTTTCCTGTTTCTTACTTGCAGTTATTATTTTATCCTCTCGTCAGTGTGCAAATATGTAAAGTTCCTATTTGACTTCTTCCCCTGACATAAGCTGTTTCTAAAATGAGAGTCCGTGGGCCATGTTTAAGTATGTGAAAGATTTCCCTGAGTATTGGGTTTTTTACATATAAACTGGTTATTGCTTAGCTTGAGCCAGCTAACAGTTCTATTACAGAGAACACAGATAACTACACAGATACTTCTGCCGTTCTCAGAAAAAAGCTATACATAGAAAGGACTCTTAACCTTGGACCAGAGATGGGCTTCAGAGTCACTGAAATAGTACATAATAATGTGAGTAAATGTGACTTCTTCTGGGGCAAGGAGGGTACAGTTTTACCACATTCTCAAAGATGTGCAAGACTCAGAAAAAAATTAAGACCCGATGCTACAAACAGCTGCCATCATTCCCAAGTCTCTGCAGAGTAACTCCATTTTCTTCATGACCATCTCGAGCTTGCAGCACTGCCATCATGATATGCAAGTCTTCATAGGACAATGGAGTTTGAACAAGAGAAACTGAGGTAACTTGAAAGCAACATTTCCACCAGATGTGATTCTCAGGATGTTAACAGTTCAATAGAAAGGGGTTTTATTGTTAAGTCACATTAGGAAACACCAGGTAAAACAAAGTTAAATAGATTTCTTAACTCTAACACTCTGGTCACCTATATTCATTGTACACTTCTAAGGGTGGGGATGTATGTTACACAGCATTCATTTTCCATACCTCATTAAGTACCAAAATCTGATTTTGCAAGCATTTTCCATTCCTTAGAACACACTTTGGGAAACAATGCTTTAAAGCTCTCAGAAAATTGGAATTAAAAAGCTAAATCAACAGATGCTGCCATATTTCCATATTTACTGGTTATCAAAACCTAAGAGGACCTTTTTTTTTTTTTAAATATGAAGCCTTCTTCATGAAGAGATTAAAGAACTCAATCAGGCCAGTTAAATTCTATTATGTGCTTTGCCAATATCTTTCACACAATGCATTGATGTCAATCAAAAGAGTTGTGAAAAAATGCTTTAAGATACTTTTTTAAAACCAAGTTGGTTCTGAGAATTGGCCTTGGTTGTACAGTAATTTTCATACAAGTTTTAAAAAGAGAGGCCTTGGCAGCCCACCCAATTCCTTTCGTACCTTTTTCACTTTTGTATTTCTGACTGAAAAACGACGAACAGTATAGCAGGCGTGTACTTTTGTGCTCTTCAGCGTGACTATAATGTTTCCATACTCCTCACTATTCTCTGTGGGCCAGTACTGATCACATTTTCGCTGCAAAAAGAAAAACATTATAAATTCCAACTGCCGTAATTGTACTGTTGATAATGTAATTTCAAGTGACAGAGTTAAGACACCGGTAATATCACCATGTAGTTGACAGAAAAAGGAACACAGGGGCTGAACTTCTTACAGGCAGGTATTACCTCTGAAGAGGTTAATCTTGGGACAAGTTTGGCCCAAGATCATTTGAGAAATAGGCCTACTATTCATGATCATCTTTCAACACATGATACACTTTAAAGAGAGCCTAAGAGAGAAACCTGTATGCTTGACCTTTAAGAAATGTGGGTAGGACATGTTATAAAGGGAGTTGAAGTGAGGCTGGGCCACATTCGGTTACCAGTAACTGAGAATATTCGTGTTACAGCTTGGGTCACTGAGGCAAAGAGGCACTCCATAGTCAGAGCGAAGCTGTAGTGATTCTGAGTACTAAACCTGGAACTTAGCCCTTATTCCAGCCTAAATTAGCACCATGTATTAAAAGTTCATTTTCTAACAAAGTCTAAAATATTGTCTTTAAAAAAGGTTCTCTTAATGATGGTCAAGGTGTTTAAAGTCCATTTAATTCCCCCAGTCTGAACTGTTAGTAGTTCTCTGACTAAACTATATTTCTTCCAACTTCCCTGCTTTTGCTCTATCACCATACATGGAATGCCCTGCCTTCTCTTTTCAGCCTCCTCTTAACATCGTTCAAATCTCACCTCATATAGTTTCTTTACAAAATATCTGTACTAGAAGATACATTCATGCATTTTTCTAACATTCACATAATACCTTATTCATCTCTATTATCACATTTAATCCATTCTTGTAAGTGGGTAGTTCTCTTTCCCCCTAGACCACAAGCAAGGTAAGGGCAGAGAGGGCACTTTTCATTTCTGTAACTCTTTATACCTGGTCAAGTTCCTACCTATAACAGGTACTCCATAAATATTTTTTGAACAAGGATACACGATTAACATATTAAGCCAAAAGGTGCTTACTCTTCCTTTTTCCACAAGATTCGTAATCATGATAATGATTCCAGTGTTTTGTTCCCAAATCATTCTCCAGAAATCTTCAAATGTAGACTTTAAAGGTCCCTGGGTGGCAATGTAGGCTTTTGCTTTGTTGTAACCCTTCAAAGGTGACACAGCACAAAGTACGATGAAAGCAGTATCACAGACCAGTTAATAATTCAAGTGCCATCCATATTGAATAAGCTGTGTTTTTAGTGTAAGCTCTGTGCATCATTAAAACACATTCAACAGTCTCTGAGGCACTCTTCAATTATCGAACAGGTTTATAAAAACATTTTTGACTTACATCGACATAGTTTGCATTAATGTAGTCGCTGTGCTTAGAGTCTTTTCCTGGTAAAGGTCTTAACTTCACTCTACTGTGATCATCTACAGAGGATAAGAAAAAAAAAAGAAAAAGAAAAACCATAATGTATAATTCAAAAACTAGCAGCATTCTGAAGCACACAATAAAGCAAACAGGTAATGTGGCGTCTCCCAGAAGCTCCCTGAGAAATCTTTTGCCAGAACAACAACTAAAAATTAAAAGATACAGCATTCAAACTAACTGCACAAATATAGGGACACTTCTGCCTCAGGCTCTGACCTGTGAGTGCCCAAAAAAGGAATGCTGAGGTCATTATTAGTTCATGCAAATTGCACCCCTCCAAAATGTTCTTGTCCTATGTTTTAAAACCAATTTACAAGGCCTTTGATTACCCATACCCCCACACCCCCCCATTAATACAAACATAAAGCCTGATTATTATACCAAGTTGACAACTTCTATTTTCAGAAGATTCCATTGCTAAATTCAGTTGGACTCCCCATGACTCCAACAGAACCTAATTGAGGGAACTACAACTGCTTCTAAGAGTAGTGTCATTGCAGGAATCTGAGTCAATGAACAGGTTTTTGGATCCACTTAACTTTAACTTATGAACAAAACGGATGTGATGCTATGTGCCTCTAGTTGCCCAACTGAGCTTGTAACTTTAGGATAACAAATTGAATAAAAAAAAGCTGAGATCACAATTTTATTTTTCCTTACCTAGAAAAGGGCAAAAGCCAATTTACATTTGTTTATACTCATGATCATGAAAGGCTAGTTCAGAGGATTTCAAGTCAAGATGGCAAAGTAGGTAAAGGCTGGGCTTGCCTCCTCTCATGACCACACGAAATTACAACTAAACTACGAAACTTTGAGAATCGTCCAAAGCCTAGCTGAACCAAAGACCTACCTCTAAGGACATAAAGAAGAAGCCACTTGAAGACTCTAGGAGGGGCAGAGAGATGGAATGGGCTGATCCCACACCCGTGTGTAAATTAAAAGTTGGGAGGGATATCTGGCTGTGGAGGTCCCCCCCAGAGGAGCGAGGGGACCCAGCACCATACCAGGCTCTCCAGCCCAGGGTTCCAGTGCCCAGGAGAGAAGTCCCCATAACTTCTGGCTGTGAAAACCAGCAGAGATTGTGGCTGAGATAGAGGGCAGCTGGAATCCCAGGCACCCCTCTTAAAGGGACAGTGCAGAGACTTATTCACTGACAGACTCACTTGCTGCTGAGCTCCAGTGCTGGGGCAGTGGCTCAAAAGATGCCAGGGACATAAATGGAGGAACTGAATTGTAGGGCTTCAGAGAAAGGGCTGGAGAGGCAGCTTTCTGCCAGAGAGAAGTGCTGCAGAAGACACTGTTCCTTTGTTGATCCCTACCCCCTGCTGGCATGCAGACACAGGTGGCTGCCATATCTAAGTCTCCAACAACCTGGCCAGCAACATTCATCAACCCCTCCATGGTGACTCCCTGAGACCGTCCCCTTAACTAACTTTAGGGCCCACCCACTCTGCTTCCAGTGGCTTTTCCACACAAATGGCCTGCCTTGACTTGCTGCAGACTTTCCTGAAAATCTCTCAAAGGCTCACAAACCCCAAACAAGTAGCATTTGGCTTTGGCATGTCCTGTACCAATTGCTGAGCAGGCCCAAGCCCAGCACTAGTGATAGCCGACCTCGGTTTGCAGCTTGGCCTCACGAGGTACCTCCAAGTTCAGCGTGGTGGCAGCCATCTGCAGATTGCTCTGTGGTTCATGCCAGGTGGCCCTGGGCGGGGCACAGGTTTCAACTGACCTTGGCCTGTGGTGGACCCCCCTCTCAGGGGGTTCCAGGGCTGGCATGGCCAGTGGCCAGCTTCAGACCAAGCAGGAGCATCACCTGGCCACCTCCAGGGATGACACACTGGAAGGGCACAATGACACACTCTGGGTAGGCACCAGAGCCCTCCTAAAGCGAATCCTGCTCCGTACAGTTGGCCTCTGCACCATAGCGCCTCCCCTGTAGCTATGGCGAGTCCTCACAACCAATCAGCCTGAGGGTCATTCTCTCCCACAGATGTACAAACAGCAACCAAGGCTCAACTACAACAGGAGGGCATACATTACCCACACAAGGGACACATCTGGAGCACCTGACAGAGGTGACCAGGGAGACTGTGCCCCTGGGCCCCTTAGTAAGGACACTTACTAAGTAAGGCCACTCTACTAAGACCGGGAGACACAGCAGCCCTACCTAATACATAGAAATCAACACAGGGAGGCAGCTAAAATGGGGAGACAAAGAAACATGTCCCAAATAAAAGAACAGAACAAAGCTCCAGAAAAAGAACTAAACAAAATGGAGGCAAGCAATCTTCCAGATACAGAGTTCAAGACACTGGTTATAAGGATGCTTAATAATCTCAGGGAGAACTTCAATAAAGAGATAGGAAACATAAAAATGGAGATAGAAAACATAAAAAATACCCAGTCAGAAATAAAGTCTACAATAACTGAAATGAAGAATAACATTAGAGGGAATCAACAGATTAGATGAAGCAGAGGACTGAAAAAGTGATTTGGAAGAGAAGTTAACAGAAAACACTCAATCAGAACAGCAAAAAGAAAAAAAGAATCCAAAAAAAAAAAAAAATGAGGATTTTGTAAGGACCCTCTAGAACAACATCAAGCGCACTAATATTTGCATCATAGGGAACTAGAAAGAGAAGAGAGAGACTGAGGAATTGAAAACCTATTTGAAGAAATAATGACAGAAAATTTCCCTAACTTAGTGATGGAAATAGATATGTAAGTCCAGGAAGTGCAGAGAGCCCCAAACAAGATGAACCGAAACAGGCCCACACCAAGACACATCATTTTTAAAATTTCAAAGGGTAATGAGAGAATCCTAAAAGCAGCAAGAGAAAAGCAGGTAGTTACCTACAAGGGAGCTTCCATGTCACTGTCAGCTGATTTATCAACAGAAACTTTGCAGGCCAGAAGGGATTGGCACAAAATATTCAAAGTGATGAAAAATCATGGACCTATAAGCAAGATTACTCTACCCAGCAAAGCTATCACTTAAAATCGAAGGAGAGATAAAGAGCTTCCCAGACAAGAAAAAGCTAAGGAGCTCATCACCACCAAGCCAGTATTAAGTGCTAAAGGGATTTCTTTAAGAAGTGGGGAAACAAACAAAAAATAAAGAATATCAGCAATAAAATGGCAATAACTGTGTATCTGTCAATAATCACTTTAAATGTTTAAATGCATTAAATGCTCCAATCAAAAGATATAGGGTGGCGGAATCGTTAAGAAAACAAGACCCTTATGTATGCTGTCTACAAGAGACCTACTTCAGATGGAAAGACACACACAGACTGAAAGTAAGGGGATAGAAAAAGATATTTCATGCAAATGGAAACAAAAATAAAATCTGGGGTAGCAATACTTATAGCTGACAAAACAGAATGTAAAACAAAGGCTATAACAAGAGACAAAGAAGGACCCAGTAATCCCACTTCAGGGTATTTATCCAAAGAAACCCGAAATACTACTTCAAAGGGACATATATATCCATTATGTTCCATTGCAGCACTGTTTACAATGGCCAAGATACAGAGGCAACCTGGGTGTTCATCAATGGATGAATGCATAAAGAAGAGGTGGTACATAGTATACCCAATGGAATATAACTCAGTCAAAAAAAGAATGAAATCTTGCCATCTGTAACAACATGGATGGACGTGCAGTAAGTTAGACAGAAAAAGACAAATGCCATATAATTTCACTTACATGTGGAAACTAGAACAAAATAGACAAACAAAACAGAAACAAACTCACATACATTTTGATGGTTATGAGATGGGAGGAGGGTTGAAAAGCAAAAAGGATTAAGAAGTACGAATTGGTAGTTACAAAATAGTGATGGGGATGTAAAGTATAGCATAAGGAACATAGTCAATAATACTGCAATAAGTAAATATGGTTTCAGGTGGGTACTAGATTTATTGAGGTGATCACTTCGTAAGTTATATAAATGTCTAATATAATACTATGTTGTACACCTGAAACTAATATAATATTGTATATCAACTGTAATTGAAAAATAAAAAATTATGAAAAAAAAGGCTAGTTCAAAAAGAAGTCCAATAAATCGATTAGCCTAGCCATGAATGACAGAATATATCAAGCACTTTTTGATATACTCTTTACATTCTTGGAACTGTGAATTGTTTTTATAGTTCTGACAAACTCTCAGACTACAGCTGATATGAACAGGGATGCCCCAAATGAAAAATTTCTCCTAAGGCACCTGGAAACAAACTGCTCTGCCTTAGCAGCATTATACTGTATATTGTTACTGCTCAGACTGACCAGTAAAAACACATATTCTTCAAGTTGCAAAATTCATAATTAATGAGGCAGTAGAATGGCTAAATAGATCAATATAGGAGGTGGCGTGGTGGCATCCACCTGTACCTTGAAAGCTGTGATGGCTCTGTAAGAGAAGGCTTTTCCTACATTATTTTTCTGGTATATCCATGGACTAATTTTACTTGTTCCATGACATTTCCATGCTACTCTTTGCATTAATATAGGGGTAGACCAATGTGACAGATGATATGCCCAGAATCTGACCAAGTGGCCAAGAAAACACCAAAACCCAACTCTGAACTTATGAAAATAAAACCACATGGAATTCAATTTGTGAAAGTAAAACCAGAAATGAACTTATAAAAGCACAACCACACCTGACCGGAGATGGTGGTTTTCCAGCAGAATACCATGACACTTGGTCACATCACACAGAAGAAGTTGCTTTGATTTCCTCCCTCTTCTTAGCCAAGGCAGTGGAGTCACTAGAAGTAAAGGTTGCTCCGGTGGACAGAATGATGCGTGTGGCTATATTCAAGGCACATATGTGTACATAACCCTGCCTGACGTACATGGATAGAAATGAGTTCTATACATGGCCAAGTCCTCACAACCTCAGCAACGCCTTGACTGCACTGGACAACAAATATTGCCAGAGTCAATTCATTTAAAGACTTGGACAGAAAAGAAAAATTTGATTCTTCTTACTTGTTCTGTCTTTTACCTCCTCATTCTCTTAGACAACTGAAAGAAATAAATACTCTTTTTAAAAAATGACTTGTGGTTTTTCTAAAACTTTATTTATGAGAAGAAGTAAAACTATATTCTTGGATGACACGCTCTTGTATTTAGAAATCTTAAGGAATCCACAAAATATAACTATTAGAACTAATCAATGTGTTCAGCCAAGGCTATAAGACACAAGGTCAATATATAAAAATCAACTGTATTTCTACACATTAGCAATAAACAATCTGAACACAGAATTAGACAATTCCATTTACAATAGCATTTAAAAGAATGAAATACTTAGAAATAAATTTAACAAAAGTGCAGTGCTTATAAAATGCAGACTATGAAACATTGTTGGAAGAAATAAAATATGACCTAAATAAATGGAAAGACATCCCATCTTCATGAATTGGAGGACTTAATATTGTTAAGATAGCAATGCTCCCCAAAGTAATCTACACATTCGATGCAATCTGTATCAAAATCCCAACAACATTTTTTTTAGAAATAAGTTGATACTAAAATTCATATGGAAACACAAGGGACCCAGACTACTCAAAAAATTTTTGGAAAAGAAGAAAGTTTGAGGACTCATGGTTCCAATTTCAAAACTTATTACAAACCTATCATCAATAATCAAGACAGTGCAGTATTGACATAAGGATACACATTAATGGAACAGAATTGAGAGTGCAAAAGTAAACCCTTACATTCATGGTGAGTTAATTTTCAATAAGGGTGCTAAGACAATTTGGTGGGGGAAAGTAGAGTCTTTTTAACAGATGGTGCTCGGACAACTGGATATCAACATGCAAAGAATGAAGTTGACCCCTACCTCACACCATTTATAAAAATTAACTCAAAATGAATCAAAGACTTAAATATAAAAGCTAAAACCATGAAACTCTTTGACAAAAACATAGGTGTAAATATCCATGATCTTGGATTAGACAATGGTATCTAAGATATGACACCAAAAGCATAGGCAACGAGAGAAAAAAATAGATAAACTGGATTTTACCAAAATTTAAAAAATATGTGCTTCAAAGGACACCATCAAGAAAATGAAAAGACAAGCACAGAATGAGAGAAAATATTTGCAAACTATCTATCTGATAAGGGATTTGTATCCAGAATATATAAAGAACTTTACAACTAAAAAAAAGACAAGTAATCCAATTAAAAAATGGGCAAAGACATAAAGCAGAATGAAATCTTACCATTTGCAACAATATGGATGGAACTAGAGAACATTATGTTAAGTGAAATAAATCAGACAAAGAAAGACAAATACCATATGATCTCACTTATATGTGGAATCTAAAGAAAAGAATAAATGAACGAACTAATCAGAAACAATCTCAGAGACATAGAGAAAAAACTGAGGGTTGCTAGATGGGAGGAGGGGTGGGGATAAGAGGGAAGGTGAGGGGATTAGAAAACAGTAACCACAAGATGGCCACGGGGTTACAAAAGTCAATTTGGGGAATGTAATCAATAATGTTGCAAAGATTTTGTAGGGTATCCGATGGACACTTGTCTCATTAGGGAGACCACCTCAGGGATGATGTAGATGCCGGATCACTGCACTGTACACCTGAAGCTGAAGCTGAACAATAATGAATGTCAACTACAAGTTTTTATATATATACATAAACTTGTATATATATATGGTTACAAGAAGCGGAGTGCAGCATTAGGAATAGAGACAGTGGAAAAATAATGGCTCTGTGCGATGTCAGAGGGATAGTGGATGGGGGGAGGGGGGTTGTCACTGTGTGAGGGGTATGAATGATAAACGTCTAACTATTACATTGTTTTGTGCACCTGAAACTAATAAAAAAAAAAATGTCTTCAGAAAAGAAAAAATGGGCAAAGAATCCAAATAGAGATTTTTTCCAAAGAAGATATACAAATGGCCAATAAGCACAGGAAAGATGCACAGCATCACTAATCACTAGGGAAATGCAAATCAACACCACAGTGAGATACCACTTCCCAGCCGTTAGGGTGGCTCTTACCAAAATAAGATAAATAAATAAGTAAAGTCACAAGTGTTGACGAGGATGTGGAGACATTGGAGCCCTTATATATTGCTGGTGGGAAAGTAAAATGGTGCAGCAGCCACTTTGGAAAACAGTTTGGCAGTTCTTTGAAATGTTAAACATAAACTTACCATATGACCTAGCTACTCCATTTTTAAGTATAATGCCAAGAGAATTAAAAATATATGTCTGCACAAAACCATGTATACAAATGTTCTTAGGGGCATTATTCATAATAATAAAAAATGTGAAACAACTCAAATGTCCATCAAATGATACATGAGTAAACAAAATGTGGTATTACACCATGGAGTATTATTCAGCCATAAAAAGGAATTAAATACTGACACAAGCTATAACATGGATAAATCTCGAAAACATCATACTAAGTAGAAGTCAGCCACAAAAAGCCACATATTAGATGATTCCATTTACATAAAATGTCAGAATAGGCACATTACAGAACGTAGATAAGTGGTTTCTAGGGACTGTGGAAAGGGAGGGATTGGGAGTGACTGCTAATGGGTAAAGGGGTTTATTGTTGGGATGGTGAGAATGTTTTAAAATTGGTGGTGACAGTTACACAAAAAAATCTGTGACTATACTGAAAAATCACTGAAATTTACTTTAAATTTAAGTCAACTTTAAATGAGTGAATTTTATATGGGATGTGAATTATTACCTCGCTGCAGTGTTAAAAACTATCTACAGTAGTGTTCAAAGTTAAATGGTGCAATTTAAATGCACTGTTACATAAAATTCTGTGTAGTGTGTTCCTTAATACCATGAATGTTAACCGTAAACATTTGCGCTCCTGCCCTTAATGTCAACGAACAACATTATCTGCCAGTGACCCAAGCCCCAGTGTCTAGGAAAAGTGGTATTCAGGCCACAGAAGTAGCCGGTGCTCTGAGGGATTCCTTGAGGTGCCGTAAGAATCTACTTGAGTCCTGAACCTCCTGGATGCTCTTGACCCTGGAAATATGCGGGACAGAACAAAACACGGGGGCCACAGGGACTCGAGGTTTGTAACTGAAGGTACAGACCAATTCCCTAGTCTTAGAAAGGTGGGTTTGAAATCCAACTTACTTGATTCAATTCTCAGAATTTCTACTGTGTGTATTAAAAGACTTAGCTGTCATTGGTTAAAAGCCATGTCGAGATAACCACGACATTAAAATTTTGGTTCCCAGCACTGGATATAGAATCACTTCATGTGAAAACCGTGAAGCTCAGATACCTTCTTTCAATCATCTTATTATTAAGCTTAATGAAAGAGATCTGACAGCTTCATGAAAGACTAAGCAATGCCCCCACTTCTTCCTATACACTGTTGAAGACGGGCTAATGGGAGGTTAACTTGCAAGTATAGTTCTCTCTTGGCACCCTGATTCTGACTGTTTGGCTTTCGGCTTATACCCAGCATGAAGATTTCATTTCCTCGTAGTTGAAGAGAGTTTCAAAGTTCAGTACTCACATGCTAAAATGTTGATGTATCTGTTTTTGTGCTTGTTATCTGGATGATTGGAATGTTCTGCAGTGATGTTCATATCAGCCGTACAGCGCTGGACTTCCTAGGGAAGAAAACAGCAAGATTTCAAAGATTTTAGACACACTTTAGACGTTGAACAACAAGGTTGTAGAAAGAGAGTAACTATTTACACCCAAAAGCATAATTTACTCCTCCCAAGCCACTGCCAGTGTTACCTCCCCAAACTCAACTTCAGAAATAATTACTACTGACATATTCATAACAAACCTGTGAAGGATGTGAAGATAAAAGGATTTCATTCTTTACTAATTCATCAATCACCCACTTTATTACAGATTCTGACGTAGGCAGGGGAATTACGAAACAGTATCGCTTTTTGGATATGTCAAAGTCTGATGCGTGAGAAAAACATGCAAAGAGATAATGAAAGTCAAATGTGATTAACAGAAAAGAGGCCTGAAGAAACTAAGATAGGAGCATGGAGGAAGATGGGAGACAGGAGGTAATTTCCGAGTCCTAAAGGATGAGCAAGAATTTTCCAGTCAGATGTATCATCTCCACCATGATTTGCAGTATGTTTACAGGTCACAGAGCCTCATTTTATAACTGTCAGACTGCAAATTGACTATAAAGACTCAGTCCTGAAATGACACTAATATACAGCCCAATCAGTTGTCATATCTGGCTCAAATATATGTCTCTGATGAATTATTTGGGAACTCTAATTTTATTTAAATTACCCTTCTTTAGAAAAACAGCAGTGGAAGAAGCAACTCTCTTTGCCATGGACAGAAACATCATCCATTAGCCTAAAACAAGGTTGCTGAAAAGTCAATTTTTTTCTCCCCTGTGTGCTTCAAACCCAAGAAAGTACGGGAGCTAACTAATAAGGCAAGTCATTAGCAGTGCACAGCTGCCGCAAAGAGCAGGAGCAAAGTGACACAAAATTATCAGGAGAAATGTTTTACACGTAGCAGATGTAACAGAGTTTAGGAGCATGCAGACTTTTTCTCACAAAGGAGCCACATGGCAATTACGGATGTTTCCTACAGTATTTACATTAGGCATAATGAAAACAAGGAACTGGCTGTCTTTTTTATGCACAGACTACTTCTCGGTGAGGAGCCCCTCTCTTCTCTCCATGGAGGAACTCACTTTTCTCAAGGAACTTAAGGTATAAAAACATAGGGGCCACTATTGATCCAAGACACCGTATGCACGGACTCCTTCTTCTTGGTTGCTGTATATTGAATTTTTCATAACAGTAGCCCTTCCCTGTTGTCCATTGAAAAAAGAAAACAAAAAGCCCCACACGTATTAATTCAACACAGCTCTCTGGGGAAAGTGTGTATCATGACAACTCTTACTCTTTTCTTAGTCTTACTAAATGTGATAAACTCTGGTATTTTCTATTCTACAATGGATTATAACCCATGGTTTGGCAAATGCTGGTTTAAAGGGGCGTAAGGCTGCCTATGGCTCTTTTCTCTGAAATAAGATAAAGTGTTTGGCACAAAGTAATGAGTCTGGTATCTTCACATCTACAAGAACACAGCGACGCGAGCCACGTTCAGCATACTTGGGGAGCTGGCCTCTGAGAATTGCCTTGAAAGCCTGAGCTATACTCAGGGGCAGAAAACCTTTGGAAATAGATTTGTATTCTGGAAGACACTAATTCAGTCTATACACAAACCCCTGAAATAAGTTGACTTCCTTTTGTTTCTGCGTTTTGAAGGTCAAACTTCCAGCGTGTACCTCTTCAGGGTTGCGTTGCTGAGATATCTTCTGCTGAGAGATTTCAGCTTTTAGTGCTTTTGTTCGAGATTTGCTTTGTTTATTGATATTTATTTTCCCCACTGTGTAAATCTGACCACCCCAGCTATGGACTAAGGTTGAGCCTCTATTATGATATAATGCAATTGACCAAGGCTGCTTGGGAGCAGCTGTCTGCACTGTTTAAAGCAGTCATTCAATATGGCCAATCAAACTCTTTGTTATCTAAAACCCTTGGTCTGATCCGTTGCCTCTATTTCACTTTTCCAATTATGTGAATCACAGAAAACAAAGAATAGTCATAAATAATGTTAAATCTGATTTTATTAGAACCCAAGGGGTTTGCCTAAGGCTTTCTGATTTTGTCTGGATGATAATGCCATCTGTAATTCCTTGCAGTACCACTTGGCTCATTTAGATGCTGATAATATCATCTGATCCTGGAGTGGCTTTTCTCCATCAGAACTGGCATTTCAAAGTAAATGTGATTTTAATTGGTGTTAAAATCCTTTGAAGTGACACTGGCCGATGGAGTGTGTACAGGACAGTTACCTCATTCAGCACTGACAAACAGTTTAAGATTTAAGCTTGTATGTAATTTGTCTACATAACAAAGCTGGAATTCTCAAAATGAATATTCTGAGTATTAACAGGCACACAATCACAGAAGACAGCCAACTGGAAACAGAAGATTTAAAATAAAGTAAAACAAAAAACCAAGCAACCAACCACTAAAGTTGATATACTCAGAATTCTTGGGAGATGAAACAGGCTACATCATTTCTGCCTGGAGTTGATATGAGAGGTTGTTGAAAGGGAATGTGGAGACGTACTGTTCTACCACTCTGTGGCTCAATTCGAAAAAATAATTGAACGAAGACACACCGAGAAATCTTTCAGATTACTCAGCTTCACAAAGAAGCAGAGAAGACAATATTTTGGACTTGGTGACCCAATATGTAGAGTCTGAGTTCAGGCAGCCCACAGTTGTGTTAAGAGTACTGTCCCACAGAAGACTGATGAATGTAGGTCATGATTACAGCCCCGTGCTTCAGGGTTGGGTGCAGGTATTGGTCACGATACATCTTTCTGCCTCCTCTCCTCTGCTCAGGCTCCAAACGGCTGCCACACTGATTTTCTTCAAATATTGCTTTGACTTTATGCTCTTACTCCGAAACCTCTGGATAGATTCCACATTGCTTGACCAGGTTTTCAAGTTTCCATCCTGTCTTTCACCAACTCCCTGCCCAAATCCAGACAGTTTTAACTTTGTGCCTCTGAAATGACCAGAAGGTTTCCCCATCTTTCCTTCAGTGCCATTTACCTTGCTAGGAATGCCTGTCCTTCTCTTCCCCTAGCCATATCCAGATGGCTTTCTCTAAAACCACTGCCTTACTGCCCCAGAAAACCAGCCTATCTTTGGAGAGTACATCTCAATGCCTATCACACTATAGCAGGTCTATAAAATAATGTTTTTCTATACAATGTGTGAAATTCAGCAAACTCACTTTCCCCCTACTCTTGGTAAGAAGCTCAGCTTAACCAACCATGATTTTCTTCATAATAAGGGTTTAAAAAATGTTTTTCTTCAAGACATTTAAGACCTAACCTAGGCATTTTGTCACTGAAGCTCAGGAAGCTTTACAGGGTCGCTTTCTGCCATCTTGAAGGCAGCCTTACACCTCTGTTCCTGATTATGTCACGGGCAACACTAGACGTCTGCACTGGACAGAAAGTGACTGTGGCCACTGGTCCCTCAGCACATGGGCTCAGGTGGACAAAGCTTTGTTCTCTTGATTTAAAATGAGCAACCGGCCCAAATTTAGCTCAGCTGGAGTTGACTGTAATGGAGGTGATGCCCCGAAGGATCTCGTCATGGGGGATTGGGCCTCTGGTCTGATCGCTGTGCTCAGCCTTTAAACTAATGAGGCTCCGGAGCCCTGCCTATTAATTCTGCCGCCCCCTAGAGCTTTGGAGCTCCCTCCTTTGGAAAGATTATACTACCATCGCGCCTTTGGAAGCCTCCTGGATTATGACTGTGGAGGCCAGGGAAGACTGAGGTTGCAGTCAGCTCAGGTAGCCAAGGGAACAGAGCCATCAAACACTATCCTGACACAAGGATTGATGTTATTTCCAGTGACTGCAAAATCTGCTAAAGGTAGAATGTCGCCAGCTTTTCACAGTCTCCAACATTTATCTGACAAGATCAAAAAGCTTGCTTTCAGCATCACCTTTACACAAAGACTCAATATTACCACTTAATCATTTTTCTCATTTCCCTCCAAGCAGTAAAGTTCTGAAAATATGACAGCTATTCGCCATCTTCCCCCACCACTTCCATCCATGATTTTTAAACAAGATGAGGCAAATAGAACTTTTGGTCAAATACCCAGTCAAAATTCATAGGAGCCCTTCTCCTTTGCGCTCCTCCACTTAATTTGCTTTGCCCTCCGCCTACTTCAGCTGCGTACACTCTGGCCTCCACCTCCACCAGACTGAACTTGAGTGCAGTATCTCGAATTCATCTTTGTGTACTACATGGTGTCCAGAGAATAACAGGTACTCATAACTGTTAGATGAGTTGCTTTATTTCCTATTAAGGGCCAAATATCAACTATCATGTGGTATTTCTCTATCATCTTATGATTCGTTGACTAATTTTAAGATTTTTATAAGTCAGATTATCAGTGATCTGGGAAGGATCTAGACCAAAAAGATCATGTAATGGGGCTCCCAGCAGTCTTAGTGGGGGCTCCTTATTTTGGCTGCTCCCCCACCTGCTTTTCTGCCAAGGTAAGTGTTGGCCCGTCAGCGACATGATCAGTTTTGGACAATCACTGGTAATCTTGGTTTTTTTCTTCTTCTGACTTCAGCTCATTACAAGACACTGTAATGAAAGTCTGGAGGGTGTCAAAGTTAAACATGTAGACTCCCTTCAGAAAGCCCTGGTCTTAATACGTACTTCTGCCATTTCAAACAGAGTCACCCAAAGCCTCAGTGTTCTCAGGGGTCAAGTTTCCTCATCTGTAAAATGGGGACAATAGAACAGCACCCACTTCATGGGATGACACTGAGGAGCTAAGGAAATGCCAGCCATCATCATTCCACATAAAGAGATCTGGAAATCTGGGGTTGAGGTTACTACTCTCTTTCCATAAAGGTTTTGTTTTGTGGTTTTAAAAGTCACACAAGATCTCTTTTCCTGACCTTTGTTTTAGAGCTTATTCCTATCTCTTGTGGATAAAACAGCTGTTAATACTATCTTATAGATCCTGTTGTCAGTTTTGCTTTTTAGCAGAGCCACCAAAAAAGAATAATGCTACTGGTTTTAAATACTTCAAATTTTCCCTAAATTAGAAGATGACCATATATTAGTAACTTTTTATACTGTGTCTCCCCGCCCCCTCCCAGCCCCCCCCCCTTATGTTGCTACCTCACTGTTCTTTAAAGAAAGGATATTCTTCCTATTCTGAATAGCTCTGATTTTAGATCTTTCAAACCAGGAAAGATTTTGAAATGACAACAGTAAGACAATGCCTCCCTCCTCCCTGCCCTCCCCACTCCCTTCTTATAAATACCAGCTAATAATATTTAAGACATACAGCTTAATATAGCTTACAAAACCTAGCCACAGTAATTTTTTTTTTTTTTTGATAGAAATAGGGTGCAGATGCCCAGGATTTGTTAACAGGCATGATTTTGATGCAGCAAAGCCCATTTTAAGTCAGATCAAGTTTACAGAGGTGTAGCTGATTAGTTTGAATAATTAAATGGTGTCAAAACCAGCTGTGATGAATAGCGCTGGGGTCTCAAATCATAAATAATTGAGAAACTGGAGTTGCATTTGATCGTCCTCATCAAATTCTGTCCTCTAGAGGATAAATGTTTGTCCTGAATACCATCAACATTGTTAAATGCCTCAATATTCTTGCTCAGTCATCCAGCCAACAGTCAATTGAACTAAATCACTTTAGCACCACACACATTTGCTGTCCTCATGAATACAAAATGTTTGACTTTAAACCGTGTTCTTTGTAGTTGAATAGGCACCTTTTTGGTAAGCATCTAATAGCCGCATTAAATACCTGACATGTTTTGTTTGTTTCATGAAACATATGACTTTGCAAAGTAAATCAGAAGGTTCCTCTCTACCACTTTCGCTTTGATTCTGCTCAAAAAACAAAACAAAAACAAAAAACGAAGGGAAAGACTTTATTTAAAAAGAGTTGTCAGTATAGATGCTCTCAATGGCCTTTGGGGACTCCGAATTTGCACAGAGACAGAAAGGAGCTGTTAGCTCTCTTTCTATTTCTCATCCTCCATGCAAAGTAATTGCGCCTCCCAGCTGTATGGCTCCTGACAGTCTCAAAGTGCTTACCTTCCATTACTTCCTTGGAAGCTCGTAACCAGTTTTGTGAAAAGAGCTGGGCAGGTTAGTCATGATCATCATTTCCATTTTAAAGTAGAAATGAGACAGAGAAAGGAACCGACTTACCCAGAAAGCTAGGAGACAGCTGAGCTGCCATGAAAACTTGGCCTCCTCGGCACAACTCTTGCTGCCAGAGATGTGCCTTAGTTAAGCGCCTCAGTGAAGAAAAGGGCAGTCTGTTTAATAGCTCCTCATCGACACCCTGTCACTGCTGAACTGGCAGGGAACCTAGAGTTGGCAGGGGGTGCAAGCTGCTCTCTACCTTGCTTCCTACACACCAGTTCTGAAAATCCAAAGGCTGTGTTAACCCATGTCTTCTCTCCAAGGATTAATAATCAGGACAATAACAACCACCTTTGCACCGTTAAGCCAGCCCTTTCAAAGATGTTAATCATTTACTTTTCCCAGCAACTTTAGGATGGAGGTGACATTAGCACCATTTTTAGCAACGAGGAAACGAGGGATCAGACTGGCCCGAGGATAACGAAGCTCACTACTGGTGGGGCCAGCATGGCGTGTCTCATGTCTCAGAGTTCAAATCTGCTGTGTCCCCTACCCCTTATGCATCCTGGAAATGACAGGAAATTAGGAGCCTTATCCTTTGTATTAGGGCTGTTGCCCAGGTCAGAATTAAAATGAAGAGAAAACCTGAGTTTGCCTCTTTTTTTTTTTTTACCACTAAGCCACTGTTCTTTCACAGACTTGCATAGGTAACCAACTCCCTCCCTTTCACCTAATTTTTATTGGGCAAAGAATGCCTGTGAAAATTGTAAGTGTAATAAGTAAGGAAAAGAAAAATATCTCCGCTTTCCTCATTGTTGTGCTTGGAGTACATTCATGTCAAGTTTACAAAAATCTCTGTAAAATAAGAATTAGGTTTCTGGAAATTAATTTCATATTGAAACATACCTCAAAATCCTCGGAGAACCCATGCTGGTTATTAGAATAGAGCTCACCAATGTGTTTCACAAACTGTTTGACAGGAATGGCTTCCATGTCATCTGTGGGAATAAAATGGTATTCAGAGTCACACAGAATACTTCCACAGAACAAGTAACACAGACAAGGGATTACTGAAGACAAATATTTGATTTTTGGAAGGAGTCGTTATAATTGTATCACCTGAAATAGATGTCGTCAAGAAAATTATCAGGATTTATTTTACATGAGGATCTCAATTATGATTTTGAATACCTATAAGCTAGGTTAAATACAGTTTTTAAAAAAGGCACTTTGCAAAGAATTACCTTTTTTAATATTCAAGGCAGTTTACATATTTAAATTAATCACACTCAACTAAAAGTCTGATTTTATCAAGGGTACCTATTTGTCAAGAAATTTTATCACAACCTAGGGTTTCTTTATTTTAAATTGCTATTCAGTGGGGTCTAGCTTGAAGTTGGAGCAATTAAGTTCTATCTCCAATCTTTGAAATCTATGCAATTTTTATACACAATTAAAGATAGATGCCATTGTAGAAGCTGACTTTGGGTACAATGCCATCTATGTTTAACTGTTCAAAATCTGAGTTCAAGACAGCTGTGTGTACACGATGCCAAATAATCAGTTTGGCTGAATTAACTGGATTTTTTTTGTGTGTGTGTTGACAGAATAGGTATAGATTCAGGAAGATTCCACATTCCCATTTACTGTAGGGTCACTTAACAAGTATGTTTTCAGTTCATGAGCCCTCAGTATGTTTTAAGCTGATTTACCCAGATCCAATCTGAAACTTGAATAGTGCTGTAAAACTGCCACACCCCACTAACGGGAGCTCCCCAAGCTCTTCCCTCTCTTCTTCCCCCGACCCTCCCCCACAAATATTTCCTTTTAAAAATACTCCGCTGAATTTGAGATAAACAACAGACATGACATTTACTTTATTCAGAGTGAAAGATCTTTGGCAAACGCACAAACATCTAAACTGCCACAGATGCTTTTCTTAGCAAAGGGTATGAAGATCTGTATGTGTAAATGAGGTCCTACTTTGGCAAGAATGGTATAGATCCAGGCCTGACAATCTGATTTCTCTTCATCTGGTGACAGTTAACATTGACTATGTCATTCCTTCTCTACTTTCTTTCGAGAGAGCAAAGCTCTAGGGTGGCTTTTTGCATCTATTGACATTTCAAACTTGAATCATTCTTAAGCGGAAAATAGCATCTCTTATACTTTGTTTAAGGAAGGTGATTTATATGTTCATAATCCTAGCTGCTTAGCATAGAAATGTTACTTATCAAATAAGTGGTGCTCTGTAAGCACAAATTCTTTCTGTGTGAACAATTAAAGACCTAATCATTTTAATAGGCCACCTTATGAAAAAAAATTGCCAAGTTATTTACAAATATTTCAGGGTTGAAGATATTCATGAATATGCAATCATTTTGCACGCCCAAGAAATCTATAGCTCCATAATGATGTAACCAGCATTAACAAAGTAAGCAGAGCCAAAATGTTTCCCCAGAATATTTAGCAGAATGCACAGTTCAAGAAAAATTTCCAAAATTATCTGATTAGTTCACTTAAAATGTTCATAAGTAAGCAAATTCTAAAATAATTATCAAGTGGCAAAGAAATTATTTTAAGCTGAGGAAAGGGGTAACATGTGCAATGTTGGAGAGTCTCTAAAATATTAACCCAAGAATAAACACATCTTCAGACAGAGGCAAAATCAGTGAGATGGGACAGAACCTAGCCCCACAAACACTCCAGTATATAGACTGCAGCATTTCTCTCCTATTTATTTTGAAAGACTCAACATTGTTTCCAAGGGCAGAGTGACATCATTACCAGTGTTCACAGTTTGAGGACAACATTCCACAGTGACAGTCTAGAATTGTAGATTCTTAATAGTTACGCAGCCATGATTAAGCAGACAAACTCTAGTTCAAAGTAACAAAAAACCTGTCAGCTTTAGAGCTAATTTACTCTACAAGGTACAAACCACAGCATTTTAAACGGTCTACCTAAAGTCATTTAAAAAATGCTTTTATGTTAACAACTTATTATTTTTTCCTGCACAGTGCTCAACTATAATACCCCAGCTAATGCCATACGTGCCCACAAACCAGTCTGCCTGCTACCCCGTGGCCAGAAGCAGCAAAAAATCCAACAGAGCTCAGTGTGATAATCATGGCAATAACTGACTCACGAGGCTCTCCAGTTTGCTTCTTTATCCAAAGAAGTCTAACTGTACCCCTCCAGGTTTCCAGGCACCACCAGTAACATCATAAAACTGCCAGCCAGACACACACACAGACACAGACACACACACACACACACACACACACACACACACTGTACTGACCACCATCAGCTACCCAGATAACACATTATTTGTCTTTTAATCAAGACAAATGAAACTAAGGGGTCATAAATCTTTTTTTCCTCAATATTAAGATGAATATAAGGCTATGACTAATTACAAGTCCTAATAGTTTTCCTCATATAGTTTTTCTATTAAATTTCTTTCAACATGAGCCAGATAATTATAAAATTGCTGTGTCTCGCAGAGGGCCAAGCAATTAGGACATCCTCATAGACCTGAGCTGCTCCATTTTTATGTGGAAAGACCCTGTGTTATAGGAAGATATCTATCTGTAAGATGTTATTTGTACCTAAACATCTGAGTTTCATTAATGAATGCAGAGAATATTAGCAGCGTAACTGTGGACCAGGCACTTTCTATGCCCTTTTATGTACATTATTAACATGTATTATTTTCATCCTCATCTTACAGTTAAGAAAACAAAATCAGAAAGATTAACTGAAGGCTGGAGTATGGCAGTGAAAGCTGGCCACAGACCCAAGGTAAACAGTGCTCTGACTCGAAGAGAATGGATATCGTCTGGGCACAGTGACTGGGAAACCACTGGACGAGGCATTTACTGAGGCCCTAGGACTCAGCCAGCTATTAGGGACATCGTCTCTGCCCTTAACATTTGGGTCGGAGCAGTGATGGACATAAGAAGGTGAGTGCCAGGAAAGTACGTAATTACACGTTGAAGACTACACAGGCCATAAAAGGGACAGATTTGATGACTTAGGTTGAGACTAAATGTCACTCATGTAATAGTGATGGGGGAGAAATATACAGATAAAAGGTGTGCTGGAATCCAAGTGAAGATGTTTTCACTAACTGCAGGTTAGATGGGAGATTGTTATGGTATGACGGAAACGGTGTGGTGATCGAGTTGGTATAATGAGAAGAGAGCTACCGTTTATTAAGCCCTTACTGGTTGCCTGGGACTGTGTTAAATACTTTTCATACATTTATCTTCACAAGAACTAGATAAAGCAGCCATTGCCACCCTCATATTACACATAAGGAAACTGAGGGAACTTGTCCAATGCAACCCAATCACGAAGTGGCAGAGCTGAGGTCTGAATCCTGGTGTTCTGAACCCACAGCCTGTGCACCGTCGTTGGTGGGAAGCTGTCTTCATTCTCAAGGAAAAGCAAGCATTCTGAGGATCGCAGTTAATTTAATGAAATGTTACTTTATAATTTTGTGCCAAAAATGTTACTTAAAAGAATTTTCCCATAACAAAGGTTTAAATTAGGCAAAAGTGGGACCACTGCTGTTAGCACTAAATCACCCCATTAAAATGTTTGCCTTAGCTGTGTGAATCAGCTCTTGAAAAGTGGGCTTGTTATTAAATAATATTATTTATATTCTATTCCAAGATGGTAGCCTTTTGTGGTTGGAATTCAGTTCCGTAGGTCAAAGGATTTTTATTTTGGCCCATCTGCAACAAAACGTCCTTATGTACCACTTCTGATGAAGCCTAAAATTAGTCTCTGGTTTGTAGGTTCCCAAAGCAGAACATTAGAAGTGGGGGGGGAAGGGGGGGAGAGGAGGGCGGTGAACGTCCACTGAGAAGAAAGTATCAAAGCTGAGAGAGTCTAAGGAGCAAAGAAAAAGAGCTGAATAATGTAGACCGCAACTGCAACACTGCAGGAAATAAGGAAAAATGCATTTGAACATAAAAATGCATTTGAACAAACTCTGTGGTTATGTGTGTTTGTACTTGCATTTCCCACCATTGGAGGGAAATCTCCCATACTTTGTCTATGCTTCTAACCTACTTGCATGTACTAAACTTGCTATCTCTTCATCTTAAGGAATAACAGATAAACAAAAATGGAAAAACTTAGCTTTCTTGTCTGCAATTTTGGGTTTTGATATTCGAAAGGAAAAATCAACAGCCGAGGCTGCCCCTGAAAAGCACCACAGGGAGGCACTGCCGAGGGCCCAGCCCAGGGTCCAGCCCAGGACATTGCTCTACGGTAGGTTCTGGCCTGTACTCAGTAAAATTGTGTAGCTGTTACTCTACCAGCCTCCGGTGATGAGGCTCTTCCTGTGTCTTAGGCACCAGAGGCAAAGGTGTGAATGGAAAAGCCAGCGCTAGACTGCCTGGCGATGTGACTTCACCTCTCTGTGACTCCTCATCTGTAAAACAGGAATAGTAGCAGTGCCTGATTCACGAAGTGTTATGGAAAGTAAACTAGGTAACATGAATACTTATAAGAGTGCCTGACATTTAGTAAATGTGTAATAACTGTGCTTACCATTAGGTGCTAACTGCTTTACATGTATGACCCTATGACCTAGGGGTTGTCATTACCTCCATTTCATAGATGGGAAAACTGGCTAAGAGAGACCACGTAACTTGGCAAGGTCCACTGTCATTATCAAGTGGGGCTAGGCTGACTCCAGAGCTGGCTTCTTCCACCTTATGTGACCTCTCTAGACCTTAAATTGAACATTCATGGTTAGAGAGGGCAGAGAACCATGTAATACATTTTAAAGAACCTTTCCAACAGGAAGGGCTGAAATGAATCACTTTGGCTTTAAGGGTAAGCGTCAGATACCCAGTTACCTGGAAAACTCACACTGGCATTCTGGTCACCTTGACGATGCCAGATAAAAAGTATTCTAGTATTTACCTTCCTACCAGGATGCTTAGTGGCCTGCGTTGACTGGCTTAAGGTCTGTTTAAAAAATACCCCTGCTTGCTTACTCTGGCAGTGTGTGGGTACACATATAATTACCATTACGATTCCAGAGGGCCTTAAATCACTCACTCTGTGACCAATCTCTAAATTTCATTTAACCCATAGCAATTACCTCAACCATATTCTAAATTCCAACCAAATCTGTCCATGATCAAGGAGAACACACAAAGTCACAGTACAATACTTGGCAGAAGTCAATCCTGCTCAGACCTTCTCCCACAACCATAGCCATGACTGGGCTGTGGTTATCAGATACTGATAACCACTCCTCTAGTGGACAGACCTCGATTTTAGGAACTCAGTCCCCTTCTTGTCTGCCTTCTCAGCCTCCAAGGACAAGCTCAGGCCTCTCTCCATGCTTGGTAATACCTCTGTGGCAACTTAGGAAGATAAAGCAAATATGAACTAAAAGAACATTATCGACGTGTTAGCTCCTGAGTTAGGACACAACAAATAGATTTTTGTCCAGACTCTTAGGATGCAAGCAGTGTTGTGGAGATTGGAACATTTTATTTCCTGCCATAAAAAGAAATATCTTTTCATTTATGACACAATGAAGTCAATAAAGAAAGGGCTTCATTATAGTCAAAAGACCAATGAATCTCCTTTGGAGATAATCTCTGTATAAATAAAATATGCCAACAAGGTTGGTTTAATCCCAAGGGTTTTAAACTGCATGTTTAAAACCCTTTTATATGCTGGCACCCTGCTGAAGCCAGTGACCTTCCAATTATTAAGATGTATTTTAACTGCTGGGAAGGCATGAATCATTTCTGGATTTCTAAGCTACTGGTTAGCAGCAACATTTTGTTTTGTAATGCTCTTATTAGAAAATTATATTTTCTAATTTCCAGAGAAAAGCATTTATAAGAACATCTGTGTTTAACAATGTGTACACTTGGAAAAGCCCTTTCAACATTCTCTATAAACAGGTTAATTTCATCAGCTAAGTTCTGATTTTAAAAAGCTATATATAATGAAAGTCTAAAAGAATAACATAATACAGTGAATATACTTTGTAGGTGACATAGGTACATAAAGCTTCATTAATAACTGCAATGAAAATATTCAAGTTTGTTGTTTCACAAGAATATCCCGAGGTTGCAAACACTAGATTTTAAGAGTACTTGCAGATGTTCAGAATAATATGGATGTCAAAGGACAGAAATTTGTGACCACTTCAGTATCTTAGAAGATGGGATGCTTATGAGGGGACTGCCAGCTAGATTATTACATTCAGATATGTTCTAGCCTCACACACTAAAAATGAGAAACCAGTAACCATGGAACATTTGATTGTGAAAAACCGTTAATGAAAAATGAAAGAGCCAAAGCCCCTTTCATTCTCCTACAGAAATCACAGTTTAACTTATCTGGGGGGCTGGCAAGGGGGGCAGAACTCTTTCCTCATATATTGTACAGAGAGCTGGCACTGTAGTTCAAACTTTTTGTGATGTCCCTTCTACAGAGATTGGACCCTAACCTCAAAAGCATTTCTTTCATGTTGGATAAATACTCTTGCATTATGAGTTTTCTAATGTGGCTAATTAACCTCAGCCACCATATTCCATCTTGAGCATTTCCACATTTTACATAAGTGCGGGTGACACCAGAGAAAAAAGTCTTTATTCTTACAAGACTGTGTTCCTATAGTGAATCAGAAGAACACACTGAAGAGTCTAAATTCCTAAATTTGTTAAAATTAGTAAAATTGATTAACTCAAGATTCCTCAAAAATACCTATAAACTACTGTCTCCAAATGCTGACTATCAAAAGGTTAGGAAAGCTTTTCTTAACGATTTGCCTGTTTTGTATTACTTTTCTAAAGTCAGCATAACTTACTGATTCTACTTATGCTTTGGGATTTAAAGACCTGAGCTATTTATTTATGAATTTTAACCACAGCAGAATCATCCAAAAGTTGCTGATTTAGTGTCTAAATTTATTCAACGTGTTTGTGAATTGCTCCTTAAGACAGTTAAATCACACAGGCTTATTTTTGCATAGGGAATAGGAGTATTGGTAGACTGAGTCTTTTCCTTAGGCAGGAAGAGAAAAAAAATGACTAGAAAACAAAGGTAAGAGATTTTTTTGATACGGAGGAAACTTCAACAGAAAAATGATGAAACACTCTCTAGGAAGATGAAGGAGAATTTAATGCAGAAGCAAATGGTCAGTGCTAGTGAAAGAAGACAGTAATGATAAAGAGCAACTCAGAAAAAAACTGAAGAGAATATTCACATTTTGAATTTGAATTCAAATTGCCTGATTTAATGAAGCAATACCCAAATGAAGAGCCTGAAGACGAGCTTTGAGAACTGTCAGAGCAGCATGCCAAGAGGTGGCAGAGCCATTTCTAAGCATCTGCGCTTTGAAGTCACACACAGAATTCCAATGCTCGCTTCACCATTTATCTATGCAACCTCAGGCAAGTTACATAATGGTTCTGAGCCTCAGTTTCTTCATCTGTAAAATGGAAAGGTCAATCGCACCAGTCTCTATAAAATTGTCGTTGGTAAATGCTCAGTAGATGGTGATGATGATGGTTTTTTAAAAAAATTTCATTGTAAAGGAAGTTCTAGGAACGGAATATATTATACATTTTACAATGCTGACCCAGGAGCTCTGTTTAACAACAGTTTGGTACCTGAATTTTCCACCTCACCCTGTTGCACACATTTTTAACCAGTATAATGCTTCAGTTTATTAGTAGTTGTCTGGAGATATCTTTTTTTTAATCTATTATAGAAAATGAGCTTAAGTGATAAAATAAGTTGATTAATCTGGGACCCAGTAGTCTTATTATTAGGTTTTGAACAACGATAATATATAACTAAAATCCAATGGGCAGAATAAGTATTCCGTATGAGCTGGATAAATATCCTGTTCGTTTTAGAAATAAGAACAATTAGTTAATTCCTAAGGTAAATCATTTGAAATGATCCCAAGGAGGTGTCCACTAAAAAAATTTTGTGTTAAGTTTTAACAGAGTGAAAAGAACAAATCTATTAAAAATTGTTTTTCTTATAATGAATTTTCTTACACAAGGCACAGCTTGTACTGTAATAACTAGAAGAGACCATAATAATAAAGAGAATAATAGATTGTTAAAGTGCTTCATAAATGACAGTATTTTATAAATGTAACTATTAAACAGGATGGTGGAGTTTTAAGAAAAATAAGAAATTGTCATCATGTTGAAAATTCTTTAAAGGTCATGTAGGGTATCTCCTTCCCAGTTAAGGGTGAAATAAGTTTATCTAGGCATCTCTTCATAGTCAGATAAGGCTAAACTACTTGTCAAGGATGCATCTACTATGCCAAGTGAGGCACAACTGCGTACCATGGATTTCTTAGTCAGTGGAGAATTTGAAGACATTTTCATTGCATGTACCAGTGAGCAAGAATTAGGAGAAAGTCACATTAAAAGAAAGGCCTTCGGGTTGCTGAGTATTTCATTTAACATCGAAAAGCATTTCTGGTCTAAGCTTCCTACTCACAGGTGTGGCAAGGCAGGTACGATCGCTGGCATTTTCTGAGAGTTCTGGTGAATGGCGAGTCCTAGAGCCCAGGTCAAAGAGAGTGGCCCACCCAGCCAGGCACATCCAGTAGATGTGGTTCAGGGTTAGGGATAGTCTTAACCTGAGGACCCTGCCATGCTTGTTTCCAGGGCTGCAGGATGAACAATATGAACAGTACTGTGATTTGGGAAGGCAAGCTTCAACAGCTGACACTGCTGGCTTACGTTATGGTTTCCAAAGTGCTTTCACACACATCATGCCACGTGATTTCTAAAGCTGCCTCACGTGCAACTCGGGCAGACATCCTGCCCCTTTACAGATTCTGAAAATAAGGCTTAGAGAGGCCAAGTCATTGACCAAAGGTTTCATGGTAAATACAGGGCGAGATCCTAGGTTTTCTGACTCCTAATCCAGTAGGAAAATAAAATAAAAACTGAGACCAGCGAAAGAGTATCTCACCATTTAACCTTTTAAAATGGATTTCAACTGCCCAGCTACCCAATCTGCTTTGTTTGTCAGATGAATTAGTTCAGAGAGAGGGGCTCCCAGGCATTTCCCAGAGGTCAACAAAGATTCTAGGTGATGCAAGAGGAAAATGATTACACATGTGGTATTGCACAAATCTAGTACATTCGACAAAACTGCTTATTCTATGAGGATGGAAGACTGATGATTCCTTTTCTGCTTCTTCTCCTCTCAAAGGCAAGAGTGCAGTTTCCTCTACCACGAATTAAGGGAAACGGTTAGTAGAAAGGACACAGTAACACACCTGTTCTGTCTGTATGGGAATCATTTAGTGGTCACAAAATAATCCAATGAGAACTAAATCGAAGACTTTTCTGTAACCCTTTTGTTTCTGTGTGACAAGCATTCCTAAGAGAAGCTAACCAGATGGGGAAAACAAGGCCAATTCCAGCAACACCTAATGACTTAACAGGTACAGACACATAAAGGGCCAAAGAAGACCCCAATGAAAATGCACCTAGTGATTTGCAAACAACAGAAGCATTCCCTCCGGTCCTCAGAGAATGACTGTACTGCTGAGCTTCACAGCCATGGCCTTTTAGGAACTTTCAGGAAGGTTTTCTGACATTCATTCATATTCTCTCTCTCTCTCTCTCTCTCTCTCTCTCTCTCTCTGTCTCTCTCTCTCCCTGTCCCTCTCTCTACCCCATCCCCCCACCCCCCATCTTTTACCAAGTTAAAGAATACCTGCTATGTGCCAGGTATTATTCTAGAACTAAGGAGACACCCCTTTTCCTTTATGAAACTCTCGTTCTAGTGTGTAGACACCACAAACAAACAAGTATAATATACGGTATATAAGACAGTGAAAACTGTTCTGGAGAATGAGGCTGACCAGTGGGATGGCCCTACAGTAAAAGTAGAACCTCTGTTTACAAAATAATAATTAATGTCAAGAGGGTGGAGATATAAGATATTTAAAGATAGGTACTTACAAGCACATAATGAAACGCAGAGGAAGAAATTCAAATTGGGCAAAAAGGGAGGGACACCAAATAAACATGGTGGGGGCCACCTTCAAACCCCACAGCCTATCTGTCACAACTAAGCTGCTGCTGAACTTCTAAGTGGCTACGGCATTTGCTGGGATTTACTGCAGTGCATCCCACCAATCCTTACTCCTACCGTTAACCGACTGTTCTACTTTCTTATTAAACGACAAATGAAATATACACTAAACCAAGAACATATCCCTAGACATCCACACAGACATCATAGGAACCAGAACTTCCAACTCTAACATGAATTATTTTCAGAGTAAGGAATCATAGGAGAGAACTCACTTTAAAAAGATGTGCTGCAAATTGTGATTTTTTAAAAAAAGCAAGCACAAATTGCCTATCAAAATGGAATTTAGTCTAAGTAGACTGCAAATATGTAAGCATGTGTTCTCCCTTTTTCTTTTACTGTTACTTCCCTCCCTTGCATGGATTAAGTCAGTTATTTGTTCCTCTTAAAGAGGATTTCATTACTTTGCAGATATGTAAAGGAGCAAAGATTTAATTAAATTACCCTTAGCTAAGGATCTCTTAAACTGAGCAAGCTTTAAAAGGCTATACAAATATTTTGTCATGGCTGTCACATACAACTGAGAACAAAAGAGAAAAACAATTAGTCCACTGGAGAAATAAGAGGAGCGTCTTAACTTACCCGGAATAGGAATAATAGGAATACTTTCATTGGGGACCACCCGAGGTGAACTGCTATCTTCCACATAGAAATGAGCTGTCTGAAAACATTTTCTGTGTAGGAAAGAGAAAACATGCAAACAGTGAGACCACAGAAACACACTTTGTTTGAGTTCATCATTTTTCAATTCTTCCTTCACAGATTTCCCCAGCTTTAAATATCACACAGCACTGAGTAACAAAGTAACAAGATACAAGGACAACATTCAGCCTATACCAAGAACCCCACATAGCTGAAGAAGACCCGTTTTTATTTTATTTATTATACCACACCTATCGTGATAGTCAAATGGGAAAGGCTCAGTAATGAACCACTCAAATACATGAAAATTTGGCACGGACAGAGTAAACTTGCTGCACAAACTGCTAGGATTTACCCCCTTTAATATTTCTAAATTTGACGTTACAAAGGAAGAGTTTACTATTCTAAACCCTCAGCACCAAGTTCAAAACCACACCTCGAACCCTCCCAAATGGAGTCATCAAACGGCCCAAGGACACAATAGCACCACAGTCTTAGTGCTTTGCAAAGGCCCTCAAAGCTGCACACAGCTTTTTAAGGGGGTCAGAGGGCTTCAAGGGGGCAAGCACTCAAAATCAGAGGCCCTTGCTGGACAAAATCAGAGATAAGGACCCGAGTCCCTCAAGTGTCATCTGCTTGGTTTGGTTTGGTTCTGTTTTTACCTGGACTTCAGGCAAAGCAGGGAGCAGACACTGGTCATCATAGGATAGGCAGTGAACAGAAAAGCCATCGGCAGCTCACTCAGCCTCTGCCTACTGATGCTGGCTGGCCCTGGGCTTTCCAGCACGCACGTCACTGCTCATTGCGGCCCTAATGAGCTGCCGGAAGCACAGGCTGAATATTTAATGAGGCTGCTCAGCGTGAATGGCTATTGTGACCAGAGCCGGGTCCCTGTTCATCTGGCAGAGGGGCTTCACAATAGCTGGCCCTACTGCTGGGTCTTTTAGCCAAGCAGGCGGCATCCTTCTGGTGCTCTGTGACTGGGATCCATCCTTCTCTGGCGTCTCCCACCAAGCCCCATTGATACAACAGCCCAGCTTTGCCTTTTCTGTACTCCAACCACTGGAGTAAGTCAACTTTTCTTCAATGTTGTCTTTGCTCATCTAATCAAAAGTGTCCTGGGATGATTCTGTTGGGCAGACTAGGTTTCTGTGAAGCCGAAGAAAGGGGCCGGGGGGGGGGTGGGGTGGGGGGGTGGGAGGGCTGGATAAAACAACTCTCTAAAGCAAAGGGGATCTCAGCAGGAGTGGGGAGACCTCCAAGTCCTACAGATTATTCTACCTTAGCTTTGTATGGAGCTATTATAACCGCACACAATTAGAAATGGTCGCATGTCACAGTGTGAGGCATTTTTCTTTAAGCAGTGCCTATTTTCAGATGGAAAGAAGCTCTAACCAATTGTACATGTGGGCACCGCTCTAGAAGATCTGGATTGCGGCTCCATACCATTATGGGATCCGAACATAAATCACTGCCACTCTCGGCACATGGCGCGCGGGACGGCCCTTGCCGAGCACTGAACAATGATTTTTTTCTAGGAATTGCTTGGCATTTGTAATATAGATAATGAAATAAGTTGTCATCACTTGTTGTTTAGCTGCCTTTTACTAAATTTGGAAAGAACACCAGTCTGACGTAAGCTGTAAGGATATGAAATGCACAAAATGCCCTAGGGTTCTGGGGGTAACCAACCTTCTCCTGAATGTCAAATGATGGAAATCCACATGAAAAAAATGTGACTTTGATGTTTGAGGTAATAGCTTCTGTTTCTAAATTGGTCATCAAGTTTTCTACTCTTGAATTCCTCCATTTGTCCGTTCCTCCCGCCCCCCCCCCCAACTTGCACGGATTTCCAGAATGCAACCTTTAAGTTAAAACATAGGTTATAGACTTCACAGATGAGCTAGAACTTTAACTGCCCAGTGTCATAGCTAAGAAAAACTTGTTTTTGTTGAGATATTGGACCATTCAAGTATTTAGTAGCTCAAAGAAGAACTCTACAACATTGAAACAAACGTGAGCACTCCTTACAAGGTCAGACTTTAACCAGAAAACAAAACAAAACCCATGGAAAAAAACCCACAAAGAAATAAGTCTATTTCAAGACAAAAATTACTGTGCCTATCACATTTCTAAAACATAAAGCAATTAGTAAAAAAGAATAGTCACTGGCCAAGGTACTGTTACTGTCAAGTGATTTGGAAAGGATAAACTATACTGTAGCTCCCTTTTCTGGAAGAAGACAAGCACATAGCTCACCAGTCTCTCAGTTACATGTGGAGGGAAAGACTCCACATTCTCTTGGAAAAAAGCAGTGTGGATCAAAGCAAATCACACTCCAGTGCCCCATGTGCTTCTCCTTACAATGGATTTTCCCTGGAGCAAAACAGCTCTGATTGCCAGAGAAGAGCACTGCCCTGGGCCTGGAGGGCAGGCCCCACAGCTGGGAGAGGCTCCCCACAGCTGCATCTAGCTGCCCTTCACACACACAAGGGCCGGGGAGGGCAACTAGCTACAGAAGACCTTTGGGGGAAATGTCTTCCCTAAGAATAAAGGTTTCAGTGGACTCAGCACACATTTGTTCAGCACCCACTGCACAGCAGGGGGTGTGCAGATAACACATTCAACACATTCTCTACAATCGCCCAGAAGTCTTAAAACCATTCCGTAAGGCTGGCTTAAGCATTCCAGTAATTTAGAAAGAATTACCTACATAATACACGATCTCTGCAGAAAAATTAAGAAGTACAAATTAACAATAAGAAAAAAAATCCACTAAAATTACCCCAAATCCTCTTCATAGTGATCATTAACATTTTGGGATGTTTTCTGTCATGCTTTTCCTCATTCACTGTTCCTGGATCGCTGATGATGAGGGGCTGGGACCAGACTGATAAATAAGACAGACAAGGTCCCTGCCTCATGGTGCTTATGTTCGTTTTCTCTCTCTCTCTCTCTCTCTCTCTCTCTCTCTCCCCCCCCCCATACACACACACAAATGCACACACACACACCCCAGTAAATTTCAGTCAAGCAGTGGTTATTAACCAGCAGTGTATATCTCTTTGGATTGGAGAACTTTTAAAATACTCATGCTGCATGAGCCCCATTCCTGGTGATTCTATCTGACCAGGTCCTGGGGTGGGTGGTGGGTGGGTAAGGGTTGTCACAGGCCTGTGTATTCTAGAAAATCTCCCCTGAGGATTGTGGTGTGGACTGTCCTGATTAAGGAGCACTGTGATACAAGAGAAATGGTCCCTGAGAGTCTACAGTACTTTTCACTAGGGAAGCCACTAAAGAAGAAAAAAAGAATCTTGAACGGCAGGTACCATAAAATGACCATAAAATTAAGACTCCAGAATTTATAGGGCCCACATGCGATAGGAATCAGTGGCAAGTACGTATTCAAGGATGTTACCATAATCATCTCAAAAAGGGAAAGAAAAAACTGTACTGCACATACTTTGAACAGTTTTCTGTTCCATTTCTGTTACAACCTCGATTATCGGAAATAGGATGGAATTCTCTCAAATGGAGCAGTGTTCTGCCACCCATATTGAATAAAAGTTTTTTCTCAGATCACAGAAAAAATTTAGATTTCTCAAATGAAAGATTTTCCTCTTAAAGCTACCCTTGAGAGCTTGTTTGGAGGTTCTAGCAGGGGAGCGCAGCTACTCGTATACCCTTGACCGAGAAGACGGTCCTCTCCTCTATCGGGGAAGGTCGTCCTCTTCGACCGAGCGCGCAGCTTCGGGAGGGACGCACATGGATCGGTGAGGGAGGAAGGGGACACCCACCTAGCCAGCCAGATCAGCCGAATCAACCCTGGTGATCAATGGGGTGACAGATGTCGCAGCCAGATCGCCCTCACATCCAAAGCTACCCTTTAAACCACCTTTGTGGACTGCTCTACGTGTCTGCCAGTGAAATAAATTTTTGTCTCTATGAAGGAATTGAATTTGTCATATTTACTTCACTATTAAGTAGTTCATGATGTTCTGATGTCCTTAACTCCAAGGGTCCTGCCACTTGAACACATTTGAAAACCCATGAGTTAGACGGCAAAAGACTACCCCACGAAGTACCAAGACAGACCTACATTAAATTCATTGAACACTCCCAGACGGAACCAAAAAAGACACAGCCCAGTTTGCACGAGAATTTTTCCTCAATTCAGACTCAGTGGGTATATGGGCCAGAATGAAATGGCAGATGTGAATCTGTTAGTTCCTGACTTGGTAGCAACTCTCATATACATGCCTGTCACAGAGTAAGCAGTAAGTAAGCATCTCGCTGTTCTAAATGTGAGCTGACTGTTTAATAAACATATGCTTTTTTTTTTTTCCATACAACCCAGCCCCTAACCTAATAATGTGTTGGCCATCTTTGGTCAAGCCAAATGCTCCTGGTGCTTGACCAAAGATGGCCAACACATTATTAGGTTGGTGCAAAAGTAACTGCGGTTTTTGCAATTGTTTTTAATCTTTTAAACCACAATTACTTTTGCACCAACCTAATAAATCTATGTGCATCTCACGGGAAGCTCTAAGCAAAAATTTAAACAAGCTTTCTATGTTACTCTCCATTCATCCATCCCTTTTTAGAAAACCACCATGGACTCAGTATTTTAAGATTTCTAAGAAAGATTTGATTGGAAGTCAAGAGGGTCAGGTGTGATATCCTGTCCAATAGCTGATCAAATTAATGTGGGTTGTGGTACTAGCTCTGTGGTCTCAAGTCTGCACCTCATGGCCCATGGCCCAGGCCTGGATGGTGCTGGAGGGCTTGTGGTAGGAATGGGCGTGGATGGATCAGTCTGGCTTCTGAAAAGCCCATGGACACTTTATACTTACAATCACGAAGATTTGGTCTTGGACTGAAATTTCTAAAAATAACTTTTCTTTCTTTCAGATAAGGGAGATATTTTGACGAGAGAGACTTTTTGAAAAATCAAAAATTCTACACTTGAGAAAGCATAGCACATGCCAGACAGACTACATCTTCTAGTCGGGGATGCAGTAAACATTGACCAGCATTAGTAAAGCCACCAACGTCAATTCCCTGAGCTCCGCACTGAAACACACACACTGCCAGCACATGACAGGCTTGGTGTGTGTAACTGGCCCTCTTGACTAATGAAACACACACACACACACACACGCACACAACCTCTGCAGCTGCTCTGACAGTGCTTTCTAAGTATTAGTAAATACTCAAGTTACAGAGGCTTAATAGTCAAACAAAATATAGCAAATGAAAAAGATAAGCAGGAATCTCTCGATTCTCCATCTCCACTCCTCTTTTCCTTCCAGGAATCTGACACACTCCTAAGGCAGAGCCCCCAGAATGACCAAACTTCTGCAGAAGGGTTTTCCTCACGCTGCTCCAGTTTTTCCAGGAACCTGCTTAGCTCACTTCCGACATGTCCTAACAACTTTCTTCCTTCTACTTCTTCCTCCCCTCTGACAAGAATCTGGGAATAATTTAGGTGACTGATACTTTTCAAAAGCAAAGTACTGTTTTTGAGCCTCGAAAGACTGAATACTGGGAATGTCCAGAATTCTACTCAGCATTGCTGTGTATCAAAAAAGCCCCTCAAAGGCAGCATCCAGTCCCGATTACAGGAGAGATGTGTCAGGTCAACAGATATCGGGGTCAGAATGTACATCCCTTTGACAAGCTTGAGCTGTCACACTGTCCTCACCCAGGGTCCTCGGCTTACAACAACACCACCACCTTCAGTGTCTATGACCGCTGGGGCAAGGGCGGGGGCAGGGCCACAGCACAATGTCTAGACTCCTGTGAAAACCTGTGATTATAAAACAATCAAGTGTTGATATATAGGGATTAGAAACCAAGTCACTGTCTTCAAATTAAGCTCAATGGTTTTATAATCACATTAGAGTGACAAGGAGTTTGTCAGCAGTGTGCAGTTTCAATTGCTAATTGCAGACTAGAACAGGGCAGTTGGCTGAGCTGCTGTTGAATATTAATTAAGCAATCTTAACTGATTTATATACTGCCCTCATTGAAATTTACAGTGGCACGCCTGCTAATAAATCCCACTTATTCTCCTGCTGTCAAGTATAGAAATCACATTAATATTTACTTTTGTAAATGGAGCTGTTGTAGTAAACCATGTATGAATAAGAGCCACTTATAAATAGAAGTTGGAAACATTCACATGCCTTCAAGGAAGATGATTGAGAGTGGTGTTAAAAAGAATGTGGAGATTGATTTATTAGGGCAAAATGTTTTGAGAAATTGAAGTGGCAAAGACAACAATAGGAGGAAAAGGCTGTGGGTGTTGTCGGGCTTTCCCTCAAAGAGGAGTGTCTGTGTGAAATAACTGAGGGGTCCCCCTTGGAAAAGAGCCCACTGTAAGTTCTGAATTGAGTTTTTTTATGTGCAACCACTCGCTGTCAAGTTTCCTTTGCTGTTGGTTAAGTGATTCTATTTGTAAAACTCAGATTGTACTCACAGCATCTTTTCAGGAAGGGTTCATCTAGAAAGAAAAATCCAGATTCGAGCCTCTCATTTACATATTACCCAAACATAAAAAAGACATGTGATCTGACAGATGTGAATGTACTTTTGGGGATAATCAAATGGCTATTTGGAGGGCGATTCTGGAAATCCTGGGACATATGGTTGTCATACCTTGGATCATTGGGCTTGTCGGATGTGAGGGGATGAAGGGAAGAAGGGAAGAAAGAGCAAACAAAATTACATTGGAGATGTATGCAGTGTGAGAGAGAATATAGATATTAAACCAGGAGAAAACATTTCAAAATATTTTGGATCTCACATGAGTAGGAGCGATGTCCTATTCAACTCTTGTTACAGCTGGAACTGACAAAAATCTGATGTCTGCAATGAAAATTTTACTGGAGGATATAAACTGCCTGCAATTCACATCTTAGGAAAGTGGGAGAAAATTAACAAATTATATACACAAAAGTTGTCTCAAGGCAGCATACGCTCTTGCTAAGCATTAAGTTTGCCAAGAAATCCTTGCAGGCACCTACAAAGAACTGAAATGCTCGCAGTAATTTCTAGGAGCTAGGAGAGCAAAGTTCATTTCATGAACCACATTTTAACAAGACCAAGAACCTGAACAGGGCAATTTTTAGGTGACAGCTGGCTTTAAGAAGTGAGCTCGGAGCAGCACCTCCCAATGCTCCCAGCTGTTACCCAGGAAAGGTGGCTTGAAGTCAGGGCTTTGAGGTGGCTGTTTCACACTTAGTGAAGATGCTGGCCTGGAATGTTCTGAATTTCTGCACCAAGGCTTGAGGGCCTCTCCAGCTCATCTTGCCTCTGTTTGAGGGCACTGACACAATCCCCCGCTGATTGGAGAGATAAATGGGGACACAATGGTCCCACTCGTTTTGGGCAGGAGATAGGAAATGGAAACTCACATTTTATTTATAGCACATATGACTGAGTACCTTATCGTAAAATGGTCTGGTAAAAAGCTTTTGGCAATGTGGGGACAGAGTCCCAGAGAGCAGTTTCCAGGCTCTCGGCCTCACGTGGAAAGGTGCTGACTTGGGTAGTAGATGGCCGCCAGCTGTGGCTAGTTGGCCGTCAGCTGTAACCAGTTAGCCAATTAGCCCCTGACATAACTGCCGCGGCTGTGCTGGTTGGTCATTCAGTTGGTTGGCAGAGAAGCGGACAGCAGGTTGCAGGTCGTGTGGATCCAGCCTCCAGTGAGACCATAGTGGTATGATTCCCCTATCTATGGCTCTGAGGGTGTTCCTCTTTGGCCTAGCCATATCCTGCGTTCTTATGTGGAGAGCGGGACCAGAGACCATGCAGGCCGCCTCGCACAGTGAGCAGGGTCGACCGCACGACAGGCACCTACTTATTTCATTAACATACAGACTTAAATAAGTCCGACTTTTGCCTTGAATGTTATTTTAAGGCTCTAGTGAGGTATTAAGTGCCTCTTCACTACATAGCCCCAGATTGTAGTACTTTTTAAATACTTGGGACATGGGGGGTGGGGGAGAGTTAATTCAGACATCACTCTATCAACCAGGTGAAATTCCAAATGATTTAAGACATTAATAATAAAATTTGAAACCATAAAAGAAAGAGTAACCTCAGAACAGAGAAAGACTTTCTAATGATGATTCAAAATCCAGAAACCAGAAAAGAAATTTATGGGTAAGTTTGCTTCTATAAAAGCAGCAGCATAAACATATGTAAAAGGCAAATCATAGATTAGCAACAAATTTTTGGAATCTATGTTGTTGACAAGGGATGTCTCTGTTGATTACAAAAAGACCAACAATGCAAAGGGAAGAACGAACAAAAGATCTGAACAGTTTACAGCAAAATACAAATGACAAACACATCAGAGATGCTCTACTGTACTTGTAAGAGCAAACACATTAAAACTACACTAAGACACCATTTTAATTCACCTGAGGTTAGCAAAAACACCGAAATTTGACAACACAGTGTGCTGGGGAAGCTATAGGGAAATAAACCATGCTCCTGCATAGCTGATAGAAACCCACTGGGGAGGGCAATGTGGCACCATCAATCAAAATTAAAATGCGTGGAGCTTGTGATACCACCCATTTCTTGAATTTATCCTACAGACAGACTTATCTACTTGAAAATGACACATAAAGGTATTCACCACTGTATAGTTTATAATAACGAAAGACTGGGAACAACCAAAATGAAAGCCACAGGGGGCTGGTTAAGTAAATAACAACACATCTATACAGAGGAATACCATGCTGCTGTAAGAAAGAATGAGGAAATTACGTATGCATAGAGAAAAATCATGTTAAGTGAAAAAAGCAAGGTTTCTGATAGTGTATACAGCATTGTACTGTGTAAAGGGAGGTAAGGGGACACAGACTCGTATTTGCACGTGTACACACATAACAATGTCTGGAAGAACACAGAGCAAACTAGTTGTGGTGGTTACCTATTTGCCAGGAGGTAGGGAGCAGGGTGGGTGGGTGATGGAATGGAGATCTACGGATATACATAATTTGAAACTTTTCAATTTTTGAGCCGTGTCAAGTATTACCTATTCAAAACTTAAATCAACAACTTTTTTGCAAAATTAAATATGTGGGTTTGATTTTAACTGTTTTTTTCTTGTCTTTTCTGGGGGGATAATCAACTACAACTTTTTGCAGCCATCATCTTGCTTTTAGCGATTCTGCACAGACCCCCTCCCGTGGTGGGAGAGGGCTGTTTCAGAGAAGTGAGGTTAGACAAAGCGGCAAATGAGACACGGTCTGTAAATGCCCGTGCATAGGCTTTGCAACAGCTGTTTTTAATGTTTGGAGGGGTGCTATTTAGGCAGCTTTTGGGGCTTTTCTCTTGATTCCCTGCCACATTTTGGATGGAGATGCAGGCCACGAGAGGAGAGAAAAGGAAAATGGACAGAAAGAGGCAAAGGTGGGAGATGAGAGGCTGATTTTCCCTCATGCACTCCAGCCTCCCCAAGCAGCCTGGTGGAGGAGGGAGGCGCCGCCTGTCCTCGGGAAGGCTTTTTGTAGAGCAGTGGAGGATGGAAGTGAGTCCGGAGGCTGCCGCAAAGGCTGCTGGGATGGAGTAGGGGGACGTAAGGGGGCAATGGGCTGGCGGTTTTCAGTGCATAAAACCCTCAGGAGGAATCAGGAACTGTAGGCTCTGAAGGAACAGAGTAGGGAAGGGTAGCCAGCATGAGGAAGAACAGGGACTTTGAGCCCCTGGAGGACTGGATCTAGGTCTGGCCCATCTGGTTACCACGGAGTACTGAGGACAAGGGGCATTGCTCCGGTCACAGACCACCAGGGTGGCAGTCTCAACTCAGCCACCTAAGCAGGTGGCCCAGCCGAGGAACTTCTCAGAGCCTCAGTTTCCTCACCTTCTCAATGAGGTACTATCTTTCACACACAAAGTATTTTACATAAGTTACCTCATTTTATCTTCACAACAACCCCATGAAAAGGAACTATCATTAGACCCATTTTTTTAATTCGGTTGGTGTAAAAGTAATTGCGGTTTAAAAGGTTAATAATTGGAAAAATTGCAATTACTTTTGCACCAACCTAATAATGAGGAAATTGAAACTCAGAAGGCTTTGGTAAGTTTCTCAAGGTCACAGAGCCAGGAAGAGGTAGAAATGCAGCTAGAACCCACCTCTTCCTGAGCTAAAGTCTGTCTTTCTTAGCTACTATATTATTTAAAAAGTAAAATATATGATTCACAATTAGGTGGATTCCATAAATGCTTGCAGTTTCCAAGATGGTTCTCAACTTCTAGACCTACATGAAACTGTGCTTCCTCCAAGCTTCTGACACTTAGAAGTAGGGAAGATACCAGAGGGTATTGAGTATTGTGTAACAAAATACAGCCTCTTAGGATTTAAAATATGAGGTGTGATAAAAAAATATGGTGAATGTTTAAATTTTAAAAAAATGATTACAGTAAAAGACACATTGCCATTAATCTCTCTCAAAGTACTCCCCCTTACTTCGAACACACCTTATCCCATCATTCTTGCCACTTTCCGAAGCTGTTCTGGAAATCCTCTTTCGTGAGTATATTTATTTTATTTTTTAATTTTATTTATTTTTTCAATTTTTTAACTTCGCCCTCAGGGAGTTCTTTGGGTATGTTTTTATTTGTTGGTTTGTTTGTTTGTTTGTTTGCTGTGGGTTGTTTTACTTTTTCCCTCCGGCTCTGCCCTCTTTGAGAATCTTGGACCGTGCCAATTTTCCACGCCCCATTTCTGGTTTACAGAGATATTGATGCGTGCCTATTGGTTGCTGGAAGGAATGTAAGCCGCATGAAAGGAGGGATTTCCTCTATCTTGGTAAGCAGTATGCGCAACTAAAGACACTCACCAAAGAGGACTTCCAGAACTGCTTCAGAAAGTGGCAAGAACGATGGGATAAGTGTGTTTGAAGTAAGAGGGAATATTCAGGGGGATTAATGCCCAAGTGTCTTTTACTGTAATAAATTTTTTAAATGTAAACATTCACCATAAAACTGTTTGATCACAGCTCGTACATCTGTAACAAGGCCACTCCCACAATGGGGGCCAATATGAATTAGAGTTAATACAGTCCATGGCTAAGGTATCATTTTGGGAGAGGACTTAGAAATTGGGTGTGCATTTACCTTTGTGCTGTCCATGAGGTGATACTGGCTTTTTAAAGAGTTAGTCAAAACCCCATTATATTTACAATGGACTAGGCATTGATATGTTGTCCAAGGTTTGTTCTCTCTCTCTCAAGATTAGATCTTTGAATCTATACAGGGGGGTTTCTATTTCAGGTTTACCCTGGAGCTTTGAAAATGGATTAGACATTGAAAACTTCAATAAGTAAAAAGAGATCAGAGAAAGAATAATTGTATTACCAGTATCAGCCGTTATTGCCTTTCCCTACAAGACCAAAATTGCATTGTACAGCTCAAAAGAAGGTAGATCATAGAGTTTCTCATTAATCTTTCATAATTCTTGTGCTATACCTTCTCAGATCTCATAGGTACACCTGATTATAGTGAATGGATATTGAAAATTTCATCTCAATAATCTGATTTACCTCCAACCAATGGAAACAAATCATTCCTTGTAAAAACCCTAATATAAATTCTACAAAATTGGTTCATTGAAAGTAATAAGGGACTACTCACAATATTGACTAGTGAATTATCCTAATTGGCAATTTAATATTAAAATATTAATTACCGTATTAATATTAAGTGGAGTTTGCCTAGATAAGCCTTATAGAAATATTACCAAGTGGCTCATGTGTGGTGATTAAGATTGCATAATCATAACTTCTAAAGGTTTATTATAAATCTTTCCAGGACAATTTTTCCAAGTATTCAGGCTATCTAGAATGCATGTGCTTTTATTTTTTTTTTTAAATTTCATCCTTCTTATGAAAAACACATGACATATCCCCCTTTGCTCACTTCTTTCTTCCCTTCCTGCTCTTCTTTGCAAACTTTTCTATAAATTTAGGTTTCTAAATAATATTTTTTTACTCGTACAGCTAAATTCATGCATAATGTTTTTTAATAAACTCTCAAACATGCGAACATCTGAAATTTAGGAAAGAAAATGGATGCAACAGACATACAGACCCACAAACATAGAACACCCCAGTATGTACCATCCTAGGAAAAAAAACACCCCCAAAACCGCAAAATGAAGCAAAGCAAGCACACACAGGACATACTTTAATTGGTACCAGCTACCCACAAGCTGCATTGGTATTTGCAAATCTTACTTTTGGGAGATGGGTGGGGTAGAAACAGGTGAGTTTCAGCATGTGCTGTCTAGAGGACTTTAATCCCCATGGCAACAAAACAAAAATCCGGCAAGCCAGTCCCAGCCAAAGAGACACCCCCCTTAAGCTTGACCGCCCCTCACCTGCTCCCCTTCTCTCCTCTCTCCCCAGAAGAAGGCACTTCATGGAAACGTCTGGGAAAGCCCTTCGACTTTATTTTGTTACACCCTCTAAATGGACAAAAAACAAAAGAGAACAGGTGTAGAAGACAGTACTTTCAATTGGCCACCAAGAGTTCCACACAAATGCCCTCCCTCCCATCCCCATCATTGGGACTCCTTTGGGACATTTTCAAAAGAAAGCTTACACACAAAGGTGACTGGTTTTATTAATTTTTTTTTAAATGCTGAGGCAAGAAATATGAAATGGCAATTTTGTTCTTAAAAAGCTGTTTTTACATAGAAACCTGTACCACCCTAGTATTAAGAGAAGGTTAGATTATCACCAACCCAATGACTTTTCTCATCCATATGCCTATCTTTCCACCTTTGACATGTTGTCCTGGCAAACAGGATGGCTTAAAATAAAATACTGTTGGAATGAACAGAGTTCAGCAGGCATCTAGGGGATACACTTTCAACCTCCCTTCCACCACAAATCTCTCTGAATTTGCTGTATTTTCCCCATGCATTTCTCTCATTGCTGGACAAACACTTTCCTGATTCACAGTACAGATTGTGGAAGCCGTGAGAGGCAACCTCAGAGAAGACAGTTGTCAAGTTATTACTATACACTGAGGGGGTATTTAGCTTCCCCATAAAACTCAACTAACCGGAGCAGATGAGACTTGGCTCTAACATTTGAAAGATGTACTTTTGTCATACTATAAGAACACCGGAAAGTGTTTATTTAATTTGATTTACTCCCTTAACCACCTGGGCTCTGGGATTTCTCACTGACATGACTGCTATTGTTTACAAACTCGGTTCATAGAACCCAACTGCGTGGAGGTTCTCTTTGGGGAGCTCTGTCGAATCCCCTCCAGAACTCTGAATTCAGGTATGTAATTCCAAAGCACATTTGTTACCTTCTGATAGACTTAGTGGCTTTTACTTTAGCAAGGAACATCCTCTAATTTTCAAGTGTTAAGTTTTTCTTCTCCCTTCATGCAAACTTTCATTTATTTCGATTATTATTAGGTTCCATATTGGGCAAGAGCGCTTGGAACAGGAACCAAACTGAGGAAAAATCAAAACGTGGGAATATGATGTAAAGGGGGTGGGTGGGTGGGTGGGAGTGAGTGTGCTGTCATTCAGAACTTCTTGTCTCCCTCTATTGAGTACATTCTGGAACTACAACAACTGTCCTCAAAACGCCGGGAACATTCAGTGCGGCTACAAACATTAATCTGAAGAAATCACGAGTGTGTTGCAGTGTTTTAGCAAATTTTCATAGAAACTTGAAATTTGCAGCTTCGTAAAATATTTAGACTTCTTCTCAACCCTTAGCCCTACTCTGAATTCTGCCAGATTCACTCTTGTGGGAATTTTGGAGCAGAGCCGGCTATCTCCGCAGTTTTTCCTCACACACAATCACAGGCGCTTAGAACTACCATTCGTAAACTGACAACATTTTCCTGAGAAGCAAATGCCATAAAACCAATAACTAATATCTCAAATAACCGAGGGGTCTAGCTGAGCAAACCAACAGAACAGACACAATTAATCCTGGGAGAGAGGACAGTCAATTCTAAGAAATCCAGAGAAAGGTGTTGGTGATGTAGAATCGACCGAACACAGTTTCCCTTTCCTGAAAAGTGAGCTTGATGTTAAAATGTATCCATCCACTCCTTCCTTACCAGAATCAGTTCATCTTTAAGTGTCATAGAGTATGTTTACATGGCAACCTTTAGTAGTGAATCTCTCCCTGCTTTTGTCTAATGACTACGTGTTAGCCTGTTCCAAGAGCTTGGACTGGTATCTCTGGGCCAACTCGACAGCAGGGGGCCGGTTACTATAACAACTGACAGTTCTCTTGAATTCTGAAAGGCCCCAGAGTAGCCATTTGGGAAAGTTACTGAGCAAAAAGTTGCCTGGGATCCGCAGCTTTGGCTGGCACATGACTCAGGTCCCCGCACACGGCTACGTGGAGAAAGAAAACAAAGGTGCCCCCCTCCAGGAACAGCTGGGATAATGAAAATGCTCCCCGCCGCCATGTCTTTTAGTGTCTCAGAGCAAGAAAGTTTAACGCCAGGGTCATTCTGAACCCCAACCCTCTGACACAAGTCATATTTTGGCACCAGGGAATGAGCCTCAGCTCTCCCACATTGTCAGGCTTTGAAGAGCTGAATTGTAAAAATTACTCCTAATGATTAAAAAAATATTGAAATTCAGCCACAGATGCAGGTTCCAAAAAGACACGGCACTCACCACTATTAAAAGAAAAAAATCATGCCCAGAATATCTGTGGTCCCATGAAAGATTTGTTTGCAGAAAAGACAATAGGGATCACACAAAGCCACCAAAAGGTAGCTTTTGAAAGCTCGGATTTTTCTAGACTTGAGAAAAGTTGTATATAAACCTACCTTTCGATTCTTATTCGCTCCCTCGAAGGAGCCACACAAGAGCAGCTGAGACTGACCCAGTGCCTTTGCACATGCAGAATCCCCTGGAAAAGAGTCTGATCCCACCCATAAAAATGGACTTTCTTCTGCAGAGAGGAAGGGCAGGTTGAGGGCACTTTCTCTTTGGCAATACTGAACACGCCACAATTGAGTGCCTCTTGGACAGCTCTGACAACAGGTTCGTCTGCCCGGGGCATTAGTCGCTTTTCTCTGCTCTGTAAAAATCACAGCTGAACATTCTCTCCTCCACGAAGCCTTTCCTGGCTCCATCTCCCTCCCACCCCACCCTGGTGGGGGTCAGAGTCCTTCCCAGAACACACAGTCTCTCTGTTTGTCACCACCCACCACTGCAATTCAGGGGAACTCAACTGCTGGCACAGGCCGGGCAAAGGACTTCGGGGAGGGCAGAGACAGGCAGACTGTCGAGAGGGTGCCCTTCAAAGAGGGGCCGTCCTGGCGAGCTCCGTCCAGCCCACCAGTGCCACACGGATGTGAGAACAATGCTGCGGCTCTCCCAATTTATCACGTGAACCCAGACAGTTGGGGTTTTAGTAAAATCTCCCTATTGTCAAAATAATCCTGAATTTTGAAAACAACGTCAACTAAATAAAACAGAGTTGGAAGCCCATGGTTTTTGACCTCTACTTGGGATAACCTTTGTTTACCAGCTCATCTCTTGCATTAACCGACAAGCTTCTGGAAGAAATTGACTCCATCTCCTCACTGAATCCCCCCGGTGCCTGCCACAAACTAGATGGTTAAAAAATTTTCTGAATGACTGAACAAAGGAAATAATACATGGGCCAGCCATAAAAGCTCTTAGGCCAATAAAACAAAACCCTAGGTGTGAGAACCTTCAAACCATACTTGCGGTATGATCCTGGGCAAGTCATTTCCCTCTGGAAACTTCCTCCCTTGGGAAGAATGTGATGCCGTCCTGGCCACCTTGGCTCCCACATCTGTCTGCTATGAGGATTAAATAATGGAATGGGTGCTTTGTATTAATTCAACCAGTATTGTTGTGGTTAGCGACGTCCAGTCACATGCATGGGAGAAATGCCTGCTGCGCCTGGCTCCTCTGTGGCTTTGCTGGGGTCGGAGAGGACCACATGCCTCACCCAGACCCAGTCCTCAGTGAGTAAACCTGCAAGTGTCAGCTGCCAGAGCAGATGGGCGGACAGTGTGCGCCCGCCCCACAGCTCTGAGTGTCACTGTTGCTCCTGGGGGAACACGAGCGGGATCTGAGTTCCACTGGGGCACACGTGGTCAGTCATTCCACAAGCGACAGAGGGGCGCTACCTCAGCCCTCAATTGACTTTCGCACGCATCTGTTTGTTTGCCGGAGCCTCCATTGTGCTAACACAAACCCCACACACATTTGCGGTTTGCATCGCTTCATATTTATTACACTATCTCCCAGTGAACATCCAGGGAAGAAAAAATTGCGATGTCAACAAAACTCACAGTGTTTTCATGAACAGCTTTCTTAATGAGGAGGCACCAACACAGGGCAAAATTTCTGAAAGTCTAAAGATGGGAGGAAAAGAGAGACCTTTTTCTGTCTGCCTCTGAAGCTAAATTGGTATTGACTGATTTACCACAGGATTCACAGATGGCTCGGTCATGTGCTGAGGAGGGGCTTGCATTTCTCAGTCAGAGCGTGAAATCCTTCTAATACCAAACTTTAACAAACCTGTGTCAGATGTTACAATTCCCACTTCAGAGTCTCGTTTTCTGATCCAGAGTCTGTAATTAGCTCAGTCCTAACGGAATCTGAGCAGTTAAGCTGCTCTACCTTTCTGGAAAGTTCTTTTCTGAGGTCGAATTATGGTCAATAAGATGCACAAGTTCTTAACAAGGTAATACAGGACTGATCAGCCGAAACTAAGACAGAACAAAGAGGTTATATTATTCCACATAAAAATCTATTCCGCTTCTAGAACACCTGGGTATACAGTTGGTCCACTTAAGTTTTCTTCCACACTGACCGTGGCAAATCCAAATCATAGAATCTTTTCAACACACAAATGTGCGCTATAAAAACAGGCTCTGGAAGGAAGTCAGTGCTTCCCGGTATGCCACTCCTCAGTCATGACCTCGTTTTGCCTAGGTAAGACAGTGGGCTATACAGTCATGCTCGCTGGGTTCAAATCCAGGATCCTCCAAAAATTAACAATGTGACCTGGGCATGCCATCCGATGATCTTACCAAGCCTCAGTTTTCTAATTTTCTGATCTTCGAAATGGATGTAATAATTCCTAGGGTTTAAATGTTGATCATATTTCTGGTATGATGAATATTCAATAAAAGATGCTTGGCTCTGTGGGCCTTCTGATATATAAAGCCATTTCAGGGGTGAGACTTTGCTGATCAGAGAGAGAAGAGCTACATTCAAAGCAATTTCCCTCAAGATTACAGAAAAAAAAACACCCTATAAACTAAAAAAAGCCTTCGCCAACACTCATCGTTTTAAGTGGACACCAACGTCTTGCTCACAGTGGCTAAGCTATTGTACAGAACAAGTTAATAAACAAGCTGCATGCTGATCTGACACCCTGAGCATAGCTCTTCTCCCAGCATCTATCTCAAGTTAGGCAAAGCAGAAAGAAACCTTCCCCAAAATGTCCTGTTCTTTTAGAGTGGCAGCAGCTCTGCTGCTCCATCCAAGTCTCTTCAGGAATGTGAGGTCACTGGTGCGTACAAACAGCTTGTGGTCGGTAAGGCAGGGGACCCAGAGCTGTAGGAAAGCACTTTCTGACTGTAGTCATTTAAAACGTGTTTTACTACCATCTTGAGCAGTGAGGCCAACATGACTCACTTCAACAACTATCATGTTGATTTCTTCTCCCTCATTTCGAGAGTAAGTACTACAGCTCTGACACAGATTGCAATATTTAAAAGGCATACACAGGGCATCGTTTACAAAAGGAAGCAAGCTGTAATTGTTAAGTGGATTTGTGTTGATTTTGTCTTCGGCAGCTGCCCCCCAACCCTGACCTGACTCTTGCCCCAAAACCCTTGGCGTACATTTCTTCCCAGCTTCATCGCGACTCTGCATTGTCATGGATTTGGGTTCCTACATCTCTTTAAGGCAGAGCACTCAAGAGAGAATTACACCATCCTATCTATAACAACACCTCAGCTAAGAATGTTTTAAAATAAACTTCTCCCACAAATCCATGTTGCTGCCTGTAAAAATACTACTCAAATGGTCCCTAATGGGCCTCTGCATATCTTTCAGTTGACAAAAAAAGATCTGGGCTCTCTCCCTATGTTTTTTAGTTTGGGCCAAATGGGAAGTAATGAGACTAATGATTGTCCTCCAAAATTGTCCCTTTTGGGGAACATACTCTTAACCCAATGACACGCATGGGCCTAAATACTCCCGATTCTTGTGGCAGTGTTCACTGAATTCCCATGTGCTTCCGTATCTTATCTGTGTCCTCTGGGCTGTGTGACTCGCAGCAAATGGGATTGAAGGATGCCACGTCTGGGCCATGCCATCGAGAGCTGAGTGTCTCCTCGCTTTTCCCATCCCTGCTGCGCAACGTGGGAGACGTGTGTTCCAGAAAGAGGAGCCACACTGAAGGAGGGCTGCCCAACCCCATCAGACGTCACATGGGAGAAAACCTTTGAGCTGTGAGGCCCCTGGGGTGTTGGAGTGTCTGCTGAAGTGGCAATGACGCTTACTCTGATACACCCAACGCTGACCGAATGAGGTCGACCACGGGCATCAAAGTTGTTTGGGGGGGGAGTTATGGGTCATATCTTTAACCTGGTGACTTGGGGTTTGCTCCTCTGAAACTGCCTTTGGCACCATTGGGAGCATCACCCAAACCCATTTCATCAACTTTCTTCTTTGGCCCAAAGGGGTTCTGCTCAGCTGGTTCACCTACCTCTACACTAAGCTCGAAACAAATACCTTTTATTTAGCTATTTCTAGGATATATACTGCGCACAACGGAGACCATTCAAAGACTGAACTCTAGAAAGAAATTCCAAAAGTTATTTCCAAGCAATGTGTGAAGCGACAGATATGTGATTAGAAATTGTGTACAGCTCTCCCGTGTGACTACATTTACGGGACAATATTCACTATCTGTAAATCTGATTTTTCTTTATTAAAGGACCACCACTTCTTTTTAGGCACACCAGGACCCAGAATTATGTTTATGTTTTTCTCTAAAGTCAGGGACAGCACAGCACCGACCTCTGCATAGCCACACAGCTAAGCAAGGGGAGAGCACCTGCCTCGGTCACGGGAACCAAAGGGTGCATTTCTTCCCTGTTTGCAGGTGAGGAAACTGAAGGTGGTGGGCGAGTCTTGCTAAGGCAGTGTTTTAGTCTGGTTTTTTTTTCGTCCCATTGGCACCTCTTCTTAAGGGGACTTTAGACGTTTTTCCCCCCTAATTATGTACTATATATATACCTGTGCTTTATACACAAAATGAGTCAGTTTTTTCACCTCCTAAGAACCCATTTTTACCCCTTTGGGGACGACTGCAATCCTGTTAACAATCCATGCTCGAAGGTGACACAGGCGTGAGTCAGAGTGAGTGGTGGGGCTTGGCTCCAACTCCAGGCTCTGACTGGGCCCAGGCTCCTGCTTCTCACTCCACAGTCATGCCTCTTTCTCATCTGGCCTTCCTGCAGAGTCAGCTCCTTCAATGCCTTTTCGTCACCCTAAGGATACGGCACATATCCCTTCAGGTGGCACCTATGGCCTTAATGACCTGGCTTTTGCTGTCCCCATACTTCGCTCCTAGGACACTGGACCACATGGATCCGCTTACAAGAGGCCGGGTTCCCTTTCCCCAGCCCCAAGCTCCCCCACCCTCTTCACTGGCTTACAGCTGCTCATGCCTCAAGACCCGGTTTGGGTATCAGACCCTCTGGGGAGCTTTCCCTGACCCCATTCCCCTTCCCAGACCTGGCTGAAGTCCCACCGACACGCTACCATAGCAACTTGGACTTACTCCTTTCCAAACACTCTCCATGCTCTATTTACTCATCTGCCTCTGCCATTGGACGGCAAGGGCCTTGAGGGGAAGGACCTCGTCCCTGAGTCACTGGGCCCAGCACAGTGGTGGCAGGTATTCCGTAAGTACCGCGTGAATAGTAGGAAGCTGCAAGGGGCGCCGATGCCCATGCAACAGTATAAATGGCTTTGCAATTTCTTTAATAACACTTTAAACTTCTATATGCCCTCTCTGATCCTGCAGTTGGGATGGGGTTGAAAGGGGCCCTGATGTTTCCAGTCCTCAGCACATGCACGCATCACACCAGAGCCCTGAGAAGCTGAGGCTGGCCACACTGAGCTCAAATGCGCCCCCTTGTGTCTTTCCCACTATTCACATGGGTATTTCCCCGCTACCCAAGTTTGAATCTTCTTTTCTTAGTGCAAATCCCTTCTCTCCTGATCCCAATTTCACAACTTCTTTTAGAGGCAACCGTGGCCACTTCTGTCTGCCTGGTACCCCTTTCTAGGCCTTGATAGTCCTTAGGTCCTTAGGGTCCTTAGGGAAACACCTTTTCCAGCTTCCCCAAGTGTGGCTTTGATGGAAATGACTTCACTTCTGGGCTCTGCAGTTAAATATAAGACCAAGGCCTGACAAGAGTCTTCCATCCCTCTGGCCACCAGAAGGCTCTGGGGATGGACAAATGACTTGAGTCAGTCCTAAGAGACACCATCTTGGAATTAACTAGAACTGTTAGAGAAGACAAATTCCCTTTCCACTGGGATAGGGGTATACAAATCCAACACGGGCCCGACGGCACCAGGTGGGAACAGTCAGAGGGGCTGCCTGAGAGAAAAGACCCTACAGAGAACAGATCCACGACACTGAGAAGGAGAAAACAGAGACACACAAAATGAGCCGAGTCCTGCTGGTCTTGCTCCATCTTCTGAATTTAGCTGAGCCTGAGCCTCCTCATCTTTTCAATTCCATGAGCCAACCCCTTTCCCCTTCTTATGTGTAAGGCAGTTTGAAATAGATTTTTGTTAATGGCAACAAAAATAGTTGGATGAGAATACACTGCTTAGCCCACAGTCGGCCTTCGACAAATGTTCTTTCCCTTCTCTGGTCAAAGAAATGATGGTGCATCTAACTGTACGGCATTGGCTCCTGCCCATTAATCCACTAGTCCCCACTCCATCAGACTCAGCTGAACCTCAGTCATGCTGAGCCTTCACAGTATGTAGGTGTGAGGCCTACATCCTAATGGTTAATAAGCTCCTGTGTTCCAGAGTGAAGATGTCCTGTGTTTAGGACCAGGGTGTACCACTTCCTGCAGGACCCTGGGCAAGTCACTTGACCTCCAAGAGCTTTTGGTCCCTTTCTTGTAAAATGGAAGTAGTAATAGTCCCAACCATAAGGATGTGTTTTAAGCATCACATGAGATGGTGCCATCCAAATGCTTGGCACAGTGCCTGGTACTAAAAAAGAACCCGGTGAACACGAGCAAGCACTGACCCTTATCGTACAGTGAGAGACAAGGGGACAAACAGAATTCATAGAGACATCTGGTTTCATTTTCTACTATTTCATGAAGGCACGAAATTGCTGTGTCAACAGCTCTAAGTGAACAGACTCAGAAACCGGAACAATAGCTGCAAAGGGTCAGTCCTGGGTGGCAGAAGCTGCCACCACAGTGAGCTGCTTTCAACCCCTGGGTGCCTGGCCTGACAACTGAGGAAACGATCCAGAAGGTTTTGATCTGCCTCAGTGCTCTACTTATGTCAAGTCTACTTGTCACTCGCCCGCTCTCCCTGTGCCTCGAAAGGCAGAGAGCTGCTCTCCGTCCTCGCTTCCACCCTGCGTCGCCCATGGGAAACACCCGTCTCTTCTGCATGTACCCTTTTTCTGTGCGAGCTCCCCAATGCTTCTTTCACATTCATAAGAAGAAAAAAAGTTGGAAAGAAAAAAGGTCCTTGTCCCCTCCAGGCTGTTCTGCTTACGCACTCATCCGTCCTAGTGCTAATGCAGTTTTGCTTTCCTTGCTCTGGAAGAATCTTCTCCCTCACACTCACTTTTGTGTATGGCTTTAGGAGTTTGGTAAAAGCTCACAGGCCAAGTCTAGTGGATGATGTTTAAAGCTCTGGTTACTTTAAACCAAGCTTTGAATACACACACACACGCACACACACACACACACACACACACACGTGTGTGTGTATATGAACATAATAAGTATATTTTAAACATGAAATATTAATGTATTATTCAATGTAGGTTTTCTATTCAGAGTTTTTCAAAAGTATAAACAATTGCCATTTTCTAAGAGGAAATAATACATCAACGGAAGGCTCTTAAAGCTCTCATTACTACATTTCACACTCTTTCCTACAAGCAGCCTGTACTCAACACACACGTTTTGGGCAGCCTGGTCTCCATGTCTGCTTGGGCTGTTCTGGGGGGGGGGGGGGCAGAGGCCCAAGGGGGGTCTATCAGAAACAATCCTGGGGTTTTTGCTAGAACTGCTTGGAATAGGAACTTTTAACACTGAGACTGCTAAGCTAGGGTCACCCAGCTGTGGCCCTCTCTGCTCCTGTGCAGGGATTCAGACACTAAAACTACACAGCCCTGAGCAGAGCCGCGTGACGCAGGAGCAGACCTTTCGCTACGTCCACGTGCTCAGGTGAACCCATTTTAGGCAGCCTCCAATTTACCAATGGGCTCCAGACAAGTACTTGTTTATAAACCACTTTGTTCTGGGGAAGGGATGATATGGAGGTGAATCTAGTGTTCCTAGGTTCACCCCAACACACCGTGTAATTCACAATCTGGCTGGTCTGTCGCACGAACAGTGCTGTGATGACCGGGGGAAGCCTGAGATGGCCCCTTCTTTATTCCCTTGTTCCGTCCAATTGAGAGTAGACCCAAAGACATGACCAGTCTGTCAGCAGATTCTGCTGACCTCCAGTCAATTCCCATCACTTCACGGCTACCCTCATCTAAGCCACCATCACTTCCTTTGTGGACTAGTAGTCCCCCAGCTGCTGGTCCCTCCACGTCTGCCCTTGCTCCGCTTCAGTCTCTGCAACACAGCGTCCAAGTCATCCTGAAGTCAGGTCACAACACTGTCGTGTACGAAACCCCTTTATCTTAGAGTAAAAGGCAACGAGGTTACAATGGCCCACAAGGCTGTACACGACCCCACTCCACTCCACCCTGTTTCTTCCTGACACCCCCTCCTACCATTTTCCCCCACTCATGTGCTCCAGCCACATTCACCCCTTGCTATCCCGAGGACATGCCACCCATGCTCCTGCCTCCAGGCCTTTGCATGTGCTATTTCCACTGCTTGCAACTTGCCTCAGATGGACCCCATTTGACTCCCTCTTCCTTTGCTCAAACATCACTTACCAGTTAGGCCTTCGCTAACAACTCTGAACACTCACCCCTAGGCCCCAGGGTGCGCCCCCCCTTTCCAGATTTAGTTTCTCCATTACGTCCTTAACACCATCTCAGGTATCACATAGTTTACTTACTAGCTTTGTTTATTGCCTATCTCTGTCACTGAAACGTAAGCTCCAGGAGAGCAGGGATTTTTGTCTAGTTTGCTCCCTTTTACATCACCTGTGCCTAGAAGAGTGTCTGGCATACACTAGGGCTCAAAATTGATTGAATGACTGGAAAGGAGGGAGGGATGCAAATATAACTCCTGTTCAGCACTGATGAAGCTTGTTAGATAAAGGGCAGAAGCGTCCTACATTCGTCTGAAAGGTGAAAGCCAGGCCAACCAGTGGACCAGCCTGCCTCACTCAGCTCCACTGGCTGAGTGTGTAACTGAGGAAACAGAATTTTCAAGCAGAAGCTGCAAGCAGGCTTCCCATGGGAAACAGTGAGAACCAGTTCAAGGACAGTGATAACAGAAGGATGGCTTATAATCTGCCAATTATATCTTACATGGGTTAAATGCCAAATATGCTAAATGTGTTCCTATCATCGAATTTTCAGCAAAAGGCTATGGAAAGAAATTAAGGTAAAGAGGAGTTCTTATACAACAAGGTAAGGCATGGTCTCCAAGAAACTGGAAATGCTATGAAACTTATTAAGTCATTTTGCAGGTGTAGACACTAAAGCTCAAAGTGGAAATGGGATTTGAATCCAGCAAGTAGCAGGGCTGGGATTTGAACCTGGATCTTCCTGAGTCCCAAGCACAAGCTTTGGTACTAAATCCCAGGAGCTCTTCATCAGACACAAGTATTTCTCCCAGGTGGTGACGTTAGAAACACTCAACTGCCTTACCTTTTAGAATGAAGGGAAACCCCACAGGCCAGTCCCCTCCCAGGGCAGCGTGCTTCCCCTCCCCGCAGGCCAGCCCCCTCCCAGGGCAGCGTGCTTCCCGCAGAATCTGCCCCCACCTCCTCCCGTAAGTGCCACCCACCCGGCTCACTCACCTCCAGTAAACGAGCACAGCAATGAGAAGGATGAGGCACACGAAGGTCAAGGCTGATACCACAATCAGAGGGATGATCCACTCCATCCTCCCTGGAGAAGGGCGGCTTATCATCCCAGAGGTGTTCTTTTCTGCTGCAAAGAGAAACCATGCCAGTTAGAGGACAGAGCCTGGCAGAGACGGGGAGCCAGCGTGTGGCGCGGGCTTCTGTTCCAATTTGGGTGCTTTCAGAGACCTGGGCTCCCGCCCTGGCTGCCCGATGACAGCAGGGACAACCTGCTGTTTCCTCCTGTTTCCTACTGAGTCCCAACTCAAAAGGGGCCTTTTCTGCCTGCCGGCTGTATTCGCCCAAGTTCAAGACGTTTTTAAAGAGAGCTGTGCGGAAGACAGACATGCAGCCTTACTGCAAGAACATGACCGACCCAGGGAGGCCCATGGACACACTGCAGAAATGTGCCCAGCCTGCAGAAGCACCACACTAGCCTCTGGAAAGGGGCAGAGAGCCCCTTAGATTCACTCGCGCCCGCCGGGGCGGTGGGGGGGGGGGGGGGGATGGCGTGACAGGTTTTGCTAAGAACCGGCTGTGAAAATAATGGCTATGTATTTTCTTGGCCAGCTTAGCAGCTATCACCCCTTCCCCGAGTAACTGCACCCCAGTTCTGCTTTGGGAAACCACCTCGCCCTAACAGATAGTCATGGTGGGACAATCGTCCAGAAGTGGAGCTCCGCAGTCTCCCAGCCAAAGGTAAGTGTGGGAGTCAAGTTAGGACAATGGCTCAGCCAGCCAGCACCCAGATGGCTCTGCCCATCAGTTCCCAATCCCTGGATCCCTAGAGATCCTGTTTCTCCTCAAATCTGGGTCTACAGCTTTTCCTTTGATGCCATTACCCTCCCCCAACGTCCTCCTAAAAGCTCTAAGACAACTGAAGGTAGGAAGCCATGCCTCACTCTGCTCCCAGCACACATCTGCCTCGAGATAGCAGCCAGGCTAGGGGTTAACAGGGCAAGCTTGTGAAACAGCTCGAGGTTCTCTCTGGCTCACCAAGGCCTCTTACCCGAGCAGCTCCCTTCTCTGCCTCTCTCAGGCCCCGATCTCTTCACAAGTCCCCAGGAGACTCTGAGGAGAACCTGTTCTCTCTTGTAGCGTGAGGTAGGTGTGTGGAAATCTCCAGGAGGCCCAAATAAAGCTCAGGTGTGGTGTGGGGCTGGAAAGAACACAGGGGCACCAAGCAATCATGGGAGGCAGGTGGCGAGAAAGCAAAGGTTAATGGTGATGGCAGGGAGAATCCCCTAGAAAAATCCAAAGCGGGCAGCAGGCTGACTTGTACTCAGCAAGGATTCCTCCTTCTCTGCAAAAACGAGGCCAATGTTCAGCCAGCACTACGTGTCCCTCTGCAGGATGGACTGAAGGCAGGGCAAATCAGGCTGGGTTTCCGAGTGAGAGAAGGTAGGCTGAGCAGGAAAGAGGTAACTAGCCTTGGGAGCAGATTTTTAAAGAGGCAAGGCTCCTGAGTGATGAAGTGTGTTGCAGTGCCTTTCACTGGGTTTCCTCGAATGTAGCTTATCTTGCTCACCTCCTCTGTCTCATGCCAGGCCATGTGAAACAGGCCAGACTTATGCCCAGCTCACAGGCAGGAAGACAGAGGCAGGCAAGTGAGGAACACCCTGATTGAAAACCACAAAGGAGCACTTCATGGCTTATAAAGTTCCTTCCTAATGATGACAGCCCATTTCTCTCGACCCCTAGCTCCACCATTTTTTGTTAGATACCTCGAGACAGTGCGGGTTTGGGTCCAGACCACTGCCACAAAGCAAGGAGCAGAATAACGTGCGTCATAATCTTTTTGCTATTGGAGGCTCTTGCCTTCAATTTGTTAAAAAGCACAACATCTGTGAAGCGTAATAAAGCGAATCACACAAAATGAGGTCTGCCTGTATCTACCAAGCTCCTGGTGTGTGCCAGGCGTGGTGCTAGGGGCTGGGGGGCATCAGAACATTACACAGGAATGACTCTATGCTAGTGGGGTAGGAAGCATTTAAAGGGGGAGAGGCAGATGTGACGCCAGGGGAAACACAAAGGGACTGGGTGGACAGCTGTCTTAGCCCAGGGGTCCTGGAGGGGCTCTCTGACATCAGGGGGACACCTGGAGGATGACGGCGAGTGAGCCAGGCCAAGTGCAGGGGAAGAAACGTGGATCTGACACAGGGCACTAAAGCGGTGGGAGTATGAGAATGACGGGAAGCGGGACCAAGCTGGAGCGTCAGAGGCCACCTCAGCCAGGGCTTTGCAGCCCGAAGTAAGACCTGGGTTTAGTCCCAAGGGCAGTGGAAGCTACTCCAGGGTTGCAAGCTAAGGCAGACAAGGATGAGACATACATTCTCTTCCTTGATATAAAGCTGGAAGAGCAAAGCTCGGGACCGGCCAGGAACCAGTTACAAGTGAGAATAACTTTGCAGGAGGCAGCCCCGCTAGGCAGTTACCTGGCTAGTGGGGGTGGAGGTGTATCTCAAAGACGTGGAGCTCCTGCTGATGGAGAATATGGCAGGAGGGTTGAACTCAGTATCCACCCTGGTAAGCCCTTGTGTCCTGGAGGGACTCCCAGCGTCCTCATTCTTGCCCTGCCTCCTTACAGGAAAGGGCTGCTACGTGGAAGGCAGGCGGGGGAGGCAAATCCATGTCCTAGTCATCCTAAACCGCTGAAAAGGACTCTAGGCCAAATGGTCCCTGTGGGGCAGAGTCCCAGAGAGCAGTTTCCAGGCTCTCGGCCTCACGTGGAAAGGTGCTGGCTGGGGTAGTAGATGGCCATCAGCCATGACTAGTTGGCCGTCAGCTGTTACCGGTCAGTCATGGGCCACTGATATAACTGCCGTGGCTGATCTAGGAGGTAGGTTGGCAGAGAAGCGGCCGGCAGATTGCGTCTGGCAAGTGCAGTTAGCAAATGGATTGTGAATTGCGGATTGTGTAAATCCTACTTCCTGTGTCTCAGCCAGCGAGACCGGGGTGCAGGAAGACCCCGCGTTGGGGTACTGGCATATGTTTGCTTTTGTGTCTCGAACAGCCGCCATTGAGAACACAGTGGTATGACTCCCCTGTCTGTGGCTCTATGGGTGTTCCTTTTTGGCCTGACCATGTCCTGAATTCTGATGTGGGGAGTGGGAGCTGAGATCCCGCGTGACACCCTGCATGACAGGAGGTGATTGGCACACGACATTGTATTGTCCCTGAGATGCCACGTGTTGGCTGTTATGTCTGTCCCGCCCTCCTCCCTCACAGAGTGAGGGTTAACATTTTCATCAGATTCTCAGAGACCTCCAGCAGTTAAGACTGTGAACTATTAATATGGACTCCTCATTGTCAGAGGAAAGAATGAAGGTCTGCTGAGGATCAGGGTCCCGATAAGTCACAGCTAGCCTGGGGCCAGGGCTAGGTTCAAACTCAGGTTTCACAACTGAGTCATTTCTTTTTCCAACACTTCCTCATGCTTACATGAAAATTTTTTTTGGGGGGAGGGGTTGACCATCATGTGAAATCCCACTCTGGACAGGCCCCAAATGGCAGTTTCTGTGGAGATCACAAGTCTGCAACAACTTGCAGTATGAGAGAGAGAACTAAGGAAATTATTCTGACAGCAGCTTGATCATGACCTTCACTCACAGCAGGCAGCTGGATGTGTCTGGGTCTTTTACATAACGGCCAAGCAAAAATACACGCGTTACTGGATTTCCATGTGGGGCATAATAAAGTTGATTTCATTTTCAAGTTTGCAGTATTGTTTTGCCTTCATGGTTCCAGGAGCCTACATGACATTCCATCTCCGCATAACCATGTGAAACCTGCTCCTGTCACTCTCCTGAGGAATTCCTCCCTGCCCTGAGGGACAGCCAAGCCCTTCAGGAGTCCCACCCCATCGTCCCCTGCCACTCCCCACCACTGTGCTCCCACCACCCCCACCCACCCAGCATGTGCTGGCCAGTCCCACCTCTCTGCCACCTCTCTGCCGTTGTCCCTGCTACTCCCACTGCAGGAACGCCTTTCCCATCCTGCCATCAGAAACTCCTACTGCGCCCTCCATCCGGTTCACGTGCCACCTTCTCCAGGAGGCCTCCCCAAGCCTTCAGTCTGTGGTGTCTCTGGAGGGTACAGGTTCAAATCCTGACTTCTACTTTGTGACTGTTAACCAATAACTTAAATCAGTTTGGGCCTGGAGTTCATCATCTATAAAATGGGACAAAAGAACCTACTTTGTAGGTATGGTGGGAAAATTCAATGAGAGTAGAATGCTTGAAGTGTGCCCGGCCCCGAGGAAATGCTCAGTAAACACTGTCATTGTCCTCGTCCTTGCCATCCTGCTCTTCTCTTTCCGCACACATCATAATCGTCACTGCTCCTTTATTACTGTAAGGTCTCCCAAGGTAGGGCTCATTTTCATCTGTATGTGGAAGACCAGTAATAAAGTTCTGTCCCCGAGAAGCTATGCAATGCCAGGCCAGTTACTTAACCTCTCTGTGCCTCAGTTTCCTCATCTGGAAATGGAGATAATAATAATATTGCTCACTATATGGTGGGGACGTGAGGATCAAATGAGCGGGAACATGTGAAACACTGAGAATGCTGTCTGGCCCATAAGCACCTGCTTAATGTTACCCGTCAGGATTCGCACCATCACCATCATCACTCACAGCGTCGCTCATTATCACTGTCACCATCCACTCCAACACTCAGCACAGCACCAATGCAGACGGAGCCATCGCACAGGACCTCAGAACCCGCTGGGCGTGAGTACTGGGCTGCCTGTAAGGAGACTGCCGGCCAACAGCCAGAACCCCAAGGTTTACCCTGAGACAGACCACACCACACTGCTTGCCGGCCTTCAGAAGATACGCCTGCCCTGCTGCCTGACTCAATCTGTGGCCCAGCAGGCCCTCCAAGGGGAAAGTGCCATAGGAGAGTGACCTACTAGAAGCTACTGGGAACACGTAACATGGCACCTGGGCTGGGTATACACTTTTCTGCCTGTGCCTTCAGTCCTCTGACCACCTTTCCCATGCTGAGGTCTGCAGAGACTGGAACATACTATACCATTCCCAGTGCAACCAAGATCCTGTACTTCAGTGTCAGGCAGACCTGATTACACATTCTGGCCCAGGCCTTGCTAGCTGTGTGACTTTGGGTAAGTGACTGCATGTCTCTGAGCCTCTGGTCTCTCCTCTATTAAAGGGATACAGATGATAAGCTCACCTCTCGGGGGACTCACAAGGTTTAAATGAGATAATCCACGTGAAGCAGACTGTGTAAATTACGACTATATAATTTACAGGGCCAGATGCAAAATCATCGGTCCTCTTGTGCAAAAATTATCGAAGACTTCCAAGATGGTGACAGCAGAGCATGAAAACAAGCACAAGGTTCCGTGCCCGTGAAGCCACCCTGACCGGTCAGGCATTAAGCACAGTGCCTGGCTCAGTGGAGGTGTCCTGAGAATGTTCTCTCTTTTCTGTCTTTCAATGGAACCAAGCAACAGTGCTGACAGTGGGATAAAATCAGACGCCCCCAACTGTCAGGCGCAGCTTACTTGTATTCAGAGCTTCACTTGTAACCCGCCACCTCCTGTAAGGTCCAGCAGTACTTGGCTACCCCGTTACTAGAGGGTTTGCTTTCTTCCATGATGCCCAAATCCTGACACCAGGATAAGTGCAGGACCTCTGGGTTAACGCAGCTTCTCCTCGTCTCCATCTCTGATTTATCCAGATGGTTTGGTTCTCCCTGCAGGACTAGCCCTTCGATTGCTGCCTGCCATGGGTTGTACAAACTGGCAGCCTACAGATGTGTCTGGCTTGGTAGCCCTCCCCTGTAATTATTATTAAGTTGTGAGTTGGCTGCTAACATTTAATAAGCCATCGAGTCTACATAAAAATCAGCAGTGGAATCTTCTACCGGAAATGTTCGAGGTTGGCAACACAGGCATGAATTCCCACATGACAAACATCGGCTGGAACCACACAGCATGCTCTCTTCAGAGAGGGTGTGGGTCTCACTAGTTTGCCACAGTCCTCTCTGCTCCCTAACGTCACACACCAGACCTGCTGTCTTCATCCCTGACTCCTGTTGCCAGCTCACTCTAACCAGTCTAATTTCACTCTGTGGGACGGCTCTCCACCCAAGGAATCAGCAGAACAACACGAACTTAGGTCTTTTAAAAACGCCTCATAATCAAAAGCAAAAATCATTGTTTAATATACTCCTGACCCAGATTGTGAAATCACTAACCTGGCTCAAGAGAAGAGGCTGTTTCTATACAAGGCAGCTTTCCCAATTCAATATTTATTTTCAGAGATTTAATTTTCCAACCACTTAGAAATTAACCACCATGCTGTAGCTCCATTGATATGATGTAGGCCATATACCTCAGTAAATTTGGACTTTATTCATAGTCTTTCGAGAGCTGCACCTTGCTGGTCTGTGTGTAAGAGGATGAAATGTGAAGGGGTAAGAACTTACATCCCCTCCCCCACTGTGGATGTGATGTGCAGATGAAGGGCTGCTAGGGGGTCAGAAGACACAAGGTCAGCCGGGACTCAAAGAGCCTGCTTCAGAAAAGTCTTCCAAATGTGAGCATTTGCGGGAGGGAGGTAAGGTTCAATGACCTCCGCTCCCCCTCCCTAGCTTTCCTCCTCCCAGGTTTTATTTCAGCATCCAGCAGAATCTGAGTAAAGTGCCTCCATTCTGCTTAAAAAAAAAATTTTTTTTTTTAAAAAAAGAAAAGTAAAACAGTTTTCAGTGGCATATGTCATCACTGAATTAATGCTGTTTGCCTTTTACTGGCTTGGCTCTCATCCCAGTAGAAGCAAATAAAAACGGAGTACAATGTACTATAAATGCTACAGGCAGTAATGCATCAGATGGACCCATCTGAAACGCTTCCTACCCCACAGTAAGGGCGCAACTTATGCTCCAGGACTAGAACCCCGATGCTGTCAAGATAAAATGGGCTTGGATCGGAGAGACCACTACCTGGAAGAGGGGAAAGCAGGATTCTTTCACTGCTCAAGAAAGATCAAAGAAGGACAATCTGTACACTCCTGAATCTACAGCCTGGTGTGACCACTGGCTTTTCATTTTTTCTGAGTAATACCATTCATTGAAAACCACCCACATCTGTGAATTACGGTTGCTGCTTTAAAAAAGAAAAAAATGTAGCAAAAAACATAAACTTTACCATCTTAACCATTTCTAAGACTATAGTGTTAAGTATATTCACACTGTGTGCAACCCATCTCCAGAATCTGTTTTCATCTGCAAAACTGAAACTCTGTACCCATTAAACAACATCCTGCTCCCCCCTCCCCCCGACCCTGGCAACCACCATTCTACTTTCTGTCTCTGCGACTTTGACTACATTAGTTAGGTACCTTGTATAAGCGGAATCACATATATTTGTCTTTTTGTGACTGGCTTATCTCACTTAGCATAATATCCTCAAGGTTCATCCATGTTGTAGCATGTGTCAGAATCTCCTTTTTAAAGACTGAATAATATTCCATTGGATGTATCGACCACATTTTGTGTATCCATTCATCTGTCAGTGGACATTTGGATTGTTTCTAACCCTTGATTACTGTAAATAATGCTGCCATGAACGTGAGTGTATAAATATCTCTTCAAGACCCTGCTTTCAATTCTTCTGTTAATTCTATCTATCTATCTATCTATCTATCTATCTATCTATCTATCTATCAATTATCTATCTATCAGTGGAATTGCTGGACCATGTGGTTGTTCTATTTTTTATTTTTTGAGGAACTACCATTCTATTTTCCAGAGCAGCTGTACCATTTTACATTTCCACCAATAAAGCACAAGGATTCCAATTTCTCACCAACACTTGGTCCTGACCTGCCAAACCCCCACCACACACACGTCATTGCCACATCCCGTGGCTCTGGCATCAGTCAGAACAGAAGCTGTGTATGTACTACCGTATGTCAAATACACCACCCATTACAAACTGAATTCCTGACTCCAACCTCTCTGAAAACCTCTTTGTTCTCCATGGGTCTGGTTTCCCACACCAAGAGACATATAACCTGTTCTAGCTCAAAGATCACTCAGTAGGGGACAGAAACTTCCAAGGACCCAGATACTTTCTGGAGGAAAATAAACCACACTGGCAAAGAATAACCCCTTCAAGCCACTGCAAGCTAGTTTCTTCTGATATTCCCACGACGTGATAGGCAAGAGCGGGGGCAAGCAGAATTATGGAGAAAACTCCCGAAAAAGGAAGCTGACCAACGAAATGAGCCCTGGCTGAAAACAGCTCCAAGTGGTTGTCATACAAGTGCCTGCTGCTGTAATTTATTTTAAATAAAGGATGCTGCATCTCTCCCATCTCCATCACCCCCAGCCGTGTCTCACAGTCATGGTTTCTGTCCTGCCTTCATGACCCTGCATTACTACTTAGTTTTGTCCTGAACTACTACTTTCTTCCTTCACATCAACTTCTTTGAGAAGGAAACTTTCTGTTAATACTATAAAGAGTTCTCTCAGCCACGGCACCATCGACATTTTGGCCAGATACCTTTTTGTCGTGGGGACTGTCCCTTGCATTGAAGGATGTTAGCAGCATCCTTCGTTTCTACCCACTCACTACATGCCAGTAGCAGCCCTCCTGCGTAGCCATGACAATAAAAAATGTTTCCAGAGATTATCAAATGTCCGTAGGGAGAAGGAGGACAAATATTACATCTGGTTGAAAACCTCTGCCATAAACAGAAAGTTGGTGTATTTTTTAAAGCACACATTCAGATACTTAATAATTAATATTTCATCTAAAATCATCCTGTTGCCCACTTGGGGAACAAGCAAGTTACAAAGCACGGAGGAAGGCGGTCCTGTGTGGGGTGGATTCCCCTGAACCGTGGAGTCAGGGCCCGTGTTTGAGCCCTGTCTGGCCATGTGCTGTGATGCCCAGGGCACTTCCCGAACCTTCTGAGCCGAGCCTCTGTTTCCTCACGGCCTGACAGCAGCATAGACCTCATGGAGGTGCTGCAGGATAACTGACACAGCAGTTGGGCTGTGAGCACAGGCAACCCCAGCACAGAACTAATGTTAACTGGTGATGTTATTGTTTCTACAATCAAAGGTTTTCAAGCTGGGTTCCTTAGAGCTTAAGCGCAAAGAGGTACCTCAGGGTTTTCCCAAAGGAGAGGGGTGGTTGGAGGTTAGCACCTTTCACTGTGGCTCAAAGCAGAACAGCGGCCACAGGTCTCTGACCAGGTCTGTTCGTTCTTATCTCCTGGGCAGGACAAAATTAGACCATAATTTGGCCTGGAGACTGGCTTGCTGACCACTGAACTGGACCATCCCTTTAGCAACTGGCTCAAGGGTGACCAGGGGGAGGTAGCTGGCAAGCTTTCAGTGAACCATTGTTTATACACTGGTAAAGACACAGTTTGCAAAAGGAGTTTCCCTGATTTAAGGAAACAAAAAAGGAAAAGCCTAGCACTAGGTGATGAGTTTGTAGACTACACCCACCCTAACGCCAGGGCATGCTATACTGACCCCAATTGATGCAAGAACATTTTCTTGCATCAATTGGCTTCTGGGGGTGGCTTTACCACATTCAGGCTATGGCTCCTGAGGGAAGGATCACATCAGCTTCCCATGCAGCACACATGCCACTGAGGGCTTCATATGAAACACATGCTAGCAAAGGCCTTGGTGAGAGACGGAGTGATGGCACATAGGCCTCCAATCCTTCTGATCAGCTTCTAGGGCAGTTCCAACTACAGCAACCAACTCTACAGTACAGGCCAAGCACCAGTGTTCCTCCCCGGTATTGTGTTTCCCCGCAAATAAGACCTAGCTGGACAATCAGCTCTAATGCATCTTTTGGAGCAAAAATTAATATAAGATCCGGTACTATATTACAAATTATATTTATTATATTATATTATATTATATTATATTATATTATATTATATTATATTATATTAATTATATTATATTATATTATATCATGATGCATTCGAGCTGATTGTTCGGCTAGGTCTTATTTTCAGGGAAACACGGTAGCACAGGTGAAGAAGAAGAAGGAAAAAAAGAAAACCCGAAAAAATGAAGAAATTGTTTTTAAAATTTGGACTCACAGATTGGGCGATTCTGCACAAAGGCCTGGGTTTCTGGCTCACTAGGCATTCTCCCTGGCTGTCATCGGTGGGAACAGAGAACAGAGTGAGGTGGCCCTCTTTACAAAGGACGTGCGCTCTCTAGTTTGCTGTTGTCCTCACCTCTCCCTAATATCTAACACCTGGTTCTCTTCTCTCATTGGTATTACCTGTTTGATTTCTGTAGGTGTCTAAGTTTGCCATTTGTTCTACAGAAGGATGCCCTCTCTTTTCCTTACCGGTGAATTAATACACTAAAGCTACTACTCATAGGACTTGAAAAGATGTTACCAAATGTCAAGTGAATTTAAACAAGCCTTTTGGAGATGCTGGTAAAAAGAGTTTGTACTTTAAACATTAATGCTTTTTTCAAAGACACTAAATATTGATTGAAATAGTTGTTTTTACTTAACATGAAGAAAAAAATAAATGTGGGACAGATTTTAACAAATGTACATGCAAAGTCTTTAAAATATGCCATGACTAAGATGAAAACGATGGCAATTTCATTTAAAAAATAAATACAAAGCTGAAGAAGGCAGACAGAAGTGAGGTGAGACACCCTGGGGGTCGTGAGCTGATGTGGGGGTTGAAAGTGAGTACCCTCAAGTTACTCACATCCCTTATTGTCCAAGAGGCACAGACATATTTCTGCCTCAACTAGGGCTTGGCAAATGAGGGCTCACAGATCAAATCGGGCCTACTGACTGATTTTGTAAACACAGTTTTATTGGAACTGTCACATCCGCTTATTTATGTATTGTCTTTGGTTGTTTTGTGCCACGTGACGGGGTTGACTAGTTGCAACAAAGACCTATGGCCCACAAAGCTGAACATATCACTCCTTTGGTTCTTTGAAGAAAAAGTTTGCTAATCTGGCTTTAACCAGTCACCACCCCCGCTCTCAAATTAGAATTGCCTTAAAGTCTAAAGATCCCTTAGTGCCTTGGGAAGAAATGAACCTTCCCACGGAAATGAAGGTGGCGAGGAGACGCTCTGCTTTACCAGTGTTGGAGGAAAGTTCCTGGAGGTCATTTTTAATGCCAGCTCATTGGGGACCAGTCTCGTCATGCTCCTTCACGTCCGGGGGGACGAAAACCTGACCTGCGAGGGGCTTCCTCACTGTCACCGTTGTGCCTGTGTGGTCTTCCGACTGCTCACCCTGCCTTGTCACCCACAGCAAGCCTGACTCCATTTACCGGCATCTCCTTCTGCACTAAGGCTGTCACCATCCCCACTTTACAGAGGAAGACGCTGAGCCAACACGGCCTTAGGACCCCAGAGGATAAGGGGCAGAGCCTACGGCGTGACCTGACTCCAAAAGCTACTCTGCCAAGGTCGCAGACACTCAGAGGCCTGACAGTTGAAGCTGGACGTCCACCCGCCGCACGCCTGGCGTTGGGACTCCCCACGGCTTACCAACTGTGTCTTCTCTCCTTTCCCTGGAATCTGCAATTTGACTCAAATGGCAATGACGTATTTCCACATACCTGGAACATGGCCCAGGTCCCCATTCCTGTCCAGTTTCTCAAGGTGTGAACAAACACTCCCCACCTAAGCTCTTAACAGTCCTCTTTCTCTGGAATGTGGGCAAGGAATTGTTTGAGAGGAGCCGCCTGAGAATACTACTTCGCCAGAGCCTTCAGCCCAGAGGCAGAACCACTCAACTTCAGGTCCACCACTTGTTGCCAGGGAGACCCACAGGTCCAAGCCCACATCACCATCACCTCCCAATAGGCTTCCTGTGTGCACTCTTTATAACCCCACATAGAGCCCTGAGTAATCTTTCAAAAAAGTCAACCCAAGGAGGATGTCTCCTGCTGAAATGCAGCCCTGCTTTTCTGCTGCCGTCAGAATCAAATCTTCAGCATGGCTGATGAGCCCCTTGCCGATCTGAGCGCTGCCCATCCCTGGTCCTTCTGACCCTGTGGTCCACACACACGGCCTTTTGGTGGCTCCTTGCCTGCTCCATGTTGATCCCACGTTACAGACACTGGACCTGCTCTTCCTGCAGCTCTTCTACAGGTCTGTGCATGGCTAGCCGCTTCTCACCACGTGCGTCTCTGCTCAAATGTCATTCTCCCCAACTCTGGGAGTCACCACCACATTTGTTTATTGGAATGTTCTCAAGCTCCCCCACTAGAACCTAAACCCCAGGGAAACAGAGGCCTGTCTTGATCTATGTTCTGATCCCAATGCCTATTTCAGTGCCTGGTACACAGCAGCGGGTACTCAATACATCTTTAACATCTTCAAATATAAGAAATTGGACTTTTTCACAGCCATTCCTAGAGGGAATGTCAGTGTTCATGTCGGAATGCCATCCGACAGCTTCACCAGTGGCCTGATACTGCCTTCCCTCGATTCTGCAGAAGCCTCCTCTGCACCTTTCCCTAAACTCACGACGACTGAGCAACAGCCCGAGGAAGACCACACTTCAAAAAAATGAGTCCATACCGGCGTTAAGGAGGAACATAATTCAAAACATGAAAATTTATTCTAAGTTGTATCTTAACATACGAGATCTCAGCTTTAGATGAATTTTAATGTTTACAAGTGCAAAAGCAAATAAATATTTACCAGTTGCTTTTTTTTTTTTGCACTTTTATAACTCCACAACAGCTTAGATGCAAAAATTGTTGCTAAACATCTTGTAGTCTGGCAAAAGGAAGAATTTATTAAGAAAACCCCTCACAACAATAACAACCCCTGATGCTCAAGGCTTCCTTGCAGAAACTATCAGGATGGTTCATTAACATCTGAGCGTATAATGGAGCAACAAAGCTGCCACCAGTCAGGGTGATGGGGACACATCCTCACGGAGGAGTCCAGACCAGCCCTGCCCCGGTCTCACTACCTACACACTGGATAATTCATATAGCACATGGGGCTCTGGGATAGAGAGCCCCATTTCTTGGGATGGGACAGTGTGGGGAACAGTCCACCCCCCTGCCCCCGCCACCCTGCACACATTGGAGCCTCTCATCCTTTAAGTTTCAGGATAAATGTCACTCTCCAGAGTGGCCTTAGATAGGGATGTCCCTGCCTTTTTCACTGTTCTCTCTGACAGCACCCTGTTTATTTCCTATTACCATTTCACAATCTCCAACTTTAGGTAGCTGGTTTCTGTCTTGCCAGCTAACTCGCTTGCTTGCTTTCGAAACTTCCTGCTTCCTAACTTCCTGGCGTGCGCTCTAGCTAGCTGCTGTCACTTGTCTTCGCCTCTTTCTTGTGAGCTTCCATAGGCGGGGACCGTGCTCACCTGGCTTAGCACCCGGCGCAGTGCCTGCCACCAAACAGGCAGTCTGTAAGTACACGTGTTGAACAAGTGACTAAAGAATTACGTCTTAATGAACAAATTGCTTAAGAGCAATGTCTTCTTTATTCATTTAGTTCACTGCGTGGTTGAAGTCCTTGGAGCTATTCTGAGAAAAGTAGATTTTACCGAGAACCAAATATCAAGGCAAGACTTATTTCAGCAACAATAAAAAAGTAGGTTATTCTTATTAGAATAATATATATATATAGACCACACACACACACACACCCTTTAAGCCAGGGACATACACAAGTCTAAGAATATTAAGCATTTTCTGGATCTTCACACCCTACCCCAATTATTTTCTAAAGGGTAATCAGTCTTACACTGATCATAGCAGCATAGAGCCTCAATAGAGGACAGGCCACTTACCTGGATTAACAGTGATAAATCTGCTATCCTCGGAAAGCCGGTCCCCTCGGGACATAGGCTTTTTAGACGGCACTGCAGGGCTCTTGGGATCACTCCCTTCATAATGTTCCTCTGTGACTGTGGGGGGCACTTGGGTGGAGGTGACAGAATTGGAGTCCAGGCCAGGGTCGGCGTCCCTTGTGTCAGCGGGCTGGTCAGTGGGGATGGCAGTACTGTCTTGCTCGGGCCCAGGTATAGTCTGCTGCCCCCCATCCTGGGCAGTTCTATTGGGAGACGAGGGCATGGGGGAGGGCTCGGTCTGGTTCTGCTCTTGGGCGGCGTGGGTCACCCCACTCTTCTCCTTCTTCTCGGAGTCCTTCTCCCCCTCCTCCTCATGCTCCCGCTCCCCATCCTCACTCTCACTTTTCTCATCCTTTTCCCCTTGCTCGGTACCCTCATTGTCCTTGGTCGGTGCCGAATCGCCGTCCGGGCCTGGAGCAGCCACGGCCTCTGTGGTGGCCTGGACTGGCCTCACGGCCTGCTTGCTGGCCGAAGCTGCCGTGGGGAGACGCGTGGGCCACACGGTGCTGGGGAAGGAGGAGATGCCACTGCCGCTGAACCCCAGGCCAGCCAGGAGTGTGCTGGTGACCACCGAGGCCACTGTCGCCTGGCTGCCGCTGGAGGATGGGCCCATCCCAGTCGCCATGGAAACAAATGAGAAGGGGATGCCAGAGGATGTCCAGGTCGAAGACCCCGAGCTGATGGGGGCCATGTCGGCTGAAGAGGCAGGAGACGCTGTGGGCTTGAAAGGGTCACGTGAGAGGTTGGGAGAAGGGACAAAGAAAGAGAAAGCAGAGATGTGTCAGTCATTAGGAATGGGAATGAGGCCCTGGTGATGACCCTCAAAGGGTTTTACTGGTTTTTTACTTTACTCATGGGGTTTCCCAAAGCATGGTGTCAAAGCTGACATTAGGTGATCCGTGGATGACCATCTCTGGTCTTAACGGTGTTACAATTACTTTTAACTAGCACATCAAACCCAACATTTCACTGACATTGCTCAGGAGGAGGCTGGGTGGCAAAAGTAGCATTCAAGTTGGCTGAAAGGAAAACATCAAACGAGCAATGAACTGGCAACATCAGAGGTCTACTGTTCTTGCGTGACAGACACTGGGCGAGGCAGGAGGCCTTGCTTTATTAGCCATTACTAGAGCTTGTGGAGAACACACAGCTCTTAGGTCCAGAAAGGCTCCATGATCTGGTTCTGCCATCGGATAATGAGGAAGTGGATGCACAGAGAGGGGAAGTGGCCAGCCCAGGTCTGCAGGGGCAGGGTCAGGAGCAGGAACCACACCCGACACTGCAGGCCTTGGGAACTCGTTCACAGCCCTGCATCTCCATGTCATGCACAGGATAGGTGCTGCACCTTGCGGTCTCTGGGTTTATTCATGGCAAAATCTTTGCCCATGTACATGCCACAGTCAGAGTTCCACTTAACAACTGCCAACGATGTGCCGGGACTTCCCATGCTACCCGGGGGGCACACATAATCATCATCCAGTTCTACAGATGAGGAAACTGAGGCACAGAGATATGAAGGGGCAGAGGCAAGGCTGCCTGAGTCCAAACCTCAGCTCATTCTTCCCACCAAACTAAATTGGGGCTCGATTGTGGGTCTGTACTCACATACGGTACCTGAGGAAAACAAGAAGTGTTGGTCTGAGTTATGAGTTTCAGTTCGTATAACCTGGTATACAGAATCCAGATTCCAACCCGTCCGTAATATAGTTGAAAACAATATAGCCAGAACGCCTTAGATTTCATAACTTTATCACCAAGTTTTGGTGTGAAAACGTTATAGTTTAAGGACGATCAAGTGAGTGAATGTTGAGTTCTGGGGCTGGTTAATGAAATACCAGAAGCCACATAAGATAAGGCACTTGAGTCAATGAAGCCAAAGCTTGAGTCGACGATGCCTCACTTGTTCTCTGGGTGATGCTGGGCCTATTACATTAATAAGCCTCAGTTTCTCTAACCATAAAATGGGGATAATAGTAACACCAATCTGTGGGATGCGGTGAAGGGTAAATAAAATAACGAAATTATCTGTGCTCGAAACCCAGGAAATGCTTAGTAAATTTTAGGTTATTATTGTTATTACCAATGATGTGATTAACATTATATTTAGTTGTACTAGAAATGGGAAAACATAGGTATTTATTGAGGTACCAGATATTTGCAAATCCATGTAACTCTGGGCAAATGACAACCTCTGAATTTTACAATTATGTGCAACGAAGGGCTTGGAGCAGACTTCTCGCATTCCTACATCCTACGATCCTACAAATAATAATAAAAAATCTGGAGAGTTTTCACCTTGACAAAAATTATACTGTGTAACACTACTGCTTGTTTTCATAGTGTACTGAATTATAAAGAGTGACTGTAATTTTTTCTGTATTTTAACCTCTTCACATTAAGTAGTTTAACAACATCATACTGCCACCTCGTGGGGACAATTTTAACTGCATGCAAATTAATAACCATCCATGACAAAGCAATTACCATTCTCTACTTACCACTCCTGTTTTAACAATTCTGGTCCCTTGGAATATTCGAGTGGTATTAGCTGAAAAAACAAAAGAAATTACACTGTAAACAATATGAACTTTTTGTTGTTTTTGTTCCCCCAAAAATGTACTTATATACATAAATCTGAATCACATATAACTTTCATGTCATGAAACTTTATTCCTCTTTAGATTTTTTTTCCAACCACTTAAGGATATAAACCCCTTCTTAGATGGTGAGTCATTAAAAAAGATGCAGAGGGCCAGTTTGCTGAATCTTGTCTTAAGCGAATAGTTTAAAATTTTTAAAAATTGTTACTGTTCTCTGATTTATTGAGGAAAAACTTAATACAATAAAATGTATTTGGGCAAGTAAATCTTAACTGTAAAGTCTAATTCATTTTTACCTCTGTAAACAGCTGTGTAACTATCACCCATACTGAGATACAGACATCTTCCAGCAGCACCGCAGGTTTGCATGCGCCCCCATCCACTCAATACCCCCCCTCAGAGTCCTAGTTTGGAACTTCATATACATCGAGTCCTGTTATTTCATTGTTCTTCTCTATTATCTTTTTGGTTTTAATTTCTTACATTATCCTTTCAGTGATTACAATTAACATCCTAAGCTTGTCACAGTTTACCTTAAATTAATACTTTTAACACTTTCTAAAAATGTAAGAATTATAGAATTATGTAACGCTATTTGCCTGCCTCACCTTTTGTGTATTGTCATATATTTTATTGCTACTTAAGTTTTAAAACCCACCGTTGCTTTAAATGGTCAAATTCTTTTCTATTAACCACACATTACTCTTCCTGGTGCTTGTTCCTTCCTGCAGTTCTGTTCACCCATGTCATTAAACAACATAGCTTTAAAAAAATGTTTAATTGTGGTAAAATACACGTAACAGAAAACTTACAATCTTAACTACTTTTCAATATACAGTTCAATAGTGTTAAGTATATTCACATTACTGTGTAACGAAGCTCTAGAACTTTTTCACCTGCACCCATTAAACAAGTCCTCGTTGTCCCTCCTCTCAGCCCGACAACCACCACTGTACTTTCTGTTTCGATAAGTGACTACTCTAGGTGTCTCATATAACTGGAATCATATACAGAGGGTGCCAAAAAAATGTATACACATTTTTAAGAAAGGAAAAAAAGTATTAAAATTGTAATACAATGAATGATGCAACGTTCATTTGATTACCGCCATCTTTTGAGTGAACATGGTACTACACATTGCTACGCAACTCAATTCAACTTCGAAAAGTAACACATAGATAATGTATCTTAAACTGTGTATACATTTTTTTGGTTCCCCCAGTACATTTGTCTTTTTGCAACTGGCTTACTTCACTTAGCATAATGTCCTCAAGGTTCAACCATGCCTAGCATGTGTCAGAATTTCCCTCCTTTTTAAGGCTGAATAATATTCCATTGTATGTATACCACATTACCCATTCATTATTGATGGATGTTTGGGATGCCTCCACCTTTTCGCTGCGAATAATGCTAAATAGCATAACTTAAAAATATATATATCAAAGTGCTTCTTTGTCATTATCTCAAGAACCAATAGTGCAATATAAAATAAGAGTTTGCTTCCTGTATATACATGGCACTGAAAAATGAGCAAAAAATGCTAAATACCAAAATAAGCAACATTTGTACCTGCTGTTGTCTTTATCTAAACTAGAAGTGGCAAGTGACCGACATAATTTTTGTTTGGCCTGCAAGCTATTTTGAAAACAATTTGCTGCCATTGTAAGCGATAGCTTTGTAAACATTATAAACAATAGTTTTTACCTAAAAATCCCAATTTCCTACTTATCCTGAAAAAAAAATCACAATATTTGGCAAGACCAAGCTCACCTTCCTGCAGGAAAACATTTGGCTGGGGCTTAATGTCCGTTACCCCTTTTCAGTGGGCACATGATCTCAATGCCCACCGACAGGCCTCCCCTCATTTGTACATGTTCCCTGCGTGGCCTCGGGGGAACCCGAATTTGGAACCCTTGTCCTAACCATGGATTCATTTTGCATAGCTGGAAACTGAAATGTGCAGACAGACAAATGTGGAGAACAGACCAATCTAGAAATCAATAACAATCAGATCAAATGAGGCAGCCTAGGACGCCAACAGCTCTTGCCTGGCACTAAAAACAACCTCTTACCATCATTTAGTTGCTCTGGGATTAAAATTGCACTGCTTCAGACAGGTATATGCCTTTGTTAAGGCAGAGAAAAAGGTTCCCAGGAGACCTGCTTTACCTGCCCTTTAATAAAAGGCTCTAATTAAGACCAACACACTAAACAGCCACTCCCATCAGCATGCCTGTTTTCATTAATCTTGAACAATTTTCAGCAGGGTCAGTTCTGGCTGTGGTGACTAGGAAGTTTCTACAGGAACTTTCAGGTCAGGAGTGCTTAACCTGGGTTGGTGGGCCGAATGGAATTCAGGGACAGGGAAAAAATGACACCGCACTGTCTGTCACTAAACTCTCACTGAGATATAACCCTTCCATCCACTATGAACACAAGTAACAATTTCAGCTGCATTAATAGGCCCTGGGACTTTGTCTCTGATTGAAATCAGTTCTTTTCAGACTGGCTTTCAGTTGTAGCTATTTTGGAATATCATTTCTGTTCATCATTACTCAGAAATCACAATAGCTAACAGACCCACCACTTGTCATTTAATACTTTAATAAAAAAGCACACATATTACTACATTCCAAATTTATTTGTTTAAAATATTTTGACAACTGTATTTGAACATAACTAGTTTCCTGTCCTATGTATTTCACTGTTTTTTACTTTAAAACATTTTGATAGAGGATCCGTCAGCTTTACTAGGCTGCCTAACACGGCTGTTGCTCAAAGAAAAAGCTCAAGAACCCCCATTTTCCATGATTGTTAAGAGTTGCAAAAAGGCTTTGAACACTTAGTAATGAATATTTTTATCCCTCTGTGGAAGACTGGGGGATGTGGGTAATATTTACTCTTTGGAGGTGGTCCATTGCTGTGTATAAATGACTGGGCTTTGGAATAAGAAATCCAACTCTGCTTAGTAGCCAAGTGATTTTTAACAAGTTATTCAAGTGCCCCGAAGAGCATTTGCCCATCTGTTAAGATAACACCGATATTACAAACTGCCATGAGGTCAGATGCAATAACTTATGGGCAAATGCTCAGTAACTGTGACCCAGCCTATAGATTCTGGTTGCCGTTATCACTGCCATATTTAGCACAGTAAGGTAAACGCAACATATTTATTGCTGTGTTATAGAGAACGTAAATATTGGTATATTTACAATGATAAGGTAAATATTCCATGTGACTTGCTCATGCTCCCAAACCAGATGTAAACTTTATCACTGGGAAACCTAATTATTCCCTATAAGACTTCCGTGAAATTCTGTAAGCTTTTCTCCTTTCCCTTTTTACAACTTAAGGCCAATAGTGGGTCCGTTTTGTACACTGGCCTCTACTGCTCATGAACTCCTACGTGGCTCACCAGACAGGTATGTTAGCTTACCTCGAATGAGATTTAGTTTTTACACTGCCCACTGGATGCTGCAGGGAAGATGCTAAAGCCACTGTAGGGAGGCCTGAAGGGCCCACACCTCTTTGTCAACACATGGGGACAAAGGCCGACATACAAAAAGAGCAAACTCATGTCCACCCCAAGCAAAGAAAGTCTGTGGACAAAGGAAACACCAGCCATTTTCAACAAGTTACTGTGATCAGATATGTTAAATATCCTGTGCTTAGAATTTATGGCGGACAAGGCCTTTTTGAATTATATTACATTACAAACATTTAATTTTTCAAAGTCCATGCAGAAGCCAGCAAGCTCAGGGAGCCTATTAATCAAGAAAGGCAGTTCTGCAGATTCCAGGCTCTTGGAGCACATGGGAGGCCTAATCATGATTTATGTGGCCTAAGTTCCAGGGCCCCAGCCTCAGCAAGCACCTACTCTGGCCTCCTGTTCTCTCTACCCTGGGCTGTTGCAGACCTGGCCTCGCCCACAGTCCCTCCTCAACCCAGACAAAGGGGCCAATACATTCAGGGCACAGGTAGTAGACACCCGAGCAGTGATTCATTTGTGAAAAAGATACATTCATGCTAATTTCAATTCGTTTAAAAGGAAGGATGAGATAATGTGAACATTAGCAAAGAATATTTAAATGCAAAATTGTAAAGCCAGAAGGGATCCCTGGAGGCTGGAGGGCTTTTTACTCTGGGTTCATCGTTTATTAGTTTTTATATCAAACCTAATAGTAAGGGGCTATTTATAGTCGGTACCAGACACTATGTGAATTATTTCACATGCATCACCCCATGTCATTCTAAAGGTCCCTGTGAGGTCACTACTGTTAGTATGACCACATTTTGGACTGTGAAAGTGCAGCTTAGAAAAGTTAATAAACATTCTCAGAGCTGCAGAGATACTAAGTGCAACCAGGACTCAAACTTGGGACCCCACCCCCACCCCAAATTCCAGGGCCCAATCTCTAGCCCAGGACTTCTCAGTCTTTAACGTGCATGCCAGTCACCTGGGCCATCTGGTTGAAACTCAGATTCCTGGGCCCCGCCCTCAGAGATTCTGAGGCAATTGATCTGGGAGGGGCCCATGAATGTGCATTTCTCACAGGCTTCCAGACGATGCTTCTGCTGCTGGTCCAAGGCCTACAGGCTCTACAGTGCCCCGAAACTGTATGCATGATTTTGGCATTTTCTAGGGAACAGCTTTCCTCAGATACATGACTCAAAAAGGCTAGAAACCACTGGCCTGGTATGTCGGTTTCTCTGAAACTGATGACCCATCGGGGAGGACCTGACTGGCAGAGCAAAGCCCGATGCCCTGGTCTCACCCTCCATGCTGGACTGCACACATCACAAAACCAAGTCTACAACTATGGCCCACAGGCTGGTGGCCCAGTTTTGCAAATAAAGTTTTGTTGGAACTAGGATTAGGGCCGGGCTAGAGCAAGAAGGACAGAGTAGATCCTGTCTTTATTTAAAATTCTGATATTTTGTTTATGATTTTTTAAAATTGATTTTGCTTCTAAAAACATTCCATTAAAATATGATTTATCTCAATTACTGAGGTTTTTTTTTGATGCCTCTTTAAATTTTGCACCAAGACAAATGCCTCTCTCGCCTCACTAGTTCTGGCCCTAGAACTTTCTACTAGTCGCCAAATCAGGAGGAACATATATCTATTTCTCAAGAAGTTCAAGGATCCCGTGAACAGGGGGTTGTCTGTATGGCTTGCCAGCTGGGGGAGTGAATGGTATCTCTTTGGGCTCTCGTTCTGGAATCATCTAGAAATACAAGAGGACATTCCACAACACAGCTAGGATTTGTGCTCGGACTCGGCATTAGACAAATACTTGGTTCTCCACAGATGGAAAATAACAATAATAATGATAAAATCAACACTTTGTTCTTTTCCTCTTCTGGCCTCTGAAAACCCCCACCTAAAAGACAGGCCTAAATTCCTGAGGCTTTTCAGGTGCGATTTAAAACCCCACACTGATTCTTAGACCAGGCTTGTTTTCTTTTGTTCAAGCATCGTGACAAGAAAAAGACAACGCACGAAGGAGGGGGCTCAGGGGCACTCCAGGCCGGACGAGAAGGAAAAAGGGCCTCACCTTGAAAGAGCATCGTCTGACTGAAGTCGCTGCGCATGTCGTTCCGACACACAGCCTGCACACGGAACAGGTAAAGGCTATCAGGTGAGACATGGCTAATGGTAGCTTTCTGTAGGTGGAGAGAGAGAGAAGGCCAGTGAGTTGGTCTGAGGGCCTGTACATACTTACCCTCTAACGCCAAACCTAGAGGAATGCTCTGTATTACGTCACAGCCTGACAGACATGATGCTTCCACACTGACCAAAGGCTCGCTTTGAAAGGAAAGAGCGGCCAGAAAGAACCTTGCTTAGGAATCTGTTTTCAACACCGAAATGTGCAGGATACAAGACATAACAATCAGTCTTGACTCGTAGTTTTTACTATGGCTTGGGCTGTATCTTCAACCCTTTCTATACTCACAGGGTTTGGACTTCTTTCATAGCTACTGTACCTTATAAACTGTAATTATTTACCCTAGATGGCCTCTAGAATTATCAAGTGCACTGTATTTCCAGAGCCAGGCAGAGATTATAACATCAGCAACAAAATCTCTGCATGTCAGTTTCCTTGCAGTTTAAAGGTCTCGTATCTAGACCATGGATATTACAGGGCACGATGCAGGAAGGGCACCTTGCTAGAGGTCAGACAACGTGAGATCTAGCCTTGTCACCCCATTTATCAGCTGTGATGCTGAGCCTGTTGCTCGATGTCTTTGTCCTCTGCTACCTTCAACAGTAAGGTGGGGAAAGGAACAGCTATCTCACAGGGTTCTTGGGAAAGCTAGGTAACATGGACCAGGCAAAGCTTGTTCATCGGTAGTCCACACAATGCAGCAGGAAGAACGCCCCTGGTCTAACACAGAGGCCGGCAAGCTCCAGCTCCCAGGTCAACTCCTCCCCCTGTCTGTTTTTATAAATAAAGTTTTATTGGCACACAGCCACGCCCATTCATTTACATGTTGTCTATGGCAGTGTTCACCCTACAATGTTAGGGCTGAATTGTTGCCACAGAGGACTCATGTCCCACAAAGCCTAAAATCTTTACTATCTGGTCCTTTCTAGAAAAAATTTGCCAGTCCCCAGTCATCTGACACCTGACAAATCCAGGTCCCTATTCCTCAAAGCTTTATTCCAAGAGCCTTTAAAAATGAGAAAACAGCAACTACCTAAGAAAGCAGACAACGTTTGCTTTGTGAAGAAACAAGCAACAAAAGCAACTGATTTCAAAGACTTCTCTAATGGATGAAATGTCTTGTCATAGAAATGTGTATTCTGGGCCAAGTATAAAAAGCAGCTCTGGGAGCTTAACCGCTGAGTGGGTTTTCCCAATGCAGCTATTGAAAACCTCTGACCAGGCATTAAAATGTTATTGTGGCCACACCTGCCACCATTGCCTAGAAAACTGCTTCCTGGAGAGAGCAGTAGGTTGGGGTCACATTATTTCACTTAAAGCCTCATTTATCTCTTTTGGAGGACGTAGTAGTCACATCTGCCCTACAGGTTTGCAGTGAGGATGTGGACCAGGCATGTAAATTGGAAAATGCTGCACCAACGCAAATTATTACTTTTCGGTTCTGGGCTACAATGTTAAGAGAACAGCTTTGTTGCCACTAAGTCAGCTGCTTGACTTCTTGAGGAATTAAGAAAATTAATTTTGTGTGTCCCAAAAGAAACTACCCACCCCGAGAAATTCTTATTAAAAAAGAACTTGCTGTCAAAGCAGGTTTTTCTCTACATCTCTCTCTTTCTCTGAAACTAATTTATGCCTCATTCTCTACACCTCTGACCCCATCTTCTGTTCAGAGCAAAATCTTCCCTGCATCTATGCAGGGATTTATTAGAATTCACTCCAAGCCCCTATCTATTCATCTTTGCATGTTTAATTATTTTCCACTTAGAACAAGAAACTGCCTAAGCACCTACATAGTTTCTGCTGATTAATGCAAGCCATCTTTACTTCAGAAAGAGAAAAATCCCTTACGGACTCCCAGTAGCGACAACACAAAGGTTAAAATACATCATCACCTTGGGTTATTTCAATAGATTCCTCTCTGATTTCATGAAGCTCATCACTCCCTAAAATGACCCAGATAACAATGTCTAGTGGGGAAATTGAAAATATAAATGGAAATGAAGTAAAAGAATCTTCATCTAAAGGAATATGAAAAGTATTCTGTAACTGATTGAATGGGCTCCGGGGACTCTGTACTGGGAGGAAAAAACAAAGTGATAACAGTCATTAAGAATCCCACTCAGTGCGACTGCACTTTTCATGGGCATATACAATTACGGATTTCATTATTCTAAAGCCTTCCTTTGATTAAATATAAAAGCAAGGGCTTTCAAACCCAAATGTGTCACATTGAGTTTCTATGCAAGGACGTAAAGGCTAGTGCTTGTTGGAGGGTTCGCTTTTCCAGGGGAAGAAGGTGGCTTCTACAAACATCTGTTCTGAAGGGCTTTGTTGGGCATTGGCCACTAAATATTTATGCAAATTTTAAGATGAGATGTGGACTTGGGCATGTATAGCTCAAAGTGAGGTAAGATATTAGCAGTGTCTGAGAGTCTGAGAACAGTGGTTACAAACTACGTGGCCACAGGATCCAGCAGGTAGGAAAGTGTGAGGCAGATTGAATGTGACAAGGGAGCGGTGGGGACTGTGCACAGCTGCCTGGTGGTGGTGACAACAGCAGGAAGGAAGACGGGGAGGAGGATTCACTGTGATCACGAGAGCTAGTACTTATATATAGTGCTGGCCATGTGTCAGACCTGTGGTACATTCACGAACATTTACTATTTCTAACGACCCTATCAGATGAAAAGGGCTCAACAGAAGCTTTCTGTTTTTGTAACAACGAAAGAAAAAGGAGTCACTTTTGATGGGCCTAATTATAAAGAAATTAACTAGCTTCTCCTGTGGCACTGGCCGGTTGGTATACGTGAGGCTGGGATGGCACCCAGGCAGGCACTGGCCACAGCTCACCATGGTAGCGACACGCCGCAGCAGAGCCCGTGGCAGTGCCAGCCCTCAGGAGGCAGCGTGAGGCTGGGGTGACACAGATAAAGCCACCTGTGGTGCCAGGCAGAGATGTGGCAGGACCCTTCTCACAACCTCAAGGACAGCAGGGGCCCTGACAGGGAACAGAAAGATTTTACCAGGTCTTTGTCGCTGTCCTTTGTAAACGTCTTCTCCTTCTCGTCTTCGTTCTTCGTCCAGCTGTAGGAGATCATGTAGTTCATGATGGGGGGGTGGTAGATGGTCTCGGGCTGGCTCCAGGACACTTGCAGCGCCGTCTGGTTCAGAGGCTGCACCTTCATGTGGATGGGCGGAGAGCTGCAAACTGAAGACACAAACGGCCATGCTCAGGGGGCTTGCGGCCCCACATAGCACTCACTCCCCTGCCCTGCATGCTGAAGGAGTCCAACCTTGAAAAGGTGACACAGTAGTATAGGAGGCACCATACTCCCTTCACCCAAATCTGCCTGCTATTAGCATTGTACTGTATCTGTTCTCCCTTCTCTGTCTTTCTACACACACACGCGCGCAGTTTCCCTGCTAAATCATCATAAGCAAGTTGTGGAAATCCTGACACATCACTCCTTAATACCCTGGCCTGCATCTTCTAAGAAGAAGGACATTCTCCTATATGATTGCAATAGACTGAAGGCTTTGCTCTCCCACCCCCCCAAATTTTTATGTGGAAATCTAATCCCGAATGTCATGGTTTAGATCATGAGGATGGAGCCCTCGTGAACAGGATCAATGCCCTTATAAGAGAGACTCCACAGAGTTCCCTGGCTCCTTCTGCCACATGAGGACAGAGAGGAGGTGACATCAAGAACCAGGAAGTGGGCTCACCAGACAGTGAATCTGCGAGTGCCCTTATCTTGGACTTCCCAGCCTCCAGGACTGTGAAAAATAAATTTCTGTTGTTTATAAGCCACCCAGTCTATGGTAGTTTGTTATAACAGCCTGAGCTAAGACAATAACCCTAATACCGTTACCACACCTAAGAAAATAAACATTAATTCAGTAATACTATCTGATACACAGTCCAGAATCAAATTTCCCCAACTGTCTCTGAAAGATTGTTTATAGCTGTTTTCCCCCTTATCGCAGTTGCATTTAATTGTTATAAGTCCTCTTTCAACCTAGAATAGGCATCTGACCTTTCTTTCTTGATGAAGTTTTTGTAGAAGCCAGTCCATTTGACCTGTGGGGTATCCCAACAAACTAAAATTGTAGATAAAATTTTATTGTAAATAAATCAGAGTATAAACAAATAAAATCTAAAATGAGACTTTAAATACGTTTACAGCAAAGGCACATACACAAAAAAAGGATGCTTCCCTCTGGACCAGAAGGACCATGGATCGTTATCCTGCTGGGGGGCACAAGGAAAAGTCAGGCTAGCCCTCTTTTTATTTATTCCCTGTGGCTGGCAGCTTTGAAGTGGGCGTGGTAGTTATGCACGTATAAAAGGGTTGAGAATATCACGTCGGCCTTTAAAGCGACATTTTAGCCTCCAAACGTGCTCTTTCTCTGTGGCTGTGGTTCCTGCCTCCATGGGGCTTGGAGTTTGAAGCAGCATTTCTCCGCCTCACTACTACTGACTTCTTGGGCCAGACTAGTCTTTGCTCTTGGGGGCTGTCTTGTGTGTTGCAGGGTGTTCAGCAGCATCCCTGGCCTTCATCCACTGGATGTCAGTAGCAACCTCCCTCCAAATTATAACAACCAATAATGTCCCCAGATAATGCCAAATGTCCCAGGGTGGGGGGCAATCATCCCCAGTTAAGAACTACTGGTCTAAATGGGGAGCTGGGGATTCACCAAAGAGTCACATACGTGGCACTGACATTACACCCCGGATGGGACAGAGGGAGGGGAGGACCGGTATGAGACAGTTCCCAAGCACATCACAGGAGGCTTTGACTCAGGCTATGGGGCCCGGTGAAGACTCTCTGAGGAAGGCACACTTGAGAGCTGAGTGGAGATTAACTGGGTGGGAGTCAGGGGAAGAAGGAGAGGGCAGGCCAAAGAACCACAGGACGGGGCCCAGCAGTGCAGGGGGAGAGCTGCAGCGGGAGGCTGCATCGGCCCAGATGAAAATCCTGGCCTTTATCGTAAGAGCACTCAGAAGCCACTGGGAAGATCTGAACCAGAGCATGACACACAGAGGTGTGTGCTTTACAAAGATCCCTGGTGCTTCAGTTGAGCATAGAAGAACCTAGAGGGCCAGGAGTGGAGGAGGGAGGCCCGGGAGGAGGTGCTGCCGATGGCCAGTTGCCTACAGACCAGGGGGAGAGTGCAGAACGGCAGGTTCTGGAGGGAGTAGCCAGAGGTGAAACCCAGAGGCCTGGTGACGTGCTGTCCGAGGAGGGGCCTGAGGGAGGGAGACGCAGTGAGGACCACACTCAGGTTTTGAGTGCAGAAGGTGAGCACCACTGGAGAAGCTGCGCCAGAGGGCCCTGGTTGGGTTGGCGTCTCCCAGGAGCCCACCATGGCCAGACTCCCCCAGAGCCCCAAGCGCGAGGCAGCCCGAGGCAGCCCCAGAGAGCAGGATGGCCTCCCTGCTTTAAGGAGCAGACGGCTGGAGAAAAGAGGAGATTGGTTTTGACAGGGAGGCATTCTTTTGCTCTTCAACTGCCAAATCACGATGCAGTCGGAGAGATTTGCTTTGTGTGACTGAGACAGGAAGGAAGGGATAAATTAATGAAGCATTCCCACTGCCCTGAAGAACCCCGGGAGGCATCTTGCTGCTTGCCGCACACATGCCACCAGAGCAAGGACATCAAACAAAGAGTCTGAAGGGAGATGCGGGGGGTGAAATGACAGAGTGTGCACACTAGGTGACGCTAACATACCATTTTATTAATAAAATAGCTCAACTTAACTGGCTTCCAGTTTCTCAAGACAGGAAGGGGGAAAGTCAGAAAAGATCTACACCCCCATCTTTCCAAATGCCAATAATGAACCAAGGAGATTTATATATTGGGAAGCTTCCATCCCTCACAATGATGACCATGTCAGATTTCCTGACTTCTACATATTTTCTCACCTCCTACCATATTCTTATTTATCTCCCTTATTCTGAAGCCATCGCTTCCCTGCTCCAATTAGTGGTGAGCTGTATGGATGGTTCTGTGAGCTGGATGCATGTATCTCTAACAGTTACATCATAACCACATAAATAATTCTTATCACCCACACACGGAAGCAACCATTCTTCTTATTTATTCTTTGCAATTAAAATAGCTGGATTTTTCTTTGCTGATTAAGATGATTCATGTTAATGTTTTGTTTTGTTTTTAAAAAAGAAACCCAAGTAATACAAAAAAAGAAGTTAAAAAAAAAATCACCCCAAATTCCAGTACCCAGAGATAACTATTATTTACTTTCTGGGGAGTCAACATCCAGATATCTCTTCCTACACACGTAAAAGCACATACATACAATATGATGTAAATGGGATGGATAGGATGGATGCACTATGGCACTGTAACTGGCATTTTATTTTTGCTGTTATGTTTTACTCAGTAAGTCATGGAAATATTCCCTTGTCAATTAATGGAGCTTGGTATCACTGTTTTGAATGACAGTAGAGAATCCCACTGTCCCAGTGTACCGGAAAACACTGAGATAAGCTCACATAGGAGTCAGGTCTGGCCGCCCTCTAACAGGACCACCTACCAGGACAGGAATTCAGTAACCAAGGTGTCTCCAAAGAACCACTCTTGTCCCATACTACACATCAGAGCTCCAGGCCAGGGGTTTGCAGGCTAAGGAGCCAAGTCCAGGCCTGTGCGGCATCCAGGCCTGTGGGATGAGCAGACAGAAGAGAAATTTCTCTTCTATTCTTCATCTCCCTCCTGCTTGAGAGGGAGGGGCTGTCTGGGCCAGATTTGGAGAAGGCATCTGCAGAGTACTAGCAGGACCTACAGGAGATGGCAAACTTTCTGTGAAGGGGCAGGTAGTACATCTTTTCTGTTTTGAGGGCCAGCCAGTCTCTGTCACAAATACACAACGCTGCTTTTGAAGCACAGGAGCAGCCTAGGTGATGTATGCAGACGACTGTGGCTGTACTCCAGGAAAACTCTTCATGGACCCTACCTGTCAATTTCATAGGCTATTCATGTGTTATTAAATATTCCACTGCTTCTGATGTTTTTCAACTGTTTAAAATATAAAAAACCATTCCCAGCTTGTGGATGTACAAAAAGTGGTGGTGGGTGAGTTTGGGTTGGTGGTTTGCTGGTCCCAGGTCTAGAAGACAAAGGGGAGGTGAACCGTTATCTGAAACATGTTTACCGACTGCACTGGTATTCTTTGCACTGAATTCTGCCCTTTACGACAGCCTAAGAGGCCCACCCCTCCACAGAGCTGAGATCCTTCCTTGCATGTAGTGCCACGTGGAATTACATTATTGATTTCACTGACTATCTCTAATACATGACCTAATTCCCCCACTAGAAATGTCAGCTCCACGAGGTTGGTACCTTTTCTGTCTTGTTTGTTACATTATCCTTGGTGCTAAAACAGAACCTGGCGCACACAGGGCTTGCGATAAATATTGGCTGAAGGGCATGCTGGTTGCATGGAATAAATTCCTTCTTTATCCTGGTCCACAGGTCCTGTGTGATGTGACCCCCTTCCATGTCTCCAACGTCACAGCTTCCCACTCTACTCCTCGGTTCCTCGTCTCTGGCAGCCCCCACGCCAGCCTGCAGGAAGACCGACTTCAACATCACGATGGTCCCCCTCAGGTCTCTGTTCCCAGAGCCACTGTGCTCCCCAGCCCCAAGAGCCAATCACATCGCCAGTCCGTGTCTCTGTCCCTCTGACTGAGCTGTAAGACCTCCAGGGCAGGACCAGGCCTCGAATTCCACTGATGAAATGACAGAAGGTATTTTGCTCTTTAGTCAGGACCCCTGATAAAACTCCCATCTACAAAATCGGTGCCACACAATCCATTCCTGGGCTCACCTTCAGGAGCCGCAAGCTCATGTGAGGAACCTGTCCTCAGCCTTTAACTCACACCTTCACTACAGGGAGATCTGCTAAGCAGAAAAAGCACTTGGTCTGCTCAGGTGACAAAAATCCCAGCATGCTCGGCAGCTGGGGGAGGCGAGAGGAGCAGATGCCCTTCCAAGAACATGAAAATAAGCGGACAGCACACTAGTGTGCCTCATGCTTCTCAGTTCTGCCTGCTTTTTCAGTGATGGAAACCCTCCTTTCAAATATAGCTTCCCCCCAAATTCCAAATATAAAACAGGCAAAAGCAGCACTATGAGATTTTACAGGAACAGTTTGGAAAAGCTGGTATAAACAAGGGGGGCTTTGGAGCCACACCCACACAGACCCTTGTGTTCTTCCTCATCTGTAAAATGGGTGGCTAGTACCCAGCAACAGTCTCCTCACACAGCGGGCTGAGAATCACAGAGAACACTGTGGCTAAACCCCAGTCAGTAGGCACGAGGCCATGGCACACACAGGGACAGGCGGTTGGGCCCATATGGTGTTTTACAAATTGGTGTATTTTATATGTAAAGCTGGATTTTTAAATTGCACCCACACATGGCAGCAGCTATGCAGAGCAGCGGAGCAGCTCAGACTGGGTGTGTGTGCTCAGATTTGCCTCAGTCTCCACCACTCCCCATTGCCTCTACCCAGCTCTCTTCACCCACAGCTGCCGGTCCCCATGGCCAGGGGAGTCGTCCACTGGTTTACACGGGCACTGGGAACCCTGCCACAGGACACTGCCAACGCCCAACACCCACTGCAAACCGCACCTACCACGGAGTCTGCCAGTCATCCTGACGCATCCTTTTGCACAAATGGAAGCCTTTTAACCATGTGGGAAGCACCACACCCAGTTCTCTAAACAAATGTCCCTGTGAGGTGCTCCTGACGTCAGCCTTCCCCTTCTCGGGGCCTGATTACATTCCCTCTGGTGTCTAATTGTTTTGTCTCGGATGATGTTCATGCCAGCCCTGAGAATTTCTGCCTTTATTCTGAACCACCTTTAATTATGATCCCAGACTTGGTTAAATAATGAAGAGGCTTCTAGCAGAGCACCCAAGGTCCTCTGACTCTATATCAATGTCAAGGATATTTTCTCAGCGGTTCCACAAGTAAATGGTAGAATCCTCCACCCCTACCACACTCCTCTTCATTGTCAACACTCAACTAAAGTGATCTGTCCTGTGGGAAGTCGGTGTAACTTCCAAGTGCCTGAAACTGTTTGGAGTTGAAGGTCCTCCCTCCCCTGCGCCTGCCTCCTCCAAGTTTCACACGTGAGGCAACAGGCCCATTATTGGTTAGGAGGCAGGGACGGTACTGCTTTGGTGCCAGTGCACCAATTCACAATGCTTGTCAACAGAAATGGAACTGCTGCCCACGGAGGGTGGGGTGTGACATCATGTACCATACACGGTGGTGTCGGTGGTGTAGGAGGGACCAGCCTGGCCTAAGCCAGCCTAGGGACAGTGAGTGGATGCCTCCTGCCAGCAACTAGCAGGGGCAGAGAGAGAGAGCAGGAGCCCCATCTCCTCTTACAGCAGAAGGAACAAGTCACGTGGAATGGAGCCATGAGCCTTGCCTCAGACAGCTTAAACACCTGACATTTCTTTATCGCTGCAGCTCAGCTCAAGAACCCTTAAATATGGAGTCCTTTAGGGAAAATTTCCAAAGAAATGGCCTCGGGGAAGGATTTCTCTTTTTGAAGGGCCGTATTGAAGAGGTTTAGGTAAACACAAAATCCCCCAAAGAAGACTATGTAAGACTTCAAACCCGGGATCTTGGCACTCGGAGGTGTCACCTCCCCCTCCTTGCCTAAGCTCATGAAAGGGAAACTGCACGGAAAAGGTGCCGGAACCAGGAAGAAGATCAAAGCAGGACCCCACTCCAGCATTCTGGGGATTTACAACATCCCAGGAGTATCTAGTCAGAGCTGCCAGCTGCCCAGGGCATGCGGCGGACCAGGCTTCCTGTATTTCTCTCAGATGATTCACGCAGGCAGAACAGAACCCAAGAGGCAGGTTCGATTCCTCTCCCCATTAAAGATGGGTGAGGATACTGGGGTCCAGAGAGACCAAATCACTGGGCAGGGCTGCGGACACAGACTGGGAGGAGGGTTCAGAACCGGAACCCAGTCTGTCATATTCCACCAGAGGGATGGGCCGGTCAGCCGTGTGCTATCCACATACACCTTCCGCATCTGGTTTCCTATCGCAAGATGGTAACTAAGATGTCAGGAGGGTTAGTCAGAGTGCTTCAAGGTGAAAACTGTCCCACGCAGGCGCTATGCATCACTACTGCGGCCTTAGGTCTGTGGCTTCTTTGGCAGCTTAACTATCCTTTGTGCAAAAAGCTTCCTTCCCACTCCCTCTGTCTGCCTTCCCTACCTTCTGTTCTCAAGTGTCACGTGACAGTGTGGGGTCTGACAACTTCTAGAGCAGTCTTCAACTCCTTCAAGACCCTCTAAAGCTGGACACAGCCCAATCACCATTCTCCCCCATCAGAAATGCAAACTAAGTTCATGGTCCCTCACGCCATCATGGGGATGCCAGAGCCACCCCCAAGGCCTTCACTCTGGGCCGTTCTGTGCTGACATAGCAATAACAAGTCCCATCTGATGAGCCTCGCTCTGGGCTCGGTTAGCACATTTCACAAATTTGTCATCCAAACCTCACTGTCATTCTGTGGGGCTGCTGGCGCCTTCCTATTTTACAGACTGAGCTCCAAGACAGTCATTCAATCACTGATTCATTCTGGAGTCAGACTACTTCAGTTCTGGACATACCAGCTGTGTGCTCTTGGATAAATGCACGAAATGCACAAGCACAAGCTGACTGGTGTATAGGAAGTGTGCAATAAGGAGTAGCTCTTGTTAAATATTTATTGAGAACCTGCTCTATGCCAGGACCCTAACCAGGAGCTAGCGATAAAGGTGAACACAAGTTGACATGGTTCTTGACCTCCTGGAGATTATGGGCCAGAGGCAGAAACACACCAACCACTTAGTATCAGTTCTCTGTACTTATAATCTAGCTTTTTTTTTTTTTTTTTTAAGATTCCACGTAGAAGAGAAATCATACAGTATGACTTTCTCTGTCTGACTTAGCATAATGGTCTCAAGGACCATCCATGTTGCAAAGAGCAAGACTTCAATCTTTTTTATGGCTGAACAATCTTCCATTGCATATATAACACAATTTCATTATCCATCCACCCACTGATGGACATGTAGGTTGTTTCTATAACTTGGCTATTGTAAATAATGCTGCAATGGACATGGGGTGCATATATCTTTATGAGTCAGTGTTTTCGTTTCCTTCAGATAAATACCCAGAAGTGGGATTTGTGGATCATGTGGTAGTTCTACTGTTATTTTTTTGAGGAAACTCCATACTGTTTTCCACAGTGGCTGCACCAATTTACATTCCAATCCACAGTGCACCAGGGTTCCCATTTCTCCACATCCTCGCCAACACTTGTTATTTCTTGTCTTTTTGATAACAGCCATCCTAACAGGTTGGAGGTGGTATCTCATTATGGTTTTGATTTGCGTTCTCCTGACGGTGACTGATGTTGAGCATCTTTTCATGGACCTGTTGGCCATCTGTATGTCTTCTCTTATTCTAATATTTGGTCTCTGTCCCCAGTCCCTGACACAGAGCTCCTAAATCTCTGGTAAATTCCTAAGTGATAAAGAGCACTAAGGAGCATCTTTTGTTCTATGGAGTTGACTGTGGGTGGGGTCCTGGATGGCTTCTGGAAGGCGGCTGGTCGCTGGAAAGGCCAAGATATGATTAGAAGCTTGGAGTTTTCAGCCCCTGCCCCCTTTCCCAGAAAGGGGAGAGGGGTTGGAAATGGAGTTAATAATTGATCACGCCTATGTGACGAAGCGTCCATAAAAATCCCAAAAGTATGGGGTTCAGAAAGCTTTCCATCTGGCTGTTCATCTGTCTTCCTCTTTTTCACATCCTTTAATAAACTGGTAATCATAAGTATTTCCCTGAGTTCCATGAGCAACTCTAACAAGTTAACCGAACCCGAGGAGGGCGATGTGGGAATCTCTGATTTGTAGCCAATTCGGACAGAAGTTGTGGGTAACCTGGGGACCTGCTACTTGCGATCGGCGTCTGATGTAGGATGGGAGAAGCCTTGTGGGACTGAGCCCTTAACCTGTGGGATCTGAAACTACCTCCAGGTACATAGCATCAGAACTGAGTTAATTGTAGGGCACCCATCTGGTGCTGCAGAGAATTGCTTGGTGGGGGAAAACCCATATATATTTTGTGACCAGAAGTATCAGAAGTTAAGTGTTCGACATGAAAGGAGAAAGACACAGGAGTTGGACAGCTGTGTTTTTCCCTACTCAGGAGGGAGAACTGTAACTAATAGACCTGTGGAGTTTTTCTACACTACCCTGTGGCATCCCTTCTATTCCTTGAACAAGCCTGGTGTGCAATCCCATTTCTCGGCCAACAATGGAGTACTAGATGCTCTGTGTAGCAATTACCATGGAAAGCAGCAAGTTAGAAAACTTCCTTATCCGTGAGCTTTCTCTGCTGTGTAACATATAGGAACAGCTCTGTTGCTATATGTAACAGAGCCACACACTCAAAATACAATAGCAGCAGCTAGTGCCTGGGAAGGCAGAGGCGGAAATTCAATTCTCCAGTTCTCCAGGCATGCAGTTCCGACTTTCCCACATTATGCTATTCCTGACCTCTCCTCCCTCCTTAAAGTCTTTTTGTCTACGTAATATCCCTCTTCCTCTGAGAAAGGCCAAGGGAGGTGTCCATGTCCTGTGCAGGAAAAAGCATTGTTCAGCTCAGTGCTAAGGGAGGTGGCAAAGTTCAGAATAATGCATCTTCCTGGCCCCACTTGACAACAGCTACTTCTTGAACACTGGGTGGAAGGCTGGATTCCAAGGACCCTAGGGCCCTTCCCTCTATTTCAACTTTAAGATGCCGTGATTTCCTGCCAAAAGGGCCAAGTAGACCTCTCCCTGTTTCACTGAACACAGTATCCTTTCCATGTGGTACCTCTTAACTTCTGCCTTCTCCCACTGCCTTGCTCTAATCTAGGTTCCAACTGAGAGTCTGTAGCAGAGACCAGGGTGCAGTTTAGGGTGGGCAATTGCCCAGAACCCCGGTACCGGAGCTGGGTTTCCTTTGGCTGAGTCTCCTATTTCCCACCACTGAGATGATCTTACAGCCCTGTTTATTATGAAGAAACTCCGCAGGCACTTAGAGTCCTGTAGTTGCCCTCAGCAATTTGAGACTGTTATCTAAACACCATCCAAGATCTAAGATCCCATATGTTGTCTCTTAAGTAATCCCCATGGCCATGTCACGTGATCATCTAGTGACCCACACTGATGGGGTCAGCCAGGTTTAATTTACATCATTGACTCTACATGATTATGATACAATAGGTCAGGGTGCCCTCATTTGTTTCAGTTTGGTCCTGAAAATGATTTTTCTCTTAGAATTAGGTGTCACTAAGGCTTGGTACCTACTATATTTAGAAGGGGTGTCCTGGTTCTTGCTCAATATTCACCTAGCTAGCTTTGGCACCTACCTCTCTGACTAGTTCTGGTTCCGGGGGACCTCGGCATGAGCTCCACTGTTTAGATTCCAACCTTGGTTTGACCCCCAGATGTGGCTCTGCACCAACCAGTCATTTGGTTAGGGGTGGTTCCAGGGTCTCCCATACCTGGGGACTGGCCTCAAGCAACTCTTGGGCGTGGTCAAGAGGACCCAAGAGAACAGGTGGCCTGCCACGTGCATGGAGAGACCAGGCTCTGAAAAGGCAGCACCCAGTGGGGAATCACCTAGGCAGCACTAGGGAGGGACTGAGAGACCTTGGCCTCTGTGTTGCCTCTGGTATGAGCTCGCGGAGCTAGGCCTTCTGGCTGGCTGGTGAAAACCAACAGTTTTAAATGGTCAGTATACTCTTCTCTGAGAAGATTCCTTTCTTCTGGGAAGCCTTTGCTGGTGCTAGTCAGAACATAGGAGCCACAGGGCGCCATGCACTTGATATATAATACCTGTTAGCATTTAGTGTCAGACATAGAGAGCACCTTCTCAACACAGGCAGACAGCTGAAACAGGGCAGCCAAGACACTCCTTTGGGTCCAAGCCCAAAGGAATCATAAAACCAGTCCAGAGAGGGCCCAGGAGTGAAGCCAGCAACCACGACGACCACTAGCTATGCTGAGAAGAGGAAAGAGGACTCGAGAGGACTCAACACGAGCTCCCAATTCAGTGCCTTTACAGATGCTCTTTGAATCTCAGGCCTCAGGGGCTGAGGAGGTGAGGCTGTTTCTTATGCTATGGGAAAGCCAAGCGTTCTCTCCAAGTTCATGTACCTGAAGAAAACAACTTTAACTAACGTGTGTGTTTGCGGACTAATCAGTGGGAAGAATGGGGAAGATGAATAGTCCGTCTCCCAGCTATACTCGTCCTGTGATTCCAAGGAGATGTACGCACACATCTCAGAAGCTCATGCTTCATGGGCTGTGAATGCTAGTTAGTGAGAGAAAGGGGACGTGTGTCGCTCTGGGAAGAAGGATGCTGCTGGCCTTTATTAATTTCCAGATTGTTGTTCACAAGCACCGTGGTGCCCACACAAGTAAATGCAATGTCAAGGAAGGTTTTTCTAGAGAGCAAAGAAAAGCTGAAGCCCTAGGAGGGTGGCTAAGTCGGCCTTGAAGATCATACTCTGCCTAACCTGCCTGGAGACAGAGAGGACTGAGTAATTAGGGAATATTTATACTATGAAGACAGTAGACGGTCTTTGGCGTCTGCTAAAAATATTAGTTGAACGCTCCCTAGCCATAAAGCAGCTCTTCCTGGGAGCATCCTGACACTACCACCTGCCACTTTCAGTGCCTCCATTTCAAGTGTGCTAGAATGGTTGTTCCCTGGCTTGGAGAGAAACGCCCTCGCTCCATGGTTTTTTTGAGATGAATGCTTCCATCTGAGTGGCTTATGGTCAAAGTGAAGGATGGCGTCCCAAATCCTAGTAGCCTCTCTGATTTCAGGTGCGGAGAGTGACGCAGAGTCCTACTCCTACGCCCATAAGAGCACGCAACCTGGGCTAGACCATAAATGCCCCAACTGGGTCATCTCTTGTGACAAGGATCTTTTCACTGCTGGCCACGTGGCATGTGTGGGTCAGTTTAGTCCGTCCATCCGTCCGTCCAGCCAGCCAGTCTAATATTTACTGAGGAACTAACAGTGAACATTGCACTCCGTCTCCAACAAAAAAGAAAAAGAAGATAGCCTTACCTCTCATGGAGCTAATTTGAGAGCTAGATATCAGAAGAAGAAGAAAAATCACATGAATGTGCAATTCCAACTGTGCTACAGGAGAAAAACACTGGTGTTTTGACCCAAATGGCTGGGCCAAGGCCGTCAGGAAATCTCCCTGGGGAAAGGACCCTAGAGCCGAGCTATTTAGGCTGAGGAGGGGTCGCTTAGGCACAGAGGTGGGACATCGCACTCTTATGTGCAGAGTACTTTCCGTGTTTCAGGCTTCGCAGTGTATGTCCCCTCTGCTGTCTCATCTAAAGGGCCACAAGCCAAAGAGGGAGCTGTAATTATTATTTCCATTTCACAGACAAGGAGAGCAAGACTTAGGTTATTAACTAGAGTATGAAAATGTAGTAGTAAATAAATGGTCGACCTGGAATTTGAGTCCAGGTGTGCTTGACTCCAAAATCTATATTCTTACTCAGTGCCTTATACTGTCTCATTCATTCATTCATTCATTCATTCATTTAATGAAGAAGGACTGCACACCTACTATGTCCTAGGTACTGTGTTAGGGTCTGTTGATTCAAGGATGCATAAGATCCTCAGCCTGGAAAACCCCACTGTCCAGATCAAGTGGATGGACTGGCCTCGCAGGGACTGACCCTGTGATCAAGGCCTCAGCAGCCTGTGCCACAAGCACCCAATATAACCTGGTAAGAGCAAGCCAAGCAAATAAAGACTGATTCCTTCTGAGAAGATAAACCCCCATCTTTACCCTATCCCCATAAGTGTATTTAGTTGTAAAGCTCCTTCCTTTAGGGAAGGAGTAATAAACTGTGTTCTTCAAGCGGCCTGATGACATCTAAAACAAAGAGACCACACTTGTGGATTCATTGGAAGCTGGCAGTCCCTTTGAAAACAGAAAGAATGCTGCATTTGGATATAAGAGGATCTCGGTTTCTATCTCAGCTTTATCACTTCCTGGATGAAGGCTCTGGGTGATCACTTGCTCTCTCTGAGTCTCAGACCCTCATCTGTTAAAGGGAAACAACAACACTGCGTTGCTCTCTTTGCACACCCCATCACCCTCCATCCAAACTGTGAGTCAATCTCAGAGGCTCTATTCCAAAATCCATCCCTAAGGATCACTTCTACCTACACCAGGAACACAGGCATCCAACCACTGGCTTACTGCCTGGAATATTTCCATCCGCCTCCTGCTGCTCTTGCATATTCCACCCCAGATCCTCGGCAAATATTTTTCACGTAACAGTGATGGGTTTAAAACCTGTTCAGATCATTCTATATCCCTGCTTCAGACCCTTCCAAGTCTTCCCACTGCTCTAAGATGACAATCTTAACTCCTTAACAAGAAAAGTCTTTCCCAGACTTCACTCTTACCCACCTCTCCATGCCTCAGGGCCTCTACAAATGACCTCTTCCTCCAAGTACTTTCCAGGGCTCCCTCCTTATCTCCACTCCTGATCTATCCAGGGCACAGATCTCTTCCCCACTGCTTCTACGGTACCACTCTTAGCACACTACCCAACTTGATCTCTGAAGAATGCTGAAACTCTGTCATTGGTTGACTTGTTTATCTTTCTCCCCACAAAAATGTAAGCTCATGATAAGGAATTCTTCTCCTTTGTTCCAGTCCTTTATCTCTAGTGCCCAGAACTTGTTCATAGTTGATGCTCAACAAATATTTGAAAAATGGAAAGTGAATCCTGACAGAGGTTGTTTTTGAGGATTAAATGAAAACATACCGAACAGAGGCAGCTAGCATAGCACCTGGTACACAAAAACCCTCCCGTCACCTTTTTAACCATAGGTGCTTCAGGCACAGCTCCTAGAGAGTCAGGGATTATTTAATGGCAGATGAAGCTGTCTGACAGATGAAAAGAAATTCACTGGCTACAAAATAGAAGCCAATGTAGTTAATGCTACACGAAGTGTCTAGGAAATATCAACTGTATGCCAGCCACTCAAAGGCAACTTACACCAATTCTTTATATGTTTATATAAAATTATAGTAATCATGGGATGTCTGAGCATGTAAAAATGTTTGGCATGACCTTCAAAAGTATGAGGAACCCAGAAATTTGGAGAGTTTTAAAACAGCCCTACTTTTTGCCTTCTTTCTTACTCACTCCCAAGGTTAAAAAAGTAATAGCTAAATGATAGTTCTTTTTTAAAGAAGGAGGTTAAGAACACTCCATGGGGGCTGCATTAAAAATGTGTTTCCTCTAGTACTTTTCTGAGCTAAAAGTTTCTGGAAGTAACAAGATAACTTTCTGGAAGAGTTTCTGGGAAGAAAGTTGCCTACAAAAGAATTAAGTGCTCATATCAGAGCTTACTTCAATAAGATAAAATAACTCAAGCTCATTAATCTGGTGAGTGGAAATGATTAAACTGAAAATAGAACAACATTAATGTTTTCTCCAAAAATAGCAGAAAACCAAGATTTCAATGTCAAACTCTTAAAAAGCAATCATGGATTTACTTCTTTGTTTGCTAATTTGGGTGGAAAATGTAATGCTCTTTTTCAATGTATGCTGATTTAAAATAGGCTAGTTAGTCATTCTCACACAGTGGTACACGTCCTTAAAAACTGCTTTTAACCAAAACAGGAATTGAAAACGTGCCTAAAAAAGGGATCCCTCCATCAGCAGAAGCAAAGGCCATTTTCCAAAAAATACAGCACCGGCTGAGGAGACTGGAGGGTACAGGGACAGCCCAGTGTCCTCTCCGTTTCCCTTGCTTTCATTACATTATACAGTGTCACTTTAAGCCATCAAATCAAATTATCAGTTCAAGTGGTTTTGATTCCACTGTGATTTGAACAGGTTTCGTTAAATTAATAAACCATATGTTTCATGTTGTTGGAAGGAAAGTTATTTTTCTGCGTTCGCTGCTCCAAAAGTCTTCACAATAGACAGCATTCAGCACTTAATCGCCAAATGCTCTTCCTTGCCGGGATGTGTTGCAGAATAACTGAAATGACAGCCCATTAAATTCTCAAGTCTGTCCAAGTTATTTACCGACAAAGGGCAGACTGGTGAACTGGATGTCCCCTGAACAATCCACCAAGCCTAAATACTGTTTCCATTTACTGGAACTAAAGCTTTATACTTTTTATGGATGACATCCATTCTAAGTTCTTCTTCGGCAACAATGCAATATTAACATGCCATCCCCCCCTTTTTGGTGTCTCACATGGCCACGCGTCTCATTCTTGGCACTGAAAGGCTTGATTCTGTTTTCTCTATTCCAGTACATCCAATCATCCTGACAGAGGGCAGGATGGGGGCGCATTAACTCAGGCATCCCCCTCCGTGCTGCTCTGTGAACACTAGTTAATGATCGCAGCCGGGGGGGTGAGGGACGTAGGGTGCTGTGTGCAGTGCACCGAGGCCCTGCTTACAACGCTGGTGGAAAAGATGAGCAGGTGTTAAGGTGAAGTGGTAAGTGGTTGGTTACCAAGTTACCAAACCTCTAATTGGTCCATGGGTCTTGGAGTGGAATGGAAGAATAGAACCATCCAACAGACATTTTCACTGTCACTGCCACTACCATCTTTAAGACAGAAAGTATTTACCTTAAAGCAAACCTAAGATTAAGTTCCATCTTTGTTCAAGCCATCCACTGGAGCAGGGGTCAGTAAACTATGGTTCTCAGGTCAAAGGCAGCCTGTCTCCTATTTTTGTAAATCTAAGTTTTTTTATTTCTACATCCAGGCATGTATACCGGGGGTGCCAAAAAACTGTATACATATTTTAAGAGACGGTATCTATGTATTACTTTCTGAAGTTGAATTACAGTAGCAATGTGTAATTGTAGAAGTCAAACATGACTTGTATTCATCTTTTGTTATTGGAATATATTATTACAATTTTAATATAGTTTTTTCCTTTCTTAAAATGGGTTCACATTTTTGGGCACCCTCTGTATATTATCTATGGCTGCCTGAATGCTACGTGGCAGAACTAAGAGTTGCAACAGAGGCGATATGACCCACTATTGGGTAACTAAAGAAGGTTACTGACTTCTGTTTTAAGTAATTAATTTATTTTTCTTTCTTCTGTGACAATAGCCCTATGAATGCGTAGCTCCATGCTCAATGTCACAGCTCTCCTAAGCCCTGAGAGCTTCCAATCGTGATCAGAGACAATGCCAATCAGACAGGATCAGTTCTTTCTTTTTTTTTTGCAGAAGACTGAAGAAAAAGGAACACTTCCTGTATCAGCTCTCTATTACTTAGATCTGCAAAGTACATAATCTAAGCCCTCCAGGCTGCGTGATGACTGCCAGCACCAGTGGCGTTTTCTCGGGGACAAAAAGGAGCATTTGGTCATGGGGACCATGGGTTCCGTGGCATGTGCATTTGAAAACAAACAGGGACATCATTAGTCATCAGGGACGTGCATATCAAAACCCCTGAGAGACACTACTTCACATCTACCAGGAGGGCTAAAATAAAAAAGATGTATAACACGTGTTGGTGAGGATGTGGAGAAGTCAGAACCCTCCCACATGGCTGATGGGAATGTAAACTGGTACAGTTGTTTTGGAAAACAGGTGGTAGTTCTTCAAAACTGTAAACGCACAGTTACCATATGACTCAACAATTCTGCTCCTAGGTTTATATCCAGGAGAACTGAAAACTGAAAACACTATGTTCACACAAAAACTTGAATATGAATGTTCATAGCAGCATTATTCATAACAGGCAAAAAGTGGAAAAATCTCAAATGTATAGCAACTGATAAATGGATAAACAAAATGTGGTATATCCATACAATGGTATGCTATTTGGTCATAAAATGGAATGAAATTCTGATACATGCTTGAATATGGATGAGCCCTGAAAATGTGATGCTAAGTGAAAGAAGCCAGAGACAAAAAGCCATATATTGCATGATTCCATTTGTATGAAATATCCAGAATATGCATGTCCATAAAGATAGAAAACACGCTAATGGTTGCCTGCAGCTGGGGAACTGGGGGGCAGGAGAAAGAAGAGGAAGGACAACAGGAGAGCCTGGCTACTAACTGGTGTGGTGTTTCTTTTGGGGGGTGATAAAAATGTTTTGAAAGTATATGGTAGTGAGGACTGCACAATTTTGTGACTATACTAAAAGCCACTGCAGTATATACTTTAAAAGAAGGAACTTTATGGTATGTGAATTAAATCTCAACAAAGCTGTTATTAAAAAAATAGAAATACAATTCAGCAACGAAAAGGAGTGAGCTACTGATACATACAATCATATGGATAAAACTTAAAGTCCTAACACAGTGAAAGATAAAAATAGATCACAGGTTGCCTGGAGTAGAGGATAGGAGAAAGAACTGGCTGCAAATGGGCATGAAGGAGCTTTCTGGGGTGATGAAAATATTCTAAAACTGGATTGTGGTGATGGTTGTAAAACTATACATTTATTAAAAATTATTGAATTGTACACTTAAAATAGCTGAATTTTATGGTATGTAAATTATGCCTTAATATGGTGTAAAAAAATAGGAACTTTCGTACACTGCTGGCGGAAGTGTACAGTAGTATGTACAAATGATCAGTGTGGGAGACTATTTAGCAGTTTCTAACCAAATGGACACATGCACGTGTACACTGGGCTAGTCTCTTTACTCCTGGGAGCACAGGCTACAGACATGTGTCCATATGCTCATTAAAAGGCATGTTAAAGAATTTTCACAGTTACCAAAACGTGGAAATAATCCATACATTCATGTATATTGAAATGGATAAATTCAGGTACAGTCACACAATGAATTTAGCAATAAGAAAGCACAAACTACAACTACCTGTGACAGCGTAGATGACTCTCAAAACCAGTAGAGAGCAAAAAAAGCAAGATACAAAAACAGGACATCTTGGGTGATTCTGTTTATATGAAACTGACCAGCAGGCAAAGCTAACTTGTAACTCATGGTCATGGTTACCCTTGGGAACAGATGGTGACTAGAAATGGGGAGATGGAGGTGCTCCTGGGAAGCTGATGTCAGCTTCTTGATCTGAGTGTTTGTCAACTGTGTGTATTCGGTGTGTGAAAATTCCTCAATTTGTGTATATTTTATGTATGTACTTTTTCTGTATGTTATACTCCAATGCTGTGTTTAAAAAAAAATAGGACTGCACCTACATGTTTCTGCCTCTAGAAAGATCACAAAACATTTTAATATTCGTACACCTTGGGAGTCAGCAACGGACACTATGATAATTGCAACAAACCTTCAGAATGAAGAACTGACTCCTTATATTTAAGGATGGGTCCAGGGCTCGCTCAAATTCAGAGAAAGCCCTTTCAGGGGATGCTCTTGCCCTCTTTTTGACAATTTAAGGCAATGGAAACCATTATCATCACTAACATCCTTGGGTATTAAGGGCCACACCTTCTCTTTACAAGCTGTATCCTCAGCTTGCTCTTTAGGAAAAGAACTTTCTGTCATAACCTCAGCAATTCTGAACGAGCAGATCGTTAGCTCATCTGCGAGGTACTTTCCTCACCCTCTATATTCACCTCTCATAAAATAGTCAACCCCTAAGAGACCCCTTTTTCTCCAGCCAGTTCTCTTGGGAGAAAGCTTTTGAGCTCTGTGGTTTTATTTTTAGTTTGGTTTCAAAAAAATTAGCCCAAGTGAAGTTTTTCTTTGCCAGCCCAACCTAAGCTATTTTAGAGGTTTGTGTGCCTAAGTCTCCCACTGTTACAAGCTGACAAATAATACCTTGGACAGAATGTCAGCCCCAAATTACTTGAATCTCACATGTTCTTTACAGAACCTGGCCAGGCTAACTTCTCCTCACCATCCTCAAACAAAATCACACAGACAGGAAGGAAATGATCACATTCTTAAAATTCCCTTCTTCTTCTTTTAGTTCTTTTTCAGATACATGAGCCCGGGAAATGGGCTCACTCTTATCATAAAAGTGCAGTTATTTGTTAAGCTCATTGCCCCATTCCTACAAAGGTCACATGCCAGTAATCTGGTCCCTTTTATTGGGGTTGGGGGCACTCTTGAAATGAAACCTCCCCATAAAACTCACTGCACTACAAAGAGTACGTGTTAATATAGTGCTGATAAATGACACAGCTCTTCCCATATTACCCAAGACCACAATTTTGAAGGAGAGCACTGACATGGAAAAGATCCATCTCTTCACACTTTAAGAAAACGCCTTCTTAGTCCCTCTCCCTTCAAGTAGTAGGACTTTGATCAGTCTCATTCCTCTAAATGTTTCCCAAGTTCTAAGCCACAATTATGACAAATCACAGACCTTGAAACGAGGGGTGCCAGGGTAGGATCAGACTTTCTAGTTTCCTGGGAGAGAAATTCACGTTCATTTCACATGAGAAAGTAGAAATGGAAAAGATTAAGATGCCTGAATTTATGTTTATCAGATAGGGGATTGAACCATTAAATAATAGTTTTAAAAGGCCATGCCGGGTGTGGATCTTAGTAAGAACGCAGCAGACTAGAGTCTTGGGAGCAAGTCCAAGGTCTTGATGTCAGAGCTCAGAGACAAACACCTGATCTCAACAGGGAAACAGTTGAAAAGTAAGACACCCAAGAGCTTTCTTTAAATATGGACGAACTAGTATTAATGTTACAAGGTAAAGAATCAGAGAGAATGACTGACATATTACTAGTCAAAAGGGCAATTCTGAACATATCTGTTTAACTGAAGTTATTCCCACAACTGCTTCTACTTATCATCCAAATAATCTCTTTTAGGAGAGAAACATATGCTCTTGACACCGAGTTCCAATTTTTTGGCTAGTTTCGAACTCTTTTTAAATTAATTTATGACAAGGAATCTTCCTCAGGGCAAGGGCACTTAATCCACATATACCTTTAGAGGCTTCCGTCCCCAGTGGGTTTTCTAAGAAGTCTGTCATGTCATGGTTCCAGGCGTCTCGGACAGCAGACTTGGACACCACCCTGTCATTCAGACCCTGCTGTGGTCGAAAATTATTTCTCAGATACTCCACTGACTTGACGTGGTCTTGCTGCTCCGTGGTGAAGATAGAATAAAAAGCCTCGAGCTGAACAGAGAATGAGAGGGAAGAAAAAAAGAACATCAATTAGAAAAGCTACGTGGTCCAAAGCGGGTGGGGGTGTCAAGAAGACCAAATGGTAGGAAGTGCCAATGCCAGGTGTGACAAACCTGGCAGGACACATCACTACCATGGGGCTTATCGGTCTGAGGTTTCAGTCCTGCAAACTAAACAGGAAAACACTTCACTTGAGGGTGTAAAGAACTCTTTTAGTTTGAGTCTCTGACAGAGTCCAGTCTTTCCTCAGTGCCCTCTCCACCCACTTCCCGCAAGACCTTTACTTTACTACTATGGGAAGGAACACAGAGTTATGGTGAAAGTAGATTCTGGAGCCACAGACTGCTTGGGTGAAATTCTAGCTCCATGGTTCAACCACTCTGTGACCCTGAGAAAGTTGCCTAACTTCTCTGAGCCTCGAAATTTCCTCACTGAAATGCGATCATTTCAAAAGCATCTTTGTGTCAGCATTTTATGAGATAATCCATGTACAGTGCTTAAAAAACAGTTCCTGGTTCATAAGAGTTCAATAAATATTAGTGATTTAAGTCCTACTAAGTATCTTCTTACATACTAGGGATCCAGTTCAGCAAAGTTGCTAAAAGCATAGCTTGCAAGTTAAACGGCCCAAGGTCAATATTTACCAGATGGGTAATCATAGTCAAACTACTCAAGCTTTCTATAATTAAAGTTTCCTCATCTGTGAAGCATTTAATACTAGTACCAATCTTATCAGGTGTAGAAAAGTTTAAAATTGATATAAGTCACTTAGCATCTAGTAAGTCCTCAGTAAAGATTAGCAGCTATCATTATTATTAAAAAACATTTTCCACAAGGCTACTGACCAAACTTTCAGGGAAAAGCAAAGAAAAAAAATTCAAAATGCCAGGGTCATATTTTTATTATCAAAAAGGATTCCCCTTGGCCCCCAACATCCTGATCATGAAAACAGGTCATTCTATTATATAATAGAAGAGGAAAGGAGTGGGGGCTGGTGGCAGAGGTTTGTTCTCAGTGGACCACAAAATTATTCTTGTTCCCAAAGAAATAGACCGTAATCTAAAATTCCCAGCCACCAAAAATACTAACTCCTTGATGTGGGGTAAGAAAATGGAATGAAGTAGCGAGAAGCTGAATGAACTCTTAGTGGCCCATCTGGCGTCTCGAACGCCCAATCAGAAGGTTACTGCAGGAGAGAATGACAAGGTGGAAAGAAAGGTGGTAGAGAGATGCTTCCCCAGTAGGCACTGAGAGGCCTCCCTAGGCTGCAGGACCAGAAGGGGCTAACACCACTGAAGGAAAGAAACAAGAGAATTACCACCTGGGTAATTCGAGGTAAGTCTGGATGGTCATTTTGAAGCCGGGAACTAACCCTAGTGTTTTTCAAACAGCCTCAGAGAATGAGGCAGAAAATGACCTGTTTCCAGTCCTGAAACTCCCTCTTTTTTGCATTAGAAAGCAATGAATACATAAATAAAATACACAGTGATTAATTCAGCCAAGAAAAATCATTTAAGTATATGGATTCACCTATCAATCCACCTGCCCTCCAATTTTCCTGCACATGTAAAGTGATAGTAAACTATGAAATTTTTTCTAATTGTTCATCAACATAGAATTCGATGGTCTCTCAACCAGCCTTTTGAAACCAAAAGTAGCCTGTGTTAGTCTAATTCTCTACTATTCACATAATGTTGTTGCTATTCAGAACGTGCCCTTTATCTTTCTTCCTTCTGATGTTCCTTCTATATAGTGAAGGGAGAAAGGCAATAAAAGCAGAAAACATTGCTAAAATTGGATGGTTTACTCTGTCTAAATGTGACCCATTCAAGTGAAGATAATTGGAGGTGCTGAAAAGAAAAATCACCTCAACTTAGCCCGGTATACTCACTTGATACGACTACCAAAATCCAAACTGAATTCATCCAAAAATCAGAGAAGGTTTCTGATTTTCTTAGAGAAAATAACTTAAAATTACATGAAAGGACACTCTGGAGACAGTCTAAGGAAAGACCAACCAAAATGATTAAAGGGATGGAGAATAAATCGTGTGTGCAAAGGTTAAAGGAAGTGGAATTGTTTAGCCTGAAGAATAGGCGAGTAAGGGTAATTTGATTAAAGGCTCTTGCAAGTGGAAGATGCTGACCAGCTCTTCTCCATGTCCAGAGAGGGCCAAATAAGAAGACATTGGTTTAAATTAAAGCCTTAGAGACGTGAGTTGAATAAAGAGAGGAATACCTTAACATTCTGCGTGATTTTCTTTTTTTTTTTTTAAATGGACTGGGCTACCATACATAGCAAGTTAGATTCGAGATTTATCTGTAAGAGATAGCCTTCTGTAGTGAAATAGTTTAATATGTGAGATGCCAGGAAAGGATGGCCTGGGAGACTGTCTCAGCAATACGACTCTAAGGTTTGTTTATTTTCTAGAATACTTGCTTCTTTCACAAGATAGCATTTAAGTCTAAAAAGTTTATTTCTGATGCCTCTGGAAAGAATTAGTCATACAACTGTAAAAACAGGCAGGTTCTCAATTTAATGCAAAAATGCTTTCGCTTAAATTGCTCTTACAGCTTAATGACATGCTACGGCTTAAAAGCCCGGCCACTTCCTTGTCATTAACTCAACTTGCCAAAGATTTCAAAGGACGGATCAGATAGTTCTGAAAGTGAACTAATGACCTGAGCAATATTATATTGTCAACTGGATCATACCTTTGCTTGACAGTCACACAAAAGACGAAAAGGAGGACAAGCTTAGCAGACTCATCAACTGTCCTTCGGTAGGTTGGCAGCATTCACTACAACCCTGTCATTCCTCTAAATAGAATGAAAATTGCCAGTGGCCTCTCCTGTTGGTAAGTGGCATGCTTGGCTATTGAGTGGAAACCTCCATGATCCCTGGATTGGCAAGGGGAGTCTTTTCACTTTGGCAGGTGAACAGTGATGATCTAGGCCAGAAATCTACTGAAACAGTAGATCCCCCCTTATCAGCAGTTTTGCTTTTTGTAGTTTTAGTTACCTGTGGTCAAATGCAGTCTGAAAATACTCAATAAAAAGTTCCACAAATAAACAATTTGTAAGTTTTTAATTGAACACCATTCTGAGTAGCGGAATGAAACCTTGTGCCATCCTGCTCTGTCCCACCTGGAATGTCAATCAATCATCCTTTTGTCCAGTGTCTCCACACTGTATGGGCTCCCTACCCGTTAGTCACTTAGCAGCTGTCTCAGTTATCACATCGACTGTCTCGGCATTGCAGTAGTTGTGTTCAAATCACCCTTATTTTACTTAATAATGGCTCGAAAGCACATGAGTCGTGATGATGTCAATTCGGATATGCCAAAGAGAAGCCATAAAGTGCTTCCTTTAGTGAAAAGGTATGCATGTATAGGAAAAAACATAGTATATCTAGGGTTTGGTGCTTTCTGCGGTTTCAGGCATCCACTTTGGGTCTTGGAACAGATTCCCCGCAGGTAAGGGGAGATGACTGCATACCTTTACACAGATAATTCAGGTTGTCCCTTGATCCTTACCCGTGACATGTAACTACACTCACTAAAGGTGAAACTGACCACCATCTGGGCCTCCACTTTTTTGATTCCAAAGGATGTCATTTACGGAGACCACAATGAGAAGGTGCCTCCTAAAGCTGTGCCACGTGGCAGCCCCACATTCTGCTGAAGCCGTAGAACAAACTGTACACAGCTGTGCTTCTCTGGGCATCTGACCAGCTTACTCTGTCCGACTCTTCTAGATCTGGTTAACAGCCACACAGTGATCCTTTTAAACTGTACATAAGGTTATGTCATACCTCCATTCGATACCCTTCAACGATCTCCCATTGTCACTGTGGGGCACTAATGATTTGGCCTGTGCCTGATTCTCCAACCTCCAAACTCTTCCTCTTGCTACCTAGGCTCCAAACACTGTTTTTAATCCCTGCTTGCTAAATATGTGACCGTGGTCAAAGTAGTCAGTGTTTCTGACCTTTAGTTTCCTTACTTGTACAACGGAGGTAACACCCTCAGCTATCTCATGTGGGTTTTGTCACTATTAAATGAGTTACTACACATATGTGTTTGGCATAATTCCTGGCACGCGGTAGCTACTCAGTGTTATTATCATTATTAGTACTATTATTATTATTTTATGAGGAATGTGGTAACCATGATTGTACTCTAAGCTTCCAACAACTATAAGATGCTCTATCTGCTTCTCCCTTCTCTTTCTCCTCATAATGTATATTTATCAAACCCATTATGTGCCATGTACTTTGTTATGCACTTTAAAAACATTATTTTGGTTTCTAACTTACATTTAGCTTAAGATAACATTAAAGTAACATTAATAATAGCATGTCATTCACACTAGCAGCTACTATTTACTGAGTGTTTATTCCATGCAAAGCATTGTACTAGCTCAGGGTGTTACGTGCTTTCTCTTAGTCCTCGTAGAAATCCCATAAGGTTGATGGTATTAGGATATCATTATTCTGATTTTTGACTGATGAGGAAACTGGGCTGAGCGATCTTAAATAATGTCCCAAGATCACATAGGAACCAAGAGGTGAAGTGAAGATTAGAAATCTAAGTCTGCGCGACTCTCTTTTTCAGGCTCAGCTGCTTCATGCCAAATGCACACCAGGCCCACAGCATTATTCACTGGAAGAGTGGTGCTGTAGTGGAGAAATTGAACGTGGTGATAGTAGAAGTTCCCAAATAATTCCTTTTAGCTAATCCCAAAAGACCGTTCATGCAGGGCACCCATTATCGGCACCATAAATCTATTTGCACTTTCTGCACTCTGGAAAGGAACGGCCTATGGACCAACACAGAAAGAACTGGGAACTGGGAACAAGATGGTGGGCACCAAGAGAAAATGCTATCCACCTCACAAAGCCTGCACTTTCAAAAATTTACCTTATTCCTTTCCAGAAGCAGGTAATAAACCCATTTGAATTTATCTTTACTTTAATATGTAATAACTAATGAAGTCTTTATCATTAGTAAAAATAAATGAAAGTTTTTATTTCTATAATATTAAATTGACTTTTTAACTTTTGAAGTCAACATGTAAAACATTTTTCTTTTATCCCTGCTTGGGGAGTTGTAATTGCATTTTTAACTGGTGCTGTTTCAAGAACAATTTTAACCTTGAATTGCAAATGTGTTAGCTGGAAGTGTATATAAATCATTTCAACTTAGTTTTTATTATAAAAATATTACAAAGAATAATTAGTTTTTAATCTGTTGGCTCAAATCAAAGGAAAGCTGAAATCTATTCAGGCCATTCGTGTGCAGTAAGAGCTCTTGTCCACAGGACGTAGGGAGAGGACCATTGTGGCTGAAGGGGGAAAATGAAAGAAAATCAAAAGTAATATTGTTATGAACCATTAAAAGGGCGATGTGCACAATATTTTATGGGATGGGTATATAATGGCAATTAAACAATGCCAGAGTCCGTTATAAGCATAGTAAGAAACTCCAGGGTAAGCATCAGGAACTGAAATATCACACCTAAGGTCAAGGAGGCACTTTAGCTTCACCATACATTTAAGAGGTGACAGGGGAGTACTGTTTTGTTGCCTCATCATTAAACAAGATAACAATGGTGGAATATTAAATTCTCAATAGCCTGGAGCATCTAAAGTTTTACTTATTGGAACATGGCTGCAAAAATAAAACCCAAGAATAACAAGCTAACTACAGGGCCATGTCCCCACCTTGTAGCTGCAGACATCTTTTCATGAAGGCAATTAGAGAAAGGTTTTCTACAGAAAGGAAAAGGATTTAATCACAATTAACAAAGAAAGCTATCTGGTATGGATTAATAATGACACCTTCACCCCACCATTGAGGCAAACTTCATTCACATGCACTGCACATTATGTAGTTAGAATACACACTTTCTGAATTAAGTAATTAATCAGTAGTTGTGGTCCTGAGATAAACATGGAAGTTGCAACAGCCAGTAGTCATATGTAGCTCTTCCACCAGAAATGTGGCTAGCCCTACACATTGAAATAGTAATAATCTAGAAAAATTGGGCTAAATAAAATACAGGAAAATTCATTTCACATGTTTCTCTTTACATTTTCATTGTGGTTACTAGTAAATTTTAAATGACGTATGTGGCGTTTGCTTTATTTATACTGGAGAGTGCTGCCCTCCAGCCTTGGTGATCATTTAATAACAGCAACAAAAAGCCCGCCCAGTGTCTCTTGAGCGCTTCCTGCGGTGCCGGGCACTAGTCCAGGCATTCTACACACATTCTATCATTTAGTCTTTGTAAGGACTCCATCAAGTAGGTATTTTCATCATCTCCATTTCACAGATGAAAACCAAAGCACAGAGTAGCAGAGTAGTTGAGTAATCTGGCTGAAGAATGGAGCCACGGATGGAATGCAGGCTGTTTGGCTCCAAATGGAACATGGTCTTAAGTCAAAAGAGCTGCTCTCCTCTTTACTAGAGAGATAACATTGGTTTAAAAAAAAAAAAAAGTCATGCAAATAAACCTTTCCTATCCACTCTGGCTTACTGTTAGGGGAAAGGAAAAAAAAAACATCCAAAAGCAAACAGACTAGACATGTTCAGACATTTACTGCCTTTTTGATTGAGTCCCCAAGAAGCACTGAAATAAAATTCATGCTAAGGGAAATTATAGGCAGTGTCATATTTTAAACTACAGGAAGCAAACAGTCCTGGAAAGGGGAGGTTGGGATAGTCTCCAATGGCCAAAGCACCACCATTTGAGAGCCACTGCTCTAGGATAAAACACATCCTAGTACATTGGACTCAAGATGGTCGTGTTCTCCAACTAGTCATGAACAGTGCAGGCATCTGTCTTAACGTGGCAGGCCTGTTCCTCTAACGTCCTATACCAGGACGGAGAGTGCTGCCATTTTGTTCGGGTGACAAAGTCACGGCACGATTTTTGCCTGATATTAACAGTAGATGTTTAATGGAGCCACAGAAGCTATCCTGACTGCTGGCCAACCAAGCCGACATGTGATTTCATTAGCAACACCGTATTTAGATCTAGATTATCACACAAACCAGAGTCAAGAGTTCATGGGCTACAGGGCTGGTTTGAATGTCCACGTAGACTCCCCAAAGAGAATAAAACAGAAAAAAGAAGTAGTTGCTCATATTTATTCTGTAAGGCTACAAAGAAATCCACCTCACACAAGTCCACCATTTGCGCTCAGCATTTAGTTTATGGTGAACATGCCTCATTTTCATGCCTATGGGCACCCACACTATGCAAGAGAGAAGAGGCGACTGAGCCTTTGAAGAAAGAGAAGGATGAAGGGCCAGGGATATTTTCTTTCTGATAGAAGCAGACATAGAATTCTGTCTGCTTGGCTCTTCTGAATTGGCTATTTGCCTTTCTGAAATGAACATGCTGTGCTAACTTCAGAAAGAATGTTGGCAAGGTCAGGGTGAGAGGGTCTGATGCGATAATACTTGGATGGCTAAAGCTTTCCTTTCTGAGGGCTGACACAGCTGTGACCTCCATGCAGCTAGTGAGCAAGAATTCAGTTTGGCCACATAAAAATGAGTTGTTTTCCTCCTTTGGGAAACAGACAGGGATAGATGAAGCTGTGCTCGATAAAAGTAAAGTATTATCTTAAGATGGTTTATAGTAAAGGAACTGGGAAACGAATGTGATCAATTTCTTCACTATTTCCTTGAAACAATAATTAATACCTACAGAGAAGTCATATGCTGAAAGTCAGAGAGAAAAACTCTTCCATCATTTCTTCTCTTTGAGCATATAGGTGGCGGGAAGTGGAAGAGTAAACAGGTATTAACAAAGAAAGGCCCACTTACCAAATGTCAAATGTTTCTAATTGACAAACACTTGACAAGACATCCAAGCCTAAAACTCTGCCTTTTGTTTGGACCCACTAAATATCTGAAGCTGAAATAAAATCTAGTATGTGTGAATGGACCTTATTTCTTCCCAACTTAACTACCACTCTTTAGCTCTGTGCCCTTCACAGGGCCAAACTTGTATTTCTTAACCATGTTATTCCCAGCCCTTCTAGCTCTGAAGACAAAAGCATTTATCTTAATTGACAAGGATTCCTTTTCAATGCCCCTTCCCCAACCCTGAAGCTGTAAATCTATGGATTGTAATTTTATTTAATTTAACGAAAACAATGCTGGCTTCACCATTAGGAAGAAAACTTGTTTCATATTTCATTATCTCCTTAAGGCTGGCAGATCCTGTTCAGAAACCAAACTGCTAATCCTTTCTTCATAAGAGTGGAATTAAAAGAAAAAAAATCTGAAAGTAAAATGTCTGCCAACAACAGTGAGGCCAAATAATCAATTTTGCCTGGCCCTATACCATCTACCCGCGTTAGTGGGATAGGATATGGTGTCTCTTCTACACATAGCTCCTTCTGAACAGCCTGCTCCATTTACCCCTGATGTCTCAGGATGCTACCTGGCAACTCTGCTGATTTATTCAAACTGGACCCATGAGGACCCAGGGCCAGCCAATTCACTGGTTGACCCATGTCTGCTGGATCTATCTTCTTGAATACTATGACATAAGACCCACATTGCTGTCAACTGGTAGCTGGTCCTAGAGCTGAAAGGCCAATTGGTACAAGAGTAACCATATTAGGCCACACAACCCAAACAAACAACAACAACAAAACCTATGTACAGGGGGAGAGAAGGGACCAGAATTTTGCAAAGGTACAGAATAATAAAGCCATGGCAGAACATCCAAGATTTAAGAGCCTGTGTGGCCCTGGAAAGAGAGCCATATATGCGTATGCCTCACTTTCTAGTTACATTCCTGGTCACGATGGCTCCATCTCAGGGTGCCCCTGCCCTGCTGTTGTTTCTTGAAGATACTCCCTCTATTTGAGCTACCTTATATAGGTTTCTGTTTCTTATCTCCAAAACAGACCTGACCAGGACACCATCCAACGCTGTTTCCCCCTGCTCACTGTTCTGTATTCTTTGCCCTTGTAAGGAACATCTTTGGACCATTCCGCTGGCCAGCCAGGTTCATAACCTTGTGGACCGTGTCTTCAGTCCTATTACTGATATTATCACATCATGCCAAAACCTCCCCCTTCCCGTACAACATCCCTAGCCCTGGCTGTCAAACTCTGGGGAAGAAGCATTTCTATGAATGGCCCTGATAGGAGGAAGCTTCCATTTTTATACGTTACTGGTCAATGGCTCAAATTCCCTTTTTACAAATCCCACTCACTGTTCCTGGTTCTAGTTTCTAGAATTATGGAGAAGAAATCTACTGCTACCTCAGTGCATTCTGCACTTTTGACAACTAACATACCCCTCTAAGAACTGCCCCCTTCCATCTATTATCCCTGAGGCGATTTCAAGGCTCCTCACCCCCCTAGTGGCTTCCTTCCTCTGACACTGGCCCCCACCTCTTGTCTATTTCATCACTTCTTACCAGTGAACTGCTTCAGCCTAAATTCACCTTCCTATGAAAACTGCCCAGGGCATACTCAGAGAGGAGCAGTTCAGTACCGTGGTTAGCAATGTGGGTTTTAGAATCAGACAAACCCAGGCTTGATTTCTGGCTTTGACATTCGTGAACCACGACTCCTTGGCATGTTGTCCGATCTTTCCACGCCACAATGTACTTGTGTGTCCAATCTCAGTGTAATACCATCTCTCCATGTTGTTTTGCATGTAAATGGACTGTGTATAAACTGCTTAGCAAAGTGACTGGCACATGGAAAGAGCTCAGTCAAGGGTGCTTTTTCTTTTATTTCTTCAGGTATGGAAATCTCTTCTCTGAACTTTGGGTAGATTTAGTGGTCCAGAGCTCGGTCTTTGTGATCAGACACCGTGGTGTGGTTATTGGTTGCGTGACCTTGGGCAAGTCACTACACTTCTGTGTCTCTCCTGCATGAAGTGGGTGCAAATAGCAGCTACGTCATAACACCATTGTTCATAAGGATGAAATGTGTTAACACATGTCAGGAGCTTAGAAGAGTTCTTGGCACAAGATATCATCATCATCTAGGAGAGCTGTTATCCCCTCAAAATTGAATACTTCCACAAAACCTGATTTCATGCCTGTAGTTTTCATCAGCTAGTTAATTTGTAGCCAAAAAACCGTGTTTTATATTTTATAATTCTTGGGTTCAAAAACATGCCTGTTGGAAAGAATGAAGGAAATCAATGAGAAGTAGAGGGTCCAAAAATAAAACATTCTAACTGGTGTATTCTAGCAATGTTAGATAAGTAAGTCAACACAAAACGAGTCAGCACAGAAGCCCCATGTGGGGCTCAATATGTACCTGATGGTAAGAGATGGGGAGTGGCTTCCGGAAGACGATCCACTCCACAATTTCACTACACGGTGGGGTGGTCAGAGAACCTGTGTACCGGTAATAGCTGCCCAGGGATGCAGGCAGGAGGTCCCGGAGGACGAAAGGATCCAGAAAGGTCTCCTTCTCTGTTTGGGGGAAGAGGCAAAAGAAAAGCACAATGGTAAGTCATACCGTGCTGCAGACACAGGCAAAAACCCTCTGCATGCTGGTGCCACATCACAAGCCTTATGTTTGTTTATATCCTTAGAAGCACTAGCATTTGGTGGTGGGAGAGCCACAGAAAACAAAGCGTGTTTCCCAGGGTGTGTTCTGAGGCACCAACATTGCACTGTATTTCATGAAAAACAGGTTCCATGATGAGCAACACTGGGCAACAATGCGGTCCCTCCCTCGTCCCCCAGGAAATGGATAAAACACTAGCATACTAGAGACTCTGAGCAGTCTTACAGAAAAGGACTGAGCTTGATTTTATTTAACCCAAGCCCTTCACAACCTTCTTTCACCACAGAACACTTCCCTATCTAACACGTATGAAGCAATAATCAGTGGAACAAACTCTGGGACACCCAGGAGAGAGCCAGCGTGAAACGAAAACTGTAAGCCCAGGTAAAGTGCAGCTCCAAAGCTGGTTACGGCTCATGATGATTTCCCCAAGGCCTATGGAAATCAACATGAAACCTAACCAAGGAACAACCCTGAACTTACAAAACGGGGGCCCTGAGAATAGGCTTCTTCTTTTTACAAAAGAGGAGGGTCTTTCCCGAAGTAGAGGTAAATACATTTAAGCTGAGACCCAACAATTATACCTCACAATAAATCTATGAAGAAAACAAGGTACAGAAGGGGTTAGTACCTGCCCAAGGTCACAGCTCCTAAATAGCAAAGCTGGCATATGAACCGAGGTATGGTGACCCCAGAGCTTGCAGGGTCTGACTCAGCTGAAATGAACTATGTGAATATTGAAGGGTAGGCGCAAAAGAGGAAGAGTATTTTAGGCCTTGGGAACAGCATGTGCAAAGGTGCTGAGGCAAGAAGAAATATAACACAACAGAGATTAGGGCTCTGTGTTATAATTCTCCCAGTCAGGCTCAGGAGATCCTCCAGCTTCTTTCACAAATCAAAGGAGGTTCTAGTATCTACCTGAGTCCCCAAAGGTCCAGCCCTGAATTTAAGGCTGGGATTCCTTCCTCAGCCCTTTTAGGCTATTACAGTCCTGCTAATGGCTTGCCTTATTCCTTAATGGCCTCCACAGGGGGCTGGGGGTGGAGAACCAGCACATGCCTGAGGCACGTTAGGGATCCAGGTTGCTTCATGGACACACCTGTGCCTACAGGAACATTCTTTCCAAGACTCACACCTCCTCCCTCTTCTTTCAAGCAGAACAAAGGGTAGTTATTGGGGTGAATGTGTATCCCTAACTTAAGAGGTCTATGTAATGGAATAATGTAAAACCCCCAACAGAAATCACTTAGAATAGTTAAAATTTCCTCTTAGTAGAGATTAGTTGAACAAAACAACATTTATTTCGCTTTTACTGCATGTCAGGCACTATTCTGAGTATTTACATGTTGCAAATATTTAAACAGCACTTACTGTATGTGCCTAGCCAAGTCCTGAGAGCTTTATAAAGATTAATTTAACACTTAAAATAGTGCTGTAACGTTGGTCCTATTATTACCACCAATTGACAGAGCTGGAATGCAAAACCAGGGAAGTGAGTTTAGAATCCAGGCTTTTATTATTATTAAACCATCATTATGCTGTCACTTCATAACCCTATGAAGTACATCACTGTAATACTCCAATTTTACATCTGTGGAAATCAAGGCAGAGAGAGGTAAAATAACTAAGCTCAAGGTCACTACTGCACAGTGAAATGGCAGCAATTATTCATGAGCCTCAGAAACCATGGCTGATTCTTACATAGGTTTTTCAATTCATTTCTTAAAAGGAAAAATTAAATATTAACAATGAATGCAAAAGTCTTCAAATCAAAGGGTTTTATAATCAAAATGACAAAAGTGGTTCCTGTTGGACAAAAGGCTGGAAATAATGGAATTGTCCCTGCTCCCACTGCCAAGTCTGGACTTTAATTTAAGCCTGGTTCCCAGCCGCCTAATGATAGGGAGAATCTCTGTGAGTGTGCTTGGCTGGGAGAAGGAGCTAGTATTTTGGCCTTTGCTTGCACTTCCTGGGTTGTGTAAATAGCCAACACAAGGCTGGAAGCAATTGAGGGTGCATAGGGCTTGGCATCACAAACCAGGAAACCACCACCTTCATTTCTCCCTCATATTGTAGGTGAACTCGGCCTCGCACCACAGCCTACAACCTGCCTTAGGATCAGGGGCTCCAGACTGAATGAAAGTTTTTTCCTTAGGGGCCTGACCCAATATTAGGATCACAGTTAAGAATGCTGTAGGCAGAAGGAAGAGGCAAAACAATCACTGTAAGCCTTGAGGAGGCAAAGCCCACATGAAGTACCAGCCTTTGAGGAAAAGGCTGGGGCTTTAAAGAACATAAAAGATACAGCAGAAACAGCTGCGCTACCAATCTGAGACCAGATTTCAAAATGGAACACTGCTTCAGCAGGATCAGGACTCTTAAATAAGTTCTATGGCCTCGTGAATTCGGCAGGGACTCGTGGAAATTGCAGGCATGACCACTGCTACAAATGCAGAGGGCTTCTCTGTCTTTGACAAGGGCTTCTGAGGCAGGTTCTGGCTTTAATTGACTAGATGGATGGTGGGGCGGGCAGACCTGATGAGGGGGACAGAGAAGGTGGCTTCCCTGCTGGTTCATTCTACCACCACCACCATTGCCATTGGACGTAGAGCTCTGAGACCTGGAAGGTCCTGAGACAGCCCTAGTTCAGTGGCCTCAAGTGAAAGAACCCTTTCTTCAAACAAAAATCTTAGGTAGGAGCTGGGCGACTCAAACAGCTGAGCGTGTAGGCACCACGGAGGAAGCTGAGCTGGGAACCCAGGGACAGTGAAAACCACTGCTTTAGTTCAATTCTTTAATTTTACGGCTGAGGAAATGGAAGACCAGGTTGAAGTAATGGAGCCAAGGTGAAAACCTGGAGAAGACTACAGGCTCTTGGATAGGGTTCTTTCTTCAAGGAAATGCCCTCGGATCTGGAGCAGTAAGCCTGGAAGCAGGAAAAATCACCTAGTGCTGAAAACCCAAATCGAAATGCTGCCCTCTCCTCAGCACCTCTTTTCTCCATCCCTACAGGGATTGGTGAAGGGAACAGATACTCAGTCTGCTGGTTCAAATCCCGAGTCCTCCACCTGTGAGCTGTGTGATCTCAGTTTCTAAACGCTCCCAGGTTGTTCTGAAGATTAAATGAATCAGTACAAGAAAGGGGTTCAGAAAGAGCTTGGAACACAGTAAACATCTCAGAAACAATAAATATTATTCTAATCATTCATTTTGCTATTACTGTTATTATTATGCCTCTAAACTACCAAGGCCTAGCCATGTACATCTTACATAACCATGTATTTCTTTTAAGTGTTTGTGTGTGTGTCTTTGTTTTTTCCAACTGGATTACTAGTGCCTTAAAGGCACGTCATGTCTGACATTTCCTTCATCAACCTGAGCAGTATAGATGAGAATTTTTGAGTTCTTTGCCAAACATCTAGCATGGTTTTGGAACCAACTGACATTTAACAGCTGTGTGACCTTAGGGAAAGGTCTTAACCTCTCTGAGGTATTTCCCTTATCTGTAAAATGGGAATGATGAGAACGTTTACTCCTCAGGGTTTCTGTGACCATTAAGAAAGCTAATAAAGGTAAGGGGCTTAGTTAGCACAGTACCTTGTAAACCCTTATTTATCAAGGCCAGCACTTGGTTCAGAGCAGGCTGGCTCACATAATGTTTGAAATCAGGGATTAGCAAATGTTTTCTGTAAAGCACCAGGTAATAAATATTTTGGGTTTTGTAGGCCAAGAGGCAAAATCGAAGATGTTATATAAATTTCCACAACCTTATTAACATCATTCAAATGCTAATAATAACTGAGGACAATTTTTAAAATATAGGTCTTCTATAATAAGAACGGAATTCTTTTTGGGAGAAATTGCCATTTCACTTAATTAGGGTTCAAATGTAAGAGCCATTCTTAGCTTAGGGGCCATACAAAAATAGGCAGTAGAATTGATTTGGCCCTCAGGCCACATTTTACCTCCCCTATTTTAAGCCAAGTGTTGGGGGTTGGGGACTGTTAGAAAGTCACCTTGCTATTCATACCAGAAATGGAGGGGGCGGTGCAGGGCCGCTGGTGCGTGCTACAGGTTCTGGTGCCTCCATCACTAATGATGATTTCTTTTGTGAACATACATTACAGAATTAAACTCCTGAGTTGTTTTGTTTTCCTCTTGAGTTTTCTAAGTTCAAACTTAACATCAGTTTTTACTATCTTCCTAAAAATACCATTTCCTGTTCAGTCCCACGGGCAGTGATCCACTGACAAATGGGGTGCTCATGATGCTTAATTCTAAGTCAGAAACAATTTTAGAAATGGCAGCCCTGTATTTCCAGCACTTCCCACAAAGCCTACATAAGCCACGCTTAACTGGCTCGACCTAAGACTGAATATAGCCAGCTAGAAGAAGGAAGAATATACTTTTTAGCTGAAAACTCAAACTCTTCCACTAAGAAAATCTTAATACATGTAGACATTGTAAAGTAGAGAGAAGTGCTACAGCCAGGCCCCCTAGATTTGAATCCTAACTCATCTCTTTAAAGGTCTGAGACAAGTTATTTAACCTCTTTGTAACAGTTTCCTCATCTGTAAAATGGGATTATAATAGTATCGACCTCATAAGGCGATTCTGAGTATTAAATGAATTAACACTAGTTATGGCTTAGGAGTGTGTCTGGCACAGAATGAGCACATTACGTGCTTGTTAAATGAATCTTCTCATAAAAGGGCAGTTTGACTCCAAACCCAACCTGATCAGAGCATTCTGTCTCCAACTTTTATCCTAATTAGTAATTTGAATGAAAAACATTCCTTTTCCAGCCACTTAACTAGTTGAGAAAAATATTTGAAATACTCTACTTATCCTAGCACTCATTCCATTATACCATAATAAGCAGGCACTGTGCATTACTTGATAAAAGAATCGAAAATAAATGAATCTCATATTCCAATTTCAAGGATCCCAGTGCTGTATGCAGACAATATTATATTTTAATAATTAATTGTTCATCAAAGAAAAAGATGAGGAACAGGGATGCTAAATTCAAAGTTATTCAAATTGCAAAAATGAATAATGTATGACTTTTATATTAAATACACACTGTATTAAGTAGTCTACATTTCACCCACTCTGTCTTTCATTTTTACACATTTTGACCGACAATATGAATAATCAGTTAGGGGAGGTTTATTTAGAAAAAGAAATACCTTATTTGAATGCAAACGGAGTATATCTGAAGATGATTACATTTTTCTTATCAATTAGAAAATTTTGTAGGAGGACTTTCAAGTCATGGTGAACCATTAAACCCAGCACGGCCCAGTTATCCTCGCAGTTTCCTTTCAACACTAAATTATATCTGGCTCGATTCTGTGTAATTTCTTATTTCTGATAGCAGTGCCAGGAGGCAATCTTTAATTAAAGAAAATTTGAAAGATCCAAACATGCATAATTGGATTAAAAATGTGATCATTAAAACATTAGATGATAATCATCTGATTGATTACATTTTTTCAGTGTGTTAATAACCTAGTATTTTCAATGCTTTAGTTATATAGGAAAAAAGAAAGCCCTTTATAAGATACGATGAACAATCAACATATAGGAGACCTATGCAGTAACCAAGAATTATGGAATTGCATTGAGCGCGCGCGTACGCCACACACACACACACACACACACACACACACACACACACACACCAATGAACAAAGTATTACACTGGAAGTTGTACGGACAGTATGTGGTGATCTCTAGGGGTAGGAAGACTGGTACCACCCCAAAACAGGGAATCAACCAATTTTAGGGAAGTGTGTAAGATTAAACTAACAATCGAAAGCCCAAGCTTCTATGTTTAGATCAATGATTGTTTAGTTTTTTTCAGGGTTTCCAAAACTTTTTAAAAGGAAAAGCTACTACTTTTTTCTTAAATACTTAAAATCGCTGTGGTAGGGCTAGCCTTCTGCTTCGTGTTAGGGAGAACAGGGGGAATGATGGTGGAAAAAAGTGGGTATTAGGTCACTCTAAATGGGGGAAGAAGATTTATGACAGTGCTGCTCAGAGTTAGTATGCATGCAAATCACCTGGGGAGCTTGCTAAACTGTAGATTATGATCGAGTACATGTGGGGTGGTGCTGAGATTCCACATTTTTAATAATGCTGACCATACTCCAGCATCCAGTTTCCACAAGCACTGTACCCATGTGTCCCTATATCCTCTGTAGCCTCATCCATTGCTACTTTCTGACCCTTAGGTAGAGCCACAATGGCCTCTTTGCTGTTCTAGGTCACACTACCCCAGGACCTTTGCACTGGCTCTTCCCTCTGCCTGGAACATTTCTTCACTGCTCTCTACTCATGGCTGGTTTGGGATCAAATGCCTTTCAGCTGCTAACAACTTAGTCATATTTGAATGATGCATTTCTCGATGAGGTTTCTCCTGACTACTGTCTAGAACATGGCAATCTTAAGGGCAGGCTCACTGAGAAAGAATCATTTGATTAAAAACCTGAAGGCAGAAGTGAACTATGTGGCTACCTGGGGGTCCTGGCAGAGAGAAAAGCCAAAAGCCAGTGTGCAAAGGGATTCTGCCTGGGGTGTGGCTGGAGTGAAATGAGCAAGAGGAAAAGTAGAAGAAAAAGTTCAAGAGCTCAAAATATGACAGGCTCTAGGAGGAAAAGTCAGCTGCTGGTTAAGTACAAGCTGGAATTTGATGAAAAATTGGGAAGCAGACAAAACACTAGACACAGAGTCAGCAGTTCTGGGTTAAGTCTGGACCAGCCATGACTGGACTGTGTGATCTGGGAGGAGCAAAGGGTCTGACGGGTTGGTGACACAGCACAGAAGCCAGAAATGGGAGGTCAAGATGGAAAGAAAGAGCCTGAGGGCCAGATCCAGGGATTTTGGGAGCGTTGGGAGCGTGGCACCTAGAAGTCATCAGGAAGGTCAGAAAGCATTAGGTTTTAATGAAGACGGCGGCAGATGCCTCCCAGACGAGTTAATTTTATGATATAAATACGAGCAACGATGCTTGTTGTATATAACCAGATGTTGACTATCAGGCATGTCATCTCTCTGTCATCAATAAGGAGAATGAAATGGGAAAGACAGGGCAATGAAATGGGCTGGCCCGTTTTCAAGGTGTAGCTATCTACAAGGCTTCGTGCTAGATGATTTTAAGGAATAAGCACTAGCCTGCCGTGACAAGATCCTGGGGAAGTCTCCCAAGAACCACGGAGAACTGTGGGATTCCAAAGAGTTTTAAAGGGTGCTAGTTCTATTTCATCTTACAAATGAGGAAAATGAGGTCCAGGGAAGGCGAGTGACTGAACCAAGATTACTTAGTGAGGTGGAGAGTGAACTTGGACCTCCCGATGCAGAAACATTCTCCACCAGTGTGCAGGAGATTAAATGCATACCCCTCGGCCTTCCCTATAGGCACAGTCCAGAGAAAATCCTACAGGCCCATATTACTGCATCAATATCTAGTATCATTACAGGGTCTGGGCAAGGGTGCCTAGAGAGGGAGAGAAGTCACCTGATTAATCAGATTCCTGTATTCGAGCCACTGAATGATACAGTCATATAGCGACAAAATAATAAAGTGACAATAATATCAAGAAGGCTAGCCAAATGAGAACCAGCCTCAAATTCAAATCTAACCTAAAAGGAATCACTTTTGAAGTCTTTTTCTGTCTTAACATTATTGTTAAGGACACTATTAGTGATAAAATAGAAGCCACACAGCATCCCATTTCCTGGGTTTAGCTAAGAAAAGAAACAGAAATAGCTAACATCTAAGGTGGGGGGTTTGACACATCAAAATGAAGGAAACTATGGAAATGGCTTAAGTGCGCCTGTTTCTAGAAGATTTTGAGATCAAAAGTATTCAGATAAGCACCTGCCCTTCCTGGATCCATAAAAGACATGAGCCAATTAGTCAAGCCCAGGGTGCTGCATATTTATAGCACACTTTCAGGAAAGTCCCATGTAATTAAACGCTAGAAACATAAACTTCAAACGGGAAATTCTGTCGCATGTTAAGATGTTCAAAATTACCAGTGGGCTATAGGTAATATAGCATTGGCTCTTCCATTCAAGTGGGAGACAATAATGTGAATGGTTTCTTTCTATAAGGTAAACACTAAAACAGACACCTCTTTAATTCCGTTGATACACATTTCGATTTTATGGTAGTTTGGGCAAAAATCAAATCACCATCTCTGTAAAGTCTATCAAATGGTAAGGGATGACCTGAGTGGGTGTGTACATTGTCCCAACATAAACCAAACATTGTGTAAAGACAACAGTCTTAGCAGAGCTACTGTAATAGCTACAGGGTAGATAAGGCAGAGTTGACAAGCTTTCATGGAAAGCGCCAGAGAGTATTTAAGCTTTGCAGGGCAGGTAGTGTCTACACAACTACTCTGCCGTTGTGGTATAAAAGCAACTATAGACAATATGCAAATGAACAAGTGTGGCTGTGTTCCAATAAAACTTTATTTACAAAACCAGGCAGCAGGCCAGATTTGGCTCACTGATTGAACTTGCTGACTTCTGATTTAGAGGACAGTAAACACATGCCAGGCACCCTACCTTCTCAATACTTTCCTTGCCTTAAAGCATTTAGTAGCAATGCCCAAGAGGGAGATACTTTCATTATCCCCATTTTACATGGTGGAACCTCAGGGACAGAGAGATGCATCAATTTGTACAGGATCACACAGCTCACCAAGTTGAAGAGCTAGAATTCAGATCCAACACAGCCTGAACTCTGAAACATTGTTCCAGATTTCTTGCTTGGTTGTACTCCTGAGAGTCAAATTTCAGTGAAAAATAACAAAATTCCATTTCTTTAAAAGTACTCCATAATGCAGATTTTTTATAAAAACTTACTCCAAAGTTCCAACTGCTTATTCCTGTGAACACACGAGATTATTTTGCAGGCAATTAACATTAGTCTTTCTGACCAAGAACGGCAAAGCCAAAAAAAAAAAAATTTCCTCTTGAGATTAAAATTTTCCCAAAGGGAGGGAAAATTTTGTTCCTCATCTTACCCTCAAACATTGAGTAGCACTTTTTAGGCACTCGGTGGGTGGGAGGATGAAGAGACACTATGATTAAAAGAACTTCAAATTCACAAACACAAAACAGGCCAAAGCCCCTCAAACCACATTAACTCACCTCTGCTCCATCTTCTTGCTGTGGGATTATAATGACAGACTACTATTTCTGCCTAATAGATGATTCCCCCCAAAAAAATCCCTTGTTCTAGGACTTGTTCTCTTCTTCCAAAGTCCATACAAGATATTTTTCATAAAACGTCAGCCACTTAGCCTCTGTCAGAAAGTTTACGTCAAGATCTTTGACCTCAGGGATATAATCACAATGGTGCCGGAGTGACAGTGACAGAATACGGTCCTGTTAAGTGTGTCTTCACTGGCCCCTTCAACAGTCTATATGATGGACCTCAATCCAGACTGAAAGAAGCAGGTGGTGACCTGGCTGAGAACAGAGGGGGAGACGGCCTGGGAGCACCGGGAGTCAGTGTGGAGTCACGGGGGCCTCATCCAAGCCACGCAGCCAGACCGCTTTCCTTGTTGCTGTCTGTACTGGGGGCTATGACAGCTGTATTGCAAGAGGGTTTCTGGAGGACTCTTGTCATGCTGATTGGACCCTGGGCTGGTGCAGAGCCCAGTGCACCAGCACAGTAGCAGTGAGGGGCCTTTGTTTTTCTTCGTCACCTGACACCCCAGCCCCTTGATTTCTTATTTCCTTTTTCTAAATTCCAAAAGGAGGTACTGGCTTCCCAATTTATCTCTTAATGATATAATCCCAAGGCAGTTCTTTCTCTGGCCTCTGATCAATTTGTAGAGAGAACAAACAGCTTGCCAGGGCTACTTATGGTAAAAAGTTTATAAAAAAGAGCTGCCACTCCTCTCTTTGCTTGTTGTGAAGCCACTTGGTGCTTGATGGGTCCCAGAGGAAAGCACTGTCTGGATCTTACTTTGTAATGCTAATCACTGTCTTCTTTGATTGTGAAATTTAACATATGAGCAGAAAGGTGCACAAAACACAAATGTACTGCAGACAAATGATCCCAAGGCAAACCTTGGTGGGACCACCACTCAGAACAGGAGGTGCCCTTGCCACCCTCCCTGAGCCAGTTCCTCATCACTTTTCCCCAAAGAGTCACCACCATCCTCTTCTTAAAATAACCATTAGTTTTTTCCCCTTTTAGTTTAACCACCTGCATGTGCAACCCTAAACCATACAGGTAAGGTTTCCTCGGTTTTTTAATTTTAGGCTGAGGAAGGCTCTATGCACTCTTCAGACTCTTGCTTTATCATGGTGCTGAGAGGAGCCCGTGCTGTTGGAGGCACAGATTCTACTCGTTTCCATGGAGGAGAAATGTTCTATTGTGTGGCACACTATGCTGTATTTATCCAGCTTGCTAACAAAAGGCATTTGAGGCCTTTGTAGGTTTGGACAGTTAGAAAATCGATGCCACAGACATTTTTGTCCACTTCTCATGATATGTTACATCTGAGTTTCTCTAGAGGACACACACAGTAGTGAGACAACTGAATCCACTTGACGAGATACCGCCAAGTTCCCAGCCAAGCATTACAGTTCCCAGCATTCCTAGCCTTGCCAACGCTTGACACTGTCAGGAGTTTGACTATTTGACTATCTGGTGCGTGCTGCTAGATTATTTTTGAGATTTGTGAATATAACATCTTTGAGGAATTAATGTATTAAATATGTGGTGTATTCTTTAACTGATTTACAAATAGTCAAATGCACAAGTCTAAGGGGACAAGGTGGTAAATTTTTATATTATACCTATTAGTCATCCTGCAGGTCAAGGTACATAATATTTTTATCACCCAAGAAAATTCTCTCATATCCTTTCTCATTCAATATACCCTCCACCCCACTATTCTGACTTTTATCACCATAGATTACTGTCACCTGTTCCTGAACTGTATATAAATGGAACCATGCAGTATGTGCTCTTTTGTTTCTGTGTAAATCAAGTAGTTCATTATTTTTAATTGCTGGGTACTATAACACGGTATGAATATACCACAGCTTTATCTATCTAGGCGCCCATCGGCAGACGTGTAGGCTGTTTCCACTTTGGGGGTATTATAAACAAAGCGCCCGCATACAAGACTTCTTGGGGACACATCCTTTGGATATCTACCTACATGTCTAATTGCTGGCTCGGAGGGCAAGGCATATGTGTAACTTTGGCAGAAACGGCCACATGGCTTTCAGAAAGGGTGCACCATCTGCATCTCCACAGCACTTGTCACGGAGTGCCAGGAGTGCCACACCCTGGGGCTGGTTTCTTTTTACAAAGCGTATTTGTGGCCAGTGATGCAAGGCCAGTTGGATAAGATAAAGCCTACCCACTGCTTTAAAAGGAATTCAGATAGTTCCAGGTCCAGTGTCTCTTCTAGGTTATTCTTAATCATAGAAACTTCAATTCTAGCAGGTGGGATATGGAAAAAAAGACAGATGAGGAGGTACCAGCTCGTTCCATCACATGAAAACGCTTGACTGGATAATCACTTTGCAAATTGATCATATTTCTTCCCTTTCTGCTAGGTGCCTGGATTAGTTCTAGCTGTTCTATGGCTTCATCCATAGATTTGGGGAGTTGATGATGAGTATCTCAGGGCCGAGGAAAAATGGGTGGAATACATAGCAAGCAAAAGTGAACCCAGTGAATAAACCAGTTAGGTAGGGAATCTACTCCTCAAGGAAACTTTTGATCTTCTCATAGCCCCAAATCTCATTGCTGAGTGTTAACAAAAGCTTGTAAAAGCCTCGTTTTGTGACATTAACAGAAAGGTGTTCTCAGGTGACAATTTATTTGTACTTTCACTGATAGCTTTCTCGGAAGAGCCTGGGGAGGAAAGATAGGCAGCGGAGTCACCTCACTCTGACTGGCGGGCGAGGCAATTTCTAACTGTCCCCTCACATTCCACTCACTAAAGTAGTACATTCAGCAGAAGAGGTGAGTGATAGCGAGGAGGGGGACAGGCAAAGAGCGACAGAGAGTCAAAGCCCAACAATCAGACAGTCACTCAAGCAAGCTTCCTTTCAAAAACAAAACATTGGTCTTTCTTAGATAATTAACATGAGTGAATGAATGGTTAGTGTTTCAACGCCTTCTGGCAGTATTCTAGAATATGTACACTAACAGCCTGCTGGGTTTTCTTTGGGTGGCTACTATGAAAAAGAATAGAAAGCAGGTAATCCAAAAACTTGAAAAAATACTTTGTAATTCACATAGGATATAACGTATATTTCTTAGCATTGGTCAAATGGGTAAAGCTAAGGGAATGCCACATTTCTATTCAAGTTTGTGGATGCAGACTGGGGATACAAGTAATTCCCATATAGCACGGTTATTGGGTTCCTTAAAAATGCCATGTTACACGAAATAAAGAACTAGTACAAGAAAGGGTGTTAGGTTCCAAAAATTAAAAAAGCATACTATTATATTTTTATAATTAAGAGAAATATCTTTATTAAAGTGATTTCCACCAAAAAGTGTAACATATTAAAATGTATTAAATAATGTTTTCTTCGTCACTACTAAGCTTTTATTACGTTCCATTTTGTTTGGGGATTTCCCTAATTTCGAATGAGATATCTTTTACTTTTAAAAGCTCTTATTACATTCTGTGTTGTTTGGGGATTTCCCTAATTTTGAATGAGATATTTTTGCTCTTAAACGCTCTTATTACACTCTGTGTTGTTCAGGGATTTCTCTAATTCTCAAACCGTGTTAGAGTGAAACCGTGTTATAGAAATGCCATGTTATACAGGGATTACATGTAAATCAAATTTAAAAAAACTGGAACTAGCATTAAATGCTCCAATCAAAAGACACAGGATAGATGGATGGATAAGAAAACAAGACTCATACATATGCTACTTCAGATCAAAAGACACACATAGACCGAAAGTAAAAGGGTGGAAAAAGACATTTCATGTGAATGGAAATGAAAACAAACTGGGGTAGCAATGCTTGTATCAGACAAAATAGACTTTATAATGAAGACTATACCAAGAAACAAAGGGGGACATTACACAATAGCAAAGGGATCAATCCAACAGAGAACATCAACCTAGTGAACATTTATGCACCCAACATAGGAGCACCTAAATATATAAAGCCAATATTGACCAACATAAAGGCAGAGGTTAATAGTAACTCAATCATAAAAGGGGACTTTAACACTCCACTGACACCAATGGACAGATCTTCCAGACAGAAAATCAACATAGAGTGAGCAGCCTTAACTGACACCCGAGACCAGATGGATTTAATTGATGTTTTTAGAGAATTTCACCCCAAAGCAGTAGAATATTCATTCTTTTCAAGTGCACATGGAACATTTTCCAAGACAGACCACATATTAGACCACAAAATAAGTCTTATTAAATTTAAGAAGACTCAAATCATCAAGCATCGTCTCTGACCACAATGGTATAAAACTAGAAAACAACCCCCCACCCCACCCCCAAAAAACTGAAAAATACACAAATACAGGGAGGTTAAATAACATGCTACTAAATAATGAAAGGGTCAACAATGAGATCAAGGAAGAAATAAAATATACCTTGAGACAAATGAAAATGAAAACACAATGACCCAAAATCTATGGGACACAACAAAAGCAGTCCTAAGAGGGAAATTCATAGCAATGCAGACCTACCTCAAGAAACAAGAAAAATCTCAAATAAACAGTCTAACTTTATACCTAAGGGAACTGGAAAAAGAATAGGAAACAAAGCCCAGTGTGAACACAAGAAAGCAAATAATAAAGATCAGAGCAGAAATAAACAAAATAGAGACTGAAAAACAGTACAAAGGATGAATGAAACAAATAGCTGTTTTTTTTAAAAGACAAAATTCACAAACCTTTAATCAGACTCATTAACAAAAAAAGAGAGGACCCAAATAAATAAAATCAGAAATGAAAGTGGAAAAGTGACAACAGACACCACAGATATACAAACAATTTTAAGAAAATACTACAAGCAACTATATACCAAGAAATTGAACAATATGGAAGAAATGGATAAATTTCTAGAAGCATACAATCTGTCTTCCAAGGCTGAATAAATAAGAAACAGAAAATCTGAACAGACGAATTACTACCAACTAAATTGAATCAGTAATCAACAAGCTCCCAGCAAACAAAAATCCTGGACCAGATGGTTTCACAGGTGAATTTTACCAAACATTCAAAAAAGAATTAACACCTATTTTACTCAAACTATTCCAAAAAATTCCAAGAGAAGGGAAGCCTCCCAACCTATTTTTACGAGGCCACCATTATCCTGACCCCAAAATCAGACTAAGACATTACAAAAAAAGAAAGGATAGGTCTATATTCCTAATGAACATAGATGCAAGAATCCGTACCAAAATACGAGCAAACTGAATAATACATTAAAAAGATCAAGTGGGATTCATTCTTGGTATGTAAGGTTGGTTCAATAACTGCAAACCAATTAATATGACACATCATATAAACAAAATCAAAATCAAAATCATATGGTCATAGCAATAGATGCAGAAAAAATGTTTGACAAAATCCAGCATCCATTTATGACAAAAACTCTCAGCAAAATGGGAATAGAGGGAACATATCTCAACATAATAAAGGCCATATATGATAAACCCATACTCAATGGGGAAAAACTCAAAGCATTCCACTTTAGATCAGGAACAAGGCAAGGATGCCCACCTCTACCACTTTTATTCCACATAGTACTGCGAGTCCTAGCCACAGCAATCAGATAAGAAAAAGAAATAAAAGGCATCCAAATAGGAAAGGAAGAACTAAAAGTGTCATTATTTGCAGATGACATGATGCTATAGAAAGAAAACCCAAAAGATTCCACCAAAAACTATTAGAACTGATAAATGATATCTCATTGTGGTTTTTATTTGCATTTCTCTGATGATTAGTGATGTTGAGCACTTTTTCATACGTCTATTTGCCATTTGTATGTCCTCTTTGGAGACATGTCTCTTCAGGTCCTCTGCCCATTTTTCAATTGGGTTGTTTGCTTTTTTGTTGTTGAGTTGTATAAGTTCCTTGTATATTTTGGATATTAGCCCCTTATCGGAGGCACTGTTTGCCTCATTCCTGTTAGAATGGCTATCATGAACAAGACAAATAGTAACAAGTGCTGGAGAGGCTGTGGAGAAAAAGGAACCCTCATACACTGTTGGTGGGAATGCAGATTGGTGCAGCCACTATGGAAGGCAGTGTGGAGGTTCCTCAAAAAATTAAAAATAGAACTACCTTATGACCTAGCAATTTCACTCCTGGGTATTTATCCAAAGAAATAAAAAAACACACACTAATTTGAAAAAATATATGCACCCCTATATTTACTGCAGCGCTACTCACAATAGCCAAGATATGGAAACAACTGAAATGCCCATCAATAGACAATTAGATAAAGAAATTGTGGTACATTTATACAACGGAGTATTACTCTGCCATAAAAAAGAATAAAATCCTACCATTTGCAGTAACATGGATGGACTTAGAAGGTATTTGCTAAGTGAAATAAGTCAGCCTGAGGAAGACAAATACTGTATGATCTCACTTATATGTGGAATCTAAAGAACAGAATAAATAAGCAAACAAAACAGAAATAGACTCAGATACAGAGAATAAACTGATGGTTGCTAGATGGGAGGGGGGTTAAGGGGATGGGTGAGAAAGGTGAAGGGATTAGGAAGTACAAATGGGTAGTTACAATATAGTCACAGGGATGTGAAGTACAGTATGGAGAATGTAGTCAGTATGTGGTAAAAACTATGTATGGTATTAGATGGGCACCAGACTTATCGGGGGGAACCACTTCACAAATTATATAAACGCCTAACCACTGTGCTGTACACTGAAGGTAATATAAAATAATATTGAATTATCAACTGTAATTTAAAAATATATGTATCTGTGTATATATGCTCACGGCATGTAAAGTACAGCATAAGGAATATAGTCAGAGATATTGGACTAGCTACGTACAATGTCAGAGGGGTAGTAGACTTGTTGGGGTTATCACTTTGTGAGGGGTATAAATGTCTAATCATTATGTTGCTTTGTGTACCTGAAACTAATGAAAAAATTAGAACTATACTAAGTTCTTTGGAACCAATATTTTTATTAGGTGTGGGTACTCCCAAGGGCTGGTTCTTGTATATAAGAAGCACTATAAGTGACTGACTCCATGCCACGAACAGGAGTCACAATTTCTCCCTAAATCTTTCTTCTCCAGGGGATACTGGTGGTAGTGCAAATAAAATACCTGATTAGATACATTTCAGTGCTTCCATCTATTGCTGAATGGATAGACAGGACCAGAGTCAATAGTAAATCACCTCTTTCCATTCTATTGATATTTCTTCATGGCGCTCAAGTTTGTAAAAATCACAGTTTACTTAGAAAAATGAACACATACGAAACAGCACTCTATTTTGCCAAGAGGTTTCTAGGTTTACCTCCCCCCAACATTAGAGAAGCAATGTCACCGAGCTCAGAGCCTCAAACATGCTACATCTCTCACTACCAGACACCTTCATGTATACTGTTCCTACTTGAAACCCTACGCCCTCTTCTCTGCCTGGACAACCTCTAAGCATTCTTTAGTTCTTAATGGTCACTGAGATACTTTCTCTAACCTCCCCGCAAGTCTGAGTTAAAATTTGCTGCTCCCTATTCTTCAATGTAATTATATGCTTAACCACATGAGTCTGCCAAGAGCTTATACACTCAGTGAGGGCTGGTCCATGTCTGCTGTGCTTTCTATGCCTAACTTCGTGGTATGCTTAGATTAGGCACTTAATACCTGTGCACAAAAGCAACGAGCACTGCTGTAAGAACCTCTGAGCATTTTAAAGACGAGAGAACCAAAATATGATTTGGGAAATGTCATTGGAAGAATGTGAAGCTCTGTGCCAACCATGGAAGTGCACCCCTAAGACCTTCCTTGCAGAGATAAAGTGCTGTGGGGAGACTCCTCAGCTAACAGCTTGGAGCTGCTGTACCTTTTGGATCCACCCGGTGTTCACATGGACGCCACTCTCACTGGGGTGCTCCAGCCAGTGAGCAAACATGGTGGGGAATCCAGGGCTGGGCCAGGCCTCTCACAGGCAGTCTTGGCTCTGCGGTTGTCCGACGGCCTGGCCAAGACGTTCTTAGTGTTGCCTTCAGCCAGTCCTCCTGGCTTCCCTGTCTCCCCTCAGCAGTGTCAGATCTGTGCCGTGGTCCCAACACTTGCCCCGCTCCTCTCCACACACATACTCCTGCTTCCTCTTCTCTTCGTCCTTCACAGGCAGTCATTCCTGGCCAAAACAACTCTACTGCACTTACAATTGCATTTTGGTGTCTGCTTCACAGAGACCTTAATGACCAAATGCCAAGTATGGCTGGCTGGTGTGACCAGATTATTCATTCCCACTCCAGCTGAAGGAACATATGAGTCTTCCTATTAATAAAACATTCACTTAATGAGAAATTAATATTCTAAGATATGACTCCCAGAGCTGAAGAAATAAAAGCTAATTCTGGACTGTAACAAAAATCGATATTGATTTTTTCTCTTTACACACCACTACCATCATTCCCAAGCCAGAGATTCTGTGAGGGGCACAATTATTTATGTCCCATCAAATTAACAGGTCATTCAAATCCCTCACAGGACCTTCAACTGAAAATGTTTCTAGTTCCAACAAAAGTTTTTTATTCAGCTATCTCAAGTGTTCACTCTCTTTTGGAAGAATGAGAGAGGTGATGAGGGTTATCAAAATGGACGTTAACAACAGCCCAAGAACAGAAAGCAAAATTATGTTTCCAACACCTGACCCTACTCCTTTGTCTTCCCAATCCAAGCAAAAACCTGAGTGGCCTTTAGTGTCTCCTCCCCCTCTTCCAGTTTTGTATTTTGATATTTTCACTTATTTGTATGCTTACTTGATTCATTCATTTGGTTACTATTTATTGAGCATCTACTATTTGACACACACCCACACCCACACCCACACACACACACACCACATGCAGGGGTTCTTGCCCTCATGAAGCTTACACTTCAGTAGATAATGTATGAATAAATAAGTGGACAAAGTAATTTCAGATACTTTCATGTGCTCCGAAGAAACTTAGGCTGATATGACAGAGACTGATGGGAGTAGGGAGAGGGTGGGTAATGTGAGCTGATGATTCAGGAAGAACTTTCTGAGGAGGCAAGGTCTGAACTGAGAACTGGGAACTGAAATAGTAAGAGGGAGACACCTTTACTATGAGTGAAGGGATGACCTTCCTGACAGGAAACGGAAACAGCCAATGAAAGGCTGGAAGGAGAAACACACTGGGCAGTCTGCATGGGGAGAAAGGCAGCCCCTCACCTTCCTCTAGGTCCTCGAGGGCTGGCCTCCATCTGTCTTAGTCAGCACGACAACCCTGTGACCACACAGGGTGGACACAAAACACATTTGCTGACTGCGTCAGTGAACTTCCTTTACAGGTCATTTCTTTTTGCAGGTCTCCTCTCTCAATTAGAAGACTGGGTTGAAACCACATCCCAGGCATCTCTGCCACCCTCCCATGCCTGGCAAAGCCTCCCTACATATTACAGTCTCTTAGAGGGTAACTGGATAATGAGTAAGGATAACACGGTTATGCCAGCAGCGCACAGCTCCTGAACCAAATGATGACTATGAGTGAGCTTACTGAGACTTGGGGCTCTGAGGGCTAAAGGAAGCCCAACTGCTTATTTTTAAACATGGAACCTCCTTCAATTATCACTGTGCAAATAAGAACACACAGATCTACTCAAACACCATAGCTGGTGGAGTGCTTCCTCTCCGGCTGAAGAGTGGTACCTATTTTGAAGATTCTAGAATTCTTTATGGTGTGTTTGTTTTAAAACACAAAGAATAGTCTGGCGGAAGGGAGATCTATCAATCATTTACTATATTTCAAACTCCAAAACTCATTATCTACACTACGGACTAGAATTTCAAGAAGGAATTTGATCAATTGAGTGTTACGGGTACCTTTTGGGAAAGGAGGTAGAATACACAACACGCTGCCCACGACACGAGCTCTCTCTGCACTTTTGAAGCTGCCCAGCGTACAAGGCAAACTCCCCTATCCTTCCAAAGCCCACTATCAACATCAAAACACAAATGTGCAGACAGAATCAGTTCAGGCAAAAGTGTCTTGTTCCCTGGGGGAACTGTCATATGACCTACTTCCCCGCTCTGTGAGAGGTTTGCTTCAGAGACACAAACTGAAGTTGAGAAAAAGTGAAGGAAATGTTTTACATGTAAACCTGTACAGGGTGTTTCCAGTCACCCTTCTTTTTCTGCGTTCACTTAGTTTATTATTGTTACTTGCTGCATGATTGAACGGCTATGCGAGCAGAACAATTAATCCAAAATCCCATTTGCTTCAACTGAACACTGACAACTGGTTTTAGTTTCCCTGAGAGAAGGGGGGGGGGGGGGAGGCGATGTTTGTTAAGCTCTGCAGAGTTGGCTAATGTCAAAAGACAGTCCTCCCAGAAAGGTGTGAAGGCGTTTTATCACAGCTGTGGAGATGAAGGGAGATTTATTATGGTTACTAATGCTACTTCTGCCAATGTCTTTGGAATTCTAATTAGAGTATTAAAACTTTGCAAATCATTATATTACATCTAGAATCCACCCCTCCCCTGTGACAAGGGTACTTTTGAAATTAGAGGACCCTGATGTCATAGGTAATGATGTATTACTGATAATAAAGTTGCAGGAAAATTTTCTCCAATAAAAACCAGTTGGGAAAGACAGAATCCATTTATCTTACTTTCTCCCTCAGTTTTATGCCTGAGGAAAAGATGTCTGCTGCGCAGAACAATGGCCCAGCTTTTACCATCAGAGTAGCTGATGATGCTTGCTCACATGCGACAAAGTTTAATGACTTGTCACAGCTACTTAAATTTTTTCCCTAAATCTGAGAGGCATCAGGAATATAATAACTGTGTATGGTGTCAGGTGGGTACTAGATTTATCAGGCTGATTACTTAGTAAGTTACATAAATGTCTAATTACTATGTGGTACACCTGAAACCAATATAATATCGTATGTCAACTGCAATTGAAACATAAAACAATTGTTTTTTAAAAATCTGAGCAGCAAATCAAGGCATTTATGAATTAAAAGATAATTGACAGAATAATATTTATTTTGAAGCAATATGAGACAAGTGGCAGGTTTAACGGACATGAATGGCACATCTTAGGGCACTTTGATTTATAACATAGACATTCAAACTGGTACCTGAAAAGAAATAAATTGCTTACTGTTAACCCAGATCCATTTGTAGGTAACAAATGGGTGTGCTCTTTACCCATCAAATAATGGCTCTAATGCCCTTCAACATCAGTGAATGAGGAATGAGTGTCACCCTCTGTCCTCTGCAACATAACCCCATTTCTTTAGGAAGAGATCTTGGCCCTTCACATCCCAGAAAAAGGAAGTGTACGGGGCTTACTTACCGTGATGTACGACGCCCTTCAACCCATGGATAATAGGATCCAGTGCAGAATTGTCCCTTGGACTGACCTACATGTAAAGGAAACATGATTGGTTAAATCTATTCTGGCATCAGGCACAACAGTTTCAGTTTAATCTTCTAAGGAGAAGGAGGAAAAAATAGATGTGATCTAGCACGCTGCTTAGGTCTCACATAGAACATGGTTCTCACCAAACATAGGAGATCTATGACATAATAATATCAAGTGAGGAAGTCTAAATCAAAAGAAAGAAACTTAGAATACACGAGAACATAAAAGCAACACCACAGTCCCAGCAACATTTTGAAAAGCAACGGCAAGACTTTCCTCTTGCTTTGTTTTATTAAAAGTGGACCCTGATCAGCTAAAAAATCATAGAAAGTCATCACAGAGCAACAGCAATCCATCATTGACTGAATGTTTCAACCTCTTATTGTGATCATGTTTATTTCTCGTTTTTAGAAAATGTATCTGTTCCTTGCAAGCCTACTCTCATTCTAAGGACCTCAGTGTTCTGTGCCTTGTCACATATTTATAAGAGCATTTCTAAGAGTCACTCAAAAGCAGGAGAGAGAAGAGGAGAGGAGAAGAGCTTCAAGAGACAGTGTCTCCCACTTTCATTTCCTTCTAGGATTTTAAATCTCCCCATTAGTCAAGCCTCTTTGATCTTGACCCTCACCCATTCTTTCCCTTAACGTTCTGATACTGCTCAGCATATGTTCTCATTCTTGCCCTTTCTAGAAGATTAAAATTCCACCAGTATATTATAATTTTGGTTTGCAGGTACTTTCTTTTAGACACATACTGAAATATTTACAAATGAAATAGAAATGATGATTGAAATTTGCTTCCAAATAATCCAGGAGTGAGTAGCACAGGAAGACAGCAGGATATAAATATAACAGGATTGTCCATTAATCAATCATTAATGACCTTGGGTGATGAGTACTGGATAAGTCATGATACAATTTTCTCTACTTTTGTGTATGTTTAACTTTTCCCAAATAAAGAGTTTTTCAAAATCCATCATCTGTGGTCAGCACAGCTCCTGAATTTTTTTCAGGGACGGTATTTACGTTTAACCCACTTTTAACATAATGAAGTTGAGATATCAGTGAACTTTCAATGTATAGCAAGACCCAACTTATATTTCCTAATGAATCCAGAGGGATCCAGGGCCATCTTTGGTTAAATTTTAAGGTAACTGAAAACTTTCCACACTCCTTCCCTCTTTACAGACTCTCCCTGTTGGGTTGCTGTTCCCACTTTGCTCTTTGATAATAACCCGCACCTCATACTTTTCTTCCTCTCTTCTACCTCAGCGTCTCCAGGTTAGAGCAGTAGTTCTCAGCTGGAGGCATGTTTATCTGTCTCCCACTCCCCACCTCACACCCCTGTGGGGGACATTTGGTCACGTCCGCAGACACTGTTGGTTGGCACAAGCAGGGGTGGAGGAGGAGGGTTACCAGTATCAAGTGGGTAGAGGTACGGCTGCTGCTAAATATCCCACAGTGTTCAGAACAGCCCCTCCACCCCATCCCTGGCCAAGCATTATCTGGTTCAAGATAATGGTGGAGAAGCTGAGGTGGAGAACCCCAGGTCATGTGATCTGTGAGTAAACAGTGATTGCATATTGTCTAGATCCCTGAGTGATAACTAAATTGAAACATAGGTATCATTATATGGTATTATTAGGTTGGTGCAAAAATAATTGTGGTTTAAAAGGTTAAAAATAATTGCAAAAACTGCAATTACTTTTGCACCAACCTAATATGTTTATGGACTAATAAAATTATTTGAGATTTGGTCCTATATCGTAAACACTGTAGGTATGGAAACAAACAAAAAAGGCCCAGTGTATGAGATCACAAAAGTGGAATTCTGGGAGTTGGCGTAAGTGTACTTCCAAATTGCCAAACAGGAAGTTCAAGCCAGAGCTTTAACACAATGGTTGAAGCACAGAAACATTCTCCAAAGGCAAACATCCACAGAATATGACAAAAATGAAAAAAATTGTATTTGCACCATAGCAAATGATTGATCAAGAATTTTAAAACGTGGTCAAAATGAAACCACAACTCAAAAACACAAGGTAAGAAAGTTTACCAGTAAATGTGGCCAATTTTCAAAAGTGACAGCACAAAACAGGAGACCAGAGAAATATCCCATATCAAACTGAAGTTATAGACAAAAAGATGGTCTCCCTCTCTCTTCTGCAGATTGAGTCTGGTAGAGATGTTATTGCCAATTCAACTACCTGTAGTTACTCTAATACTTGTGGGAAATGGCAAAATGACCACAAACTTCCTGCCATCCCTGTCACAGGCATGTTTAAAGTTAACTCTGGGACTCCTTCCATCAAGAATGCACGTCAACTTTTCTACCCTTTGAAACTGGATACCACGTGACTTGCTTTGGTCAATGTGACAATAACCACACGATGCGGGGCGGGGCTTCCATAGGACTTGAATGCAGGGCTTTACACTCGCTTGCGACTCTTTGAAATCCTGAGACCACCAGGTGAACAATCCCAGGCTAGCCTACTGGAGGATGAGAGAGCACATAGAGCAGACACAGGCAATCCCAGCTGAGGTGGTTCTAGACCCATCAGCCTGCCAACTACCAGACAGGAGAATGGGTCCATTCGAGACCATCTAGCCTCAGATGCACCCTGTGTAGTCTGCACAGACCAGCCAACCTATCGAATCATAAAGTCATTAAATAATTATTGTTTTAACTAATTGGGATCATTTGTTACAGAGAAAAATTTAGCTGTTAGAGTTTCTACGAGTGAGTAGAGATGGAGGGTGGGTGACAAGCTATGATATCAATAATTTTCTTAACCAATACACTTTCCTTATGGTTTGTCTTACAGGTTTCTCAGTGAGATTCTATGTCAGAAGACACAGCACTTGCTGTCAACCTGATCAACTCATGTACTTCCCCAAAAACGTGTTACCCTTTCTCTACCATGGCAACATTTCAGATTCTCTGATTTTTGATCCTATGTGCAGGGGCATGTGTTGTAGTCAGGTAGACCCTTCAATGCATTTAGTTTGATTTGATGATGTGAAAACTCAAAGAAAAGTGTTCCTAATCCTTCATGACTTATACCCACTGATAACATTTTTAGCTCATGTAAGATGGAAATAACCAGACAACCTAATCCAATTTCAATTTCTCGTCCTTCTGACTAGAGCATCCCTGTGTCTAATCACTCAGGCGTGACCTTACTGGAGCTCAAGGGCCTGACCCCAGAGTCTAATCAAGCCCACAAATGAAAAGCCTTCTATAACGCCTGTTCACCTCCACAGCCTCCACTGCTGGTATATATAGCTGGGGCTGAGAAGCTGGGTGAGGAGAAAGGACGAGAAAAATGGAGATGATTGGCTGGTCAAAGTAACTTAGTAATAATACTGAGCTCGTTCTCCAGCTGATATCTTGGTTCTAAAATTCAGGGTGGGGATCCAAATAGCACACTAATAAGTGGGTTTGTTCCAGTAAGGCACAACCCTAACTGAAATAGTCCCTTCCACTCAGTTTTAACCAATTTGCCACTTCAAAAAAATTCAAGGACATAAGTTAAGCAATTTGGTCAGTTTTGAATTATGCCTACAATAAAGAAGGTTGTTTTAGCAACCTGTGTTTACAAATTCTGGTCTCCATCCAGGGTTGAGGAGGCCAAGGGATAGGGAAAATATAGAAGTCTGAGCCAGAGATGAACCCTTCAGAGTCCCCATCTGTAAAATGGGGATACAATCTCATAATGTGTTATGAGGATTAGAGGTGTAATGCTCAGAGCATAATGCTGAGTACAAATGCAACATTCTACAGGGGTGGACACAACTCGGCAACAATTTGACCCAAACACTGAAATTTAGGTCAATGTCAAACAGGAAATTTATCCCTGAACGTCTCAATGTGCTTAGCTCTAAAAGTAATGCTTCAGTTCAAATTTCAAAAAAATCCAAATTTATGTTTTATGTGACATCTGCTCAATTTCATAATATGTCACTCCTTTTCAAAGCATATGAGGAGTGTTCCTGGCTCTTGAAATTTTCTTCCTTCATAACTTGAAGATCAAAGGAGTTATGCCGTAACACTGAGAAGGTAGCAATTGCACAAATGAGCTTGAAATGGACGAGAAGAAATAGGCACCCCCTTTCCCTGCAGAGTTTGTGCTATCATTGCAGAACTTCGCTTCTGGGCACTTCCATTTTTGAACTTTCAAGGGATTTGTCATCCTCAAAAAGAGGGCATACGAATGTGACATAAGGCTCTGGTTCAAGCTTTTAAGTGTCTTTAGATATAACCAAAATACATATAGACATTAGCAATATAGGAAACCATGATATGTAGGTTTGGGCAAAAGGCCACATTTATATCAATGCTGATGAAATCGAAACTTCATACAGCTTTCTTTCCAAATAACAGTCTACCATAAGGATTCAACCAACTATCAAATTCATAACCAAGTGATCAATAATGTCCAGCGATGTTTCTATAATCCAGGCTCTACTGGAAGGTCTGTGTTTCTTCAGGCTTGAAGCAAAATGAAATGGAGACAGAGCGGTCCCGGCAGACCGCATGTGCCTGCGTTCGGATACGCGCTGCCATTTACTTTTCCTGTCCACACTGCCATTTGGCCCTTGACTTGGATCTTAATAATCTTCAATCTATCAAGCCCTGGCCATCTGCTTATAGGATGGCCAAGACAACCTACTTGCCTTGAATCCGACGTCGCCAGCTGCTCCTCTAGTCCTATAAACATCACATCCAGCCAATATCCTCTTGTGGGAAAAAGGATTTATTCCTGCTGGAGGGTGAGCGGCTCCACCACTACCCATGGATGCAGAGCAAAGCGACAAACAGCAGGACCAGAGACTCTGCACAGCCTTTAGAATGGCAGAGACGATGAGCTATCGTTGCTGATGACTGGCAGGTAACTGTGTATTCAGAAGTGACAGCGTCTTATCAGGACAGCGGTAAGTACTTCTCATCAGATCTGGTTTCAGGTCTGATTCTCCTCTCCTTCCATGGCTCTTACCTAAAGAGCCATGTAGTGAGGATGCTGTAGCTTCTTTCTTTCGGATGTCAACACCTTGGCTACCAGTCGCCAGATGTTGGTTCAAGTTGCTGTCAAGAACTTCCCAGCACAAACCATTTATAACTTGGCTATTTTTCACTCAATTGTATTTCAGTTAGGCCTTCCCAGGAGACAGAGCACAGACCAGATTTCTTTATTAATAAATTAAATATTTGTCAATAATTTAGGAAATGTACACGAAGACAATAATAGCTTCAAACCACTAACCACTGATCTATGTTGAAAACACCATTCTTCTCCCAAATGTCCTTTTTAATACTCACAAATATGACTTCTGGTTGTACAGAAGCCTATTGTCTCATTGTTTCTAATGTACAAATTTACTTCTTCTTTGTTGCTGTCCCAACACTTTCTAGTCTCTCCCGACTATCCCTGCTGCAATGAGATGACAAAAAGCAGAATCAAAGGGGCAGGAAGCATCCCAAACGGCCTGGAATAAGGTCAGAGAGGGAAGCAGAGCTACAATCCAGAGTTTGGCAGAACCGAAGAAAAAGGGACTCTGCAAAGCTGCAGGACTTTCCATGAAATGAAGGATTTCAGTCTCCCAATCAGCTAAAGGCAAGTAAGCAAGAGTGGACACTCCTGGCCAGGAGGCTTGGTTTAACTTTGAATAATAAATTTCCAGCATCGTACATTTAGCTGAATCTGAGAAATGCAAAACAGACAGAGGCATCTCACAGGAGAAGGAAGATCTCCAGTCGGAGGGGCAGGGTATGGCTTCCCTATCACCATCCATTTTCCAGCACTTGACAGCACAAACTCCTGGGGATGGTTTCCATCTACAGATCAGAAAGCTCCAAATTCCTCAGCCATGGGATGGGATTAATACGACAAGGCAACACAATTAAAAATGCTAATAGGACCCATCCTCCCCCCTTCAAATGGAGCTCAAGCACTGACACGCTTACTTAATGTTAATTCATAATATAAGCGGAAACCAGTCAATTCACCAGTTATTCATCTCAGGAGAACTGAGATTCATGGTCAGAGAAGGCCCCAGAGGAAGCGAGTTGAATGGTCTTGCTCTATTTAAACTGCCATTCTCTGTCCTCTGCTCCCACCTCTCCAGCCCACCAGAGTATTTATTATTTAATTGTCACACTTGGCTTGGAGGAGCCTATTACTGAAAAAAAAAACCAACGCAGCAGGGTGACCGAGAGGCCCAGCAACAAATCTGCACAACTGCAGAGCCTGCCAGCAGCTGGCTTGCCTATTGTCAGTACAGGCGATTTCTCATTTTCACCAGGATCAAACTGTCCCAGGCTGAGTTTCCGGTGCCATTTCCTCTGGTTTGGGATTCACTCAACACTCAATTTCAAAGACAAAGCAAAAGAGAGAGAGAGCGGAAGTGTGCAGGCTGGGGCTTGTGGCAAATGAAACTTTCATAGGGGCCCACATGGTGATTTTTGTCCTTCTTTGCCTTTTGAATGCCTTGTGTTTCAGAGCCCAGAAGGCAGTGGAGGAAGCCTTCACAGCACTTAAAGACAGAGTCCCGGAGCCCACCCGTCCCACCCCTGCCAGTCTGCTCAAAGTGAAGGTTGTTCTTGAACTGAAAAGAGGCAAAAAAGAAATTCCAACCTAGCAAAGAACAACCTAGAGTCTTAAGCTACAGTCAAAACATTTCACACAGATATTGTCATGACCTTTGAATTAAAAAAAAAAAGTATGCGATCTGGGGAAGCCTGGGGCAAGAGAAGCTTATTTCGGGTTCAGTGACTAGCCTGCAAGTTACGTTGGATTCACTGTGGCAATGCTGACAACTTTGACTTTCTCTTGTTAATAATCTGGCCGTGCACTGAAAAGCCCCAATAATATCAAAGGCTTAGGGGAGAAAGGAGAGCTGACTGTTACCATACGTAGCAAGTGACTTCAACTGAAAACACATTAGATGTGAACTCTCACCCTTGCCTTTTCATTCCCCTGAAGCAAAAAGCTGCTCAGGGCACTCCATTTACAAAAGACTCGGAACCCAAAAAGCCCTGTGTGGAGACTGCTTTAAATCTCCACCATGTATGCAGCAAGAAAAATATAAGAGACGAGGCATAGAGGATCAAAGTGGTCGCCAGAATGAGCCTTCTGTTGAAATTTTTTTTCTTAGTAGTAGGTAGGGTCATCACTTTGGAGAATCGGAGGTTCAGTAATTAAGCATCCAGATGGCATTTAGACGGGATGGGGGAAGACTATGTAAGTATCATGTAGGTATCATATATAAAATATTCAAATGACCTTGTTCATCTTACAGCTGTATAAAGAGGTGACAGGGGTAAATGGTATGGTGTCCTTAGTCCAAATCACAAGAGCCTAGCCTTCACGCTCATTCACTCAACGGATATGCACCAACTGCTTACTGTGCGCTGTGGCAGGCTGACTCTAAGAAGGCTCCCCCGGACCCTGACTTCAGGTATTCAAGCCCCTGTGTAACCTCCTACCTTGGAGGGTAGGCTGATCTAGTAGCTTACTTTCAGCCAGTAGAGTGTGGGAAAGGCAAAGGGAAATCATGTCTGTGATTAGGTTACGAGAGACCATACCCTCCATCCTGTCAGCAGACTCTCTCTGCCTACTCAGCGTGCACACCTCGATGAAGCACATGGCCATGCTAGAGAAGTCCATAGGGTGAGAAACTCAAGGGAAACTGAGGTCCTGAGAACTGAATTCTGCCAACAACCTGAGTGAGCATGGAAGTGGATCCGTCCCCACCTGAACTTTCAGATGAGACCCTAGCCCCTGCTGACACCTTGATTGCAACCTTGTGAGAAACCATGAAGCTGAGGGTGCACAGAAAGTGTGAGATGGTGAATGTGTGCTGTTCTAATTGTTAGGCTTGTCATAATTTGTTACACAGCAATAGATAACCACATGCCAAGAACTGGGTACCAGGATATGATATTGAACAAATCACACCACTCCTCTCTACAGAGCTTAGCATCTAGGTTTACCTCCCACAGAAGCAGGAAAGCCCTGGTTTCCATTGAGTCCACCCATCACCATCTTCCTCTCACGGGTACATTAGCTACTAAAAGCCAGTTCCCACCTTCTGAATAAACTCTTAACCTGTCACAGACCTGAGCCGCTATGTTACATCACAGCTTCTAGAGTTTCAGAGGAACCAGTATGTTTAGAATCTAAGTGCCAACCAGGAAAACGTGGCAAAAATCATGAGCAAACCCCAAATGATGCAAACAAACATTGATAATTCTGGGACAAAGAGTTTTCAGCAGCTTTTATGTTTAAACAAAGATAGAAAACCAATGAATTGCAGCATCAAACCTAAGGCCTTCTTCATGAAAGATATCTCTGGGCAACACACCCAGCGACATGGACTAGTGTGGGCAGCCACGCTAAGTGCAAGCTAATCACACCCCCCAGTGCTTATTGGAGCAGGTATTTCTATCCCATGCTTTCTGTGGAGCACTGAATGATTGCTCCCACAGTGTCATCTCTGCAGGCTGATTAAGTATCAAACCACTGTCCTAGGCAACACCTCCCAGGGCATTCCCTATGCCAGACCACGCACTCACGTGAGGGCTTGGTGCCCAACATGATAAGGGGGCCTCTTCTCCCTATTACTGTCCTCTGAAATCAACCTGTGAACTCGTCTGAACATCTCACTTTACCCACCAACAAACCACTGAAAGTTGTTTTCACTAGACATTGTTAAAGCTGTCAGAGTACCTGATTCAAGAGCCTTTGGTAAGGGATACAGAAAGGTTATTTAAGTGGACAAATGGATTCAAATCCACAAATTAGGGAAATTCTTTTCAAGTAAGTGGTAGTCTAAACAAAGGCCAGCCCTATATCACAGGGAAGACACAGATTAATGCTAACTGAACAGTTCGGTTTTGTATTTAAAATGCACCTGAGTTCAACAGAGGATAAAATTAAATTGCAAGGAAGAAAGACAAAATCTTTCCCAGCAGGTCTTGATTGATACAATAAGCCATTTGTAGCGGAACAAAATGGAAAACCAGAAAGTTTGTTCCCAGCGATTATTGCCTCACTGGGCCAACTTTCTCTCCTTTGAGAAAATAATATGATTTCTTCATAGAGCATGTAGTCTACTAACTTGTGCTCAGGATCTTTCAATTCCTCTAGCAGCTCAGACGGAAAAAACGGCCCCGGTGCGGGAGGTGTAGGTAACACTTAAGCAGGAAGAAGCTCATCTTATAAAAACTGCCTTTGACAATAACTGAGAATAAGTCACTCCTTAGAAAACAATTCAGATTGATCTCCTGTAGTTCACTGTGATGAGCTCATTTTGAACAGCAACTTGAGAATATAAGGCTAGTGCAGTGGGTGCAGTTTTTGAAACCAGGCTGGTATACCTGGGTGCAAAACCTTGCTCTTCCCCGTAACCGCTGTGTGATCATGGGGGAAGTTCATTACAATCCTACTCTGCCTCAACTTCCTCATCTGTAAAATAGGGATTACTCCCTATTTTACAGATGAGGAAATAACCTCATAGGGTCACTAAGAGGATTAAATGAATGTTTAGCACAGTGCCTTAAACACCCGAGATTCTTAAAAATGTAGCTATAGCCACTCTTTTTGTAAAGAGGCAGGCATGTCGTGTTGGTATCCCCCGCACCACCACCCCCCCAGAGAGAGAGAGAGAGGCACAAAAATAACTCTACTTCTGGTTACAGACAAATAGTTTTGAGGTTCCAAGCTAAATTCAGTCAGTCGTGACCCCTCCACCCCCCCCAAACTTTCATTTCAATAAAATGGTACCATCTTTCAACACAGTAGACCAAACCCCAAACCAAGGAATTATTTTGATTTCTCCTGTTCTTGACACACCCACATATGATGTACAGTGTTTCCCCGAAAATAGGACCGGGTCTTATATTAACTTTTGCTCCAAAAGACATATTAGGCCTTCTGTTCAGGGGATGTCATCCTGAAAAATCATGCTAGGGCTTATTTTCCGGTGAGGTCTTATTTTCGGGGAAATACGGTAACAGAAAGTCCAGAAGATTCTACCTTCTAAACATAACTCAAATCTGTCCACAACCTTTCTCCAGCTCCTCCATACCAACTCTGTCTAGCCTAGCCCACCACCACCTTGAACCTGAAAAATGTCCAACAGCCTTACCTGTTTTCCCTGCTTTCTCATACCACCCCTTATTTTCTTTTCTACAGACATTGCACCAGTGATTCTTCTGGCTATCCACTGGAATCACCTTTAGTGTGCTTTAAAAGACCAAAAGCAGACAACGACAAAACACTGTTTTGTTTGACCTGAGCTTTAAAAGCTCTCTAGGTGATTTCTGAGAGTGAGAACCACTCAGAATGATTTTTCAAAAATTAAATTCCACACAAACTCTCCAGGATCTGGGCCCAGGCAACCTGCAAATTCTTCTTCTTGCCATGATTCCCATGGCTCATTACAGTCCAGCTCCCCTGGCCTCCACCTTCTTTCACAAGTATTCTGAGCATTTCCACCTCCAGGCCTATGCCCAGCTGTCCCCTCTGCCTAGAATGCTCTGCGCAGGGCAGATTCTCACTTTTCGGACCTCAGCTCAATGTGACTCCATCAGGAAGGCTTGCCTGATCACCTCCAAAGTGGACCACCCTAAATATTTGCTAGCTCATCACTCTTTAGTTGCCTCCCAGCCCTAATCTCTGCCTGTCAATACCTAAAGCTCAGTCTACAGCCCAGGTGGTCAGTGCCCTGGAAGGAAACCCAGGCTGGAGGACCCTCCAATGTCACCAGGGTACCGCCCATAACACATCCCCTCTCATAGCACTTACCACACTTTAATGACCTGCTTCCACATCTGCCTCTCTGACCGGGCTGAGCTCCCTGAAAGCAGGGCTCATACTTTTATTTGATTTGATATTTCAGCTCTACTTTAGTGCCAGCATAGAGCAGATCCTAACAAATGTTTGTTTTCTGGAAAGCTATTAAAGAGGTAAAAAGAGGAAAGCAGTAAGGGAGAAAAAGATAGAAGAACACTTTAGCCAGAGGATGTAGAGAATTGAAAGAATTTGGGGGTTTTATGTACAAAGAATTTGATTCAATTCCTGGCTGTGTATTGGCTGTGTGACCTGAGTTAAGTGCCTTAATCATTCTGGGCAACTGTATGATGATGCCTAACTCCAGGGCTGGACCTGGAGGGGTAAAATGAAGGGACGTGTGTGACAACAGGCATTACATTCCACAGCGTACATACCCGGGGATTACTGCACTGAGGGGAGCTTTAGTTTTATTTTCTTTCAATTCACAACTGACAAGTGGTACTGAGGCAGGATAGACAGCCTAAGAAATTGACAACACACTCCAGGGTACAATATGAGGTGCCTCACTGGATACACAAGTAACAAGTGACTGTATCCAGCACCTGTAGCTGGAGAAAAACAAGAACCAGTTTCGTCCAGTTATGTTAATCCAGGACAGGACCTTTAGCTAATTTTAATGACATTTGCATTGTGGTTACTAGACTCCCATCATGCATCTGACACCATGACACTTCTGGAGGAACCAAATAAGTAAGAAGAATCGGGAAACAGAGGGTCCTGCCCAGGGGAGGAGATGAATGAACCATGTCAATGAGATGTCACCAATTCCTGCCCCGGAGGGATAAAAACCCCTGATCGTGATTCCCTCAGAGCAACTCATTTTCTGAGTTGGCCCACACTTCCCTCTTAAGTGTATACTTTCATTTCAATAAACTTTCTGTCCTTCCCGGCATCTGTCTTGCCGGGAATTCTTTCCTGCGCAGGGACAAGAACCCAATCACTGCTGCTCCGGTTTGAGTTCTCTCTTGGACATCTCCGTGAGCCTCTGGCGACAGTATGGATATAATAAAGGAAGACTTTGCAGGGAAAGGCAAAAGGAAAAAATAAATACTAATGTATTAATGAAGACTACTAAAGCAAGTTTCTTGCCTTTTGTTCTTAATTAAACACACGGTCTTCAAAGTCATGTTGCTTTGCTTCAAACAAAAGTTCTATCACTGATGACGTGTGATAGGGGTCTGGAAACCATGGCTATTGGGATAATCCCACCCACAATGACTGTTCCTGTAAATAAAGTTTTATTAGAACACAGCAATGCCCATTACTTTACATATTGTCTGTAGCTGCTTTTGCACTATTAATGACAGAGATGTTGGGACACAAAACCCAGGGCCTGCAAAGCCATAAATATTTACTATCTGGCCCTTTACAGAGAAAGTTTTTGCCAATCACGGTTCTAAGCAAACAAATTACATAACATCCCTAAATCTCAATTTCCTCAATCTATAAAATGGAGGTACTAATGGTATTTCCCTGAGTTGCTGACTGAGAAAGTCAAATGAGATAATTCACATAAAATACTTAGCAGAGTGCCAGGCAAATATGACAAACTCAATAAATATTGATTAAACATTTTTGTTAAAATTATCAATGTAAAACTTCATCTGTTCATCCATCCAACCTTTCATTCATTAATTCACTCACTAACTCACACATTCAACAAATAGTTACTAAGCACCTAATAAGTGCCAACGATTGAACAAGGATATATTTTACTGCAGATATTTCTATTACATGAACAAAAGCCAAAATAAAAAAAGAAAATGAAAATTTTCTGTCCACAATGTGCTCAATAATAGTGACATAAGTATTAGTAGACACAGTATTAATACAATGTCAACCAGACTTTGGGTTTTGTTTTGTTTGCAGAGGAAATGTGACAGGAAGCCTAGTGCCTCTCCCACAATAAGCCTTGAAAAAATTGTCGGGGAATAGCTGATTGATTGATGGCTGTTACAAAGGGTCCAACCACCAAGTAGCGAGGCTTCCAATGATGGCAGAGGAACCGCCCATGGCATAGCAAATGATCTGTTTGTCTGCAAATATCACATGAAAATCACCCAAAATCTAGAAACAGTTTTTTACAGGTGGTGCATTACTCAGATCTTGGTATCACTACAAAAGTAATACACGATGGCTGAGTGTACTGGGAAACTGAGAGTTGCTGTAGAATGTTAAATCTGCAGAGTTCAACACTGATATGAGATGCAGTACAGTAATTCTGTTGGTAGAACGCTATGGAGAACAAGTCACGTAAAGTAGTTTGTGAGCCTGCTTGGAGAGGACCCTTTTAAGTTCTCAAACGTTCTTAAATCTCAGATACAACCTTTATAAAATGTATTGTGTGCTTTATTGCCTTCTTAAACATAATCTAAGCCTCAGTAAATGACTAACTCTGGTCCTTCTTTTTTTTCCCCTCCCCCCTCCTCCCACCAACTCTGAGTCAAGCCATTGTTCTCAGTCTAGTTGTGGAGGACGCAGCTCACTGGCCCATGTTGGTATTATGAGCATTGCACTCTATCTGGCTGAGCCAGTCGGTCTCCAGCCATCAGCCTTCTTAACTATACCTGGGTGACCAGTTTCCAATAAAGCCTAAGTCTCAGGGTGTATGCCCCCCATGCTAAGCATCACTAGAAGGTAGATCACTGGAGAGTGTGGTGTGTGTGCACCAGTACATGGATGCACTGACATATAAATTAGTTCCTCTGAACCTTCAAAATTACTTTTAAATTACTGCCTGTGTATTACTCCTCAAGGTTGTCAGGTAACTGGCCCACAAGTAAGTTGGGTGCCAATAAGACGTTGCATTAAGCATCAACTCTAAGATGCAGAGGTCCTTAAATTAAAAGGACCCTCCCATAGACACTGAGACCCTGGATAAAATGTGTGTTATGATTTATTTTTTATGTTCATTGTTAATTCAGGTTTAATAGAAAATAGTGAAGTACACAAACCTTAAGTGTATAGCTATAAGAACTTTCACAGATGCAACCTCAGACCAGACACAGACAAATATTTCCAGTACCCAGAAGCCTCCCTTATGACCTGTCCAGCCCCCAGTTAGTATCACCACATACAATTAATGGAATCATGCACCAGTCTCTTATTTTGTTTGTTTTCACTTATCACTGTATCTGTGAGAGTTTCCATGTTCCAGGTAATAGAAGTTTGTTCTTTTTTTTATTATGGTAGAGAATCCCATTATATGAAAATACCACAATTTGTTTATCCAACAACTTGCTGTCTTAGTGGAAAATTATTTCTCTTTCTGTCATAGAAACCATCACCAATTTGTTGCAGTTTATGGAAAGCTTTTTAGCCAATAATGTACTTGTACATCAGAGAGGGCTGCAATGTTTCAGGAACACAGGGAACACAGAAAAGATAGCGAATTTGAACTTTATTCAAATGGTACCAAAAGGAATGGCCAATACTACGCTAGATTCTAAATCTGCCCCATGACCACGGGAGTCAACAGAGTATTTTGGTCAAGTGCGAAAACTTTAAAACAGGAGTCAGACAAGTTTAAGATCTTCAGGGTGAGTCCTAGCTACCTGCCTGCCTCTTGGCAAGTCACTTACCTCCTTGAGATTAAATTCCCTCAACTTTGAAATAAAGCTATCCTCCATAACTTCTTATACCTAAATAATCCATTCATTGAATAAGCACATGCAAAATACTGGTTATTACTATATTATAATACTACAATATATGCAATATACTTGGAAAAGTGCTTTCAATACATGCAAACCATGATTGCCTCATTAAAAACATAGTAAGCTTGTTTGTTAACAACCCTCCTACTTATATCCTCCCCCACTGTTAGAATGTACCCTGAATCAATCAATCCTGTGCCAGGTACAGTTACACTCTATAATTTAAATTGAAATTCTTACATAATAAAGAGAAATTAATACTACTGACTTCAAGCACATGTATAAGTGACATTAATTCTCTTCTTTGGGCTTAGCTGTCAGTCAAGAGCAAACATGAGTTTAACAGTCTTTCCTCCATTATCAATCACTTTTCACAGAGGAGTAACCCACTTGCTTATATTCCCAGCTCCTTGAAAATCTACTGATATTACTCAAAACTACAGAGCAAAATTTAGCTGGGAATTTGTGCCCAAGATAAACATTCTTTTTAATATCTTGATGGAAAGGGAAATTTTTTTGTTTGTGATTTGAAGTCATTTGCATTAGTGTTGAGAAGATCAACCAATAGGAGGTTTATCTATGAATTTTAGATACTCTGTATACCATCTCCCATGAAACCAGAGAAGATTAAAATCCTGTCAGATTGGAAGTCAGCCCAGTGGGGTATAGAATAATAAGGAGGTAGGACAATAAGAGACAAATGTGATGGTGGCCTCAAAATCTTTTTCGTGATAGTCTAAAAATCTACAAGCTTTGAAAGAGCCTGTGTACAATTGAAGCATTCCCTTAAATGCCATTTCAGCAAGGTCATGTTCATTAATGCTAACCCAAATGTATAAATTGCCAAATTTACTTTTGGTTTAAAGAACAGTTACTTTTTAGATTAACTTAGTATCTTTAGAGGTTATCATTCTTGTTAGTTTGTTTCCTATTAACTTTCTTATATAACTTAAACAGTTGAAGTACAGAAATCACTAGGCTACTGCAAATAGAAAGGAGGAAGAAGGAGATTCAATAATAGCACAAGAACTTTGTGAGTTCAAAAATGACCTTCAAATCAAAAACGCCCTATGTTGATGAGAAACCTGTCAAACAAATACAGGCATTCTTGTGTAGAGTTGTATTAATCTGGGATAGCCTTTTAATAAATACTGGGCATACTCACTGACCCAGAAAATTGTCAAAGAATTTATGTAAAGAAAAAAATTTGGATAAGTAGATAAGGGCACAAACATGTGAATACAACACTTTGTTGTTATTCATTATAGGAAAAAATTGGAAACAACTAAGAAAACCACCACTAATAGCTAAGAAGTTAAATAAATTGTGGTTATAACCTGTTCAGTGTAACACTACAAAGTGGTTTAAAAAGATAAGAAAAATCCGTATCTGCCAACATCAAGACATGACTATGACATATTACTAGGGTCAAAACCACTTTATACTAATTTCATCCTATTTAGATGACACATATTTATAAATGCTTTTAAAACTTCGGACACCACACAGAGCAAATATCAGTGGTTCCCTTGGGAGGATGGGATCAAGGACATACCACCTTCTTCTTCCTAATGGACCTTCAGGCTGTACAATATGATTATTTGTAGAACCAGAAAAAAAGTTTAGTAGCATTTTGAGAAAACATTATACTCAAATGTTGATATATTTGTATATATCAATTTTGATAATATTTATATCTACATCAAAATTATGTGTATGTTGTGATTTCGATTGTGTACAAATATACAAATGAGAAAGGAATTAATTCAGATATGCCTGTATTACAGCAAGCGTTTTGGCAAAGACAACCCAGAATAAGTGGAGGCAATGCGGTGCTGTCTGTCTGACACACTGCCAGAGGCTGTCAAACAAGAGCATCACTTCTCAGTGGGTACCATACTAGGCCACACTCCCACATCACTAATCTTTAATCCCTTCTCCTCCCATGTGGACCTGGATGGGGACAGAAAATGCCGATATGGAATATCTCTGTAGACTTTAGGGAATCCAACCTCACTTTGACCTGGTCAAGGAAAATAAGGAAACGTTTTGCTAAGCATAAAACAATTTTTCCAAACAGCCCCAGAGTGAAATCAACTCTCAGACAACAATCACTACTTTTATTCTATGAAATAGTAAGGCATATGATTGCTTATACCGGAATAGGGTTTAAAATGACATAGTCCATCCACACTGAAAGGCAGATAAAATCTGAAGAAACACACTCCAAAGTGACTACTGGGAGAAGAAACACACTCCAAAGTGACTACTGGGAGAATAGTTACAGTGAAGAGTTGACATGTGACACCAAACTACAGGAGCTACCTTGCTGTTTTTCTTTCCCATTCTTCATGGACCCATCGTCACAGACTTGCACACACACATCTTAGGGACATAGTAATGGTTCTGGCTTAACTTAGTAGTAGTTACAACCTCTTCTATTTCACTAGCAGTACCTGTGCAAACATAGCTCAAAATGATTTCAATCAGGGGAGGAGAGCGGGGGAAGATCCAAGATGTCGGAGTAGATAAATGCTGTGCTTGCCTGCTCCAGTGACCATGTTAAAATTACAACTAAATTGTAGAACAATCAACCTGGAGAACCATCTGAAGTATAGCTGAACAGAAGTTTTATAACTAAGGATATAAAGAAGTAGCCATGTTGAGACCAGTAGGAGGGGTGGAGAGGCAGAATGGGTTGGCCTTACACTTGTGTGTAGCGGTTGAGAATCAGGAGGGATATCTCAGCCATGGAGTTTCCCCTGGCCAGGAGTGAGGGCCGCAATTCCACAACAGACTCCTCAGCTTGAAGTAAGGTGCCAAGAAGAGGAACCCCCAAATCATCTGGCTGTGCAAAACAGTGGGGATTCCGACCATCCCGATGGGATGGAAGGCTGCAGGAAAACCAGATGTACCTTAAAGGGCCTGCTCACAGAATCACTAGCTCACAGGCACTCACTCTGAGCTCCAGAAGAGGGACAGTGACTTACAAGATGTCAAAAGTAAGAGACCAAGTTGTGTGGCTTCAAGGCAAGGACTGCAGGGGCTGTCACCATTTTCCATCTATAGAATCCTTCAACCTTACAACAGGCAGGTGGGGACCATCTTTCCTGTGTTAAGCCCTCCTCCACAGGGTCAAATGTGATTTTGAATTAGCCAGATAAGCTCCACTCCTTCCATCCTGTGACTCCCTAGGACCCTGCTCCACCAACTCACACAATGCCAGAGGGAATTTCCCAGCAGTACCCAGTACCACCCACATTGCACTCTTTCTTAGACAACTCTCGGAGGTCCAAGGGCCCAAGGCAGGCAGTAGCTGGCTTCAGTGTGCTTTGAGACTTTTGCTGAGTAGTTCCTAGCTCAGCACTGGCACCTAACCAGAATCTAACCTAACGAACATCACTTGTCTCACCCTGGTGATTTAAGATCCCACCACACCCAACTTACATACTACATGAGGCTGTATCAGCAGCTGAGAATTATGAGAGCTACCAGGCAGCAGAAGGCCTTGGAATGTTGTGGGCTTTTGCAGAGCTACCCCAGGCTTGGTATTGGTGGCAGCCATTCTTGGTTTGCAGCATGGCCTCTCCCATGGGCCTCGTGGTCTAACACAGGAAGCAATCAACTACAGAGACGCTTTGTAGCTCCTACGACATAGTCCCCAGCCAGCCACAGGAAGTGGTTGACCTGGGCCTGCACCAGAGCCCCTCCCAAGAGGCCCCAAACCCAACATACATGGAGGTCAGCTTTAGATCACAGCAGAGCACCACTCAATTAGCCCCAGAAGTGGCACACCCAAAGGGTGGTCTCAATAGGTACCAGCAGGCTCTGGCAAATAGTAACTTATAAGGGAGCTTCCATAAGATTGTCAGCTGATTTCTCAACAGAAACTTTGCAGGCAATAAAAGGATTGGCACGAAATATTCAAAATAATCAAAAGTAAGGATATACAACCAAGACTATTCTACTCAGCAAGGCTATTTTTTAAAACGTAAGGATAGATAAAGAGCTTCCCAGAAAAGAAAAAACTAAAGAAGTTTATCACCACTGAACGAGGATCACAAGAAATATTAAAGTGACCTTTAAGAATAAAAGAAAAAAAGAAAAATGAGTAATAAAATGGCAATAACTATTTATCTATCAATAATCACTTGTAATGTAAAAGGATTAAATGCTCCAATCAAATGACACTGGATAGCTGAATGGATAAGAAAACAAGACTCATATATATGCTGTCTACCAGATACCCACTTCAGATTGAAAGACACACAGAGTGAAAGGGATGGAAAAAGATTATTTTATGCGAATAGTAATGAAAAACATCTGGGATAACAAAAAATCGAAAAACTGTAAAACAAAGGCTATAATGACAGACAAAGAGGGATGTTACACAACGATAAAGGGATCAATCAACAAGAGGATGTCACCTTTATATAAACAAGACGGTATCACCTTTATTATGCACCCAGAATAGGAGCACCTGAATATATAAAGTAAATATTGACCGACATAAAGGGAGAGATCAACAGTGATATAATCATAGTAGGGGACTTGAACACCCCATTGTCACCAATGGATAGATCTACCAGACAGAAAATTTACAAGGAAAAAGCAGTCTTAAATGACACACTAGACCAGATGGATATAATTGATATTTTTAGAGCATTTCACCCCAAAGCACCCAAATATACATTTTTTTTAAAAGTGAACATGGAACATTTTCCAAGATAGACCACATGTTAGGCCACAAAACAAGTCTCAATAAACATAAAAAGACTGAAATCAATAACCAGCATCTTCTCTGACAACAAAGGTATGAAACTAAGAATCAATTACAAGGAAAAAACACTCAAAAACACACCAACACATGGAAGCTAAATATCATGCTACCAAATAATGAACGACAAGATCGAGGAAGAAATCAAAACCTACCTTGAGACAAATGAATATGAAAAAACAACAAATCCAACTCTATGGGACACAATGAAACTAGTCATAATAGAGAAATTCTTGGCAATAGAGGCCTACCTCAAGAAACAAGAAAAACCTCAAATAAACAGTCTAATTCTCAGAAAAGTGGGTAAAGAGGGAACATATCTCAACATAATAAAGGCCATATATGACACAACCACAGTGAACATCATACTGAGTGGGGAAAAGCTAAAAGCATCCCCCTTAAGATCAGGAACAAGGCAAGGATGCCCACTTCCACCAGTTTTGTTCCACATAGTGCTGGAAGTTCTAGCCATAGCAATCAGATAAGAAACAGAAATAAAAGGCATCCAAATGGGAAAGGAAGAAGTAAAACTGTCATTATTTACAGATGACATGATACTACATATAGTGATCCTGAAAGATTCCACCAAAAACCTATTAGAACTGATAAATGAATTTAGGAAAGTAACAGGACATGAAACTAATATTCAGAAATCAGCTGCAGTTTTATAAACAATCAGAAAGAGAAATTAATAGAACAATCCCATTTACAACTGCATCAAAAAAAAATAAATTTAAGAATAAATTTAACCAAGGAAGTAAAAAAAAATTGAATTCAGAAAATTGTGAGACATTGAAGAACAGCACAAAGAAAAAAGAATCCAAGAAAAGGAAGAGTGTTTAAGAAGCCTCCTGGGACAACATCAAGCATACCAATATTTGCATCATTGGGGTACCAGAAGGAAAAGAGACAGCAAGGAATTGAAAACCTATTTGAAGAAATAATGACTGAAAACTTCCCTAACCTAGTATAGGAAATGGATCCTGAAACCCAGGAAGTGCAGGAAGTTCCCAAAAAATGAACCCAAAGAAGCCACACCAAGACACAGCATAATTAAAATACCAAAGATTAAAGCCAAAAAAAAATAAAAAGAATAAAAAAAATCTTAAAAGCAGCAAGAGAAAAGCAGTTAGTTACCTACAAGGAAGCTCCCATAAGACTGCCAGCTGACTTCTCAACAGAAAATTAGCAGGCGAGAGGGGTCTGACACAAAATATTGAAAGTGATGAAAAGCAAGGACCTACAACCAAGATTACTCTACTCAGCAAAGCTATCGTTTAGAATAGAAGAACAGATAAAGAGCTTCCTAGACAAGAAAAAGCTAAAGGAGTTCATCACCACCAAACCAGTATTACAAGAAATCTTAGAGGGACTTCTTTAAGATGGGGGAAGAAAAAAGATAAAAAATATGAATAATAAAATGGCAATAACTACATACCTATTACTTTAAATGTAAACGTATTAAATGCTCCAATCAAAAGACATAGAGTGGCTGAATGGATAAGAAAACAAGACCCTTACATCTGCTGCCTACAAGAGACTAACTTCAGATCAAAAGACACACACAGACTGAAAGTAAAGGGATAGAAAAAGTTATTTCATGAAAATGGAACAGCTCTCCCCAAAAAGCTGAGTAGCAATACTTATATCAGACAAAATAGACTTTACAACAAGGCTTTTAGAAGAGAAAAAGAAGAATCCAGTAATCCCACTTCAGGATATTTATCCAAAGAAACCCAAAATGCTACTTCAAGGGGATGTGTTCATCAATATATTCATTGCTGCATTATTTACAATGGCCAAGATATGAAGGAAGCCTGGGTGTCCCTGAATGGGTAAATGGATAAAGAAGAGGTGGAACATATGTAGAATGGAATATTACTCAGCTATTAGAGAGAATGAAATCTTGCCATCTGCTCCAACACAGATGGCCTAGAGTGTATTGTGCTGAGTGGAGTCAAGACAGCAATAGACAAATGTCATTATGATTTCACTTCTAAGTGGAATCTAAAGAACAAAATAAACAAACAAATGATACAGAAACACTCAGAGATACAGAGAACTTTTTGATGGTTGCCAAATGGGAGAGGTGTTAGAGGGATGGTGGAAAAAGGGACAGGGATTAAGAAGCACAAATTGGTTATTACAAAGTAGTAATGGCGATGTAGGGTATAGCACAAGGAATACAGTCAACAATAATGTAATAACTATATATGGTGTCAGATAGGGACTAGATTTATCGGGGTGATAGATAGAAGGTGCTTGAAGGCAGGGTAAAAAAAGTGAAGGGATTAAGAAATACAAATTGAAAGTTACAAAACAGTTAATAGGATGTAAAGAATAGGAAACATAATCAATAATATGGTAATTACTATGTATAGTGCTAGGTGGATAGCAGACTAGTTAGAAGGATCACTTGTTAAATTATATAAATGTCTAACCACTATGCTGTAAACCTGATATAATATACAGCACAGGAAATATAGTCAATAATATTGTAATAGTGTGGTACGGTGTCAGATGGTTGCTGAACTTATCATGGTGATCACTTCTTTAGGTATAAAAATGTTGAATAATTATGGTATATACCTGAAACTTCATAATATTGTATGTTAGCTATAGTTTGATAAAAATCTTTTAAAAAACTGGAGTAAATGGGAAAAAAATTCAATCAAATAAGTTAGAATACTAAGGAATATATTTAACCAAGGAGGTAAAAGACCTATACTCAGAAAACTGTATGACACAGAAGAAAGTGAAGAAGATAAAAAAAAAAGATAGCATATACTATGCTCATGGATAAGAAGAATTTGCATCGTTAAAATGTCCATACTGCCCAAAGCAATCTACAGATTCAGTGAAATCCCTATCAAAATACCAATGGCATTTTTTACAAGCGTAGAACAAATAATTTGTAAAATGTACCACAAAAGGCCCCAAATAGCCACAGCAAACTCGACGGGGGGAAAAAGGAGGTATCCTGCTACCTGATATCAAACTATAAGGCTATAGTAATCAAAACAGCATGGTACAGACACACAGATCAATGGAATACAACAGAGAGCCCAGAAAGAAATCCATGTATCTACAACCATTTAATCTATGGCAAAGGAGGCAAGAACATACAGGGGGATAAAGACAGTCTATTGAATAAATAGTGATGGGAAATCTGGACAGATACGTGCAAAAAAAAAAAGAAAGAAAGAAAGAAAGAAAGAAAAAGAAACTGGACCACATACTTAACACCATATACAAGAATAAACTCAAATGCATTAAATATTTAAATGTAAGACACAAAACCATAAAACTCCTAGAAGAAAATATAGACAGTAAACTCTCTGACATTGCTCTTAGTGATATTTTTTCTGATCCATCTTCTCAGGCAAGGGAAACAAAATAAAAAAATAAAAAAATTGGACAACATCAAACTAAAAATTTTTGCACAGCAAAGGAAACAATCAACAAAACCAAAAGACAACATACTGAATGGGAGAAGATACTCGCCAGTGAAACGAGGTCTGGCAACTAAACTCACGGACTTGTTGCAACAATGTTGCTAACCTTTTTTTGATATCAGAAGGATTATTCATTATGAATTTGTACCAACTGGACAAGCAGTTAATCAAGTTTACTATTTGGAAGTTCTGAAAAGGCTGCATAAAAAGTTGGACGACCTGAACTTTTTGCCAACAATTCACAGCTTTTGCATCACGGCAATGCACCAGTTCATATGGCACTGTCTCTGAAGGAGTTTTTAGCCAGTAAACAAATAACTGTATTGGAACACCCTCCCTACTCACCTGATCTGGCCCCCAGTGACTTCTTTCTTTATCCAAAGATAAAGGAACTATTGAAAGGAAGACATTCTGATGACATTCAGGACATCAAGGGTAATACAATGACAACTGTGATGGCCATTCTAGAAAGAGCTCCAAAATTGCTTTGAAGGGTGGACTAGGCACTGACCTCGGTGCATAGCTTCCCAAGGGAAGTACTTCAAAGGTGACCATAGTGATATTCAGCAATGAGGTATGTAGCACTTTTTCTAGGATGAATTCACAAACTTAATTATCTGAGTTCATACATCTGATAAGGCGTTAATATCCAAAATTTATAAAGAACTTACACAATTCAACACCAAGAAAACAAACAATCCAATTAAAAAATGAACACAGGACCTGAATAGACATTTCTCCAAAGAGGACATACAGATGGCCAATAGATATAAAAAGATGCCCAAAGTCACTAATCACCAGAGAAATGCAAGTTAAATGATGGCCTACATCATCATCATGCAGGTATTAACTCACTGCTGTCAGAATGGCTATCATCAACAAATCAACAAACAAGTGTTGGCGACAATATGGGGAAAAGGAAATCCTAATGCACTGATGGTGGGATTGCAAATTACTTCAGCCACTATGGAAAACGGTTTGGAGGTACTTGAAAAAATTAAAAATAGAACTACCTTATGACCCAGTAATTCCACTTCTGAGTATTCACCCAAAGAAATCCAAAATACTAATTCGAAAAGATACCTGCACCCTACGTTCATTGCAGTCCCATTTACAATAGACAAGATATGGAAGCAACCCAAGTGCTCTTTAACAGACAATTGGATAAAGAAGATTTGATACATACACACAATGGAATATTATTCGACCATACAAATGAATGAAATGTTACCATTTGTGACAAGATTTTCATAAGTGAAATAAGTCAGTCTGAGAAAGACAAATATCATGGGACCTCACTTATATGTGGAATCTATAGAACAGAACAAACAACAGAGAAACAGACTCATAGATACTGAGAACAAACTGATGGTTCCTAGAGGGGAGGGAGGTTGGGGAGCTGGGTGAAAAAGGGGATGGGATTAAGAAGTACAAATTGGTAGTACAGAATAGTCATGAGGATGCAAAGTGTAGCATAGGGAATGTTGCAACAACTGTGTATAGTGCCAGGTGGGCACTAGGTTTATCGAGGGGAATCACTTCATATGTATATAAATGTCTACCCACTATGCTGTACATCTGAAATATAAAATAATACTGAATGTCAACTGTAACTGAAAAAAAAATTTTAAAAAGAAAGAAAACACTTGTAACATGTAGAAATCATCACATTGTATACCTAAATATTACAGAATGCTGTATCTCAATTATATCTCAATGAATCTGAGAAAAAAAACACTTAAAAATGACTTCAGGCACTGCCTGTATAATGCCCAGGTAGGATCTGCGGAGGACTACCCCACAGGCTGGCCGCAGTCTGTTCTCTGTCAAAATAATAGCAGTTGGTATCCGTTCGTATCTACTGGGAGGGTTTTATGTGCCATATACCACACCACGTGCTTTCCATTCATTATATCACTTTGCTTGCAACAACCCTATGAGGTAAGAACAAGTAATCATTCTCATATAACATATCTGGCAAGTAAGGGTTTGTGAGAACAAATGGTTTGCCAAAAGTCACAGCCAGAAACTGACAGTGTAGGTCTCACCTGAGGCCATGGTTTTTGGGTACAAGCTAAGTCGTGGCCTACATCATCATCATCATGCTGGTACCCCACATGCATGGCTCCCCTTCCAGGACTCCCGATCAGTCATCCAATCCTTCTAATGCTTAAGGATGGCAGGGGCCACCAAATATCCTTTAGAAAGCTGTACAGGTTCACACACACACGGATGAAGGCTTTATAGACAGATATGTATAAACAACAGATGCCCTAATTAGCATAGGGAACAGTATTTTGGTGAGACAATTGATGTTCAAGGGAAAAATGGATCCAGGTTGAATGGTATTTCAGGAATACCATGTTGAAAAATAATAGGTTCCTTTTATTTCAGGACGTATCAGAGAGCCTTTGTCATGCTACATTGCACTGTCAGTCTTTAAGAGGAGGAGGATACTGTAATAGAAAGCATTTCTCAGGACTCCATCGAGGTCAAGCATCTTGCTGGACCAGTGCTCCTCAAAGAATGTGCTGGGAAAGGCTGATCTAGAGAATTCCAGAGCATCACCTTCAGCCATGGTTCCGAGCTCCAACAGGTGAAGGCAACGCTTGTCAATGTGATTAAATGTCCCTGCAAGAATGACACAGAGCACAGAAAAGGGCACACAATTCCACTCAGGGGACTCACTGAAACAAGTCTGGAAGGACAGCATCTTAAATACAGAGGGAGCCAAAAACATGTATACACATTTTAAGAAAAAAAAACCACACTGTATTAAAATTGTAATACTCAATACATACCGATAACAAAAGATAAATACAAGTCACGTTTGACTTCTGCAATTACAAGAGGTGCTCAAAGTGGCTACCATCAGTGTCTAGACACTTCTGATTACAGCAAACTCTGCTTGAGCAAAGTGTCCAGTTGTACACATTTTTTGGCACCCCCAGTATTATTCTGTATAGGATACATGTATAAAGGACACCAGTATCTCAATCTGGCTCCATGAAGGTGCCTGTGGAAAGCTTCCAAAACCAAAATCTCTTGACACTGAGCCTTACAATCTCCAAACTAATGACATTGCAGAAAGCCTTACTGCTTCATCCCTCACAGCTGGTTTCCAGTAATTTATACAGTAAAAGACATGCCTCCTAAAGTCCCAAAGTGTACATATTCAGACACAATTTCAAAGATCTAGTGTCATAAACCATTTCCATTGATTACAGAGGACCTACCAATTTGCAGCCCTTGAAATTCCTACCAGCAAGTACTGAGTATGTAAAGAAAATGGGAAACATTTGGAAAGACAAATGAATGCCCAGGCACTTAGAAAGGTGAACAGATTGTATAGACAGAATACCCATGTCCTGCAACATTACTTAGTCTAGTAATACACAGCAATGCAAATGCAAATGGGACTGTCGGCTGCCTTGCAAACTCTACTGCATTGTTGGTTAACTTTTTTTTTCATATATATATTATTATTATTATTATTATTATTATTATTAGTTTCAGGTGCACAAAACAATGTACTAGTTAGACATTTATCATTTATATCCCTCAGGCAGTGACAACCCCCTTCACCCCATCCACTATCCCTCTGACAGATGGGAATGGGGGTGGGGATAAGGGGGAAGGTGAGGGGATTAGAAAGCACACTCAGTAACCACAAGATGGCCATGGGGTTACGAAAATCAATTTGGGGAATGTAATCAATAATGTTGTAAAGATTTTGTAGGGTATCCGATGTTGGTTAACTTTTTACACACCCAGGTCCCACCTCCCTGGCAAACTTGCAAGGCAGGGCCTGCGTAGCATTCCTTTTTTAGCACCTCCTCCAGCGCCTAGCACGCTGATGTTACTGCATAAATCTCTGCCAAGTGAATAAATGCCTTCATATTATGGAGGCATAAAAGGGTATTGACTTATTTTGTACTCAAGGCAGTAAGGCTGGTGGGAATATTCAGCACCTCATTATGGACTGTCTGATGTAATCCATACGGAAATCAAATCAGTTAGTGAGCATGTCGAAGAAAACAGGGTGTTGGTCATGAGCTGGCAGTTCAGTAGCAATTAATTCTTTCTGCAAGTGGCTTTTTTCCTGACTCTTCTCTTTCAATCAGAGTCTAGCCAGGAGACAGAAACCACATCACAAATTCGAATATAAAGAATTGTTAGCAAGTAAAAGGTGGTCAGCTACCAAAGCAAGGGAAGAAAGAGAGCTGTAAGAGAAACAGGAGAAGGAAAGGCAGAAAGTGGCTACTACCTCAAGAACTGAGAGGGAGGGAGCAAGGAAGAAATTAAGAACGCAGAAGTAGGCGGTCCCCCAAGGCTGATGTTCAGGCCTCTTCAGGGAGGGTGTGGATGTTACAGGAGCATACAAACCAGGGCAAGGAACCTTGCCCGAGGGCGTGGGCTGACAATGAGCCAGAGGACTGGCCCCCTAGGTAGCAGAGAAACATGCTGGAGAGTGAGAGCTGGCCAGATCATATCCGGAAGAGTCACTGGTTGGGTGGTGGAGAAATTGACCAGGAGGCACAGGCAGAGAACAGCTGAACGGCTAAGAATGGAGTTGGGCTAGAGTTGGGCTGAAGGAGCAGCTGACCCCGTGGTGAGGAAACCTGCTGGAGTGTGTGGCTGTACCTGTGTGAGAGCTGCCACGGAGCCTCCCTGTTGCTCATCAGCTGCCTACCATGCCCATGGGGCACAGAAGCAGAAGCCTCACCCTTCGCAGCGTCCCCCAGCACCCTCTACTGACAAAGCTTAGTTACAAAGGAGACATGTTTACAGAGTTCAGCTCAAGTATGGCAACAATGGGCAAAGAAAGGTGGACTTGAAACTGAGAAGCAATAAATGGCTACCTGGCACCGTTTTCATTAGAGAGTTTGAGTGAGAAGGTAGAGATTTCCATTGATTCATCATCAATTGAAGCCAAAAGTTCTATAAGGCACAGGTTGAAAGTTTTTTCCTCTGTAACAGGAGAATTAGGAAATAGTAAATACTTAGTACAATGCCTGACACAAGTAGGTGCTCAATAAATATGTAATAAATGAATGAATAAACAAATAAGTAATTTTAGTGTTGTATCTTTGACCATGACTCTGGTTAGTTTTCCAGATTCTGGAGGGAATATCAGTATTCAGACCCAGTAAATGTATTTTATGCATTTTCTTTGTTGCAAGATCAGTTAAGAAAACCTTCACTATAATATGTAACATATATTATTCAAATTCAATTCACATAGAAAAAAATCTCCAGAGAAATTGTAATCCATTTTATACAATGGTATATATAGCCAAAATAAATATTTCTTCAAGTTACTAGGTAATTGCTTAGGATTTAGAACCCTTAGTTGAATTATAAAAAGCTGTCTTTATCATTAATATCTGTTATAACAGTTTTTCGTACATGTCTTTATGGTCCAGGCATATCATTATACTTTTAACGGCCCAGAAGCCTCCTTTTTATGAAAACAAGGGGACAGCAAAATCTCAACTGGAATTTGGAAGTGATTAATCATTTTACAGACATATACTTCATTGTATAAATGATTTACCAGACCAATCGCTGGAACAGCAGCAGGCTCCCTTGATGTACCTAAAAATTTAGTTCTATTGACAAAAATTGTATTGAGACATAATCCATCACAGGCACGTCCATTGTGAAAAGTGAGATATAACCAACCATATGTCTATCATTTCTATTTCTATAACTAGCTATTCCACATTTCTCTTGTCCTCAAAATTAACTAGAACACCTTGAACACCTCTAATTTACAGGTGAGAGAGATCATGGTTCAATACCACATAGGAAATCAAGTTCTTAATGCTGACAGTCGCCTGACATTGATATTTCTAGTGAAGACTTCCAAGGAAAGAGACAGCTACCTTTTTTCTTTTCAATAACGCTCTTATATTATCAATTAATTATATTCTTTTCATAAAACCATATGAACCCTTAGAAAGCAGACTGGGCATAAGTTGTATCCCTCCCCCGTCCCAAATTCAGCACTACAAGAACAGATTAAAATTAAAAAGATGTTTTCTACATGAAACAGCTACATCACAAAGAGCCATGCTACACGAAACACATCAGTATCTGTTTCTAGTAGAAAGCAGTTTTACTAAACACATTATGAGGTCATTAGGAGGTTGCAGGGAACCAAATAAAATCAGGCCGAGGACTGGGAGAGAATAACATATTGACACCCCAAGTGAGACAACATTCAGTCATTAGATACCTAATGGAGTCCTTCCCTCTTTGATTTCACTTTCCTGCCTGAGTTAGGGCTTGCAGTACTTCTCTGTTTAGTGCGTGATATCGGCCGAATGGTCCAAGAATTGGCTAACTAACTCTGATGCTACAGTCCATCGAACACTTAAAAAAAAAAAAAAAAAAGTTTTACCCACCCTGAGCCCGTCGCTGCCCCTCTCTAGATTCCATTTCTGTGTCCATGATGATAAAACCATGGAAGTAGTAGAAACTCTGCCTATATCATCACCTCCCTTTCTGTTTTGGTAGCGAGAACTAATTTTACCTGGGTAAAATATACATAAACTTATGTATAAAAATATAGTTATATTTGAATGGTTACCACGACAATAAAATTTTGGAATTATACTTTAGATACACGATAAAGATCATGATAAAGATAGATGATAAAGATCAGTTATTGTGATATAGTCTTGCCATCTATAAGGAGCAATAATCCCTAAGTCTGTGACTATTACGCCAGAAAATAATTGTACCAGAAATCTTCACAGTGAAGCAGGAATTGCATCTATCATGCTCATTGCTGTATACGAAGCACATACTGCAGTGTTCACTGAACACTCATTAAATGAACGAATTAATATACTTGAGGAGAGACCAAGATCCAAGTTGATGTGTGATGATGGACAACTTGTTACTAGGTAAGTGAGTAGTCTCTGATGACCCAAATTACATGCCAAGGGTTCCATGTTATCTCTAGAAGTTGTAGGATTTATGACTTATAGACCCTCACCTGCCCAAACTGAAACGTTGAATCCACCCAAATTGAGTCTCTACTATATGCTCCCTTAAGCTAGTTTCTTATCCACAGGCCCCTTTTCCGGAAAGTCTTCCCAGAACTTTCAGGTCTTAAATGACTCTGGGCAAATGAACTAACACATTTCCAAAGCAAAGTCAAAATCAAAGAGGCTTTCTATGCTGCTTCTGTATTTATAAATCTTCACTCTCCTATTGACAGTGTAGTTTTATAGTTGTTGGTTTTATCGTCCATATTAGAAATTCATTTGCAGCAAGATAGTTAATAAGATTTTTAATTTCTTCAAGTTTTATTTGCTGGAGGAAAAATAAAGTCATGTCAAAACCCAATAAACCTATGACAGTAATTAACCCAAATCACACACCAGAACATTAATATAGGTATTCGGCCACACTGCTAATACAGATGCCCTAGAAATACAATGAATTTTTCCACTGACAATGACTAAGGCATGTTATTTGGCTTAGTGCAACTCTAGCAATAAATTTCCATGGCAATTTCACTATAACAACAAACTTCCTACATTTATTTTAAAAAATAGGTACTCATAACTCCACAATGACCACACTTCTTTAATTGAAGTGTTTTCCCCCTCAACTATAGTTAAAATAATTTATTTATTACATTCATCATTAATTAAAAGATGCTAATTGTAAGAAATTTAGAAAATATAGGCAAACTGAAAAAAAGTCACAAAGTTTATCTTATTATCTAGATGTAAGCAACATTAATATTTTGCTATATAGACTTCCACTCTATTCAATGCAATATGCAATCATTATGTGACAAATACTGTGCTAAGCTCTTTATGTGAATTATCTCATTAATTTTTACAATGACCTTATGCAACTGATAAAGTATTACCATTTCACAGAGAAGGAAATTCAGGCTTATAGATGTTAAGGCTTGCCAACGGTCAACAGAGAAGTCCACCCAGGTACCCCTTACATTATGCTGCTTCCCAAGTGTATGGCAAGTATATGCACAAAAATAGTTTCATTTTTCCAGGCTATTAAATATTCAACATCACTGTTAGTAGCTGCTTAAGATGCTACTACACAGACAGACCATAATGTATGCAGCCCATCCCACTATTGGAACACATAGATCATTTTAAAATGTTCACTATTATTAATTTTCAGTTTGAAGGAACATTTTTACCGCTATGTGCATATCCATGTTCACTTCCTTAGGATAAACTTCTAGGGTAGATTTTTCAGATTAAAAAAAAATCTGGAAAGTTCTACCATTTTGGACTCATGGTCACCCATTGGCTGCATTGCCAACTGTCTGTTCCAGACTTGACTCCATAGACAATGTACAGGAGGGCCTTTTCCCCATGAAGTGTTCACGTGACTTCAGTTCCTCACCACTATCAAGCCTAATGAAGTATCAGAGAATGCGCTCAAGCCCGCTATTTCAAATGGTCCTTGATGCCATAAACACACACACCATTCTACACTTCTCCACCAGATACTGAAACTGCTGTGAAATAGCCTACCCGTGCCTGGTGTATACCAGGTATTGTATCATCATTCACTAAGTGAACGACTGAATCAACAACTGAAGAAAGCCAAGATAATTACTAAGAGAAAGACAATTTCCAGATAACAAGGCACAGGACTGAAAGCCCTTTAGGTCAGACTTTTCAGGGTGATATAGAGTTGCAACTTAATCTTGGCCATTAGCGAGGGATTCTCACATTTGGCTCTCAAAACAACACAGTACAGAATGAAAGAACAGCACTCATACACTGTAATTCCACCGTGACACTGCACCTGAGTCCATGAGTTGGCTGAAACGGCACCATAACAACATCTTTCTGTCATTTATAATAATAATAAAAAAAATCCCTGCAAGATTCCAAACTAGTGTTGCCATAAAGTGCATTTTGTGTTCTTGTAGGAAGGCAATGTAGCAGAAAGTGTAGGCTGCTGCATGGTGTGTGCCCTGAAGCAGGGGGCACCATACAAATGATAACCTGAGTGAGACAAATATGCCACATGGCTTCCTTCATAGTCAAAACCAGGCAAGGCTTACTCTCTGCCCATGTGGTCAGAGTACAGCAGCCATGCTGAATCAGTTTTACCAGCTGGAACTGGAAGAGCTTTGCTATAATTTGAGAATGTTAGAACGGACTATTGGTGATTCAAGAGATTTTAAGCAGCAAAAATTACATAAGCATATAAATATGAGTGAGAGAGAGAGACTGGGAATACTAGAGTACTCGGAGGTCAACAGGAAGACATAGCCGATTACAGAGAAAATTTAAGCATACTCTTCCTTTCTGTGCCTTGTGTCAGAAAAGCCTATAATGTCAAAAGTTCAAAATTATCAGCTCTTCTATTTTTGCACTCCCCTCCAGAATGTTAGCTTGGCAACAAGTCAGGGGCAGAACTTTGCTGGTAGATCATTTTCGGTTGCACAGTCCAACTGATTTGATAATGACATGTGGATTTGATAACAGATATATCTAGGAGTAAAATTCCAACGTACTCTTCAGCAAAGCATAGTTCTGAGCAGCTATGCTGGAGAATCAAAAATATAGCAAACATTCTAGAACCTGAGCTAACAACACTGGTTAATTAGAGGGATGGCATAATGCTGACTGCACTTTAATTTTATTGATGATTTTATTGCAACAGGATCCTGCACCTGATGGTGAGGATGTCAAGAGAGAGAAAACATGACTCAAATTATGCACAACTCTTACAAAATATGCAGGTTGTTTCAAAATTTGGGTCTGACTGAAAAATCACATCCAAACCACGTAAGCTGTTGAGACCCCAATACTCCTCCAAAGTGGGCGGGGTCGCCAGGCTGCCCACTTCCTCCACCGTGTCCCTGGGCACTGTCTCAGTCTGTGTGCCTAGATTCTCCAGTGACAGGTGTCATCAAAATGCAGACAGATACTATGCCACCTGGCCTGGGCTTGCTGCTTTTATTCCCCATCTGTCACAAAATGATAGCAGAATGAATAGAAGGAGAAAGCATCACAGGCTTGAATTTCTTCATGGGAACTAAGGAGATGGAATAAACTAGGGATAATTAAATAATCCTGCTGGCCTTTCTAGGTATATCTCAGACTATGGAAACAGGAAAGATTTTTTTTATAGCTATAAAAATCTCAAGCATTTGAAGTGCATGTATCATTCTTATTTTACTCCTTTAGAAGAATTAAATGTAGAATGTGTGGGGAGAGGAGGCAAAATCCCACTTAACACTGTAACTGGTGGTGAATTGGTGAGAGTTGAGTGCTACAAAATCTCATTAAGAGTTTGACTTAACGGCTGGCCCAGTGGCTCAGGCGGTTTGAGCTCCGTGCTCCTAACGCCGAAGGCTGCCGGTTCAATTTCCACATGGGCAAGTGGGCTCTCAACCACAAGGCTGCCGGTTGGACTCTTGAATCCCACAAGGGATGGTGGGCTCTGCCCCCTGCAACAAAGATTGAACACGGCACCTTGAGCTGAGATGCCTCCCAGATGGCTCAGTTGGTTGGAGCGCGTCCTCTCAACCACAAGTTGCTGGTTCGACTCCCACAAGGGATGGTGGGCTGTGCCCCCTGCAAGTAGCAACGGCAACTGGACCTGCGCCCTCCACAACTAAGATTGAAAGGACAACAACCTTACTTGGAAGAAATCCTGGAAGTGCACACTGTTCCCCAATAAAAAGTCCTGTTCCTCTTCCCCAAATTAAAAAAATATATATGTTAAAAAAAAAAAAAGAGTTTGATTTAATGGACATATACCCAGAACAGTCAGAATGCAAAAGTTTGTCTTCCTTGTGTTGTGAGAGAAGCCAAACATGCCTCAGAAAAACGACAGTCTTTAGGTTAAGTATTCGATAGCTAGAAATACAAAATAAAGAAAATTTGATGAGAAAAATAACAGAAAAACAGAAGTTATGAGAAAAAGTCTATTTCAAAACCTGATTTTATAGGACTGAAAATCATGGAGGAAAAAAGGGAAGCAGAATA